>NC_054377.1:31039218-31704218 GCF_017654675.1 Xenopus laevis | reverse complement strand
CAAAGTGCAGGGCAGTGTGCAAATATGCAAAAAACATATCAGTTTGCTCCTATTGTTTTCATTTTGCAATTTGCCCTGCACTTTGTACATGAAACAGGCCTCTACTTTGAGGGCAATGTGCTAGATAGGCTGAAACATTGCACCTATCAATTTTTTTTTTATCCCATTTATCTTACCTGGGAATGATATTCCTTGTGTTGTGGCAATGACTGGTGTTAAATCAACAGACTCCTCTTCTGAGTTTGTACTATATGCTGGGAGCTGTAAGTAAAACATTTACTATATATACTGTATCTATATACATATATAAATGTAAGAATGGTTATTCAATGTCTGGTGCATCATTTGAAATG
Organism: Xenopus laevis; assembly: GCF_017654675.1. Taxonomy (NCBI): domain Eukaryota; kingdom Metazoa; phylum Chordata; class Amphibia; order Anura; family Pipidae; genus Xenopus; species Xenopus laevis. Next base: position 31,703,865 of record NC_054377.1, on the reverse strand, counting down.
TCTTCAATTTCCACCATCAGAGGCCTAATTTGCAAAGGGGCAAATGGTCTTTACACTTTAGCACCCTTCACTAGACAGGCTCCAGTCTTTGTGCTTCAGATTAGAATGTAAAGACTTGTACTTGACCCATCACTACAATGTTGCTGCCATTTAGCAGCTTTGTTTTCATGAGCGTTGGGCTGAGGGAGGCATGTAGGACCACTCATCTCAGCAAGCGAGTGCTGATTAGCAATGCCATTGGGCAGACAGGGTTGCCTTGTTCAAGCTATATCTCTGCTCTGCACCTCACATTGGATTTTAATGACTGTTCAAAAACCAACATGTCAATATGCACCAAACTGGAAATCCTGCATTTTTATTGTTCCTAATAAGTAGCTCAACATTTACTAAGGGTGCATGCCATTGGCTGAACCAGGTTTTGAGTTCTTACACACACACACAGACAAACATCAAAGCATTCATATTTAGGATGTTTTTTCTTTCTGCTCAAAAACACATTGGAAACAAGATGCTGCAAATGCCAGTTTTATGGGTAAACATGTATTTTCTACTTTAGACCACCAAACGCCATATCTCTGCTAAACAATATATATTTGAAAACTACACTTGAAGAAAGATTCGGAATTGGTACACATGCTGTTTTACTCCCTGCTGAAAATCTTTGCATTTTATTTTGTGTTTAACTAGATTGTGGAGGAGAGAAGTAACTTACCACAGCAGCAGTAACATCCCCTGGAAAACAAGGAAAGTAAATCAATCAGATCTGTATTGATAAATACACTTCGGAACTTGACGTTTATATTACAAAGGAACAAAAATTATGCTGATGGAGTTCTATATTCAGTGTTCAGTGTCTAGCCAACTCTAGTATGTATTTAATTCTTATAATATATAACTGACAGTATGGATACAGTGCTGCCTCTTAAAGCAGATATGATAAGTAGAATCTAAAATAGATACTGGTCTCTTGCATCACAGAGAGAACAATAGAACAATTTGACAAGCATGACAAAAATACAAATTTTAGTAGAACTAGATATATATTCTTGGAAAGATCTTTTCCAGGAAATATCATAATGGTCACGTCTGTGGCCACCTTTAAGATATAGAGATCCAAGCTACGGAAAGATCCCTTATCCATAAAACCCCAGGTTGTACTTAGACAACCTAAAATTGCAGTCTCTAGATGAGCACCGGTGTCTATGTCTAAAAACACATATTCTTAATAATAACTTCATATCCATCAGATATCAATTCTTACCGTCTTTAGAATCCGGCTCTGTAATTTTTGGAGGTGCTACCACTTCAGGGACCCTTTGAACCGGAGGTTGATTTTCCCCACCCTCTGGGTGTAGATGCAGGGTAAAATCACTTTGAGCTTGGATTGTGAGTGTCTGGTGAGACATCAACACATGGTAACCTTTTCCAGCTGGGCAGATCTCACTAAAAGAAGCTTTTGATAGAGACAAAAGCAGATACAGTTCAGAGACTTATAATGTAAAATATAGGACTTAATACACTTTATGAATTTTTGTAGATAGTAAAGCTAAAACAATCAGGGTCAGTATTACAGCTGAAATCATTTCTCACCAGTCCCATCTGCAGGGCATGCCTCACACTGAGACCCCCATGCCTTTCCCACACTGCAGCAGCACAGTTGTCGGGTCAGCCTCGTAGACAGTGGGTGTTGGCACTGTCCATCAGTACCAACCAGCCTGTAACACAGGCCTTTAACTTCCTGCTTCTCAGCTATATGGGTGTAAAAGAAAGGATTCAATAATAATCACCAAACATTTACAGAAAATGTTAGGCATTTATTTTAAATGCAGTTTGAAAGAACACAAAGCCAACAGCACAATATACTTTCCCTGCGGCAGAAATCTAGCAGAAAAAAATGCATATTAATAAAATGCAACTCTACGCATTTAATTACTATGAATTAGTGATGCATTTTCCACATTATTTTAGTCTAATATTGCTGTAAAAGGTTAGGTATTGATTGTTTAAGCATTGTTACAGATAAAATCTGTCTCAGGTTAGTGTTAAAAATCACTATTCTGCAAGTCCAGCAACCAACTGAGAATAGACTGTGTCACTCTTGCGCAATGAGAGAGCAGCAAAGACAGTCTGTCAGTAAACCACACAAGGCCACTGTTTGCTTATGCCAGGCAATAAATACTGGGCTCCTCTGCATTCACTGCAGGCCAAGTAGTGGAATTTTTAATAATAGCAAGGCACCAATACAGATTTTGGTACCAGAGCATTGTGCATAGGGGTTTGAGAGGTTTTTAGTGTTATTGCACTTGCTCCCAGCTTTTTTTGAATTACCCTGGTAGTGTGCAGAAATACCATATTCTCTCAATGTCATATAGCAAAATGTTTTACTCACGTGCACAGTGCATTTGCGAGGCGCTAAAGATGTAGCCATGTTTGCATGTACATCGAAAGCTGCCTTTTGTATTTAAACATTCCCCATTCTGACATACTCCTTGCATGACACACTCATTTATATCTGTGTATGAATAAAAATATAAAATGAATATAACAGTTTGAAATAAAATAAATACAAGATATAGCATTATGTAAGTGAAATAATATATTAAATGTCTGAAGAAGCATCAGAGGTAAAATAGATTCTGTATTTGTTGAAATTACACAAGATTAATGTCAAAAATGCATTAATAAAAAACAAGGCATAAAACAGCAAAATATTACCAAACACCAAAGGTGAAAACAGATATTGTAAGGCAGATATAGCTCCAGGGTTCCCCAGTGTCAACAGGAAAACTTGTGCATGCTTCAGAACAGGACACACAGATGCAGCAAGGAGTGTGGTTAAAGGAAAACTATATCCCCAAACACTTAAGTAACAGATAGTTTATATCAAATTCAATGGCATATTAAAGAATCTTACCAAACTGGTATATATATATATTTAAGTAAATATTGTCCTTTTACATCTCTTGCCTTGAACCACCATTTTGTGATGGTCTGTGTGCTGCCTCAGAGATCACCTGAGCAGAAATACTGCAGCTCTAACTGTAACAGGAAGAAGTGTGGAAGCAAAAGACAGAACTCTGTCTGTTAATTGGCTCATGTGACCTAACATGTATGGTTTGTTTGGTATGTTTGTGTGCACCATCCCAGGGGGCGACCCTTATTTTTTAAAATGGCAGTTTTCTATTTATGATTACCCCAATGGCACATACTACTAAAAAGTATATTTTATGAAAATGGTTTATTTACATAGAGGTATAGTCTTCCTTTAATGGGGCTATGTTAAAGGAGAACTAAACCCTAAAAATGTCATATAAGTTGATGCTACATTGCTTATTATTAAATTCTGATACTAATTGTGCTGGTATCTGAGCTGCCATGTACCAATAATCTGAATTATTTACTTATCAGCCTTATATTTTGAGATTGATATGCTATATATTCAATATATTTTGGGACGGTCCCTAAGCTCAGTAAGTGACAGCAGCACAGAGCATGTGTATTGAATCAGCAGAAAAGAAGGTGCTACTGGGACATCTTTGGAGGCACAGATCTTTACTGCTAAATGGCTTTTGTTGCCTTGGGAAGGTATAGAAGCCCAAAACATAATGTACAACATTTCTGTCCTACTTCTTAAGTTAATCTTTAGTACTCCTTTAAGCAAACCTAGGATGGAGAAGGACCTGGGGAACTTGTAGATAATAAATATGGATGTAGCAAGCAATGCCAGTCAGCAACAGGAAACACCAGCATGGTATTGCCCTGTAGTAAAAGGAGTATAGATATGCTGTGATTCATTCCTGTTACAAAGCACTGGGAAGGCCTCATGTAGAGTAGGCAGTGCCGTGTTGCTCATCAGGGTTCAAGAAAGATATTATAGAATTAGAAAAAATTGACAAGTGAGAAGATACAGAGTTACCAAAAACAGTTTACAGCAAAAAGTTAATCCAGGGACTGTTGAAATTGCCATCTTGGATTCAGTAAAGTAATTGTCCTCTTCTCATGCAAGTTGTTAGGTGGGTTACATGTACACAAAGGGTTAAACTTCATGGACTTGTCTTTTTCAACTTTCAATTCTGTTACTGTGTTACCTTTCATGAAATGTAGGAATCTGGCAATTTTTGCAGAACCACAATTGCAGCCATAACTTAACCCAATAGTCTCAGCCCATGCAAACCATGAACTAGTAAATGAATGTTGGTTTAAGAAGACAATAGTGCTTATTTCCAAAGTGCAGTGCGCAAATTTAGGTGCAATTGTCCCAGAATGCAGAGTTTTCACAACTTTGCCAGTGCAAGTTCTGTTTTTTTATATGAACCAGACAAATTCCGCATATTAACTTAGCCCTGATTGGGAACCCTGGATTACCCTTTGAGGTGGAATAGCTCCAGGGTTCCCCTGAGTCAATAGGCACACTTGCACAAAACTTGTCTGAAACAATTTGCAGAGTTTGGTGGCGAAAATATGCACACATGGGTATAAAGTGTTTTGGTGCAAGTACCAATAAATGGCGTCAATACACACAATAACTGCATCCTTTTTGCTTGACTGCAACTGTGGTTGTCATAAATGAGCACTCATTTTTTATAATACTGTAATATTTATAGACTCCATTGCTCTAGATCAGTGCCACAAACATGACTTGGGTTTTTGTCTTCCTAAGTAGGAATTGTATGAGTAAAGCTTATGCACTTGAAGGACGTAATTATTTTTTTATTCTCAATAACAATGATGCCTTTCTCTAATTGGGATATTTTAACATTCTATTAATACATATCTGTCTATATGGACTAAACCTCGGCTAAACCTTCTCACAGCTGGATTTTGTATAATGAGTCTTATAAATATGTTTTTGATAGCAGTCACTTAAGTAATGGTGTACTTCCTGTCTTGAATACCAGTATTCAAAAAGGTTAGTCATATAAAAGCAATGATCCTGTATTACTGTATATGTTCTATTGTACTTAAGGGAGTTATAATGGCAATTAATTACTGTATTTAAATAGGTATTTATCATTATAAGTAGCATGAATGTCTTACTGCATAGCAATCTATTGATTATTTACATTTAATTGACTTAAAAATGTATTAACCCTTTAAGTGCCACAGAACGTAGAATCTACGTTCTGTGGATCAAAGGACCAAAGTGCCACAGATCGTAGATTCTACGTTCTGCAGCACTTCCGGGTTTGCGAGCGGAGGAGCGGCTGTTAGAGCCGCTCGCTCCGCTCCTTCACGATCCCCTGCCCCTAGACAACGAGCAGAGCAGGGGATCGTGTGGCCCCTGGGGCGCGATCGCCCAGGGGCCCCAAAGCAGCAGCAGGGACGCGTTTCCTATGCGTCCTGCTGCTGCCTGCGCTGCACTTCCGCCCAGCTCCGCCCCCCCATGGCTGCTGACCGTTGGAGCTGGAGATCTGCTGCGTGGGACCCTTTCTCATGGATCTGATGCATCTACCCCGGTAAGTGTAACATTTACACACACAAAAACACACAAACACACCAACACACACTTATTACAGTAATATACACTTACATTCACACTTACACACACTCACACATTGATTTTTGGGGATTGGGGCACCCATGTACACTTGCACACGCGCACACGTGCAAATAACATGCAATTTACCCGTTGTGCACACGCATATGTACATATATGGCTTTGTGGCTTTTTTTTTTTTTTTCTTATCGCATCGTCTCTTTTTGGGCTAAAAAAAATGTTTTATTGCCGTTCCGAATAGCGTATTCGCTAACCGTACTGTGCAATAGTTTTTGTATGTTATTTTGGTGGTTATATTGCAATTTTGGGTATTTTGGTGCATTTTTAGCCATTTTATTGAATTTTTAGCCATTTTATTGCATTTTCAGCTCTGCATTTGTGTTGTTCACTTGTTTCTGTCCGTATAATCGATTTGGCCCAGCTAAAATATTCAAACGGTAATTCTGGTGGCCGATTACACTAATGTGGAAAAAAAAAGCATTGATTTTTGTGGTTTTATTAGTTTTTGGTAATTTATTTGCATTTCACACTGTTCTGTGTTAGTTTGTTTTGCCTATGTAAATTTTATCTACTATATATCCATTTGTGGGTCTCTGTGCGCCACATAGTTTGGTATATCTATGCATATTGGGCATCAAAGTGTTCAGTAGACCCCTGTCGTTCATATTTAGGATGTTTTATGCTGATACGTTACGAAATGTGGGGCATATAATGGGGTAAAATTCAAGCTTTGTGACGATTTTCAGAAATTTGATAAAAACCGTTATGTTCAGCATTGCTTTGCAGTTTGGCAGTTTGCAGTAGAAACACTTATTTACCCATTTTGGATTCGTCAGAATGTGTACTTTCTGAAAATATATGGTTTTCTGGGGTCTCTGTACTGTTAGGGGGGGTCTAATGTCGCATAATACACACATCAGGTGCTTATATTGCAGCAGCCAGCGCATCAGCTGTGAAAATGTATATACATATTGTCATTTGGGGGTCTCTGTGCGCCACATACTTTGGTATATCTATGCATATTGGGCATCAAAGTGTTCAGTAGAGCCCTTGCGCTCATATTTAGGATGTTTTATGCTGATAAGCTACGAAATGTGGGGCATATAATGGGGTAAAATTCAAGCTTTGTGACGATTTTCAGAAATTTGATAAAAACCGTTATTTTCAGCATTGCTTTGCAGTTTGGCAGTTTGCAGTAGAAACACTTATTTACCCATATTGGATTCGTCAAAATGTGTACTTTCTGAAAATATATGGTTTTCTGGGGTCTCTGTACTGTTAGGTGGTCTAATGTCGCATAATACACACACCGGGTGGTTATATTGCAGCAGCCAGCGCGTCAGCCGTGAAAATGTCTATACATATTGTCATTTGGGGGTCTCTGTGCGCCACATAGTTTGGTATATCTAAGCATATTGGGCATCAAAGTGTTCAGTAGACCCCTGGCGCTCATATTTCGGATGTTTTATGCTGATAAGTTACGAAATGTGGGGCATATAATGGGGTAAAATTCAAGCTTTGTGACGATTTTCAGAAATTTGATAAAAACCGTTACGTTCAGCATTGCTTTGCAGTTTGGCAGTTTGCAGTAGGAACACATATTTACCCATATTGGATTCGTCAGAATGTGTACTTTCTGAAAATATATGGTTTTCTGGGGTCTCTGTACTGTTAGGGGGGTCTAATGTCGCATATTACACACACCGGGTGCTTATATTGCAGCAGCCAGCGCGCGTCAGCCGTGAAAATGTATATACACTATTGTCATTTGGGGGTCTCTGTGCGCCACATAGTTTGGTATATCTATGCATATTGGGCATCAAAGTGTTTAGTAGACCCCTGGCGTTCATATTCAGGATGTTTTATGCTGATAAGTTACGAAATGTGGGGCATATAATGGGGTAAAATTCAAGCTTTGTGACGATTTTCAGAAATTTGATAAAAAACGTTATATGTTCAGCATTGCTTTGCAGTTTGGCAGTTTGCAGTAGAAACACTTATTTACCCATATTGGATTCGTCAGAATGTGTACTTTCTGAAAATATATGGTTTTCTGGGGTCTCTGTACTGTTAGGTGGTCTAATGTCGCATAATACACACACCGGGTGGTTATATTGCAGCAGCCAGCGCGTCAGCCGTGAAAATGTCTATACATATTGTCATTTGGGGGTCTCTGTGCGCCACATAGTTTGGTATATCTATGCATATTGGGCATCAAAGTGTTCAGTAGACCCCTGGCGCTCATATTTCGGATGTTTTATGCTGATAAGTTACGAAATGTGGGGCATATAATGGGGTAAAATTCAAGCTTTGTGACGATTTTCAGAAATTTGATAAAAACCGTTATGTTCAGCATTGCTTGGCAGTTTGGCAGTTTGCAGTAGAAAGACTTATTTACCCATATTGGATTCGTCAGAATGTGTACTTTCTGAAAATATATGGTTTTCTGGGGTCTCTGTACTGTTAGGGGGGTCTAATGTCGCATATTACACACACCGGGTGCTTATATTGCAGCAGCCAGCGCGCGTCAGCCGTGAAAATGTATATACACTATTGTCATTTGGGGGTCTCTGTGCGCCACATAGTTTGGTATATCTATGCATATTGGGCATCAAAGTGTTCAGTAGACCCCTGGCGTTCATATTCAGGATGTTTTATGCTGATAAGTTATGAAATGTGGGGCATATAATGGGGTAAAATTCAAGCTTTGTGACGATTTTCAGAAATTTGATAAAAACCGTTATGTTCAGCATTGCTTGGCAGTTTGGCAGTTTGCAGTAGAAAGACTTATTTACCCATATTGGATTCGTCAGAATGTGTACTTTCTGAAAATATATGGTTTTCTGGGGTCTCTGTACTGTTAGGTGGTCTAATGTCGCATAATACACACACCGGGTGGTTATATTGCAGCAGCCAGCGCGTCAGCCGTGAAAATGTCTTTACATATTGTCATTTGGGGGTCTCTGTGCACCACATAGTTTGGTATATCTATGCACATTGGGCATCAAACTGTTTAGTAGACCCCTATGTTTATATTTAGGATGCTTTATACTGGTAATGATACATGGACAATACGATGCTGGAAAGTTGAAGCTTTGAGGCAATTTTCAGAATATTTTACCAAAACCGCCAAATTTGGCAAAGCCTTGCGACTCAGTAGTTTGGGGCAGAAAGGCATGGGTACCCATTTTAGATTCGGTAGAATGTGTACTTTCCAAAAATATATGGGTTTGGGGGGTAAACATATATTTCTGTGTTTTTACCCCACAAAAATGCAGTCAATGTGTTGATTTTTCATTAGCTGAAGTTACCCACAGGACAATTTGTATGCGCTATCTTCATTTTGGGGCCTCTAAATGCCATATACTTTGGTAAACCTATGCACAGTGGGCACCAAACTGTTTGGAGGACCCCTGGCAATCACAATTTGGGTGCTTTTTTGTGTTACGTAATGATACATGGGCGATATGATGCTGGAAAGTTGAAGCATTGAGGCAATTTTCAGATATTTCACAAAAACCATCAATTTTGGGAAAGCCTTGCGACTCAGTAGTTTGGAGCAATAAGGCATGGGTACCCATTTTAGATTCTGTAGAATGTGTACTTTCCAAAAATGTATGGGTTTGGGGGGTAAACATATATTTCTGTGTTTTTACCCCACAAAAATGCAGTCAATGTGTTGATCTTTCATTAGCTGAAGTTACCCACAGGACTATTTGTATGCGCTAACTTCATTTTGGGGCCTCTAACTGCCAGATACTTTGGTACACCTATGAACAATGGCCACCAAACTGTTCGGAGGAACCCTGGCAATCATATTTAGGGTGCTTTTTTTTGGTGCGTAACGATACATGGGTGATATGGTGCTGAGAAGTTGAAGCTTTGAGGCAATTTTCAGATATTTCACCAAAACCGACAATTGTGGGAAAGCCTTGCGACTCAGTAGTTTGGAGCAGAAAGGCATGGGAACCCATTTTAGATTCGGTAGAATGTGTTCTTTCCAAAAATATATAGGTTTGGGGGGTAAACATATATTTCTGTGTTTTTACCCCACAAAAATGCAGTCAATGTGTTGATTTTTCATTAGCTGATATATTATTCAAATTGCAGGTGAGTGATTGCTCACCAAAGTTAATCACATCTCAAAGGAGATGATTAACTGATTAAAATACAACTGTCACTTAAATTAAAGTGCACTTAAATATGGAGTGTGAGAATTGTCTGAACAGAAACCAGGTCTGGGGATACTGAGCAAAGTACCCCATCTATTGCCCACTGGTCAGCAAATTCTTTCAACCGACCAGTAAACACTGCTTGGGTGTACTCTGCTCGGATGCGGGAACGCACCAGCACTCGGAACAAGACCTCTGCTGGCAGAGGATTCCCACCTTCCAAACATTGCTTTCTAGATTTATGGATGACTAATTTAGCTAAAGCCAGGAGCAAGTTGGAGAGAAGGTCTTTCTCTTTATTGTCCCGGGATACTGGGCGTCCAAAAATATAAACATGAGGGGAAAAGTGTAACCAGAACTGCAGGTAAAGCTTCCTCAAAAGAGCCAATAGAGGTTGCAGTCTGGCACACGTAAAATAAGCATGAAACACAGACTCTCCTTTGCCACAGAATGGACAAGCAGCTGGGGAGTCTGTAAAACGAGCTAAATACTCTCCTGTGCTCAATGCACCATGCAGCACTTTCCAACTCAAGTCTCCAGTTGGTCTAGGCACCAAACTGGAATAAAGAGCTTGCCACTGAGGTCTTTCACCCTCATTAAGCACACGTCTCCAGATGGTATCATATCGGGAGATGAGGGCAAGGAAGTGTACAGTGTGAAGCATTAGAGAGTACAACAGCTTTCTTGTTATATCATGAAAGCGTGTCAATGGAAAATTCTCCAACTGGCTCAAGTTGGGGGAAGGAGGTGCTTGGGGGGATTGACGGGTTTTAGGTGCTATTATTATGTCTGGAGGTGAGGAGTTCCAAGGTGGACGTGGCTCTCCAGAATGTAAAACCCCATCAATGAAGGTGTGAGAATCAGGAGAGATTGTGTCCTTGATTTCCTTGAGAAGACGGTGTGGAACCCTAGTGGTGAGGAATCCCATGCGTTGCATAACTGCTTGAGAGTCCACCCAATCTGATTTCTCAAAATCCAGGAGATCTCCAACTCTGGTTAACCGAGCCTGGCAAAGGCGACGTCGGATGCTGATGGATTCTAACATCCTAGTCTTAAAAGATGGATTGTAAAGTAGGGGCTCATTTAGAATGTCTTCCCCTTCAATGGCTCCTTGCCTTAACACGGATACCATGCTCCAGGTTTTTAGCGTGTCTTGGTAGTAAGCCGGCAGGGTTGAAAGGTTTCTTAGGAAACCCTCAGGTTCAATTATAAACAATTGCCGGTCATATCCCATATTTCGTACCTGGCGATAAAAACTCGATGCTAGAGTACACCACTGTGGAGAAGGATCTGCATACAAGTATCTCTGTATTTGCTGGAGACGGAAGGTGTGCACTTGAGAACGTATACACACGACTCCCTGCCCTCCCTCTTTCAACGGGAGGCTTGAGACACCTGCAGAAACCCAATGCTTTCCTATCCAGAGAAAGTCCAGTAACCTTCTCTGGATCTTAGCAATGAATTCTTGGGTTGGGCTAAGACATATCAGCCGGTACCAGATCTGAGAGGCCACCAGCTGATTAATCACCAAAGCTCTCCCCCTCATAGAAAGTACTTTAGCAAAACCCTTCCACTTTCCAAGGCGCGTTAGAACACATTCCTCAAGTTCAATGAAATTCTGTGAGACAGGATACTCCTCAGCTGATAGGTAGACGCCTAAATATTTAATGATTTTACTCTCCCACGAGATGTCACGAAAAGCAGGAGGCAGGAAATCCACCTTTAGAGAACCCTCCAGAAGGCCTGAGCTCTTGGACCAGTTGATCCGGGCAGATGAGGCAGCAGCGTAGACTTCTTGACACTCTTGTGCCCGCTCAAGATCAACTAGGTCCTGGGCCACAAGAATTACATCATCAGCGTAGGCTGAGAGAACCACCCTCATGTCAGGTTCTTTGAGCACCAGTCCCGTGAGCCTTTTCCTTAAGAGACACAGGAAGGGCTCAATGGCCAGCGAGTACAGTTGTCCCGACAAGGGGCATCCTTGCCGAACTCCTCGTCCAAAGGCCAGAGGTGCAGTCAGAGACCAGTTGATTTTAACTAAACACTCTGCAGAGGCATACATTGTTTTCAGGTAGCCCACAAACTGTGGGCCAAAGCTATAGGCTTGCAGAGTGCCTATAAGATATTGGTGATCCACCCTGTCAAATGCCTTCTCTTGATCCAGAGAGAGAAAAGCAAGAGATAGACCAGTCCTTCTCGCAAAATGTAGTAAGTCTCGGATTAAAAAGACATTATCAAAAATTGTCCGACCGGGGACTGTATAGGACTGGTCAGGATGAATCACCTCTGCCAGCACAGATTTGAGCCTAAGTGAGATAGCTTTGGCCACGATCTTATAGTCTGTGCTAAGCAGTGAGACTGGTCTCCAGTTCTTAATAAGACGGAGATCCCCCTTCTTAGGAAGTAGTGATAACACTGCTCGACGACACGAAAGTGGCAACTCACCTTTCTTGAAGGCCTCAGTTAGGACCCTATGGAAATCAGGGCCCAGAGTATCCCAAAAGAACTGGAAGAACTCTATGGTCAGTCCGTCAAGCCCAGGAGATTTATTGTGGGGCATTAAACGGAGTGCTTGAGAGAGTTCCTCTAGAGTGATTGGTGTTTCCAACCTCTCTTTTCTCCTCTCACTGACCACTGGAAGCCCATCCCATAGCTCCTCACAGGCATCTGGAGAGATGGGATCTGGAGAAAAAAGGTTTTGATAGAAGGACCGGGCTCTGTCCCGGATAGCCTCCGGATCCTCAAGGGGGGTTCCATCCTCCGCAAAAAGGCATGTGATTTGTTTTCGGTTCCCCTTCTTCTTCTCCAGAGCATAGAAGAATCGGGAACCACGATCCATATCACAAAGTAACTGCATCCGGCTTCGCACAAAGGCACCACGAGCCTGTCGTTGTTCCATGTTACGCAGCGCTTCTTTCCTTTCTAGATATTCACACTGAAGGGCTTGGTCTTCAGAGCCTGATAGCCTTTGCTCAAGATCAAGCACCTCCCCATTCAGTGCCTCAATCTCTGCATTGCGCTGCCCGCTCACACTTTTGGTATACTCTTGACACAAGAGCTTTAGGTGAACCTTGCCTACATCCCACCACTGGTTCAATGTGGCAAATTCATCCTGAAAGGCCCTCCAGCCTCTCCATGTATCCCGGACTGACTTTGCAAAACCCTCATCTTCTAATAAACTGTTGTTAAAGTGCCAGTAAGCAGCTTTTGGCAGAGATGGTGCGATTGACATTCTCAGGGATACACAATTGTGGTCTGAGAATGGTGCCAATCTAATGGTGCTCGACTGGGCTCGTGACATGAGATGGCTCGATATATATATCCTATCAATCCGGGATTGAGAAACATGACCATCTCTCACCCTGACATAGGTAAAAGCAACCGTCTCTGGGTTCTGTTCTCTCCAGACATCAACCAAGGAGAAATGAGCAATTAGTTCTCGCAAAACGGACTCAGACGAGTCTCTTTTCTTGGGTACATTGCGATCTCGAGCATCAAGGGTGTAATTAAAATCACCCCCTATAATCAAGGCTTCATCAGAGTCAATTGTCTCCATGTAGGCTGACAAACTTTCAAAGAACCGTGCCCTCTCTGGTCCGGTAGTAGGAGCATACACATTCATTAGATTATATGTTCTACCTGACTCCCGGACCCGAAGATGCAATAGACGGCCAGGGATGACAGAGGTAGCATTCAGGACCTCTGGCTGGAAGGAATCTGAGAAAAGGGTCACCACCCCGCATGATGTCCAAGTGAGGTGATTAAAAAAGACCCTTCCCTTCCACTCCAGATTCCAGCTTGCTTCAAGCTCTGGAGTGGTGTGGGTCTCTTGGAGGAAACTCACAGAGTACCCTCCTTGACGAAGAAAGGAGAGTACCTGAAACATTCGGAAAGGATTCCGACAGCCATTAGTATTAAGTGTGCTTATACTCAAGGCCATTACTGAGTCTTAGGAAGTGCTTTAACCTTCATCAAGGTCTGATGAGACAAACATTTTTTGTGAAACTTCATTATACGGAGATATTCCGCTGTTCCATAGTTCTTGGCCTCTTTTATGACCTTAATGTATTGTCTCACAGAATTGATAACTAAAGGCAAATCATGCCACTTCTCCAGAGCCATGTGCATCTTCTTCTCTAATTTAACACCAAGGGTGCTCTCAAGAAACTTTTTGAGTTCCTCAGCAGGGATGATTGGGGTAGAAGGATTTGCCACTCCTATGTCAACCTCCTCTTCGATGTTCCCCTCATCCATGAGCTCTTCCTGGCTAAGGGATTGATAATCTCCCCTCTCCACTAGAGCTTTGAGAATCTCTCCACAAGTTGTTACAGGAAAAGTATCAGAATCACTTTTCTGGAGACCCTGCAATGGCTCAGGTGTTCCCTCAACTTCACTTGAAACACATTTGGAAGTGTTTGACACAGGAGCAACAGAACTAATTAGCTCCCCAGCAACCGGTAGAGCTTTGGAGGCTCGATGGTTAGCCTCTGCCCTCTCTACTACCTCCTGTGCTTTCTGGATGGCAATAACATTTGGGTCAGTTGAAGACAAGGGAGGAGAGATTTTAGCATGAACAGTAGAGGTTGTCTGGCTACCCTCCACCGTATTTACAACTCCACCCTCACCATCCTTCCCAGCAGTTTTATCTGCAGGGTCCTGTATGGGGGTTAGCCCAATATTCTCCCCCTCCTGGAGTGAAATACCCTGAGGCACTAAAAACTGAGGCTGGTTGCATTTGCCAAATATCAGCACCTCAGGAACACTGACTGCCCACTCTGCAGGAGTCTCATTAGGTATCTCTTTACACTCCAAGGGAAGATCTTCCAAATGATTTTGAGGCAGATACTGCACCCCTGACTCTGTGGGGAAACCAACACTGCCATGTTCAAGGCCATGCAGACCATTAACCTCATTATTCCCCACCTGGTCTGGAGGCAAGAGTGCATGGTCTGACACAGGTTGATCGTGACCAACAGTTGGGCCAGACAATGTCACCACATGAGGAGCAGAAGTTTTGCTGCCCTTTTTACCCTTGGATGGGGGTGCTCCATCATTAACCACTGATGCCCATTCCTCAGGTACCAGCCAGTTTGATTTAAATTTCCTCTTTTTCTTGGCATCTGAAGAGGAAAGGCCACTATCTGCCCCAACCCCACCAGGTGTTGCAATCATGGGTACCCCCACACCTTCAGGGGTGCCCATAACAGGGGTACACTTTTTTGTGGTAGGAACAACTGTGACCCTGGGGGAAGCTTTGACATGTTTTCCCCCCTTCTCTTTTGCCGCAATTGTAAGACATGCTGCAGCCTTAGATGTCTTCAGTGAAGAAGGAGGAGGTTTGGATGTTGTAGAGGTGGGTTGTGTAACAGCCACCTCCTTTAGTGAAGGAGATATCCCCTTTGAGGACCCTGCTGAAATAGTCCCAGCAGGATAAGATGTTTTATTTGAGGCACTGGGAGCAGGAACAGGGGCTGTGGTCTTAATTTGCCCTTTGGGGCAACTCTGGCGAGTGTGCCCCAGGTTCTTGCAAAGGAAGCACCTCACTTCCTCTGTGCTGTAAAAAATTTTATACAGCACCCCTTCAAATGGAACCCCGAAAGACCCCTCAATAGTGTCTTGCCCCCGAGGTAAAAGTAGTTGCACCTGCCTTTTAAAGGAAAGGACGTGCCTCAGTCTGCTCTCCTTACATCCCAGGGGAATTCTAGACATATTTGATTTTAACTCCCCAAGGGCTTGCAGGTGGGGGTACAATAAGTGGTCTTGCAGGAAGGGGGGCACATTAGATAAAACCACCCTTGTGCCCAATCCTTCTAGGGGTTCTACAGGGACATAACTCCCTCCCACTGTGATACCCCTCTGTACCAGAGTATGCACTGCAGTTAGAGTACGGGCAAAGATTATGGCTTTCCCATACATTTTACTTGCTGCCACTACTGCAGAGTGGCCCACCACTTCAGCTGCAGCCTTTATATAAGCCTCTATGCCATGAGTGCTTGACATTAGGCATCTGACCCCATGCTTCCTTGTAAGCTTCTCTACCCCAGCAGTGACTTGGCTAGGGTTGCTGCCAGTAGCTACCACGTGTGCAAATGTTTTAGCAGGGGTCACATTGGCAGCAGCAGCAGAAGTAGAGGCAATGGGGCTTTTTGACATGGGCTCTGCCTGGTGTTTCCTTGCAGAGCTACAGCTGGGTTTTTCAGGTCCTTTTGCTTTAGAACCAAGAGATGTTTTTTTATAACTTTCCTTTTTATTCCCTCCCATTATTTTACACAACACCACACAAAAAGAAAGCTTTATACTATTGATTAACAAAAAAGTAAGTTTTAAGTTGAGAAGCTGTGGCAGGGAGAGGGTTAATGTGAGCAGGTGCCTGGGAGCTGCACTGCTGCTGCTGGAAAAGATTTTATATTTATACTTATATTAAATCCTTCTCCCTTTAGCTTTCTCTCCTCACAGAACTGAGTGCAAAATCAAAATATCCACTCAATCTGTACAAAAATTAAACAATTTGTGCTGAAACAAGAGAAAAATGCAAATGAAACTGACACCCAGGTGCGGGGGAGGGGTAGGGGATCTAACAGTGAGTTTGTAGCCCAGAGCAAGTGAAGGGAACTGGGCTAAGAATCACTCACCTTCAGGGTCAAAAGAAAAATCGATTTTTAGTAAAGAAAATCAACTTAAAACTTCCCAAATTTCACCCACCAAGTGGACAACACATTCACACACCAAGTGATAACAAAAAATCCTGTCTCAAACAGGAATTTCAATGCTTAATTCAGCACTAAACAGAGAGCTTTCTCCTGTGTGTTGATCTTTCATTAGCTGAAGTTACCCACGGGACTGTTTGTATGCGCTAACTTCATTTTGGGGCCTCTAAATGCCAGATACTTTGGTAAACCTATGCACAGTGGGCACCAAACTGTTTGGAGGACCCCTGGCAATCACAATTTGGGTGCTTTTTCTTAGTACGTAATGATACATGGGTGATATGGTGCTGGGAAGTTGAAGGTTTGAGGCAATTTTCATATATTTCACCAAAACCGACAATTTTGGGAAAGCCTTGCGACTCAGTAGTTTGGAGCAGAAAGGCATGGGTACCCATTTTAGATTCTGTAGAATGTGTACTTTCCAAAAATATATGGGTTTGGGGGGTAAATATATATTTCTGTGTTTTTACCCCACAAAAAATGCAGTCAATGTGTTGATTTCTCAGTAGCTGAAGTAAAGTCCTGAACAATTTGGATGTGCTAACTTCATATTGGTGTCTCTAAATGCCAGATACTTTGGTAAACCTATGCATAATTGGTATCAAACTGTTCAGTGGACCCCTGGCAATCATATTGCAGGTGCTTTTTCTTGGTACCTAATATAGTTTGGGATATGCGGAGCAGCAAAATAAAACCTTTGAAATGATTTTTCAAAATTTTGAATTTTATTTTGAAAAACCGCTATGTTCAGACAAGCTTTTCTGTTTGGTAGTTGGGAGTAGAGAGACATAGTTACCCATTTTGTAATCGGCAGAATGTGTACTTTTCAAAAATGTATGGTTTTCTGGGGTAAACCTATGGTTTCAGGATTTTTTGCCTTGGAATCTAAAGCATGCCGTTTTCTGCCTTAGTGCTTTCAAAATTCAGTAATATACTGCCGGGAGTTTTTGCTGTACAGAAGTCCTAAATCTCCCTAAAACTATACATATCTGGTATTGGCACGTTCGAGAGACATAAGGCTTTCCAAATCAGTTGGATATTCATCTGTAAAATGAAATATTTTTCTGGTATAAATTGATATACGATGAAAAATGGTAATTTTTCTTTTTTTTTTGGTATTTAGCACTATAAATTTTTTTGCACAGGTGGAAATACATGAAAACTCAGGCAGATTTAGAAAGCTCAGTTTCTACCGAAAAAAACAATGTATAGTTTTCCTAGGTAAACTATAGGTTTCCCCTCAGAAAATGCCCTTAAAGTGAGAGAGCACAAAATGCTTAAAAACGGCTGGCATTTCGCGTAACCAAAATGTGAAATTCTGCTGGCACTTAAAGGGTTAAAGAGCACATTTCAATAATTTAGTGGTTGGCTTATCAAATAAAATACTGGAGATCGGACTCCTAGCAGTTCAATATTTTCCCGTTCAAACTTTTTAGATTCTCTAGAACATTTTCCGTTCGGTCAGGAAACCTTTTAATGAATAAACACATTTATCTAACCTGATATCTGTTGCAGTTTGTCAGAATATGTTGGAGCTGCTCTTCAGTTCTACGGGGTGGTTGAGCTTGGATGTGCTTTAGTGCTATCTAAATCCTTGCTCTCCAAAGAGCACTACATTGCTGTCAACAAAATATTTACAAGAATATACTGCTGCCAAGTCTAGTATGCTGAACTAACTGCAGCTTACTGCAACTACAAGTGAAGGAGCCACAATTTACCCACTTTCAAAGTGTGAATACTCTGAGCGACTTCAAGATGAGTCCGTGGCATGTCTGTGTCTGAATGTAATAGTTCCTGAACAGAGGCATAACTACAGAGGAAGCAGACCCTGCGGCTGCAGGGGGGCCAGGATGTATAGGGGCTCCATGACGCAATAATTCATATAGAATTTCAATAAATCTTGGTAAAGCATGTCAACCTCTAGACATTTTAGGAGCCTGAAAAATAATTTGCTATAGGGACCAGTTATATCTAGTCAAGCCACTCTTCCTGAATATAGATAAGCTCAGAAGCTCAAACTTTGGAATTTTCCCAATAATTATTTTGTACACTGATGCTGTCGGGGGTAATAAGCAAAACAAAAGATCACAAGATGTCATATTGTTGAATATTGCTCTTTGGAGGATTACGGGCATTTATATGGTGACAAAACTCATCATCAAATGCCAATGCCCACAGAAAGCACAAAGACTACCTTCAGGGTCTGGGCTAGCGGGACACCATTATAAAACCCAATGGGCACCAACCCAGACACACTCTTTGATGGAAGCTTTAAGCGCTCAGCCTGAACTTGCCACAAGCACTGCCACAAAGGAAAGCAGTTAAAGGTACACGTGCAGGGAGGGGTTATGGCGGCTAGATTTGCGGAGGAGTGCATGGCCCTGCGGGGGTATGGGGGCCCTTGATGTGGCCAGACACACCAGTCCGACCATAACTACCCTCGCTATAATCCATATGCTCTGTATGGTGTATGCATCAATCTAACACAGAAAATATAGGGGGTATGATAGTACATGTATGGATATAATTGTACTGTGATGATATTATCATTGTTTGCAGAGGTTACTTATAAAGGGGACATAAAGCATGCTTTAAAAACACAAAAGATTAAATTAAAAATTGCAAAGAAAAAATCAAGACCAGTTTCCAGTCAGGATATAAAACCAGATTCTTCATCAACTAAAATCATTTTGTGGAGAAAATTAATGCAATTTTTTTGATATGAAGGAATCCTTTTCAAATATATGAGGGCCAGAAAAAAGACCCTTCAAATGCCAGACAACCTGACTGTTCCAGACAAGGCAGAGAATAGTTTTAGTATAACATATGCAGGTCCACCCACTTTCAAGGAACCTACAGTTTTTGATGTTTTTAATGTATATACTTTTAGTATTATTAAAGGGAGGAAACAGTATTGCTTTTAGCAAATTATTTGGACTCCTGGAAGGGACAAGCTTACACAAGGGGAATGGACAGGGCATTCAATAAAGTGTAATTACCAGCCTATATACTGTATAACCTATTACACTGGGGAACTCTTCAAATCGAATTGCTTATTGGTTGCTATGGTAAACATCACTAGTGATTAGGGATGGGCGAACATTTTTTGACGCCCATAGACTTTAATGGGCGTTGGCGACATTTCGCCAGCGACAAATTTTCGGCAAAATGAAACGGGTCAAATTTGCCGGTCCCTACTAGTGATTTTTGGCAATAATGTGTAAATAGAACAAAGATGCAGTTACCTTGACAGTGCGAGTTATTCAGTCTTTTATAACCCTTTGGGCAGTTAGATCCATGTTCCCCACGAAATGGTGCTGTTTTATGGGTTCCAGAATCTGAAGGCAGAAATGGAAAGTCAGTATTTAAATTGAAGCAGTTCAAGATTTCAGCTTCCCCCACCATCCCCCGCTCTGCGCTGCATTTACAATATTTCACTTCCAGCAGGTCTGGAAAAACTGAATCCAAAGTCTGAGAGAAGTGAGAAAAACATGAGGGTGGGGGACACAGGAATGTGGTGGAGCAGACACAGATGTGAGCCTTGCAGAACTGATTGTTACATTTTAAGATTAGTAAATAATTCAGAATATAGTAGTAAAATATTTAGAGACACAATATAGAGGGCATTAATACTGGGGAAGAGTAATGGGAAAGAGCTCAAGTACAAACTATGGCCAAACAATTTCTCATTGCTTTTCCCATGCAAATCAAGCCTTCCCATTGCCTTCAGCTGCCCTTGTTCTTATATATAATGATTCTTTTGTCTCTCTCTACCTATAGATTTTAATGGAGGAACACTCACTATAACGGTAGTATATGTCACAACTCTATAACTCAATAAAACATTGTGAGCTATGTAAAAAATGTTGGCACTCTGAGCTATTTCTGTGAGTCCCCACCCTAAACCTCGCTTTATTCAACTGTAGTCTTTGTGCCATTGCCATTTTTCCCAAAACCATTGTCATATGCATCTTTTTTTTTGTTTTGTTATTTAAGATATCAAAGATGATAGAATATATGCAACTGGTTTGTATACAATAATATCTAGAAAAATCTATTTACCGATATTGACAAAACTTAGCATTTTTGTCCAGATGCAAGCTTTGCATTTATTAATATACTGTATACTTGCCTTGTTGTAAGTTGTTGTATTCTTGTTCCTCCTATATGATAAAACTTTATAGTAAATTGTAGATATATATAGTGAATAAAGTACCCCCTCTTGTAAAATATAAGGATATTATAAGTTACCAAGGAGTTTCATGACCATATAAAAACACGACGCCGAAGGCCGAGTGTTTTTATACAGGTCATGAAACTCTGAGGTTACTTCTAATATCCTCATATTTTGCAGTTGGGGGTACTTTATTTATTATAATACACAAATGTCAGTGAGTTGTGACAGAAATGACATCAGAACTCACCGTTTATAACTGATGACATCAGAACTCACCAATTCATAAGGATAAAATTTACAAGATATTCATGGCTTTTGTGTATTATATAAATATAATCTCACTTTCCAAATAATTTATATTCAGCACTAATACTAATCCTGATGTCGTGCTGAGCACTACTTCTTGAGGTTGATGTTGTAAGCAAAGGGCAATCATTAATTTTTGAGGTGTGAAATATAAGACATCTTTTTTAATGTTTCCAGATTGTTCCCCAGAAATAAAAAAACATATTGAAACCTCATTTTGACACTTTGCAAATTTACTATCAGTGACCCTGGCAAAATTCGCCGGCGAAGTGGATAGCCTAGTGCAACTTCGCACCATAACGCTGGTGAAATTGCACTCTGGCGAAGGGGGCGAAACTACGCGAATTGACTAAGATTTTTTTTTTGTGAACGTTACCTTCTTCGCCAGAGTTTACTTCGCCAGGTCAGAGCAGGCGAAGTTCAATAGAGTAGATAGAAGTTTGTAAAAAATAAGTTTAAAAAAACGCTGGCTGAAAAAGAGCAACATTTTTTTTTTAGGGTGCCCACCTTCCCCCCAAAATTTGTTAACATATGGCACCCGAACACCTATATAAACTTTTATTACGTTTCCCTGGGCTTGTGTAGTGTTCTGTATGCGCAGCAGCATACACGTCCATTCAAATTTAAATTTGGTGCCGTATGCAAATTAGCCTGTGCTATCGCAACTTTGCTTAGCCTGACGAATTAACGCTAGAGCAACTTCGCTACCTTTCGCCTCCTGAGCGCAACTTCGGATTTTAGTGAATTAGAGGTGGCCTGGCGAAAATTCCACAGCAGATTAGTGAATTTGCTCCTTTATTTCTGGTGAACTCTCTGAAATAAACTGAACTGAAGAAAGTGTTGGAAGGTGAACAACCAATTTAAGGTTGCTGCTAGAAGACCAACTATAAAGTGATGTAGGGCCACTATTTTAAAGGGGGAAATACCATCACAATGACAAAATTATAAGCACATATCCTTTTGTTTAGGCTTTACTGATTACAGCAAAATGTAAATGAAAAATATATCAGTATAAGCCATTATTTACCATATTCTATTACCATTATAGAAAAAGCTGTATAAGAGCAGATCATTTGGTTACAGTGCTTAAAAAGAGGCTAATGAAATGTTAGTAAACATAAAAGATTTCATTCAAGAGTTTCAGATATTATTCTATAAAAAAAAATTCCATCTCAAGACTGGAATTGTGTTTGCATTTTCTATGTGTCTTTTTATGTTTTCTTTTTTAAAGAATTTTGAAAGGGGAGACTTGCATTCCCTTTCCAAATTACTATGTGTTTTTATGCTTCATAGCAGTTAGATGTTAGATGCCAGTTAGTTTTAAAAGACCGCTAACACCATGAAATTAAAATTCTTTAAAAACATGTACATCTAGGGGCACATTTACAAAGCTCGAGTGAAGGATTCGAATTAAAAAAACTTCGAATTTCGAAAGTGTTTTTTGGGCTACTTCGACCATCGAATGGGCTACTTCGACCTTCGACTACGACTTCGACTACGAATCGAACGGTTCGAATTAAAAATCGTTCGACTATTCGACCATTCGATAGTCGAAGTACTGTCTCTTTAAGAAAAACTTCGACCCCCTAGTTCGGCAGCTAAAAGCTACCGAACTCAATGTTAGCCTATGGGGAAGGTCCCCATAGGCTTGCCTGTGTTTTTTTGATCGAAGGATATTCCTTCGAGCGTTGTATTAAAATCCTTCGAATCGTTCGATTCAAAGGATTTAATCGTTCAATCGAACGAATAATCCTTCGATCGTTCGATCGTAGGATTAGCGCTAAATCGTTCGACCTTCGATATTCGAAGTCGAACGATTTTAGTTCCTAGTCGAATATCGAGGGTTAATTAACCCTCGATATTCGACCCTTAGTAAATCTGCCCCCTAGTGTTCCCTTAGAGCTATATTTAGAGTGAAAAGACAGTTCCATTGGAATTAATAAGCAAAGATGCAGATTAGAAGTAAGTTCAAAGAAACTGTATACATGAACTTTATTGTAATAGTGATGTGTTTTACTTATATCTGGTTTGTTGCTCTGTTGCTTGATATTGTATTGATACAGACCATACAAGCAAGAAACCACAGCTCATGCTTGTGCAATCACTCCTACCTATATTTATAATTAAATAGATCTCTAGAAGGGGTTATTTTTCATAGTCTCTGGTCCTGCATAAATGGTGTTAAATAATCTATGGTACAGTAGATGCAGGGAAAGTTGCATACATGAACACAAACACTGGCATACAGGGTGATACAGGCAAAAGGACACACACATCTGACATAAATAGTTATGCACAGTAGTGACACCCACGGAAACTCTGGCATGGTTAATTTTTTACCTGCCGTCCCTTCTTTGTTCACTTCCCTAGTCTAACTGCTTGATGTGATAAGATTCTCTCAATCTTGAAATCTCCTCAACAGCCATAAAGGCTGGATGAACATAACAACATGTTACAGGTAGTCGATCCAGTCTGGAGTGCTAATCATGAATGCTGCATTGTAACTTTCAAAAAGCAGATATTATAGACCATATAGAGCAGGGATCCCCAACCTTTTTCACCCGTGAGCAACATTCAGAAGAAAAAGGAGTTAGGGAGCAACATTAGCAAGAAAAATGTTCTTGGGGAGCCAAATAAGTGCTGTGATTGGCCATTTGGTAGCCCCTATGTGGATTGTAAACCTACATTGAGACTCTGTTTGGCAGTAAACCTGGTTTTTATGCAACCAAAACTTGCCTCCAAGCCTGGAATTCAAAAATAAGCAGCTGCTTTGAGGCCACTGGGAGCAACATGTTGCTCACGAGCTACTGGTTGGGGATCACTGATATAGAGTATAACCTGTTCATTAAGAGTGGTTTCCCTGTTTCCTGCTCTAATTCTGCCTTCCACATGCTTCCTGTGTGTGCCATACGCTGCCGCCCTATGCTCCTTGTTTTGCCATACTCTGCCTGCCCTATGCTCCCTGTGTGTGCCATGCTCTGCCTGAGGGAGGTGAACCTTTTGGGGGTTTGTTAGCATTTGGAAATACTTGTTAAAGGGTCCTCAATGTGTTTAATCATGTGTTGGGGGTTATCCACAGGGTAGGATGAGGCATATATATTTAAAGGATTTATGGATTTAAAGGAGAAGGAATGCTACTGAAGCAGTTTATTTCCAATGGATTAGCCACAATAGTGCAAGCTATAACACTATATTTATTCTGCAGAATAAAGATCTCTAGAAGCTCTCTCTGTTTGTTTAGGATAACAGCTGCCATAGTTTGGTATGATGTCACTTCCTGTCTGAGTCTCTCCCTGGTCACTCATAGCTCTGGGCTCAGATTACAGCAGGGAAGGGAGGGGGGAAAGGGAGGGAGAGGGAGGGGGAGAGGAGTAAACTGAGCATGCTCAAGCCCTAGCCCTGGAGGTTTATGCTGAAAACAGGAAGTCTGATAGAGAAGCCCGTGTATATACATTAGAAAGAAAGAAATCTTGTGTTTCTTTTGACAGAGGACTCAGAGCGGCATTACTTTAAGGGTTTACTGGTGTATTTATGTAGACCTTTTTGATAAAGCTAACATAATTTTAGCCTTTCCTTCTCCTTTAAGGGCATGTCTTAATATGACTTAATAAACTTGTTTCACAAGTGGCTCAGCCCGAGATCTTGGTCTGGGGAGTGGTCAACACTGGCTTTCATTATCGGCCCTTCGCCATGTAGGCCAGAAATCTTCCAGCCCTTTGTACCACAGAAGATAGACAGCACTGTTATAGAGCATTTAACACAGTTAATTAAAACTATAAGTGCAAGGTGCAATGTGCAATTTCCAATGCAATTTGACCTTGGTTTTTACCCAGAATGTAGCAATTTTTTGTATGATTCTAGTAATTGTATGAATGTAGCAATTGCCCCTGATTTGTCAAAATGCACACAAGTGATGTTTTTGATCGCAATTGCAATTGAAATTTTTGTTGGGATGCTGAAAATTTTCAGTGATTGCCTTCAAAATGATGTTTGTAATTCTCTAGCTGCAAGTCTGCTGCCTATATTGATGCAGGCTGCTGTAGGAACCAGGTTCCCTTGGATTAGTACATACAGTATATGGGGAGCTCTAAAAAGTATTCATGTTTATATGACACAGTCATATTAATGAAGATCCATATAGGTTAGTTTAGAGGTATTGATATACAGTACATGTTGGTGGGAGACAAAGTTTTTTTCCATAAACCACCAGTCTATCATCAGAGTGTATGAGTGTGTGCCTATTTTTGGATAATTGGCTTCTATGTAAAGTGATGTTTGCTAACATTAAATAATGAAAATGTGTTTTATTGTATGATCTCAGTTGGGTTTATTACCCCTTGGAGACCTTTATTAAGTGGCTCTATTAACATACTGGTTAATACAACAGTTTCTTGTTGCCTATAGATTAAATTTGATCTGTAATGTTTACTATCTATTGATGTACAGTATGGGGTATATTTATCAAAGAGTGAAGTTAATAGTGAAGTTCCGCCACTAGAGTGAAATTCTCTCCATTCATTTCTATGGGATTTTATAGGCGTATTTATCGAAAGGTGAACTTTCACTTTCACCCATTGATAAATACGCCTTTCAAAATCCCATAGAAATTAATTGAGAGCTGCGGAATTTCACTCTAGTGGCGGAACTTCACTCTTTGATAAATTTACCCCTATGATGTTAACGTTTAGAATTCCTGAAAACTGCTTAATAGACTCCATTATAAGCAAATAGATTTACCTCTTTAATAATAAACCAGTACCTTGTACTTGATGGCAACTAAGCTGCATTCTATTGGGTTTATTTCATGTTTCATGTTTAAATGATTTTTAGTCTACTTAAGTTATGGTGATCCAAATTACAGAAATATCCCATATCCAGATAACCCTTTATTCCCAAGCATTCCAGCTAATAGATCCTATAGTTGTATTTGTAAATTCTTTACTTAGGACTGGTTGCTAGGCAAACATTAAATAATAATACTCTTGTAATCCTTTAGATGCAATCTCAGCGATATCTAGTAACATTTGTAATGTTTACTATATATTGAATTATCTTTTTAACATTCAAAATCCCTGAACACTGTTTAATAACTATTGTATCTTTCACTGGATTATGAGATTATGGTATAGAAATATACTGTTTCTGCAGCACTCTCATGTCTCATTGTAGAGATTTTATTCTTGTGACACTCACATGACAATTGTGGACATTTATGACATTTGTGCTGTCCCCATGATGTCCCCACGCTTCCACAACAGTCCTCCTCTTTGGTAAGTCCAGGTAGAGGGTTAGTGCTGCACTGTGATATAGAGGAACAAAGTAAGAGACACATATATCCTGGGAATATATAGGTCATAGATGAGGAATAACACATCGGCATCAGAATGGCCCAAAAGGTACATAACTAATAAAAGTGTAAATCATGGTCTAATATACTGTGCATGCAGGCAATACAATAATGTTGGGTGCAATTGTTGATGCTGTGTTTAAAAGTTGAAAAATTGGGGAACTAAAATGAGTGTCCCTGATTATACCCCACAATAAACAGAAAATGCAATAATAAGGACACAGTGAAACAATTCTTAGATATTACATAAGATAGTTATAATTTGCTATCAGCTTCTCAGAGAAACCACAGAAATAACTCATCATTAAGAAATGCAGAGGTGTGCAAAGCTTTTTATTCATAATTAACAAGAAGCTCTTCCTGGGTAGTCAATGAGAACTGAAAAGGCACAAGGTTACATTAAGTTCAACTCCTTCAAATGACACCCAGCTTCCTCACACACACTCACACTGACCCCTCCACACACTCACATAAGCTATATCTATACTAATTGTAGATTTTAGAATCAAAATAGCCTATGATATTATGCTTGTCCAAAAAAACATCCAAGCCCCTCTTAAATGCATTAACAGAATCAGCCATCACAACAGCATCCGGTAGTGCATTCCACAACCTCACTGTCCTCACTTTAAAGAACCACCTACACTGCTTCAAATTAAAGTTATTTTCCTCTAGTGTACTGATAAAGAGTTATTATGTCCCCTTGCAAGAGTCTTTTTAACCCCAGCCTTGACAGTCTACCCTCAAAAAGTTTTCCATCTCTCTAACAAGTTTAGTTGCGTGTCTTTGCACTCCAGGTGAGGCCTTACCAGGGATCTATAAAGAGGCAAAATCATGTTTTCATCCCTTGAGTTAATGCCCTTTTTTTGCAAGATAGTACTTTATATGGGCAGTGTAATAAAAGTCGCAAAGAGCAAGACAATTTCCAAACTTGCCCCATTGGCTCCCCATGTTCTTTTTCTGCTGATTCACTGCACATGTTCTGTGCTGCTGTCACTTACTGAACTTAAGTACTCACTTACAATATACAGTACACATAAAATAGAAATGTCACAATATAAGGCTAAGTTAATTAATACAGATAATTACTACATGGCAGCACAGAAACCAACGCAATTAGCATCAGAATTTAATAATCAGCCATGTAGCATCAGCTTATATTACAGACCAACCTCATTTTCTGCTGGATAATTAGTGACAACCCCTAAGCTTAGCTTCTCAACAGCTACGCAGAGCCCACTGAGCATGTGAATGTCACAGACACTTTCCAACATGGTGACCCCCTGTGACAAGTTTGAAGTCCTGGATCATTGACAAGCTGACATTTTAGGGTGATGCAATAAGGTTAGTATATAGAGCATGCGGGTCCTTAATAGCACATTAGCGGCTTACCATGTTGCTGGATATATGAAGCTGTAGTAATCAGAAAATCAATTTTACTGGACATTCAGATAAAATCATTGAACAAACAATCAAATGATTTGATTATCACGCGTTTCGTGACTATTCTTGTCACTTCCTCAAGAAGCTTCTTGAGGAAGTGACAAGAATAGTCACGAAACGCATCAAGCCATGCACCCCCTGCCCGCTATCATTCAATTGTTTGTTCAATGATTTTATCTGAATGTCCAAAAAAATAGATTTTAAGATTACTACAACTTCACATATCCAGCAACATGGTAAGCTGCAAATGTGCTATTAAGGACCCGCATGTGTTACCACGTGACCAGAGTGGATCGGCTGCCATGTATCTGTACTGGATTAGTTCCACGGCGTTTCCCATGCCATTTTTAGCCCTTATCATTTTTTAGGGTTTAGTTTTTTAAGAAATGCTTGAAGGTGTCATAATCTTCTAGAGCAAACATAACTTTTTCAGTAAGAAGTTTTATTATATTCACTACACACTGGCGCAAGCTTTAAAATTCGCAAACCTTCTTCCGCTATTGGAAGTTCTATTACGTTCTATTATATTCCCCATTATGTGCTTTAGTAGCCTCTGATTGACACTGCCTAGAATTAGACAATTTGTTATCTACAATTAGCCCCAGATCCTTCTCAATGAAGGAAACCCCTATCACACTGCGATTTAGTATATAACTTGCATTTATATTATTTCTGTCAAAGTGCATAACCTTGTGTTTATCAATATTAAACCTCATTTTCCAATTTGCATCTTGCATGGAACCTACAGTTCTGCACAATTTTGTATCATTAGCAAAAGTACTTTCAATGCCCACTTCCAGATCATTAATAAACAAGTTGAAAAGCAAAAGACCAAGTACAGAGTCTTGTGGTGCTCCACAAACAACACTTGTAGAATTAGAAAATGTTCCATTTACCACCACTCTAATCTATATTTTAGCCACTTCTCTATCCAAGTACAAATACTATGTTCCAGGCCAACATTACTTAATTTAGTCAGTAACCTTCTGTGTCTTACTGTAAATGCTTTAGCAAAGTCTAAGTAGATTACATCCACTGCCATCCCAGAGTTGAAGCCCCTACTCACCTTCTCATAAAAATAAATGAAATTAGTCTGGCAAGATCTATTACACATAAAATCATGCTGGAACAAATTCATAGTATTATCATTTGCAATGAAGTCAAGTATATTATCCCT
The DNA here is from genome assembly GCF_017654675.1 of Xenopus laevis. Taxonomy (NCBI): domain Eukaryota; kingdom Metazoa; phylum Chordata; class Amphibia; order Anura; family Pipidae; genus Xenopus; species Xenopus laevis. Next base: position 31,675,039 of record NC_054377.1, on the reverse strand, counting down.
TAATACCCCTTTCAAAAAGCTTTCACTGACGTCAGACTAAGCGGCCTATAGTTTTTAGGTTGAGAAGAGGATCCTTTTGTGATTAGCAGCATCACATTAGCAATTTGCCAATCTCTCTGCACCATGCCAAACCTCAATGGATTCTGAAAAATGAAGTAAAGAAGTTTGGCAACCACAGAGATAAGCTCATTTAGTACCCTGGGATTAATATCATCCTGTCCTGGACCTTTGTTTATTTTTACTAGTCTTTTTGAATTTCCTCTTGCCTGAACTATGCATCATTTCTTGTATTACTAGAACTGGGACTATTAAGAAGGAAACCTTCATTAGTTGGCTCCTAATTTGTGCAGACAGACAAAAATAGCAGTTCAGAACATCTGCTTTTTCTCTGTTCTCATCAATTAACTTACCCCCCTCTGACATTAAGGGGGTTATTTATGAAAGTCAGAATTTATCTCAATATTTTCAGCTACAAACTCCTATTAAATCTGCTCCGGTTTTTTACGCTTATTTATTATTACATTTTCCAGAAAAGTAGCTTTTTGGAAAAAAATTCAATTTTCAAAATTTTTTCTGATTTTTTCAATAGATTTTTATGAATTTCACAATTTTCACAATTTTCAGCCGAAAACTCCGAAAGCTTCGGGGTATTGCACGAAACCCAGTGCACAACAAAAAATCATTGGGACTTCTCCCATTGACTTATATGCAACCTCGACAGGTCTGAGATGCTGGATTTTCAGATTCAGACTTTACCATCCTCAGGGTTTAATAAATTCCGAAAAATTCAAAAGTCTTAAAAGTCTGATTTTATTAAAAAAAATCACAAATTTTTCGTGATTTTTGCATTCGGAGTTTAGTAAATAACCCCCTAAGAGTCCTATCCCATCCTGCTTAGATTTTTTCCTATTTACATATTAGAAAATAATTTTGGATTCTTTTTACTCCTTAAAAGCAATACCCTTTTCAATTTAGCTTGTCTCTTTGCATTATTTATTGGTCTCCTTATACCTGATAAATGTTTCTGCTGTTGAGGAGCTAAGTTGAATGTCTTAAAAGCACGTCTTTTCTTACCCATCTGAACACCAACACTTGTCGAACCACAAAGGTTTTGTTTTACAAAGACGTTCCTTGCTTACAAAGGGAATATACTAGCATGTATATTTATTAAGCAACATTTTAGATATCCCATTTTTGTTCTGTGTTTAACCCAGTGAGAAGCCTTTCCCAGTTAATATGTTGCAGAGATGCCCCTAAACTGTCAAAGTTTGCACGTCTAAAATTTAGTGTTTTAGTTAAACCCTCATAGAGTTGTCTCTGCAACATAATCTCAAAGGAGACCATGTTATGATCACTATTCCCTAAATGCTCACCCACACAAAGAGTTGAGTTTGTTATTATTAGTGATTACAAAGTTGATTAGAGAGTCATTCCTAGTTGGTTCTTGAACAATCTGAAATAAAAAGTTGGCAACCCCATTATCCCAGTAAGTCTGGATAATTGAAATCCCCCATAATAACTACTTGACCTAGACGTGAAACCGCTTCTATTTGTAAAAGTGGCTGGGCTTCATTCTCGTCACTTATACAAGGTGGTTTGTAGCACACAACAATGATAATTTTCTTTGCAAATTTTTTCCCAGTTGAAATCTCAACCCAAAGGAATTCCACACCCTTCCCAGTTGCCATCCATGGTTATTTCTTTAATTCAGGTTTTACATACAAATAGGAATGGGCGAATTTGACCCGTTTCATCAAAAAAATTTTAGATGCACGTCTTTTTATTTTGACGCATGACGCCATACAAGTCTATTGGCGTCATTTTTTTGGCGAAACAAGGCGAATAAATTCGCCCATCCCTACATGCAAACCAACCCCTCCAAAAGGATTGTTTCTAAATCTTTAGTATTACTAGGAAGATAAGTCCAGTTTGGAAACCCATTATGAAGGAAGCTCCCAATTATGGGAAGGCCATCTTGCATAGACTCCATTATACGCAAGTAGAGATGTCGCGAACTGTTCGCCGGCGAACTTGTTCGCGCGAACATCGGGTGTTCGCGCTCGCCGGAAGTTCGCGAACGTCGCGCGACGTTCGCCATTTTGGGTTCGCCATTGTTGGCGCTTTTTTTTGCCCTCTCACCCCAGACCAGCAGGTACATGGCAGCCAATCAGGAAGCTCTCCCCTGGACCACTCCCCTTCCCTATAAAAACCGAAGCCCTGCAGCGTTTTTTCACTCTGCCTGTGTGTGCTGAAGAGATAGTGTAGGGAGAGAGCTGCTGCCTGTTAGTGATTTCAGGGACAGTTGAAAGTTTGCTGGCTAGTAATCGTTTTGATACTGCTCTGTTATTGGAGGGACAGAAGTCTGCAGGGGTTTGAGGGACATTTAAGCTTAGGTAGCTTTGCTGGCTAGTAATCTACCTTCTACTGCAGTGCTCTGTATGTAGCTGCAGTGGGCAGCTGTCCTGCTTCTGATCTCATCTGCTGACTGCTGCAATAACAGTAGTCCTTGTAAGGACTGCTTTTATTTATTTTTTTGTTGTTTTACTACTACTACTACTACTACTACTACTATAAGAGCCCAGTGCTATTAGTCTAGCAGTGTTGGGGAGTGGGACTGGTGTGCTAATCTGCTGCTCCTAGTAGTTCAGCAGCACCAACTTTAATTTTTTTTTTTAATATTCTTTTTTTTTTTATTTTACTTTTTTTTATTTTACTACCGCTGTAGTAGTGTATAAGTTGACCTTTTAGGCATTATTTGCCCTGTAGGCATTATTTGCACACTGTTTTCTTCAACCCGCCATCGAGCTGTGTGACCTTGTTCACATTCTGTCTAAATATCCATAATATTACCGTCTCCAGAAAAAACACCGGAGTCACTTTTTTCAAGCAGCCATAATATATTTTACGTAATCCGTATCCACCGCTGTAGTAGTGTATACGTTGGCCTTGTAGGCATTATTTGCACACTGTTTTCTTCAACCCGCCATCGAGCTGTGTGACCTTGTTCCCATTCTGTCTAAATATCCATAATATTACCGTCTCCAGAAAAAACACCGGAGTCACTTTTTTCAAGCAGCATTCATATATTTTACGTAATCCGTATCCACCGCTGTAGTAGTGTATACGTTGGCCTTGTAGGCATTATTTGCACACTGTTTTCTTCAACCCGCCATCGAGCTGTGTGACCTTGTTCCCATTCTGTCTAAATATCCATAATATTACCGTCTCCAGAAAAAACACCGGAGTCACTTTTTTCAAGCAGCATTCATATATTTTACGTAATCCGTATCCACCGCTGTAGTAGTGTATACGTTGGCCTTGTAGGCATTATTTGCACACTGTTTTCTTCAACCCGCCATCGAGCTGTGTGACCTTGTTCCCATTCTGTCTAAATATCCATAATATTACCGTCTCCAGAAAAAACACCGGAGTCACTTTTTTCAAGCAGCATTCATATATTTTACGTAATCCGTATCCACCGCTGTAGTAGTGTATACGTTGGCCTTGTAGGCATTATTTGCACAGTGTTTTCTTCAACCCGCCATCGAGCTGTGTGAGCTTGTTCACATTTTGTCTAAATATTGATAATATTATCGTCTCTAGAAAAACCACTTGAGTTACTTTTTTTCAAGCAGCATTCATATATTTTACGTAATCCGTATCCACCGCTGTAGTAGTGTATACGTTGACCTTGTAGGCATTATTTGCACACTGTTTTCTTCAACCCGCCATCGAGCTGTGTGAGCTTGTTCACATTTTGTCTAAATATTGATAATATTATCGTCTCTAGAAAAACCACTTGAGTTACTTTTTTTCAAGCAGCATTCATATATTTTACGTAATCCGTATCCACCGCTGTAGTAGTGTATACGTTGACCTTGTAGGCATTATTTGCACACTGTTTTCTTCAACCCGCCATCGAGCTGTGTGAGCTTGTTCACATTTTGTCTAAATATTGATAATATTATCGTCTCTAGAAAAACCACTTGAGTTACTTTTTTTCAAGCAGCATTCATATATTTTACGTAATCCGTATCCACCGCTGTAGTAGTGTATACGTTGACCTTGTAGGCATTATTTGCACACTGTTTTCTTCAACCCGCCATCGAGCTGTGTGAGCTTGTTCACATTTTGTCTAAATATTGATAATATTATCGTCTCTAGAAAAACCACTTGAGTTACTTTTTTTCAAGCAGCATTCATATATTTTACGTAATCCGTATCCACCGCTGTAGTAGTGTATACGTTGACTTTGTAGGCATTATTTGCACAGTGTTTTCTTCAACCCGCCATCTAGCTGTGTGTATTATCGTTTCCAGAAAAACCAACTGAGTTTTTGTTGTTGTTGTTGTTTTTTTAAAAATAATGCCAGGCAAAGGCAGGCCGCCACGCAGAGGCCGTGCTAGGGGCCGTGCTGCTATGCAATCCTGTGGCCCTAGCAAATTTCCCAGTTTTAAAAAGCCAATGACCCTGAACTCCCAAAATGCTGAAGAGGTAGTTGACTGGCTTACACAGCACACCCCATCCTCTACCGTTTCTAACTTTACCACAACATCCTCCTCATCCTCCACTGCTATGGCCACCCCACGTAACACTTCCTCCACCACCGGTGCCCCTTCTTCACTGGGGTCAGAGGAGTTATTTTCCAATGAGTTTCTTGAACTGAGTAATGCGCAACCATTATTGCCAGAAGAAGATGAAGGAGATGAGGACCTTACACCAGATTTAATTCTGGCAGAGAACACGATAGAGATGGACATAATGAGTGATGAGGAGGAGGTCCCCGCTGCTGCTTCCTTCTGTGATGTGTCAGAAGAAATTGATGCATCTGAGGAGAATGATGATGAGGAGATTGATGTTTTGTGGGTGCCTAGTAGAAGAGAGCAAGAGGAGGGTAGTTCAGATGGAGAGACGGAGAGTCAGAGAGGCAGTAGGAGAATAAGACTTAGAAGAAGCAGGGAGGACAGCCCGCAGGGATCAGCAGGGCAACAACATGTATCGGCACCTGTGTTCAGCCGGCCAACGCACCCGCCATTGCCGCCAATACCGCCAACTCCGCCAACTTCTACTGTTACCGCCAGATCGCACACTTCCAAAAAGTCAGCAGTGTGGGATTTTTTAATGTGTGTGCCTCTGACAAAAGCATTGTAATTTGCAATGAGTGCAGTCAGAAACTGAGCCTTGGTAAGCCCAACAGCCACATAGGTACAACTTCTATGCGAAGGCACATGAGCGGCAAGCACAAAGCACTTTGGGAGCAACACCTCAAAGGCAACAGGCAAACTAAAAGCCACACTCCTTCTGGTCCAGCATCTTACTGCTCTACCTCTGCTCTCCTTGACCCGTCTGAACCACCCTCCACTCCGCCTTCCACCTTGACCACCTGTTCCCATTCCCAGTCATCTGCCACCAGCCAAGTTTCTGTGAAGGCCATGTTTGAGCGTAAGAAGCCAATGTCTGACTGTCACCCCCTTGCCCGGCGTCTGACAGCTGGCTTGTCTGCACTCTTAGCCCGCCAGCTTTTACCATACCAGCTGGTGGACTCTGAGGCCTTCCGCAAATTTGTAGCAATTGGGACACCGCAGTGGAAGGTACCCAGCCGCAATTTTTTTTCTAAAAAGGGAATACCACACCTGTACCAACATGTGCAGAGCCAAGTTACCGCATCTCTGTCACTTAGTGTTGGGCCAAAGGTCCATATGACTACTGACGCATGGTCCTCCAAGCATGGTCAGGGCAGGTATGTCACCTACACTGCCCACTGGGTGAACTTGGTAATGGCTGGGAAGCAGGGAATGGGTAGCTCAACAACAACAGTGGAGTTGGTGTCACCGCCACGGATTGCACGCGGTTCTGCCACCACCTCTACTCCTCCATCGCTCTCTACCTCGTCTTCTTCTTCTTCTTACTCTGCTGCTGGGTCCTCCTTCTCCTCCTCCACACCTGTGCACCCCCAGCTCCCCCTAGGCTATTCGACGTGCCAGGTACGCCGTTGTCACGCTGTCTTGGGGATGACGTGCCTGGAAAGCAAAAACCATACCGGATCTGTACTCCTGTCATCTCTGCAGTCACAGGCCGATCGGTGGCTGACCCCACACCAACTGCAGATCGGAAAAGTGGTGTGTGACAATGGAAGCAATCTGTTGGCAGCGTTGAGACTAGGCAATTTAACACATGTGCCCTGCATGGCACATGTGTTAAATTTAATAGTCCAACGTTTTGTCTCCAAGTACCCAGGATTCCAGGACGTTCTCACCCAGTCCAGAAAGGTGTCGGCCCATTTCAGACGTTCCTACACAGCCATGGCACGCCTTGCTGACATTCAGCAGCGCTACAACATGCCAGTCAGGCGTTTGATTTCTGACAGCCAGACTCGCTGGAATTCAACGCTCCTTATGTTGGAACGTCTGCTGCAACAACAAAGGGCCGTCAACGAGTACCTTTTTGAACTGGGTGGTAGGACTGGATCTGCACAGCTGGGGATTTTTTTCCCCCGTTACTGGGTGCTTATGCGCGATGCCTGCAGGCTCATGCGACCTTTTGAAGAGGTGACAAATATGGTCAGTCGCACCGAAGGCACCATCAGCGACCTAATACCCTTCGCTTTCTTCCTGGAGCGTGCCGTGCGACGAGTGACAGATGAGGCTGTAGACCAGCGTGACGAGGAGCTGGAAGCGCACGATTTCTGGTCGGAATCACCAGAACGAACCCAGGCACCTGCTGCAACGCAGGGAGAGGTGCCAGAAGTGGAGTCAGAGGAGGAAGGTGGCTTTGTGGAGGAGGAGGAGGAGGACCAACAGGAGCAGGCTTCCCAGGGGGCTAGTGGTGACCTTTTGGGGACCCCTGGTCTTGTACGTGGCTGGGGGGAGGAGACCGTGGATGATGCAGTCCTTGATAATGAGGAAGCGGAGATGGATAGCTCTGCATCCAACCTTGTGAGAATGGGGTCTTTCATGCTGTCATGCCTGTTGAAGGACCCCCGTATCAAGAGGCTTAAGGAGAAGGACCTGTACTGGGTCGCAACGCTACTAGACCCTCGGTACAAGCATAAAGTGTCAGAAATGTTACCAACATACCACAAGTCCGAAAAGATGCGGCATTTACAAACCAGCCTGCAAAACATGTTGTACAATGCTTTTAAGGGTGATGTCACTTCAGGAACTCATCAACATTCCAGGGGCAGAGGTGCCAGTAATCCTGCCACGAGCACACCTGCAAGGACAAAGCCCTTTGGCCAGTCTGTAACGTCAGACATGCAAATGTTTTTCTGTCCAAGGCAGCGCCACAACCCTTCTGGATCCACCCTCAAAGAACGCCTCGACCGGCAGGTAGCGGACTACCTGGCATTAACTGCAGATATCGACACTCTGAGGAGCGATGAACCCCTGGACTACTGGGTGCGCAGGCTTGATCTGTGGCCAGAGCTGTCACAATTTGCCATGAACCTCTTGTCTTGCCCAGCCTCAAGTGTGCTCTCAGAAAGGACCTTCAGTGCAGCAGGAGGGATTGTAACTGAGAAGAGAACTCGCCTAGGTCACAAAAGTGTCGATTACCTGACCTTTATTAAAATGAATGAGGGGTGGATCTCGGAGGGTTACTGCACGCCGGAAGACTTGTTCTGACTTCTATGCAGCTGTCCTTCTCTTCAAGCCTCATGACTCCACACACAGCTGTCCTTTAGCGTCCTCCTCCTCCCTCCGCCACCGTTACAAACTAGGGTGCAAACCCTACTGGTTTAATTTTTTCTGGCCTCTGTGCTTCAGTGGCTGCAACCAAAAAAACTGGGCAAACAATGTCTACAAGGTCAACGTATGGCAAAAAATGACTATTTTCAGCATTTATATGGCATATTTTTTCTGGCAACTGTGCTTCAGTGGCTGCGTCCAAAAAAATGCATATTTTCTGCATTTATATGGCATAATTTTTCTGGCAACTGTGCTTCAGTGGCTGCGACCAAAAAAATGCATATTTTCTGCATTTATATGGCATAATTTTTCTGGCCTCTGTGCTTCAGTGGCTGCAACCAAAAAAATTTATATTTTCAGCATTTATATGGCATAATTTTTCTGGCCTCTGTGCTTCAGTGGCTGCAACCAAAAAAATTTATATTTTCAGCATTTATATGGCATAATTTTTCTGGCAACTGTGCTTCAGTGGCTGCGACCAAAAAAATTACTATTTTCAGCATTTATATGGCATATTTTTTCTGGCCTCTGTGCTTCAGTGGCTGCGGCCAAAAAAACTGGGCAAACAATGCCTACAAGGTCAACGACGTTGACCTTGTAGGCATTGTTTGCCCAGTTTTTTTGGCCGCAGCCACTGAAGCACAGAGGCCAGAAAAAATATGCCATATAAATGCTGAAAATAGTAATTTTTTGCCATACGTTGACTCAACGTATATGGCAAAAAATGACTATTTTCAGCATTTATATGGCATATTTTTTCTGGCAACTGTGCTTCAGTGGCTGCGACCAAAAAAATGCATATTTTCTGCATTTATATGGCATAATTTTTCTGGCCTCTGTGCTTCAGTGGCTGCAACCAAAAAAATTTATATTTTCAGCATTTATATGGCATAATTATTCTGGCAACTGTGCTTCAGTGGCTGCGACCAAAAAAATGCATATTTTCTGCATTTATATGGCATAATTTTTCTGGCCTCTGTGCTTCAGTGGCTGCAACCAAAAAAATTTATATTTTCAGCATTTATATGGCATAATTTTTCTGGCAACTGTGCTTCAGTGGCTGCGTCCAAAAAAACTGGGCAAACAATGTCTACAAGGTCAACGTATGGCGAAAAATTACTATTTTCAGCATTTATATGGCATATTTTTTCTGGCAACTGTGCTTCAGTGGCTGCGTCCAAAAAAACTGGGCAAACAATGCCTACAAGGTCAACGTATGGCAGTTGTTTAAAGAGAACAGTAGATTACTAGCCAGCAAAGCTACCTAAGCTAAAATGTCCCTCAAATCCCTGCAGACTTCTGTCCCTCCAATACAGAGCAGTATCAAGCAGATTACTAGCCAGCAAGCTTACTATCATCTGTCCCTGAAATCACTAACAGCTCTCCCCCTACACTATCTCTTCCAAGCACACACAGGCAGATTTTTCAGATACATTTTTGCCCTTGATCCCCCTCTGGCATGCCACTGTCCAGGTCGTTGCACCCTTTAAACAACTTTAAAATCATTTTTCTGGCCAGAAATGTCTTTTCTAGATGTTAAAGTTCGCCTTCCCATTGAAGTCTATGGGGTTCGCGAACCGTTCGCGAACCGCTCGCATTTTTGCGCAAGTTCGCGAATATGTTCGCGAACTTTTTTTCCGACGTTCGCTACATCCCTATACGCAAATACCTAAATTTTAAAAAAAACGTGCCTTTTCTCTGTAATGATAAAATAGTACCTTGTTCTTGATGGTAACTAAGCTTCGTGATGCCATATTGGTGGTAAAACAATCCTGCTGGGTTTATTTAATTAAAGGAACACCAAAAAATGTAAGTGTTTTAAAGGAATGACAATATAATGTACTGTTGCCCTCCACTGGTAAAACTGGAGTGTTTGCTTTTGAGTGTTTTTATAAACAAGCTGCTGTGTAGCCATGGGGGCAGTCATTCAAGCACAGGATACACAGTAGATAACAGATAAGATAAGCTGCGTATCATTTAGCATTGGAACGGGTCCAGCAGGGGCAGCATTGCTAGTGCTATTGCGCTCGCTGCCCTAGTAGAGCCCAATTTCCATCTTAAAAAACTGAAATTCGGCTCTTAAAGTTACCAGAGGTGGCTTTTTGCCGTCCTGGTAACTGGCCTCTCGATGCCACCTGAGGCAAGGTTCTCACCTTTACAGGGGCGACCCTGGATAAGCTCTGATCAGTCTTATCTTATACTCCAGAGCTTATCCGTTATATGCTATGTAAACCTGTGCCTTTTCTCCTTTTTCAGCTTTGAATGGCTGAACAGCAGCTTTTTAATATAAAATATAGCAGTATTTCTCAAGCAAACACACCAGTTGTACCAGTGCAGTTCAAGTGTTAATATATATTATTATATTTTCATGATTTTAAACACTTTATTTATTTTTTTTGGTGTTACTGGTCCTTTAAATTATTTTTATCAGACTTAAGTTATGGTAAACCAAATAACAGAAAGCTACAAGGAAAAATCTGTATCCCTAGCATTCTGGATAATAGATCTTATAGCTGAATTTGTAAGTTCTTTGCTTTGGACTGGTTACTAGGCAAAACATGAAATAATAATACTCTAGTAATCCTTTAAATGCAATCTCTGTGCTACCATAAGATAACATTTGCCAGAGGGAACCATTTAGTTTGCAAAATGCTCTTTTCCAGATCAATATAGAGCTTGATCCAGTCTCCAGTTAACCTGTTATTGCATTTGACACTATGAAAATTTTAAACATTCCTGATGAAGGCAAAACAGAACAAGAAGATGGTTGCTAATATGCTGCACAATGAAAAGCAGCTATGCATTTTCCAAATTCATCTACATTTTTATAAAACACATTTAGAGGAAAGTATCAGTATGACTGTATAATCCTGTCCAGCACCAGTATTTTAATAAATATCACAGCCTTGTGCTACTTACATGTGCCAGACACTCACAACCACCTTCTATTACTGCAGAAAGGATTGTTCACCCATCAAATAAGGCTGTGGTGCAATTCAAAGATCTCATAGACTGTTAAGGTGGCCATACACGGGCCGATAAAAGCTGCCGACAGACCGAGACGGCAGCTTATTGGCCCGTGTATGGGGGCCCCCGACGGGCTTCCCCGATCGAGATCTGGCCGAAAGTCAGCCAGATCTCGATCTGTTCATTGATGCAGTCCCGCGATCCGACCGCCCGTTTGCGTTCGCTAGGATCCGATCGTTGGGCCCTAGGGCCCACGATCAGATCAGCCCGATATTGCCCACCTCAAGGTGGGCATATCGGAGCGAGATCCGCTTGTTTGGCGACATCACCAAACGAGCGGATCTCTCCATGTATGGGCACCTTTACATAGTCCTTGAGGTTAACAGATCTTTGCACCTCCTTTTCAGACCAACCCGAAACTCTTCCCTGTGGCCAGGGGGGTAATGGGGTGGCTCACCTTTTACTTTTAGTACATTATAGAAAAGCTAATTCTAAGCAACTTTTCAATTTTTCTTCATTTTTTCTTTTGTATAGTTTTTTAATTATTTGCTTTCTTCTGACTCTTTCCAGTTTTCCAATGGGGGTCACTGACCCCATCTAAAAAAACAAATGTTTTGTAAGGCTACAAATGTATTGTTATTGTTACTTTTTACTATTCATCTTTCTGATCAGACGCTCTCCTATTCCTATTCCAGTCTCTTATTCAAATCAATGGTTGCTCGGGTAATTTGGACCCTAGCAATCCGATTGCTGAAATTGCAAACTGGAGAGTGGCTGAATAAAAAGCTAAATAACTCAAAGACCACAAATAATAAAAAATGAAAACCAGTTGCAAATTGACTCAGAATATCACACTCTGATCATACTAAAAGTTAATTTAATGGTGAACAACCCCTTTAAATGGCAGTAATCTAACCCAGAGAGGGACCAAAGGGCAGGAAAACAGGAAAGTGTCAAAATTGCTGTAACAGCATGTTGTGAGTTGTGAAAGGCTTTTAAGCTTCTTTAAGGGTAAGGCCACACGAGGAGATTCAGGGAGATTTTGTCGCCTGGCTACTAATCGCCTCGTCTTTTGAGCAACTATCTCCCTGAACTGCCTCAGCGTTTTTCCCCATAGGCTACAATGAAAAGTCGCCTGCGCTAATCCACACACGGCGATGCGTTTTCAATAGTTGCCTGAAATTGCCTCACTGAGGCAACTTTGGGCAACTATTGAAAACGCATCGCTACGTGTGCATTAGCGCAGGCGACTTTTCATTGTAGCCTAAGGGGAAAAACGCTGAGGCAGTTCAGGGAGATAGTTGCTCATAAGACGAGGTGATTAGTCGCCAGGCGACAAAATCTCCCTGAATCTCCTCGTGTGGACTAGCCCTTATATGTAAACACCGCACAATGCATCTTCATCAGATAGTCAGATACATGTAGTTTGTACCTGCAATTTCTCTATCAGTCCCACTGTTATTATTATTATTATTAATAACATGTATTTATATAGCGCCAACATATTTTGTAGCGCTGTAAAGCAAATGTGTTTATACAACTAAATCACATAAATTACATACATAGAACATAAGGAGTTACATATATCATGATCAATACGGGTACAAAAGGTAGAGGAAGGCCCTATGCAGAAAGAGCTTACAATCTAAAGGGAAGGGAATGATACACAAGGTGTGGCAGTGGGCAAGATCAGAATTAAGTGGGTGAGAGTTGTAGTACTGTATGTGGTATTGCATTTGGTAGTTAAGAGTGAGGGTAGGCTTCTCTAAATAAGTGCATTTTAAGAGATTTTTTGAAAGCAGAAAGGTTGGGAGAAAGTCGGACAGACCGTGGGAGAGAATTCCAGAGGAGGGGTGCAGCCCTTGCAAAGTCTTGAATGCGAGCATGTGAGGAGGTAATGAGAGAAGAGTTGAGGAGCAGATCAGTAGAGGAACGTAGTAAGCAGTCTGGTGAGTATATAAAGATGAGTTCAGAGATGAGTTCAGAGATGTTGGGTGGGGTGGAGTTATGAAGTGCTTTGAATGTCGGGGTCATTAATTTGAATTTAATTCTGAAGTGGAAACGAGTGCAGGGATTGACAGAATGGCATGGCAGTGTTCATTATGGACTGGAGAGATGACAGTCTCTGGAGGGGAAGGCCAAATAGAGTTACAGTCAGCCCCGGACTTGCAATCTGTGGGTTCTGGCAAATGCCAGAGGGGCTGCTATAAGGTGCCATAGAAAGTCAGTATTTAGTGGGCTGGTGGGGGGCTGTTTAGGCCTCTGTGGGCTGATTGGGCCTTTGTGTACCTGAAATGTCAGGGCCTATTTTAACCAGTCTGGACCTGGTTACAGTAGTCTAGACGTGATATGACGAGAGAATGAATAAGAATTTTGGCAGCATCTTGGGTGATAAATGATCGTATTTTGGATTTGTTCTTTAGGTGGAAGTGACATGATTTAATAAGTGACTGGATATGAGGAGTGAAGGGCAGAATCTAGGATAACCCCAAGGCACCGGGCCTGGGGAGATGGTATGATAGTGGAATTGTTAGCTATGATGGATACTTCTGAGATGTTACTGGTGTTAGTTGGAGGAAAGAGAACCATTTCCGTTTTAGAGATGTTTAATTTAAGGTAGCATTGCGACATCCAAGTAGAGACAGCGGACAGGCAGGAGGAGACCCAAGTTAGGAGTTCTGGGTTGAGATCAGGAGAGATAGATCTGCGTATCGTCAGCATAGAGGTGATAGTGGAAACCATACGAGCTATAAGTATAGAGGGAGAATAATAAGGTTCCCAGGATAGAGCCTTGAGGAACCCCAACAGAAAGAGGTAGAGGAGAAGATGCTACTCCGTTGTAGGATACACTGAAAGAACGATTGGTGAGGTAAGAAGAGAACCAGGACAGGGCTGTGTCACGAAGGCCAAGCGAATGGAGGGACTGGAGAAGAAGAGGGTGATCTACTGTGTCAAATGCAGCTGAGAGATCTAGCAGTATTAGTAGTGAGAAATTTTTGTTGGCTTTAGCTGTTAAAAGGTCATTAGGTAGCTGGGTCAGGGCAGTTTCAGTGGAGTGTTGTGGTTTAAAACCAGATTGTAGGGGGTCCAGCAAGTTATAGTAAGTTATAGTCAGAGAGGAATAAGGTTAGTCGGTTGTAGACTAGGCGCTCAAGTAGTTTAGAGATGAAAGGTAGCAGAGCGATAGGTCGGAGGTTGTCAAGATTGGAGGGATAAAGAGAGGGTTTTTTCAACAATGGGGGTGGCAAGAGCATGTAAAAGTTGAGAAGGAAACAGTCCAGTTGAGAGTGAGAGATTAAATAGATGAGTTAAGGCTTTGATTAGACAAGGATTGGTATTGCGGAGAAGTTTTGAAGGAAATGGATCAAGCTGGCGGATGGTAAGGTGAGATAAGCCCAAAAGTTTTAAGACTACCTCATCAGTCACAGGGGAGAAGGAGCACAGAAGAGACTGGGGAGTGTGGAGGGAGGGTGGTGGAAGCCTAGGGGGGTTGAGTAGTGTAATGTCACTTCTAATAGTGTCAATTTTGTTTTTGAAGTGCTCAGCAATATCTTGAGCAGAGACAGATGGGCATGGAGGGGGTGGAGAAGGGGAAAGAAGAGTGTTAAAGGTGGAGAAAAGTTGTGCCGGTTTTTTAGAAAGGGAGTTAATGAGTGAAGTAAAGTATGTTTGTTTGGCTTGGGAAAGGCTGATGTTATAGGAGCGCAGGGCAGATTTGTAGCTCCAAAAGTCTGATTCTGAACAGGAATTGTGCCAGAGACGCTCAAGTGCACGTGAATGTCTTTGGAGTGTTTTTGTATGAGCAGTATGCCAAGGTTGAAGTGGTTTGGGTCTAGCATGTTTAGTTTTTGCAGGAGCAAGCTCATTAAGGGCAGTGGTGAGAGTACTATAGTAGACAGAGGTAGCCACATTAGGACAAGAGATGGCTGCGATATTAGAGTGAAGAGAGTCAAAGGAAGAAGTAAGATGCATCACATCCAGAGCTTGCAAATCACGGTAGGTATGTGTTTGGGGAATAGCATTATATTATATTCTGCACATCCAACACGTCACATGCGTGTCATCGCCTGTCGACAAATCGGTCATCACCGTGCCATGGATTTCTGCCCTCAAACAGACTGTCCCAAGTTTGTATATATATATATATATATGGCTCTGAATTAATAGACTGCATCTGTGCCATTAATCCAGTGTTACTGGATTCATAGCTGACCACCAGGATGTTAAGTAGTAATTTGCATGTCTCCGTCCATATTTTCTTAAAGGGGTTGTTCACCTTCAAATTAACTTTTGGTATGACGTAGAGAGTAATATTCTGAGACAGTTTGCAATTGGTTTTAATTTTTTACTAATTGTGGTTTCTGAGTTATCTAGCTTTTTATTCAGCAACTCTCCAGTTTTCAGTTTCAGAAATCTGGTTACTACGGTCCAAATTACCCTAACAACCATGCACTGATTTGAATAAGAGACTGGAATATGAATAGGAGAGGACCTGAATAGAAAGATGAGTAATACACAGTAGCAATAACAATACATTAATAGCTTTACAGAGCATTTGTTTTAGATGGGGTCAGTGGCCCCTATTTGAAAGCTGAGAAGAATCCAAAGAAAAAGGCAAATAACTAAAATACTATAAAAATAAATAAATAATGAAGACCAATTTAAGTTACTTATAACTGGCCATTTTATAACATACTAAAAGTTAATTTAAAGGTGAACCACACCTTTAAGCGAGGGTTAATGCCTTTCATTTTTGGTTTGAAGGCAGTGCTATGTGTTTTAAGGAAGCTTTACCTGCATGTCTGATATTTCATTACCTGTAATTAGTAGTTTCCAATGGGGTGACACCAGCTATTACAAATTTGCCTGGTTGAATAATAATAAATATCTCCTGGTATAGAGTATACTGTGAAAATATTCACATACATTTAGATTGTAAGCTCTATGTGGCAGATACTTCTATATTCTTGTCTCTTTGACATTTTATATTTATTACACTATATTTTTTTAATCACCCCATTTTTTCTATTAAATTATTGTTATGCTGTACAGAGCTGCCTACATAAGTAGCACTATATAAATAATACATACTTTCAAATGTAGGCTTCTTCACATATAGGGAATGGCAGAGTATGGCTTTGTTATATTTTTGTTTGTTAATTGTTACTCACATCTTGCTTGGGAAGGGTATCCTGAAAACAGCGCCCCAAAGGTTTGAAAGTCAGGGGCCGAGACGGTGAAGCTTTGCTTCCCTCCGGATGTGCAATGAGATGAGGTGCTCCTCCTCCTGTTGAACCCTCAGACCCAAGCCCATCAATGCGATGAACTTGGATAGAGGCATTGGGAGGGTGATGAACTCGAACATTTAGGAAAGGGGGAAGAACCTGGACTGGAGTGAAAGGAATATAATTAAGTTTTTAAAAAAGAGAGGTACATCAAGATGTGGTAAGGAAACATATAAAATACATCTGTACCATACACATATTTAGCATAAGATCATGCTTCTTTATAGACTTGACATTGCTAACATTATGTGAAAAACGTAGCAAAAATAATTTAGAAATAAAAATTAAAGTTGTGGTGGGAAACAAAGAAATAACAGACTGCAGTAAATTACATAGTTTCTGAACTTAAAATGAGACTGTCCATCAAGTTTAACCATTTATCCAAGTAGTCCAAAAAAAAGTGTAGTTGTGAATGTGATAAAATCCATCTGAAGCTGCCTATAATTTGCATCACAAGGGTAAAAGGACTCCTAACTAGTGATGAGTGAATTTTTTCAGCAGCCATGGATTCACAACAAAATTCTGCATTTCCCCCATCTGCAAAACTGCAACAAAAATGTTTTTTAGCAGATAATTCAGCGCGGCACAAAAGTAACAGAGACAAAAATGATGCTGAGACAAAAAAGTCGGCATTAGAAAAAACGCCCATTGACTTTAATGCATTTGGACAAGAAAGTTGCAGAGACAAAAAAAGTTGGCACAAGTAAAAACTCCCATTGACTTTAATGCATTTGTATAGATAAAAATTGACGAATTTGTGAATTTTTCGCCATTTCACAATTTTTTTCACCATTTTATTAATTTTTCAGCGAATCGATACAGGACAGATTCTCTCATCACTACAGACAAAAGGTAAAAAAACAATCTCTGGATAAACATTGTATAAAGAGTATTAGCATCAACAGCCTTGTATTCTATCCATTTCTGGGAGAAAACTCTATATAACTTAACATCCCTGACTGTAAAATCTCATTTTGTAAACTGGCTTTCTTATAATTTCAGGAATCCCTTGTTTCCCCTGGAAGGATTGTGAGGGCGTGTTTCGCACCCTCCAGCGCTTAGTCGTTAGGTGTCTCATCTATGACTAAGCGCCGAAGGGTGCGAAACGCGTAAGGTGGGCCATGTGGGGTCAGTATGTATCTTAATTTTAATGTGAATTTAAATAAAAAAATTTTTTACTGAAGAAAAAGACCTTGGGACAGATATCTTTTGATATATGAACTTTTTGTATGTGTATAAATAGTGCTCAAATAACCTCAGGTGCCTTTATACCTGTCATACTATAACAGAACAACTATAACAGAAAGTATGCACTTTATATGCATGGCTAATCATGCAAAAACCAAGAAATATATATATATATAAAACGTATATATATATATATATTCGCAAGAACAGCGACACTCACAGGATTTTCTTTGCGGATAAAAGTATGTTTATTCCACTCAACGTTTCGATCCCTCACAGGGATCTTCGTCAGGAGATTACAAACCAACAACCAGAATCCCACTACCATCCCAGAATTTAAACCCACTGGCCGTTTTTTGGCGCCCTAATCTGTTGCTAAGCAACCACCAAACAATGTGACAAGATTTCGGGGTCAAAGTTAAAAAGTGTAGGATAAGGCAGGGAAGTGCAGGGCATCAGAAGTGCTACTTAGTATAGCGGTGCGAGCTAGAGACAGCAAGAATAGATTAAAAGAAAGATTGAGGAAAGGGAGTAGCGAAAGAAGAAGTTGCCTCCGTGTCAGAGTAATGCTATTATCCTGGAACCAAGCCGCAAACCAATCAAAATCGCTGCGGTGTCACCGCAGTCCAATCAGTAGACAGTATAGTGGTGGGCGTGCGCCCAAGCGCTATCGAGCATACGTACGCCGATCCGTAAGCAGAGGAAGGTTGCCATAGCGACCGCTGCAGAGTCAGTACTGCCCAATCGGCCGACAGTGTGGCGGTGGGTGTGTCCCAAACCGCTCTCTCTAGCCGCCAGCCTGTTAGCAGAAGGGGGTTGCCAGGGCAACCGGACAACGCTGTCAGAAGCTAACTAAACAAATCATATCGAGAGTGCGTGCGGCACATAGTGAAAAAACGGGATCAGATCTCTGAGCATATGGGTAACCAGAAAGCATCAGTGGATATCTGTACGGCTGCCAAAATTGGGATGAAGGGTTATGCGCTCCACTCCGTATCCATTTTTGGCAAATGGAGACAATCATGAGTCCACTCATCGGGCCTTCAAGTGGATGGGTACTTCTGCTCCTGCCCACATATTACTGTAACACGGGCCCATCGAACGCAACAGGCATGGATCTAATAGTGTCTGACATGTGCGGGGCAATGTGTGAAAAAAAGTTTAGAGGGAGAGAGATTAAGAGGGAGGAAGGTTAAAAACAAGCAAAGTATACCAGAAGCGATTGGAGGCAGGGGATACAAAATACTAAATAGTAAGGCTATAAGCTTAAGGCAAAAGTACAAGGTGTATAAACAACCTAGTTGTACAAGTAGGAGCAGCTTATGCTGCAAACTCAATGAAGCCAAAAACACGAACATAATATGCAAAAAGGATCACAAATTTCTAAATATTAGATAAATGCAAGTGAAAAAATGAAAGGAAAAAAAGAATAAAAAAAAAAAGGAAAAAACATATTATATGGGATGCTCAAATAAAGCAGCCCAAAGGTAATGTCTCATTTAGTCCTCGAGGGGTGACGGTGTCCAGTCTGTGTATCCATCTTGCTTCCCTCCTGAGAAGAGCCTTGGCTCTGTTGCCCCCACGTGGCAGAGGTGGCTGGAAATCTATTGCCATACACCGGAAAGTAGGTAAACCGTGTCCCATCTGCAGGAAATGTCGCGCCACTGGTTGCTTGGCAGAGTTCTCTTTAATAGCTTTGCTGATTGCAGATCTATGGTTCGCTATTCTGTCGCGTAGTGAAGTGGTGGCTTTCCCCACGTAATAAAGGCCACATGGGCATGTAACAATGTATACCACAAAAGATGTGGTACAAGTGAGTCTGAATCGTATGTCAAACCGCTTACCCGTGTGGGGGTGAGGGAAGTCTTTACCTACAAGGCGGGACCTGCATGTAGTACAGTCTGGGCACCGATAGCACCCCAATTTCTGCTGTCCACTCAGCCAATTATGGGGCACCTGAGATTTATCCAAAAAATCAGTTTTAACCAGGATATCCTTAAGGTTTTGGTTCTTTCCATTGCCAAAAATGGGGGGACGAGCCCCAAAGAGAGAAAGGCTATTGTCCATAGCAATTATGGGCCAATTCTTTTGTATACTCTGTTTAAGATGTTTAGAGATATGTGAGAATTTAGATGTAAAAATCAACTGTGGAGCTGGTGATTTTTCCGTGGTTTTCTTGGTGAGAAGATCAAATTGTGAGAATTGCAAAGCCTTCTGGAGTTGTTGGAATAACATTTCCTCCTTGTAGCCTCTGTCCAGAAATCTATCGAATGTTTCCCTTAATTGCAGCTGTGCTTTCTCTGGGTCATTGTTGTTACGTATAGTATGCAGGAACTGCGAGTACGGGATCGCCCGGATGGTAGAGGGTGGGTGATCACTGGCCGCGTGTAAGGTGGTATTTCGGTCGGTCGGTTTCCTATAGAGACTGGTCCCAAAGCCATCCCTTGTCTTGTATATTAATAGATCAAGGAATTCTATGCTCTGTTCGTCAAATTTCAACGTAAACCTGATCGGTGTATCCATGGAGTTTAATGTGTCGAAAAATTCGGTGAGCGATGAGGCATCCCCGTCCCATATTAGTAGCAGGTCATCGATGTAACGAAGGTACGCAACAAGTCTGTCAGCAGCTCTCTTTTGGATGTACTCCTGTTCATAGTGTAGCATGAAGAGGTTCGCATAGGACGGTGCCAGGGCACAGCCCATAGCTGTGCCAGATATCTGTAAGTAAAAGGTGTTCTCAAATCTAAAGTAATTCTTGGTCAAGGCTAGTTCTAGTAGATCAATGAGAAATTCGGTTGGAACAGACTTATCAGGTCGTTTTTCCAGTGCTTGTCTGCAGGCCACGAGTTCCTGTTCATGGGGTATAACTGTGTAAAGGCTACTGACATCCATGGTGGCTAATAGGCAGTGTTCTGGAAGTACGCCAAGTCCGTTGAGAATCTGGATGACATGGGTGGCATCCCGAGTGTATGAGGGCATGGTAGTGACTAATGGTTGTAGAAAGGAGTCCACAAAGATGGCAACTGGTTGGAATAGTGAGCCCACCGGCGATATAATCGGTCTCCGGGGGGTGCAGACTGGGATTTGTGAATCTTGGGGAGCGTGTAAATGATGTATATATATATATATCCTTGAGAAAGGTCCTAACAAGGACCGAAACATTGGACATTGATGCAACAGAAATAAATGAGAATTTTTACATGGGAGTGCTGGTATCACGTTATATATTTTTTATATATATATATATATATATATATATATAGTCAACTACACCCTCATTGCACCCCCGCCTAATGGTTTTAAAAAATAGTGGTGAGCACAACTTTCCCTTGTGTGTTATATGTATATATATATATTTATATATATATATATATATATATATATATATATATATATATATATATATATATATATATATATATATATATATATATATATACACATGACCAATTTGACTCAGAGGGGGAAAAAATTCCTTCCAAACTCCAAGCTGGCAATCCGATCAACTTGTATTATGAGCTATGTTTCATTACCCTGTATTCCCTCACTTGATAAAAAGCCACCAACCGTATATTTAAAAAAAGTGTTATTTTTGACGAAAAATGTGTGGATAAAAATGTAAGAATGTTACTAAAGGCAAATATAAAAATACTTTCTCATATAGACAGATACCTTCTGATGATGTATGTCCAGGTGCCAGTGGTACTGTGAGAGCTGACTGGCTGATTTTTGTTTCTCTGCCATCTGCTTCATCATCTCCCGCAATCACCTGAACGGCATAGACAGCATGCTTCCCGGAGGATGTATCGGCACCCTCCACTTCACTTGCCTCACCTGTATTCCTTACAGTGCCCCCTCCACCAGCTGCCGGCAACTGGCAAAATCGGCCAGTGAAGTCTGGGGGGCAGAGGCAGTGATTGTTTGAAGAACATTGGCCACCATTAATACATGGTAGTGGGCAGACCACTGTAGAAGATAAAGAAAATGGCATATGTCACTGAAGGAAAGATGAACTTGAATGATAGCATAAATGTATCCTTGTTAATGTTATAATCCCTCTTAAGGGTCATTTATTTTACGCACCACTCTTGTCACTTAAAGTAATGCATAGTGCTTGGACACTGCAAGTGGAACGGGTTTAAATGCAACACTAGAGTAGGTATTTTTCATTAGTGTTCTTCATTTTAATGAGGGTACTAATAACACATTTCTCAGAAGTGCAACTTTAATGCTGTATGGTCTATTTTAAAACATACAAGGAAAGACTCCATGACCTTTACTTATGTCCTGTAGCTTAGAAGAATAAATAGAGAGTAATGATAATTCAGGAGAACCAATATTATTCAGGAGGTGCGCCAAGGGCTATAAATGATACCTAATCTTAACAATCAGCTTGTCTTTCAATAGATGTTTTGCCATTAATAAAAATAATAATAATAATATAATCCACACAAGACACAGTACAGGTATGAGACCTGTTATTCAGAATGCTGGGACTGTCCGGATAATGGATCTTTCCATAATTTGGATCTTCATACCTTACTTGGGTCTACTAGAAAATCATTTAAACATTAAATAAACCCAATAGGCTGGTTTTGCTTCCATAATAATAATAATAAGGATCAATTATATAATAGTTTGGATCAAGTACAAGGTACTGTTTTATTATTACAGAGAAAAAGGAAATTTTGGATTATTTGGATAAAATGGGAGATGGGCATCCCGTAATTGTGGGCTTTCCGGATAACGGGTTTCTGGATAATGGATCCTATACCTGTAGAGAATGTTATATCATTCCCAATAGTCACTGCCTCATTGAAGCTTACCGTGTAATTTCCCTACTGTAGAAAACATAACCACACAACTAAAATTGCCTATGTTCAGTTTTACCAGTTAACCCACAAAGAATTTCAGTGATCCAGTTGAAAACAGGCACCAGGCTCCTTTAGCTTTTAATACACAATACAAAATATTTGTCGAAGAAACATAAACTAAATATGTAATGCAGATAATGACTGATACCTTGCATTTAAATGTATATTACTTATCCCATGTCAACATATGGCATTTAGTGTAATATGGACTTAAAGATATACTCACACCAGAAATGGACATATAGGTAACAATGTACATTCATATTTTAAAAAGTATTTTTTTCGTGTCAGTATCACTTTAAATATACCTGGAATGGATTATTGTCTACCTAATAACAAGGTATTCGTTAGTCACTCTTTGTGGTTGTGAAGTTGCATTGCCAAATGTCAGGAATTAAATTAACCTGGTGTAGCAAATGCCAATAAAAGTAACCAAACCACCAGCCACCAGACTGCAGTGATGGTGCTTCTATAAGTTCCCAAGGCCCACACTAAATAACCAAGAGAAAAGAAAAAAGTGGCACATGCCCTTTATTTTCTATAAACCAAAGGTAATTTTTTCACAATTGAAGTGAATAATAATCACTGCAAATGTGGCACATACAATATTTAAAAAGTTCAGTAGTTTTCAGATTTTTCACCAGAAATAAAGACTTTTTCAATTGCTTTCCATCCTTTATTTTTTCGTTTTTTGAATACTGAATTTTAAAGTCTAATGTTCTTGTTTCTGGTGTTTGTCTGGCAGCTCAGTAATCCAGGTGCAGATTCTGAACTGTTACGATTTGCTACATTTATTTGCTACATTTCTCAGCAGCATCTGTGGAATATTAGCAACTATTGTATCAATTATAACCATTGCCTTTATAAGGGAGACTCATCTTTAAGTTAACTTTTAATATTTTATAGAATGGTTAATTCTAAGTGAGTTTTCAATTGGCCTTTATTTTTTTATTGTTTTTGAATTATTTGCCTTCTTTTTCAGACTGAGCTTTCAGATGAGGGTCACTGACCCCATCTAAAAAAAACAAATGCTCTGCAAGATTACAAATGTATTGTTATTGCTACTTTTTATTACTCATCCTTCTATTCAGCCCTCTCCTATTCATATTCCAGTCTTTTATTTAAATTAAAGTTTGGTTGGTAGGGTAATTTGGACCCTAGCAACCAGACTACTGAAATTGAAATCTGGTGAGCAGTTGAATAAAAAGCTAAATAACTCAAAAACTACACATAATAAAAAAATGAAAACCAATTGCAAATTGTCTCCGAATACCGCTCTCTAAGTCACACTAAAGGTTAATTTAAAGGTGAACAAACCCTTTATTGAAACTCAGGAATTCTGCTCAGCAGGGCCAAGTATAAGAAATGTATCAACTAATGTTACATAGTTACATAGTTACATAGTTAAATTGGGTTGAAAAAAGACAAAGTCCATCAAGTTCAACCCCTCCAAATGAAAACCCAGCATCCATATACACACCCCTCCCTACTTTTAATTAAAATTCTATATACCCATACCTATACTAACTATAGAGTTTAGTATCACAATAGCCTTTGATATTATGTCTGTCCAAAAAATCATCCAAGCCACTCTTAAAGGCATTAACTGAATCAGCCATCACAACATCACCCGGCAGTGCATTCCACAACCTCACTGTCCTGACTATGAAGAACCCTCTACGTTGCTTCAAATGAAAGTTCTTTTCTTCTAGTCTAAAGGGGTGGCCTCTGGTACGGTGATCCTCTTTATGGGTAAAAAGGTCCCCTGCCATTTGTCTATAATGTCCTAATTAATGTATCAATTTAAAGCCATTTACAAAGGCAGTGGGGCTTATTTATAAACAGTGGCCAAATTTGCTCCTGGGAAGCAACCCATAGCAACCAATCAGATGATTGTGTTCAGCGCTCAACCTGCAGCTGGCAGCTGGCTAATAAAAAGCTAATCACTGATTGGTTGATATGGGTTACTGCCCAGGTGCAAATTTCCCACTGTTTATAAATGAGCCGCAGTGACACCCCAAGCTGCTTTAGAAAGACATAAAAAGGTGAATGGAAACTTTAAACTTCAATATTAGAAAAACTGTTCACAAGTAGAGTATATTAAGTAATTGAAACAAGTCTTTATTTCTGGTGGAAGGTGAACAACCCCTTTAAAATTGTTTTTCCTATGAGTAATACTGCAAAGCAATCAAAATCAAATAGCTTTGTGTGAATTTAATCTATGTATGACTTAAGCCTTAGAGTATCACACATGCAATCATTCTTCTCTGACCAAAATCCACGAGGCACAGACTACAACTTTCACACATGGGGGTAAATTTATCAAAGAGTGAAGTTCTGCCACTAGAGTGAAATTCCGCAGATCACAATTCATTTCTATGGGATTTTGAAAGGCATATTTATCAATGGGTGAAAGTGAAAGTTCACCCTTTGATAAATACGCCTTTAAAAATCCCATAGCAATGAATGGAAAGTGGCGGAATTTCACTCTAGTGGCGGAACTTCACTATTAACTTCACTCTTTGATAAATATACCCCTTAGTGCCATGCATTTTCCAAACATCTAGTTTAGGGGGATAGTGCAAGAATGTCTTTATGTAATTGCATAAGCACAGAACTGATGAGTGTGCAGCCTTTCAGCTGCTGGGGATGCTATCAGTGGTAATTATTTATTCTTCACATACCTTAGCATACTGGTATGTTTGTGTCTCAATTTAAACTGAGTAAGTGCAGATGTGGCCGTTCTGTATCAATATAGCTCTGGATTTACTGGCATGATCTCAGTTGACCTCTGTTGGGTAGTGTAGTGGCAGCACACTGGTTTGAATTTTTGTGCATTTCAAGCTGTGTGCCAGTATTGATCTAAGTGCACTATTGTATATCACTGTGTTTTGGTGTGGCCAATGCACTTCTGAGTGAGCAACTGTGCTCCACCTACATATGAGTGTGCTGGTATGAATTTTTGTGGCTTTGCAGCTGTGTGCAAGGTAGTACTGTATGTTGGTTTGCATGCCTGTGGATGTTATTGTTAAACTGGGCATATTTCAGGACTAGGCATGTTGGTGTGAGACTCTTTGGATCTGTGAATGTGCAGCTGTGAATGTGTGATTGCTCTGAATAAGCAGGCATTCACCATTGTTGATTTAAGTGTGCTTTTTTTGGTGTCATCATAGATTTAACTGTGCAGGTGGCTTTGAGTATACAGATGTGTAACGGTATAGATCTCTACAGATCAAACAGCCAACTTGTATTCTGTCATATGACTTAAAGAGGGTTAAAGTTAACTTTGAGTATGATATGGCTGATTTTAAGTAACTTTTCAATTGATCTTAATTTTTTATTCTTTTCTAGTTTTTTCATTATTTGCCTTCTTCTTCTGATCTTTCTAGCTTTCAAATAGGGGTCATAGTCCCCATAAAATAAACAAATGCTCCATAAGAGTACAAATGTATTGTTATTGCTACTTTTCATTATCCAACTTTATATTCAGGCCTCTCCTATTCATATTCCAGTCTCTCATTCAAATCAGTGCATGGTTGCTAAGGTAATTTGGACCCTAGCAACCAGATTAATGATATGGCAAACTCAAGAGCTTCTGAATAAAAAGCTAAATAACTCAAAAACCACAAATAATAAAAAAATGAAAACCAATTGCACATTGTCTCAGAATATCACTCTCTACATCATACTAAAAATTAACTCAAAGGTGAACAACCCTTAAAGACAGCCATACACATACATAGTATATGAGGGACTGTCTGCACGAATTAACAAAACAATAGAAAGATATCCATAATATATGAATATGAGCTGGGATCAACGGGCCGCCCTTCTTCGGGTTGTACAATTTAATTTGTTTGTGTATTGTTGCCTTTAAAGGGGAAACAATAAGAACAATACTCAACAATAAAATGGGTCTCAGAATGCAGTACCATATTCAGAATTTCGACACAGGAAAACATTGAGATTCTCCAAACCTGTCACTATAGTTGTAAATTGCAATGTAGCAAGGCATGCTACTGGGTTACTCTAATATGGGCAGAACACATTGCCATAAAAACACTTTCCATTTACAGCCCTGCTATAGAGTCTAGGACCACAAAACCAAACACATTTTCAAATCACATCCAGGACCACTAATTCCACTAAGCACCTAATCTAAGAACCCCAATATCACTATTCCTCCCAATACACATAAATGTAAATCACCTGACTCATGCTCTAGCTATGGACATGAAAATGGTATTTTGCATTAGCTATCTGTTTAAGGTATTATTATATTATTATAGGACTCATTTGCAAAGAGAAGTACTAAACTCTAGAACAGACAGAAAATGTATTTATAGTTATGTTATTTACTGTATTTTGGTGACTCTGACACTAATGCCGTTCCTGACACCATGTGCATTTGTGTGCCGGAAGTGATGCTATACCCACTTGAAAACATGGGCCTATGTGCATGATTCATGAAAAGCCCTTATTGTGCCATCTCACATAGTGCCAGACTGGGATGCCAGGGGCCAACCAGAAAACTTAAGACCATAGGCCCACTAGCCACACATTTTTCCTTTTCTCTTTAACTAAATTCCTTATTCTCGTAAGTGTCTTCTTTTTACCTTCTATCATTTAGCCTTCTATCTATTTCTCCTTTTTGTTCTCACAAAGAAAAGATGAATGATAAAGATACAGGGATGCAAGGCAAAATGAACGAATGAGTATTAGAGCCGACTGATACCTGGGCCCTGGCATATGCTGTTTAGCAGGCACTGCTATTATGCCAGAGTTCTGAGACAAATGCTTAGCAGGCAAAAAACAAGGTGACTTGTCAAAAAGTTGCACTTAGCACTTGTGATTGCTTTTGGAAATGAGTTCTAATGTTAAGAAAATAATTAAAACCACCTCTTCACTTGTGCATTGCGTTGTGTACATCAGCTTTAAGTCACTTTAGTAGTCAGCTTTTATGGATGTTGCACTTGAGGACAGGAAGCCAGGGGCAAGGAGCTGGCATACAAGTTACACAAACTATGGAATACAGGAAAATGTACTTTGCTGGTAACCAAGTTTTATCTGTGTTTACCTGTGTGTCCTCTACATGCTCACTCTTATTCATACTCCAATTTTCCTGCATTTGACATGATCTATCATTACAATCTAATCCAGCTAAAATACCATAGGTTGAAATGGCTTTGTGATTAGACTCTTGAGGATTATTTGAGTGCCAAAAAACAAAGGCACATATTTATAGCTACTTCTTGCTGTAAGGCAGTGTCACTCACATGCCACATACAGTACTTACCAACTCGGAATCCAGAACCTGTTAGGGTGTCTGCTGATCCCCCATTTTCTGCTATCAGCGTCATGTTGCTTCCTGGTTTGCATACATCATGGCAATAGCCTTTCTGACATGTTCTTTTACATACCAATGGGGCAAACACCACCTTGAAACGTTCTCGGGTTCCAGAAGGGGTGATGTGGCAAGAGAATTTCCCTAGCCAGAGAAACAGAAGACAAAGAGAGGAGAAGATACGAGTAGGGTACATTGTCCTAGCACAAACTGTATCCTGGGTATATTTAAGTCTGTGAGCATTTGCACTAGTGTTCCTGTGTTCTGTGTCACTCACATGTTTGTGAATGAAAGACTCTGTTTAGCCTTGTGCTGCTCTTTAAGTGTACAAGGCTACAAATGTGCTGTATTTCGCCTCTCTCTCTATAGGTTTGAGTCACTGCATATCTATACAATTGTGTCTTCTCCTTTACTTGGCCAAGTATCTATTTTTAAATGTCTTGTTTATGTCTATATATTTTTGCATCTATATTCTTTTTGTTGTAGGGTATATGTGTGGCTTTTAGGTATGCATATGTTTTAGTTTTATCTTTATGTAGTTTCTAGCTAAAAGCTTTTGATGTATATTATTACTGAGACATCAGTTCCAAATTGTTGTTCTCCGGTGTATGTAATCTATGTGTTAAGAGCCATATCAGAAGCTTTTTCCGTTAGCGTCAGCTTTTGTGTATAAGTGATGTATTGTGTATCGAGTTTCCTCGCGTGCATAAGAAAAAAATGGGACGAGAAGAAATGAAGGAAAAAATTAAAATATGAATAGATATAAAAAGAAGAGAAAGTGAAATACAATACTGAGGTTTAAGGAGAGTAAAGGTAACGGGATGTTTGTAGAAAATGTAAAGCCCAAGGCTTTAGGAAGAAAGTTTTCCGGATGAAAGCAGTGTCCTGAGAGCAGCCAGCAGAAAAACGGAGTGAGAAAACAGGAAGACGGAGGAGGGGGAGAGAGGGAGCGACTGTGGCAGGCAGGGGAGGAGAGCCAAACACAGAGAGGGGTGGGATGAAAGGGAGACTGAAAAAAGTATAAGAGAGTCAGAGACAGACAAACAGAAAAATGCAGACAAGAATTAGCAACAAAGGAAGAAGAAATACTACAAAGAAGTGATTAGAAAGGAAGGAAATATGAAGTAGAATCCCAGAAACTTGGCATAAAACTTGTTGCTTTATCTCAAATGTATCAGAGTTGAATTGTAACTCCTATTAAACTTAAAGGTCAAATTGTGGCTTTCAAGGTTTCCATCTATTAGAGCAGATACAGATACATACAGTAATATTGATTTAAAGGTAATGGCAATGCATAGGCTAGCATTGCAGCTTGGTAGGTTTAAAGTGGCGAAGTATGAAGTCGAAGTATTTTTTAAACAGACAGTACTTCGACTATCGAATGGTCGAACGATTTTTACTTTGAATTGAATTTGATCGAATTTGACCCATTCGATGGTCGAAGTACCCAAAAAAATACTTCGAAATTCGAATTTTTTTTCATTTGAATTCTTCACCCGAGCTTAGTAAATCTGCCCCTAAATTTAACATCACCTTGCCTTTAGTTTACAAGAAACAATATCCAAGATTGGACTGCTGTAAACCTCAAAAACCGCAGATTATTGAGGGGAAAAACAGAAATATAGATAATATAGTATAGTATTTTACAAAAAAATGTTTTTGTGACACCCTTAGTGTTTTTTTTATATTTGGTTTGTGCTCAAATGCCTAAAAAATCTCCTCCATGAGTGAAAAAAATGTGTCCAATAAACAAATAGTGATTTTAGCAAGTGACTGAAAAAAATTACAAAAAAAGTGAAAAATTTTAATAAAATATAAAAAGAAAAATACAAAAAATTGAAAAAAGAAGAAATGGGAAAAAATGGGAAAGACATGAGTTAATGCAGGCAATGAATTGTATTAGATGGTTTGCTCCACTCCCGATCTTCGTTCCTTACTTGGGCATAAGAAAAAGTGACATGTGCAAGGCAGGTTCACATTAAACCTTTCACCTGTATATATGTATCTACAGGTGATACCCTCATCATACACTCTCTCCCAGTCCTTACATTCGGCATCAGGACAATCTATTGAGCATAATTTGCACCACAAGAGCTAAATCGTATTCAAAACCATTCCCCGTTTGCCCCATGGCTCTGGAATGACCTGCATCAGACAAGCACCTACACTAACTCTATTCTCAAAACTCATAACATAAGGATCACTTTCTAGATGATTCATTCTGCTGGTCTTCCTCTGCAATGGTACACCCTAACTCGCACACTTTATGCTCTGCCCATTTTGTCTCTGCCTGTCTCCACTTTCTCATGGATTTTAAGCTCTCCAGAGCAGGGACCTCTTTCCAGTTGTGTAATTGAAACCTAGCACCAGGGACAAAACTAAAGGAGAAGCAGACCCTGCAGTTGCAGGAGGGACGAGAAGTATAGAGAGCCTGGTAACACCCTAAATAATTAGCAAATTCAATTTATCTTGGTAGAACTTACCAAAGTTTTTAAGCCCTATATTGAATTTGCTGTGGAGCCCAGAACATCTACAGTAGTTACACTACAGCCTAAGCACCTATATATTTATATAGACCATGTGTGTGTTTACATCTTGTAAAGCACTGCATACTATTGTGATGTTATATAACTAATTAAATGAAATTCAAATTGATGTTTAGGGATATTAATGTTTACTCTCAGGCTGGAAACTTGATAATATTGGTCTAAACAAAGTTAGGTAAACTAGTTAAAGGCTTTGTATTGTTAAGCAGAAATCATCTGCATATAATAAATATTTATATTCATTACCAGGGCCGCCATTAGAAATCACAGGGCCCTGGTGCCCAGGCCCCACCCACCCTGGCACCCAAGCCCCACCCCTGATCCCACCCACTTCACATCACAATTAAAAGACCACACAGACATCAGCGCTAAAAAAGTAATCCCCCCACACATATTGAAAAAAACCAAAAATGCCAGGGCCCCCCATAAAAGTTTTTTTTTTAAAAAAGCATTGGTGCCAGAGCCCACCTTACAAGTTAAAAAAAATTGGGGCCCCAAAAATAATTTTTTTAAAAAACCTTTGCGCCAGGGCCCCCTTTACAAGTTAAAAAAATTGGGGCCCCAAAAATATTTTTTTTTTAAAAAAAAAAAAAAATTGGCGTCAGGGCCCCTCCTTACAAGTTAAAAAAAATTGGGGCCCCAAAAATATTTTTTTTTTTAAAAAAACGTTAGCGCCAGGGCCCCCCTTATAAGTTTTAAAAAAATTGGTGGCAGGGGCCTATAGATTATTAAAATAAAACATTGGTGGCCAGGGGATTAAGGACTTCAGTGTCGGCTCCTTTCGTGATTTTGGGTCTTTCCGCTGCTTAGGACTTCGTATGTTCAGTACTTGGCTCTTCGGGACTTCGCTAGCAGAGGCACGGCTGTGGAGCGGTCAAGGGGGGCCCGGCTCTTCTAAAAGTGCAGCACTGCTGGGCCCCCCATCACCCCCGGGCCCGGGACACTTGTCCCCCCTCTCCCCCCTCATTACATTTTATATCTATAGTATTAGTGGTTCAAAATCAAATCCTAGGATTAGAGAAAGAGCAGGAGGCCCACTGGCAACAGCACCACCCAAATTTAATTGATTAATTATAACAAAGCAAAACAAGCTTTATTCCTTCTAGTCCATCAATAGTTAATAAATCACTTATATTAAAATGATTGCCTACTCACTTTACATCAATAGTAAATACCTATTAAAAATAAAATTTCATAGTCTATTAATTCATCAATAAAATGAATGTAAGAAAATAAACCAATTAACATTAAAACAAGTAAATTAGGCAGAGGCAGAGTATTATGAAGGCAGAGTATTATGAAGAGTACTGTTCATAAAAGTTCTCCTTCCGGTCGGGTGGTATAAGGTGGCACTTTTAAGAAACAGTACCATTCATACAAACTCGAGGCATATCCTGTATACTTTCAAGCAGCTGGGAGCTTAGTTTCAACTCTGTGTGAGTATAAAGTATGTCAAGGGTATAACGCTGGTGGTTTATCAATTGGGGCTTCCCTCTTTGCACTTAAAGTGATACTGACACTAAAAAATTATTATTCAAAATATTAATGTACATCAAAAGTTACCTATAGCTCATGTTGATCGTTTTTACTGAAAGGGCTGCTTTTGTAAGTAATTGTTACTTGAAGTTCCTAAATCTGACTGTTTTGCCCACCTGACTGTCCCTTCTCAACATGTCAGTTTCTAATGCTAACAGACTGCTGAAGCTCAAATTTGGCAGCCCCCTCAGAAAGGAACATGGGGATCAGATGAGTAATGTAAATTATAAAAAGCATGCAAAGACAATATTATGATAGATGTAAAAAAAAGGTTTAATTTCTGGTGTCAGTATTTCTTTAACTTACAGTATGGACAGCTCTCACTCATCTTGTAGATGTTCAAAAACAACACTCCAATTTTATAAATGTGTGATGCACATGCTCTTCTGCATACTCTACATCAGGGATCCCCAACCTTTTGAACCCTTGAGCAACATTCAGAAGTTAAAGGAGTTGGGGAGCAACACAAGCATGAAAAATGTTCTTGGGGTGCCAAATATGTGTTGTGATTGTCCATTTGTTAGCCCCAATGTGGATTGTCAACCTAGTTTGAAGTTCTGTTTGGCAGTACACCTGGTTTTTATACAACCAAAATTTGCATCTAAGCCTGGTATTCAAAAATAAGCACCTGCTTTGAGGCCACTGGAAGCAACATGTAAGGTGTTGGAGAGCAACATGTTGCTCACGAGCTACTGGGCTACTGGTTGGGGATCACTGCTCTACATACTGGCAGCTTATCATGAAGGTCAGATATTATAGTATTTGGGAGTGACAATTATTTGCTGTTGTATACATTGTTGAAACTATGGTTAATACAGCAGTACCAGTAATGTTATGAGCTATGGAGACCCCTCACTTAAATGGATTCTGTCATGATTTTTATATTGTAATTCTGATTTCTAAATTACATTGTTTACACTGCAAATAATTCACTTTATCATATAAAATGTAATTCCTGAACCAACAAGTGTATTTTTTCAGTTGTAATATTATTGTGTAGGCAGCCATCTCAGGTCATTTTTCCTGATCCTGATATCACTCCAGCTTGCAGTGCAGCAGTAAAGAGTAACTGAAGTTTATCACAGCACAAGTCACATGATTGAGGGCACCTGGGAAATTTACATGTCTACTCCCATGTCAGATTTCAAAATTAAATATAAAAAAATCGGTTTGCTCTTTTGAAAAATAGATTTCAGTGCAGAAAAAACTGATGCGTTTTGAAAACAACATGTTTTGCTGTGACAGTATCCCTTTAAAGAGAAAAGTCAGACAAATATCTATGGCAATGATATTTGATGACCTGAACTGGAGTGGCACAGCTGAGCTTTCAAGAGACATGGGGGATGTTTACTAACATTGAAGATAAACATTTTCATTGATTTTGCATATAGCAACCAATCAGATTTTTGCTTTTGTTTTCTAACTTGTAAGCGACTGTTTAAATCTAATTGCTGATTGGTTGCTATGGGCAACCTCACTGGTGATATTTATCTCCAATGTTAGGAAGCATGCCCTTATACTGTATATAGCCGAGTCATCATAGCTTCTTTGTAATCAGCTATGAAAAAGGAACTGAAATGTTCTGAAAGCTTGCTATGATTTTTATCTTAGTTAGCCTGTCAGGTACTCACCGCAGGATTCGGCGCTCTGCGACTCCAGCGTTGTGCATTCCAGCATGCGTGTCAGTGACGTCACGATGGGGCGCCGCGCTGATTCCAGGGAGCCAGGCGGTGCAGCGTGATGACGCAGGCGTCTCCATTTAAGTCTGCACAGAGGGGAATTCCAGTGCTCGGACATCGTGTTTCCTGGCTACTTTTGAGTAAGTTACTCTCTTATATATATTGAACTTGGTTTTTGACTTGCTTCTGCACCCTGACTATTCTACTGTATTAACCCTTGGAACCCTGCTTGGATTTGAACCTCTGTTGCCAACCCTGCTCGCTGTTTGACCATTCTTCCGCATTAACCCCTGGAACTCTGTTTTGGACTTGAATCTCTGTTTCCAACTCCGCTTGCTGCCTGACTATCCCTCTGTGTTAACCCTTGATACTTCGCTTTGGACTGATTATTGTTGCCGACCTTGCCTGCCTTCTGACCACTCCGCTACACTTATCCTTGATACAGAGACTGTGATTTACTGTTGCCGACCCTGCTTGTCTGAAGCTTCCACTACTGTTAACCCCTTGATATCCAGCCTTGTGTGCTTCTACTCTATCGTTTGGAACGCCTGCCTAATCTCTCCGCGCTGTGAAGTTCGTGATCAATCTTTAACCTTGAGCGGATCTTCAACTCTTGCTGGTCTCCACGCCTGAGCCTGTTTTCGTCTGACATCAAGGTGCTTCCTAGAACCTTCCCCCGCAACTACAGATCTTCGCTTCCTGTGGCGACCGCCATTAATCCTGTGTTCCTTGTACTCTTGCAGTCACGTTATCCAGCGCCGAAGTCACACTACAGATCGGTGTATCCAGCTAGATTACAGGCTCCCATACGTCATCTTCACTGGCTTCCCTCCGTACCTATTTGGGGATAGAACTGGTGAGGGAGCTGTACGGGTTGTCTTCCTCAACGTCAGTGGTTCCACCGTGATCGGTAAGTCTGACATAGCCAAAAAAGGTATCACCTTTACACCACTTTTGTTATGGGTTCCCTTTATCAGGAAGCCCAATATCCAAAAGGATTCGAATTACGGGAAGGCCATCTACCATAGAGTCCAGTTTAAGTAAATAATGATAATTTTGAAAATCTATTTCCTTTTTCTCTGTAGTAATAAAACAGTACCTTGTACTCAATACTTACTAAGCTCCAGGAATCCATATTGGTGGCAAAACAGTCCTGTTGGGTTTAATGTTTATTAGCTTTAAGGTATGGTGATCCAGAAATAAAAATTATTTAAAACATTGTTTGCTTAAAAGGGACGATGGCCTCCTGTAAATAAGGGGTTAGACCAAAACATCACGTTGGCTTTTCATGCTAATCTGAATACACTTTCTACTTTTTCACAAGATATCTCTGTGTTGCTGGTCTTTTTTTTAAATGTCTAGCATGCACCCGGGGCAAAATTTACATGCAGAGCGCTTGCCCACTGGAGGATATATAAATATATATATATATATATATATATATATATATATATATATATATATATATATATATATATATATATATATCTATATATCTATCTATATATCTATATATATATATATATATATATATATATTATGATACTAAGATATACTTTTTACATTCATTGCTCTCTCTCTCTCTCTCTCTCTCTCCCTCTCTCTCTCTCTCTCTCTCTCTCTCTATATATATATACAGTATCCATATAAAAATGAATCACACAATAATCCCATTTGTTTAGTCAAATTTTATACAGCTTTAATATTCCGATATTTATTCAATCTGCAGTCATTATTGATTGCAGTTATTAATTTAAACTTTTTTCTTCATACAGATACATTTTACCCTTTTGTTGTTCCAGGAATGCATTAACTGTAGCTGGAAAGTTTAAAATTGCCGGAAGACATTTATATTTACAAAGTTATTCAATGCAGAACATCCTTCTACCAGTTCAGCTGCGTTAATACAACCTTTGCAGAGTATAGCGCTGACCATAGCTCTGCATCATTCTGTTAATACTTTTCTTGCAGAGCAACCTTCTGCAAAATATGCTTGCAAATCATTTTATTAAACCCGTTCACAGTTTAAAAATAAAAACCCTCCCTGAAATAAGAGTGAGCAAGGTTATCATTGCTCAAACTATAAATGTTTCGTTCCCCTCAGTCCTTGACTACCCTGTGTTTCTTTCTTCTGATTATTAAATCAGCTCCGTCCTCACTCTTTCTTCACTTTCTGATTGCTTTTCTCACCTTGCATATCATTTGCTTCTCAATAACCCACAGTAAGCAGCCACGCTGTCTACTCAAAGGCTTGTTTGTTTTTGTCACTCTTTTGTCACATATTTTCTGACTAACCCTTTATCGTTAAATTCTTCTCTGACTATTTTTTTTTTACTTCTGGCAGTTTTATGCTTTAAGTGTATCATTTGTTTGGTGGCCAAAAAATAAATGTTATTGATCCTTTTTAATGACATAACTTTTCCTTATCCTTTTGCACCAGTCCCAGCCCCAAACACACTCAGTCCTTGGCTGTTTCTGTACAGTCATTGGATAGTTCTTCACAGTTGGTGGCACCACCCCTGAGTATTTTGGCTCCACCCCCATGGGGCAAGGTTCCAGTGAAAGCTTCCTCCTGTGTCCTCTTCAGACTTTGCACTTCTGCTTGAAGCTGGGCTCGGCCTTCTTGCTCCTATTATAAAGGAATTTTTGTAGCAATTATTAACACTGCATAGCATAAGTTTATTTCTGCATAAACCTTAGACACATTTTTCTTATCCCCTCATCTAATATTGTGCATACATTATGATTCCTTGTCAGCAGGGGTGTAGTTTTAGCTCCAAAGTTCTCCTAGTCCCTTTTTGGGCCCACCAACAACATTTCCATGACCTGTGATGTCTCTACTAATATATATCCTCCCCCCCTCCAGTCCCTCACAGTCCTGGTGTCTGCTATTGTTATACAGTATCTAGTAGAATTAAGTGTAAAGCAACTGGACTTTCTAAGTTTATACACGTATGAGATACATTATCCAAAAACCTGATATCCAGAAAGTCCAGTTGCTTCAGACTTAACTCTGCTAGATTGCTTTTTCTAACTTTAGTCTTAATTACTGTTTTACTATTAGGGCAAGGGCATGTATAGTGGTATGCAAGCACCAATATCTGTAGCTCCACACAGGCTGATGCTGGACCTGTCAATACAGCTATGGGGATGAGCACATGAAAGCTCTTTCCTCTATTTACAAACAAAAGCAGATTGAAGAAAACAGACAATCTACTATGTGTGACCTTTCCCTTACTGTCTTCATCTGGATATTCTACCGACTGTCTGGTATTGCTGTCATTTGAACAGTGTGATTTAGTCACTCAAATGCAAGGGCAAATTGCACTGATCTAATGCACAGCTTGTGGAGGAACAAAAGGATGATCAAGCTAATTGTTTTAGGGATTCATGATTAAACAAATGTCTTCTAGTATTTATGCTTTTCATTATTCTATTCTCTAAGGGGCTGATTTATTAAAGCTCAAATTTATCTATTATTTTTTAATGAAAACAAAGTCAACCTAATTCTCTTCCACGAATGTAACTAATTCACGAATAAATTTTTCTTGAAAAAATTGTAACAAAGCAGCACAACAAAATTGATTGTCAATTCGTATTGTACAATTGAAACTCGATCAAGTTTTCACTGCAAAACTCGTCTTTTTTGGATTACCGGACGAAAAACCTGACTTTTTTTCAGATTATAAAGCGCAAATCACATCATGTCAAGAAACAACTTCAGGGACATCTGCCATTGACTTCTACCTGACCTCGACAGGTTTGAGATGGCGTATTTTTGGACTCAGATTTTTAGAGGCTTTGGGGTATGATAAATCTCTATAAATTTGAGTTTTACCACTAAAAACCTTGACCAGAAAAAAATCGAGGTTTAATAAATGGGCACCTAAGTTTCTCACCCTCTTCAGTTCCTCCTGCAGTCTTTTTAGCTGTAGTTCCAGCTCTGTGACTTTGTAAGAAAGATTACTGCAATGGAAATAGGAGAGAGGGTTTTCTCTTACAGTTAAAGAACTTTATAGTCAAAGAGGCTGAACTGAAAATGTTGTTGTTCCTTACCCTGATGGTGGTGAGGATGGAATATGTGGCCTCAGTTCTTTAGATACCTCCAGCTCCTGTCCTGTTAGGAAACAAGTAAGAAAAACTGTATAAAAGCACATATAATTTTAATTTAATTTTTTTAAACTGACAGACTGCCTCGTTATTTTTAATATGATTTCACAGAATTATTATTATACTCAGTTGAATATAATGAAGCTTTTTCAGACTAGCTGTGGACATCAAAGGTAAATGTTTACTTGTGAAAAAAGCATAAATATCAAGTAAAATAAATAATTTCAGCCCTGTGGCTTTGCTAATGCTAAATTCATGGATTTTTGAAAGAAAGCCTAGTGTTTGAATATTTAGAATTCTCAGAGCCATTTCATAACTAGCCTATACTGCATTTTGCAGGACAAAATCCTGGTCTTATCAAGGGTGTTCAGTATTCTGAACTATAAAGTGTCACGAAATTGAGGCAGGGTGCAAAAGAGGCATCTGTGAGATATGGTACCACCAGCTGGGGAGCCAGATACACGGAGCAGATTTTGGAGCATAGATGTATAAGTATAAATTTTTTGCACAGAAACCGCTCCTTGTATTTGTAGACAGGCTGATGCCATGCATCAGTGCAGCTACACAAAGTATTGCATAGGAACGCATTGGCTTTCTTCCTAGCAAACTTCGTTAACATACTTACACTTACGTCAATTTGAATATGGTGGGTTCATAAGTCATATATATGTATTTATTAGTGCTGTCCGTGAAATTGCTGGAAGTGGCCACTTATTATTAAAAATGTCAAAGGAAGCAAAATAAAGACAAAATAGATCCTCTATTGTCCTAAACATGAGCCTATCCTAAAAAAAGTGGCATGTGCTTCAAATGGTTAAAAAAGTGTTAATAACATATATTTAACAGTTACAACTTGTAAACATAATCCCACATTAAAATGTGAAAAAACTCCAGCTTTTTTTCTTTTTTATAACTTTTTTGTAATACAGGATACACTATACTGTCACTGACATAATAATGTTAAGGATGTAACTTCATCTTATCAAGGTAGGAGCTGGCGGATAGACTAAAAGGAACAGTAACGTCAAAAAATAAAAGTGTTTTAAAGTATTGAAAATATAATGAAGTGTTGCCCTGCACTGGTTAAACTGCTGTGTTTGCTTAAGAAACACTACTATTGTTTATTTAAATAAGCTGCTGTGTAGCAATGGGGCAGCCATTCAAAGGAGAAAAGGCTCATATTAGACAGCAGGTAGCAGATAAGCTCTGTCTGTCTAATGGTGTTATCTGTTATCCATTAGTTAACCTGTGCCATATATTCGTTTTTCAATTTCCACCATTGCTATACAGCAGCTTGTTTATATGAACTATAGTAGTGTTTCTATAGCAAACAGATCAGTTTTACCAGTGCAGGGCAACAGTACATAATATTTTCATTACTTAAAAACACTTTCATTTTTTGGTGTTACTGTTCCTTTAAGTGAAAAGAGTAACGTATTGGAAAGTTTACACTTTGCTAAATTTGAGGATTAATCATTGTTTGCATGAGTGAAAATTCACCTGGTAAAAATGGAGCGAAACTTCTCTAGCACTGAGCTTTCTCGGTAGTGAATTGTCTTCTTCGCCTGTT
Source organism: Xenopus laevis (assembly GCF_017654675.1). Lineage (NCBI taxonomy): Eukaryota > Metazoa > Chordata > Amphibia > Anura > Pipidae > Xenopus > Xenopus laevis. Next base: position 31,636,255 of record NC_054377.1, on the reverse strand, counting down.
AGTAAATTGGTAATGTCCCTGCGAATTGTCATTTTGGCGAATTTTTGCTTAAAAAATGTGATTCTTTTAAATTTGCCCCTGTGTATATCCCAAACTGGGTTCTGTTAATCCAGTCATATAGCCACGTGTCTCCTTGTTCCTTTTTAAGGTGTTGCATGATCCAACTAGCTGGATGCCACTAAACAATTGTGTATATCCCAATGCATAAATGTCACATTGTACCACAACATTTAACTGCTATATTGAAACAAAAAAGGCTGCAAGATTAAGTAGCGCTGAATTACAGAGAGGCTTGAAATCTATTTGGACATTTTACAACAACAAATAGGGCTTATAATAAGTAATACATTTGATTTATTACAGTCATGCATGGTGATCACCTTCTTTAGACATGGCTTCCAATATGCTGTTACAGGCCAGGGTAAGATCCGATATACTCTGCCATTCATCTTCAATAGATGGGGGAACTGGTGACATGGCTGAGAAAGAGAATCAGAAAGTCTTAAATATAGAGGATAAAATGAGGGAACTCCTGTAGCAAGCCCACATGGCTGCTTATACATAAAGCACATTACATGCCATATACATTCTCACAGGCAAACTTTCACTGCACTTTCATTGATTTCCTAGTTAGGATGGCATAGCTGGAAACATACAGGCGGAACTCTTTGTGCTTTCCTCATAAATTACACCTATGTTTTCACACAAAATGAACGTGAATGTCCAGGATTTGTTGGAAAATACCCACACCCTTTTTTTTGTGTTATTTCATTCCAAAATACAGATCCTGTTTTCACTATAATTTTTTTTCATATGCCTGCCTGTTCCTCAAACCTCTAGTGAATATCTGCTCTCTACAGTGAAAAGTCTGGCGAATGTTCACCTACAGGTACGTATTTTTTGGTGAGTTCAACCTAATATTACTGGATTTCTTTTCTAGTTTTGTCGACTGACCCTACAAATCAGATGGTAGATACATTTTGAAGCTAGATTTTTTTTTTACATTTTTAATCATTTATTTTCTCAGACCCTCTACTATGTATTATCTGCAAAGCTGATTAAAGATTAAATTAAAGCTAATTAAATTAAAGATGAGCTGATTATCTCATTATTTACATTTAGGGGCAGATTTACTAAGGGTCGAATATCGAGGGTTAATTAACCCTCGATATTCGACCAGGAACTAAAATCGTTCGACTTTGAATATCGAAGTCGAACGAACGATTTAGCGCAAATCCTGCGATCGAACGATCGAAGGATTATTCGTTCGATCGAACGATTAAATCCTTCGAATCGAACGATTCGAAGGATTTTAATCCAACGATCGAAGGAATATCCTTCGATCAAAAAAACGCAGGCAAGCCTATGGGGACCTTCCCCATAGGCTAACATTGAGTTCGGTAGCTTTTAGCTGCCGAACTAGGGGGTCGAAGTTTTTCTTAAAGAGACAGTACTTCGATTATCGAATGGTCGAATAGTCGAACGATTTTTAGTTCGAATCGTTCGAATCGTAGTCGAAGTCGTAGTCGAAGGTCGAAGTAGCCCATTCGATGGTCGAAGTAGCCAAAAAAATCCTTCACTCGAGCTTTGTAAATGTGCCCCTTAAAGCTATGCTGTCCATTTAAAGGGGACCGTCACACGAAAAAAAATATTCCAAATCCTATTTTATCTATGCCTAAAGCATAGAGGAGGGGCAGGCAATATTTTTAAATGAGTTAATGCTTTAATAAAAAATAAAAAAGATTTTGCATTTCATGTTTCATTTGGAAATGTCTTTTATTATACAGCTTTTTATGTCTGGGAGACAGGTCCACTTTAAATGTATGCAGGTATTACAGGAATGTTTATCCTTAATTAAAATATTATCCATGGTGTGTCTTTTTTTATTTTAATTCTTATACTTTGCCCTCCTGCCAATCACATTGAATCTACCTGTCTCAAAAAAGCATTCAGCTATCACACAAGGCTTGGGTACAATGTGAGGACCCCACAGTGTCTATAGAAAATGTATTCAACTTGATTACATTTTTTTCACCTTTTTGCTCACTTGAAAGCCAGAAAGTAAAAAAAAAAAGAGATGAATGCTGGATAAATTTCCTCACAACTAATCAATTGGCCTAACATTTAATTGGTAATGATATTGGCAGGATATTGTCCAATTACATTTTGCAGTAAGAAAGTATATTATAGGCAAACAAGTGACTGGTTCAAATGCTCAAAATATGTACAAACAAATAAATAACCATATTAAGAAAATATTTTTCGTGCAAAGAAGGCAAAATTTGACAGGACAATCTATACTTAAGCCAATGTAAAAAATAATTCTGTTCAAAACAGACATAGAAAGGGTTAAGCAACAGAGAGAACCTGTCAGGCATAACGGCTCAGGAAGATTGGTGTAGGGACCAAGGAGGAAGCTGCTTGTTAAAAATCTGATTCACAGTGTCTGAAGGGATAAAAGAGTTTGCAGGCAGATAGTAACAAGGTCAGAGTCAAAGCAGGAGGGCAAGAACCAGAATTAAGTCAAATTAGCAACACCCAGCAAGAAGGACCTATATTCGGGTATTGAACCCTGGTCTCTGGCCATGGGTGCCATCATCTTGGATCCAAAGCGGAGTGTTCCACATTGGAGCCCTCCTGCCAGAAGCTTTTAAAGAAAAGATGTCAGTGTAAAAGTGGAATATTTTAAATTAATTTACCTTCTTTAGGTGGTTCTTGAAAAGATGGAGCTTCTTTGAAACTTCCTTCTACACTGAGGGTGCTTGATTCAAATACCTCATTATTCGATGCAAGGGAGGAGGCTTCCACTGTCTAAACAGATAAAAATAACAAATACACAATTTGTTTTTATCCTTTCAAAACAGTTATAACAGGGCTCATTTACCACTGGCAAGTACAGGAGCATGTTTTGGAGCAATAAGGGGCCCGTACACAATTACATCTGTACTAGAGGCAGGTGCAGGCTGCACTGGCCAACGAGTTGCACCTCAGAGAGCTACAAGCAAAACCATATGAGCCAAGAAGCATGGTTTTGCACCCGTTTCTTTGCACATTGCACCATGCTGGATTTTTAGTAAATTAGCCACAATATCGCTTTGTCTTTCAAAATTGTATATTTTACCAAAAGGTTAAGAAAATGACAATCTATATATCTCTTACCTGGATATCTGCAACAGGGTCAGGTTGAGGTATGACATCAGGGGGAGCCAGATCAGAATTATTATACCTGCAAAAATAGAGTTCAGTTTGCATTTGGAGAATAAGCAGTTTCCTAAAAAAATAATAACACTGTCCTGTTTGAAATATTAGTACCTGTTCCAGAGGCTGAAATACAAAGCCCAGAGGCTGAAATAGGGGAAACAAGACCTTGCTACTGATAGAGAAGGAAGGGCAGGAGTTATCGGTAGCCTAATGAGACACTTACAGATAAAATGATTTTACGAGGCCCAGTAATTTATAGTTATGTCATAGATTAGAGTTGCGAAAAGAAGAATAACTGCAAAACATATTTTGTAGTTGTTTAAGGGCCTAAGGGCTGTTAGGATCTGTGGTTATTCCCCCCCCCCCCAAAAAAAATGCACAGGTCCTTTAACATTTGTGTTATACTATATGAGGAACTCCTATCATCTAGGGGAGTCTGTACAGAAATGCAGGAGTGTGTGGGTTCTGCTTGTTGCAGTAAATCAAGGGAATGATGTTGTCAACCTTCTTGAACCCTGTATCTGTCTACATATCTATTTTGGTTTCAAAAAGGATGACAAGAAGTCACTCTTCTTCTGTGTCACTGAATGTGCTTGTGGATGCCCTCGAGTCCTAGGTCCCTGCTGACTTTATGATTATTGCCCCCCTGTAAATATGCCGCGAATAGGAACTCAAATAAGTATATATGTAGGCTCTCAAAATGCAGGGAACCACTCCTGATGTAAGGTCAGGATGGGTTCATAGAAGAAAGAGGGAGTAAAAATAAAGAGAGCACCAGTGAGTTGATACAAAGGTTGTGATGAATGGAAGGAGTAAGACAAGGGGCCTCCTATTAAGCAGACTTGTGGTGCAAGGTACAAACTAGTATCCATTAAAACTAAAACAATGTCTGCCAAACTAATTATCACTAAGAATCAGTTTTGTTGTGCCTTGCATGACATAGCTGCAAATAATATGACTTTCTGCTATGAACTATTTGCAAACTGCTGTGTTTAGTCCCAGGTTATATTATCACTCTGTATTCACACACAAATGATTCTGCTATCTGATTGGCATGCAATTAGAAGATATGTAAGAAAACACCCACTGCATGCCCAAGTGTCACCCACACTAATGTCAGCAAAAAATGCCCACACATAAAGGCCCATTTATCAATATTCTATAACTCTTTGATCTTCGGCACACCATTTTCTTGTAGTCATAGGGTGCATTCAATCCCAGGCTGTGATCACATGGTGTGAAGGGTATTTAATGCATTGTATTCACTAAGGGGGTTATTTATTAAAATTTGAATGTTAAAATCTTGAAAAACTTTAGTTTTTAACTAGAAAACTTACATTTTTAAAGGAAAAAAAAAACTAAAATTTTTCGAGATTTATTGTTGCCCCCCTGTAAATTTTCAGATGCTGCAAAAAGCCAGAATCAGAAAATCTCAGATGTGTCAAGGTCCGTATAAGTCAATGGGAGAGGCACCTGTCTCAATTTGAAGTTTTTGTCGTCTGCGCTGGGATTAGCCTGAAATTTTTTATACAAAAACTCGAAAAATTCTAGCAATTTGGGAAAAAAACTGAAAAAAGTGATTTGAGTTTTTGCTGGATTTTATCGAGTTTTTTTTATTAATAAATAAGCTAAAATCTGGAATGGGAGTTCGGTCATGGTTTTTTTTTAAATAATATTACATAAATTAGAATTTTAGTAAATAACCCCCTAAGTGTGTATTGCACCTGAGGAAGGGCTTGTTCCGATGAAAGCTTGTGCTTAATTTCTGCTGTAATAAATACTTTAAAAGGCAAGAGCCAAAATATGGTGGTGTGCTTCTTTTCCCTCTTCTGAAACACAGCCATTTATCAATATTTTCAGTTTAGTGATTCTAGAGGTTTTTGAAACCACAAATAAACATTTTCTCAATAATCACAAATGTTATGTCATTTATTAAAAGGTCCAAATATAAAAAAATGCAATAAAAAATGTAGGTTATTTTTACTTTTTTAGGTCAAATTCAATTTAGTGAGAAAATCGTATTAGATAAAACATAAGATACATTTTCCATGTAAAGTGAATCTTCCCCTTTTGCAGTTTGACACATAATTTTTCTTTAAAATGAAAAAAGTGAAATGAATTGGCAAGGTTCAGAGCTTTATGACTCTTAAAATGCTATAGAAAATAAGGAATTTCATTAACATCTTGTTAGTGCTATGTTTCACTAATGACAAAACATTTTGTACACCCCTTGGTGTTTTGTTCTTCTGTCTAGGCTCTTTGTAAATAAGCCCTCACATTATACAGGAGAAAGCAGATCAAATATACTCATCCATATAAAGAGATTGTCCGTTTATTTAAAATGGAAGAAGAAGGAGGAGGAAATATTGACCATATAAATGATATGAAATACTGTATTTTGAACTGCATCTTCAGTGGCCTATTGATGTACCTTTAAATAGAGGTTTTAATCTAATTCTCTCTTTTTAACAAACATTGAATTACAGGAAATACCTATAAAGAGCAAGAAATGCTCTTACCTGAACTCAGTTCTCTCTTCTTGTACAGATAAAGTACGCAAGAGGCTTCGGGCCTCTGGGGATGGTTTAGCTTTTTCTTTTTCCTTGTCATCTTCCATTAATATTGGCTTTAGAACTCTTTGACCCTGAATAGATCTCACATACAGTTCAGAGAAACTCCTGAATATAAAGAGTATGTATATACATTAAAAACAATACAACACAAAAGTTACATAAATTTGTCTTTGGTAGAATCTCGGTAATTCCCAGATGCACTTGCCTGCGTGGTTTTCCTGCTTCATCTGGAGGTAACGTGGTTACTGTAACCTTCTTGCCACTTAGATAAAGAGAACGAACATCATTTGGGCTGAGCAAGCAGAAGGGTTGGCCACAAATAGCCACTAATCGAGCTCCAGGACAAAGTCCAACAGTTTCAGCCATGCTGAATCTTTCCACCTCTGTCACAAATCCTTCAGAGTCTGCTTTAAACCCAAGCTGGCCCAGACCATTTCGCAGAAGTGGTATCTCCCGAGTCTCACAACCACCAGATACAACCTAAAGAATAAAAAATACATGTACATACACTGTATAACCAAAATATGTCATATGTCATGGTTTCAAATACCACAAAATGCATGTTTGTTTGTTTTTTTATTTGTTACTGTTATTGTCATAAACATTTCCAACATTCCATATCAATAACAGTTTTCTTTATGTTTGGGAAAGACACTTCTGAAAGTGTAAGGAATTTTATCAGAGGAAGAAAAATGATTATTACATGTCCTTGCACTTCTGTCCAAGTGAACCCTAAATGATCACTATAATATACAGCGTTGTTGTAACTTTCATGTTGAATTTTGAAGCAAGGTAAAACTATTTAGGGGCATCTAAATCACAAGAATATGTCATTTATACATAAATGATAATCTTTTTTACTATGCTGTTTTAAGTTGGCCATTCATGTAAAGACCTGCTCATTTGCTAAGGTCACTAAACAACCATATCTTTGCCCAAATTTGGCTACCCACACACTGGAACAAATCAGGTTGATAAGATTGTTGGACTCATGGATCCAGCCATGCATCCCCAGCACTTTATATGTCTGTGAAGGTTCTCAGTCATATAGCTTAAAAGTGCACACAAACGAAGTCAGCATATGGGACTGAGTGAGAGCTCTATACAGCATCCAAGCGTTCCACTATGGTCACGTAGGTAAGGCAAACACTATACTGAAGGCGCATAACTCGGATTCTTCTTTGGATAGAGACACTATATGAAAGAACTGTATAAAATCTTCTTTTATTATTTAAACTTCATTAAAAAGTTTCGTGACTACAGCGGTCACTTCACAACAATCCGGATGAGCAGAGCAGGGGAGTGCATGGCTTAATGCGTTTCGTGACAGCGGTCACTTCATCAGAAGCTTCTGATGAAGTGACCGCTGTAGTCACGAAACGCGTTGAGCCATGCACTCCCCTGCTCTGCTTATCCGGATTGTTGTGTTTTTAATGAAGTTTAAATAATAAAAGAAGATTTTATACAGTTCTTTCATATAGTGTCTCTATCCAAATAAGAATCCGAGTTATGCGCCTTCAGTATAAGGTTCTCAGTCATCCAGGTCATTGTGTGTGTATATATATATATATAGTAATAAGTCAAATCACCTGGATTTGTTGTATTTTTCTTTTTCCTTTAAGACGTTTTACTAGTCATGAGACTTAATTGAGAAGTCGGATGACTAGCAAAACTTTATTAAGAAAAAAGAAAAATTCAGCAAGTCCAGTTGGTTTGACTTATTACTATATACAGTATATACTAGCACTATATAGTTTGCACATGTGCTAAAAGAACAAGTTGGGGGAGGTGGTTTGAGGGCATACATGCCCGCATGCAGAACACCTATTGCTTCCTCTGGATGCAGCAATGCACAATGCAGCCAGCACTGCATTTAGAGTAGGGCTGATCAATTCAATATGTACAATAATAATAGCTGCAGATTAATTATTTTAAGTAATACCTACTTCCAGTCTAAGACAGGCAACAAGGATATTCATTAATTAATTAATTCATAAAACCCAAAATGAAAATGATAGTGTAAGAAACTATTTTCACTTAGTAAGTATGCTGCACTGAATAGCTGCTGAGCCAAACAGTGCTTTTCTTTATATGAAAATAGTAACAATAGGGAATTGATTTGAACTCTCACTTCAGTTTAGTAGATTTACAGGAAGGGAAGAACCATTACATCTTCTTAAGCTGCTGTGGTTGTAAAATTATACTTCTTTATTTGTGAGATTCACATTCACTTGTCTGACTTCCTATATTTAAGAACTCAACTTATTTTTCATTATTCTTCCTTCATTTTAACAATAGTGGTATCCAGCATTTTACTACTGAACTAACTTCCTGAGATATAATAGTTTCCTGCAATTTTTTAGCAAACTTCCTGCATTTTAAACTTGACATGCCTAATTTTATATGAGAAAAAAATAACTTGAACCTTCTTCTGACAGTACCTGGAAATAATATAAAAACATGCATTTGAATTAAAGAGATACTGACACCAGAAAATAACCTTTTTTTGTGTTTGTCATAATATTGTTTTGAATGCTATTTATAATTTTGCCATACAAGTATTTGTGTGATGCTTTTACATTACCTTTCCTACCCCCATATTCCTCTATGAGGGGGCTGCCATATTTGTGCAGCAATAGTCGGTTAGCATTAGAAACTCTTAACTGACAGGCTGAGAAGAGACAGTCAGCTTGGCAAAACAGTCAGGTTTAGGAACTTCAAGTAGCAATTACTTACAAAATCAGAACTATCAGCAAAAAACGATCAATATGACCCATAGACAACCTTTAATGTAGATTAATATTAATTTTATATTGAAAAGAAAATTTTTAGTGTCAGTATCACTTTAGGAGTAGTATATTATATACAATGCATAAGTCATGCAGAGACAAAGAGTCTCCTTTTAATGAGGAATGCTTAGAGGAAAATTCAAAACACTGAGGAGTGCCAAATGTTAGGCATCTCCCCAGTGATTATAATAGCTTATCTGATACTAAGGCCAATGCTCCTGTTAACTGAACTCGCCTGGGGTACACCACATCACGAGCACCACATCTTGATTTTCTTTTTCCAAATTCATTCGATAGTGGCACCAAGTCAAATCATACATAGTAGAGCAAATAAAAGCTGACTGTTTTTGCTTAAAGTTTGCTTTACAACTCTACTACACGTATGCACCCAACAAGCAAAAAGAAGCATGGAAGATTACATTGCACCGCTCTACAGGAGTACCTTGGGCTGGTGCAGTTTTAAGTTAACAGAAGCTCCTGCGCAGGGTTTTCTAGGGAAGCGATTATTATCATTATACTCTATAGCTTGCTCTCTTCTCTTTACCCATTATATGATTACTATAGTAATGAGTGTAAGTTACTGTAAAGTATATCCAGGTTTTATTTGTAAATAAAAATTAAGCATTGCTAATTTATAGTATAAAAAGTGTAGGTTTATTCGACTTTTCAGTTTTATAAATTAAAAAAAAACGTGTATATATGAGAGGATTTCAGTACACTCTACTATATGCTCATGCTTAGATGCGCAAATCATTCAAACTGCCTATCATGTTCAACCTTCCGTGCATCTTTCATCACCACCAACCCACATTAGGCAACAACCTTCACAGAGAAAAACAAAAAAAAAAAAAAAAACACATTTACAACCGTGTCTCTCCTCTATCTCTCTCTCTCTCTCTCTCTCTCTCTCCCTCTCTCTCTCTCTCCCTCTCTCTCTCTCTCTCTCTCTCTCTCTCTCTCTCTCTCACATACTTATACATTTATACAATATAAAGATAGATATATGTAGAGTGACTAAGGAAATGTGATAAATGTTTAAAAAGGTGATTTTTCCATTGTGAGGAACTCTCAAGGGGGGCGGAGGTGCTGCCTGCCACTGCAAGGAGCAGAGGAAGCCTGTGATAGCGAGTCTGTCTGTCTGAGCAACTGAGGAAAGTCAGCAATCACCCAAATAAGTATTGTCTAGGGGTGACCCCAACTTATGTTTTTTTACTGGTAGTGCACAAGGGGCCCAGTTTAGGGAGGAAACTCATCAAATGTGTGAAGGTAGTGCCCAGTGGACAGGATTTAATTTTATGGTTGGTGTTTTGTATGAAGAAATGGTCAGTAAATAAACTGCCTGAAACTGTCCGTTGTCGATCCCACAAGCTTACATAATGTGTGTATATATATATATATGCGCATACACAAACATGCATACAAAACAACCATACCTACATATATATATATTTTCAAACACATTTAATACAACTAACTAACTAGCCCTTGATAATAAGAACATGAAAATGCTTTAAGAGAGGGGGATACTGAATAATTACTGGATATTTCAGAAACAATACAACATTTATATTTTAGTTCATTATATTTCAAAGTTTCTTACTCCGTGAGATTTTAATTTTTGTGCTGTTTCCCCTTCAATTAATGTTGCTGGCAAGAACAGAGCTAAACTCCTTTACTACCTTGGGTAAATGCCATCTGGTTCTTCATACTTTTAAATCTTATTGGCTCAAAATCTCACCTTTCTTCCTGTTTCCATCAATCAGTTACCAGACTCACTTTGTAACAATTTATAATAATTTATAATAATAATAATTAGTTTTTCTCTTTAAAACACCAGGAAAAGCCTTTATTGTTACATGCTTGATTGGCCTACTTGTACTTTATTGTAGTTTCAGGCAACCCAGATAACTTAAATACTATTTTGTATTGTTACACAACATGAATGCTAAACAAGAGGGCTCTTTCTAGGTGGAATGCCCATCCAACAACTGTATCTTTAGGCTGGGTAGAGTTATAGTGTAAAATTTACTAATATAATATATTTCCTTGTTCTGTCCTTTTATGTTGACACACAATTCACCACATCACTTATTGAGACTGCTTAGAAAAAAGGATGGCAAACCAAGCATGGGCACACAGGCTAGTACTACATGCACAGGAGCCTTCTCAAAAGAAGTACTATTTTAATTTACTAATATATGCTCATTGCTTTATCCATACTAAAATACTGACCAACTATCATTAATACTTAAAGGAAAACTACCCCTCAAACAAATTAGGTCTGTAAAACCCTGCTTCGTGTAAATAAACCATTTTCATAATAATATACTTTTTTGGTAGTATGTGCCATTGGGTAATCATAAATAGAAAATTGCCATTTTAAAAAATGAGGACAGCCCCCTGGGATCGTAGGATTCACTTGCACACAAACATACTAAACAAACTATACATGTTGTTAGGTCACATGAGCCAATTAACAGACAGAGTTCTGTCTTTTGCTTCCATTCTTCCTGGTACAGTTGTAGTATTTCTGGTCAGCTGATCTCTGAGGCAGCACAGAGACCATCTGAACGAAGAGATGTAAAAGGTCACTATTTACTTAAATATATATATATATCAGTATGACAAGATTCTTTAAAATGCCACTTAATTTGATATAAACTATCTGTTGCTGAAGTTTTCATTTTGGGGGTATAGTTTTCCTTTAAGCATTTGTTCAACTATATTTTCACTTTTTCTTACCTGAAGCCTCTTCACAATATGATTCACCTCTTCTTCGACTTCTGCATCACTACCAGCCACTGGACAGAGTTCAAGTCTACCAGCTCCCCCATAGTAAAGGTCCAACCCTCCTTTTGATGAATATGTCCATCCTAAAACATCTCTGCATGAACAGTGAAAACCTATGGCAATATCTCTCTCCTTTTGCACATCTATCAATACCAGCATTTCAGAAGAGATGCCCAGCAAGTAGGTACCATCAGGGACTGAGTAGCTTTTGGCTCTCACTGGCCATACAAGTGCTCCAGGGCTGTGAAATTCAGGAGGTACTGTGTTGGCCCAACGAGAGTTTTTTCCAGCCTTGTCTCCAGTGCCAGTGCTGCCTGCTCGGTCACGTTTCTTGGACAGACCCAAAATGGCTAATTTAGATGAGCAAGAGTCCAGAGTAGCAGTAGTAACATGGTCACGAGCAAGGTCTTTCAAGTACTCTTCTCTTGTCCGGGTAGCCATGGCTAAGAACTTGCCACCACGTTCAGCTGCATTCTCGCCATTTACAGCTTTGGAAAGCAGAAAGTCTCTGAGCTCAGGGGAGTGACAAAAGTTGGTGGGAGGCAATGGGGGGCCAAAGAATGGTGTGTCAGCTGAACGACTTATAGCTACACTATAGGTGGTGTGAGCAGTACATGGATTTTGGACTCTCACCACAAGAAAGATATGCTGAAAGTGGGAGCGGATGGTTTTCGGTGTAAATGGTAGGGCTCCTGGCTCTTGAAAAATTATAGTTACAATGTCATTGCCAATATGCCTTTTCCGAAGCAGCTAGGGAAAATGAAATTGGTATTATAAGAAGGTAAATGGCATATGAGAGATACAAATTGCACATGGCATAGCATGGTTTTTCAGCGATTTATCTGCATGGTGCCATTCAATAGTTAATAGTTAATAGTTAGTTTAAGGTAGCCCCCCCCTGTCCTATTAGCATGTGGTATAACAGTCACCTGGTATGAAATAAAAAAATATTTTTCCAGCTGCTCAATATTTCAATAGTTCACATTACCTTATAGAAAGATTTGAAATGAGTTTTTTCCATTCTTCTTTCTCTTGCATGTCTCATAGAGGGGCATAGGAAATGTATTCTAAAGTGCATCAGCTCTAGATTATAATACATATCCTATGACCCTCTGTGGTACAAAAAAAAAAATGGAATAAATCTCATTGTGGTGCTAATCATAATGCCTTTAAGCTTCCAAGAACATGGTTTAAAATGGTTAAAACATCAGCCCAAAATAATCAAGATATGAAACTGTAATTTGGCCTAAATTAAATTTACATAATCAACTCAAATGGCTCAACTGCACTGATCTCTATTTATTCAGATATGGAATATATTTAAAATGCTTGCCAAATAGGCCCCTACCAAATTACACTGGGAAATCTGAATGGCACATTATAAAATATTTTTGTGACATGAGTAATTCTGGATCAACAAATTGCTGACTGCTAAATGAGTTGTCCATTTGACTGCATGATTTTAAATGTAACTCATCAGGGTATAAATGCTAGTACAGATATAGGACTTGTTATCCAGAATTCTCGGAGCCTGGGGTTTTCCAGATAATGGATCTTTCCATAATTTGGATCTTCATACCTTATGTGTACTAGACAATCATGTAAGGCCAATAGGCTGGTTTTGTTTCCAATAAGGATTCATTATATTTTCAGTTGGATCAAGTACATGGTACTGTTTGGATTATTTAGATAAAATGTCTATGGGACATTTTAATCAGAGCCTTCTAACAGATCCCATACCTGTATTTACAGTTCTTTTTTTTACCTGCTGACTGTTGCTGGCTGTATACGGAAGCATTGTTGATACGTGGAACATGATTTCATAGTCTTGGTAACGTGTGTAAAGGGAATGTGTTCCTGTGCTGTCAGCTGTGGATAGAAACATACAACTGAAGTGTTAATAAATATATTAATATGGTATAACAATGCATGCTATTAAGTGGTCATATAATCAATAGGAAATAAAATAGAAGTATCACAACAAAATCAAAAAATTATTGGACGTAAGACCAAATTATAATGAAGTGGACTTTTTATAAGAGGGAAACCAGACAGAAAGAAACTGCATGTGTAACTTTATGTAACAATAGAGTCCTTACTTTTATTGTCCAGCTGTGCACGATATTTGTCAAAACCTTTTAGTCGAACTTCTTCTCCTAGGAGATTCAAAAAATTTTGAAAAGCTGGCCCAGGGGTTTCATTGTTGTACATCTCCTCTTCAGAGCCCTGTCCAGCTCGACAGAATAAAATTCCAATCTTTCTTTGAAAGCTGAGCTAATGATAAATCAAAAGAATACCAATAGAAATTCACTACATAGTTACTACAATCTACATTAAGTCTTCTCTTGCACACAATGTTACTAAATGACTAACATGCTCTTCTACTGACTCACCCCTTGCTCATCCAGTTTGAGGAGAGTTTCTGGAACTTTAGGAGAACTTGATGCTAAACGCAGACATTGCAGGTTAACCTCTGGGACAATATATTCTAGGAGTTTTTTCGGAGATATGGCCCTGTTGGAGTTGTGACGAATTGCAGAGGGAAAGGCTTCTTCCAGGATAGAGCCACGAAGGGTCTTCAGCTTCAAAAATAAAATAAGAATCATCAAAATATAAGAATAAAGAAGTGACAAGAACAATCAGTAACAGACTAAAACCATGAATTCAAGTAGAAAGTACACAAAAATATGTAAATTAAGCATAAACTGAAAAATTGATGGCTGAAAAAAAAACTGAGAAAAAAACAATATCAGAGAGTGATATGTTGCAAGTTTTATTCTGTACTAATTTGCTAAGTCAAAGCTCAGTGCTCTTCCACATGGAGCAATAAGACCTTTTGCACAGTAGCATTTTCATGTACTCATAGGGGCAAATTTAATAAAGGGTGAAGTGACCAAGACGGGGGCGAAAATTCGCCAGCGTGACGTAATTTCAGTACTTCGCCGATTTACTAATGTAAACTTCACTAGTCAAGGAGATAGACTCTAGCGGTACTTTGCTCCCTAACGCCTGGGAATTTGCGCTCTGCCAAATGGACGTAACTACACAAATTCACTAAGATGCGGATTTTACTGAACGTTACCTCCTGTGCCAGTTTTGCCTTCGCCACCTCAGGCTAACATATGGCACATAAACTATACATTTGGGCTCATGTGTAGGGCAATATAACAACTTTATTTTATTTTATTAAGGTTTCCCAGACTTGTGTAGTGTAATTATTTGCCGCAACATATACGTCCACTCAACTTTAACTTCCCGCCATATGCAAATTAGGCAACACTAGTGCAACTTCGATCCGCTTGGCGCAGTAATGCTAGTGCAACTTCGCCAGTATTCGGTGCCTGGACGCAACTTCGCATTTTAGTGAATTAGCGTTGTCCTGTCGAATCTACATCTGGTGAAGTGTTGCGCTGTAAGCGAAGCCATTGCTGCTGAATTTTTGGAGGTTAGTGAATTTGCTCCATATAGTTTCGTGTAGTTGAGAGTGTGAAACTGAATTTGCATCTCATAATAATCTAATTAAACTACTATCTAATGATGGATTTTGAGATTGAAATCTAAACTGCAGCTCACACATTGCTTTATCCATTTTAGAACTTTTTCGGAAGTCCAACAGGTTGAAGAATATCTATGTGGTCTACAGGATTCACCTACAATACCAGTTTAAAGTTTAGCTTGGAACACTTTTTGCTTCCCTTAACATTCCCTAAACAGTGCTGATGCAGCATTTTTTATTCGTCTGTAATTATATTATACGTACAACATATCCAAGATCATCTCTCACATTTATCACAACTCCAACAGGACACATTTGTCATCATCCAGCAGAATGCATTTGTCATCATCAGAGAACTCATTTAGAACAGACCTTAAGCTTTAATAATAAGAAGATAATGTACAGATTATACTTGTATATAGAAATATGGGTCCATTAATGGTTGTGAATTAGCAGATCAGAAATTATAATCTATATGGTGATATTCCATGCAGGAAGAGATTTTCAATAGAGCTCTTTTTACAAGTGAATAGGATAATATATACTGTATATATATATAAGTAACTAATTCAGATCCACATTACATGGCAGTTCAGTAACCAGTGCAATGTGTATCAGAATGTAATAATTAGTACTGTACCATCAACGTATATGACATGTGAACCTCATTTATTTCTTAGAGCACCATAAGCATGTGAGGGTCACTGATAAAATCCAAGACAGCGACTCATTATGCACAACTTTGAAGGCCTTTGATAAGGAACTTTGAAGAGTGATTGATGTTATAGAGATTCTAAAACCTTAAGATGGTGCAGTAAATTCAGTATATACAAATATTCCATATTTATGTTTAGGGTTTAGTTTTCCTAAGGTCACTGGATAAGGACTAAAATACTGGCTTTAGCATTGATAATGATTGGCTATGGAATTTAGCACTCTTGGTGATGCTTGGCTCTCGAGTACTCCCCACAGTTTACACAATTAATTTTTCCCATTTGTAAGTACTGGTACTAAATAGATTAAATTCAAGCTGCCTCCCTTACAAATGAATCAAAAATATATGTTAAAAATACATGTTGAATTTATGTATGAGGTCCACTCCAGTCCATCTCACTAAATTATTATACCATCCACACCTCAGTAATTTGCATTATTAATAATATATCCAGTTCTTCCTCTGCTATAAATCCTCCTCAAGGATTTACAGATTATACCTCTCTGAAATACATTACCCTGATGGTTTTTGAGAGAAAGGAAGAAGACACAGTAACACGAATAACAGTAAATCCACTGTGATATTTGATTAAAGTTTTTCCCTTACAAATAAATGACTACTTTTCTTTGCACAATGCTCTACCATACAAACAGAAAATGTATATTTTTTAAGGAAGTTTAAATGGAGAGATAGGAAGAAACACTTATTTACCTCAGTGGTCCGAAAAACAATTCTGTAATTATACTGTATACTTTGGGACCCTTCTCTTTCATCCCTTCGTAAGCTTATGGCTATTGCACCGAAGCGTTCATCAACTCCAAAAAAGTTCTGATGTTCTGTAAAAGAGCAGTAGGGAAAACAGAGAATTATAGAAGAGAAATGCAAATGAAATTAGATATGTGCTAATGTAATTGGAAATACTGAAATAGGTAAAATTACTAACCTTTGCCATAAAAATACTTCCGGTAATATAACGCCCCCAGGTCCTGATACTCCACAAAATAGCTACTGTCCCGCATTCTCTCCCTGGCTTCCTCTAGCACAGATACTGCGGCATTTGGGCCTCTCACTGGACATATATGAGGAGTATTAAAAGCCATTGCTGAGAAGCCCCAACCTTGGTCTTTTTGACCTTCAATGTTCTCTCCGCCAACTTCATTGCGGAAGTAAGGACAGCTGAGAAGCAATTCATTGTCTTTTCCATCTCCATTGTCGGCTGGTTCCTCAGGAGAGGACAAAGATCTCCTGGGAGAAGAGGTACAAGTTCTAATCTGGGAGGCTGCAGATGCACCACTCTTCACATTACGTCTGGCTTCATATTCTCCCCTCAGAAATGGGTTAAACAAGATGCTTTGGACATCATAGTGAGCAAAACTTTTAGGTCGGTGGAAAAAAGGGCCTCCTTCTGGGAGTTTTTCTTTGGCATCCAGGGCCTGAGGCCCATGGCTGATCCCAGCCAGCCCCAGCAGTAGGAAGGGATCTTTAAAGCGTGAGGCAGAGGGGCTACTGGACCCCTTTTCTGACTCTGACTCGGAAAGAGAACGCCCACTTCCGTTATGTCTTTTGGTTCCTGGGACTGCTGAAAGTTTAGTTTCACACTTACTTTTGTGAGGGGAAGATCGGGTAGGGGGTTGACGAAACTTACGCACAAAGAGGTCATCGGACTGCATTTCATGGGAAGGAACTCATTGGTAATACTTCATGACTGTGCTGTCCAAAGTCTTTATTTCTTTCTTTCAGTCCTGTGTGATTTTATCACTCTCGCTGTATTCTAATTTTTGGTTACCTTGATTAACTCCACATTTGTCTGCCTTTCTGCTTATCTGTGCTGATCTGCTCTCTAGCTTATTATTTGTCAATGCAGTCAAAGTGTATACCACATTATAGCATCTTTGTATTTGCTATGTTATTTAATACATCTCCTTAAAATACTAATAATAAAAAATCCTAATTTACATTCTTCTGGAGTTTTAAAACTCATATAATTCCTTTAGCCCAGAACTCTGCAACATTTATCATATCTGTCATAGACATTTAGCACAATGAAGTCCAATTTAGTGATGATGTTTACTCAGTCCAAGTGAAGTCTGGAGCACAAAGATTCTGCAAACAAACAGAAAAAGGCAAATTAATCACCACTATATTTTACTGCTAGAAACGACAAATAAAAACAAACAAATGCTGAATGAAAAGATGGTGAATGATGGTCTAATACATAAAAGGAAGAATTCAATTTAGTATTAATATTTAGTGGGGTTATTTACTAAAATCCAAATTTATCTCATATTTTATTTTAAAAAAACACGACCAAACTCCCAATTTTAGCTTTTCTATTAATAAAAAAACTAAATTTAATCAGATCACGAAAAAACTTGTTAAATCGAGCGAAAATCTGAATCGTTCAAATTTTTCTGGCTTTTTTGCGTATTGCTCGAATTTTTGGGGCTTTTTCCAGAATTACTCAAATGTTTGGGGTTTTTGCCCAAAAAAGTTGAATTTTCGGATTAAATCCAGCGCAGGCCACGAAAAAACTTCAAATTGAGATTTGCAGCATCGGGGTATAATATTTCTCAAATGTTTTGAGATTTTAACATTCGGATTTTGATATTATAAAAGAATTTACAATCAAGCATTCTCTTTTAGCATGAAGTCAATATCAAAATTAAGAATTCATCTACAGTTTATCTTATTTTCCTATGTTTGTGTTTGTAAATGAATGGCATCTTTACTTAACAGTTCTGTACCTATAAAACAAAGAGCAACCAAAAAAATAGGCCTTGATCTGAGATTAACTGCTGGGATTGGTTTAAAGGCACAATAACACCAAAATATGAAGGAATGACAACGTAATGTAGTGTTGCTCTACACTGGTAAAACTGGTGTGTTTGCTTCAGAAACACAACTATCGTTTATAGACTGTAAACAAGTTGCTACTACATGGCTTATCTGTTATCTGCTGTGTAGCCTCTATTCCTTTTTCAGCCTTGAATGGCTGCCCCATGACTACACAGCAGCTTGTTTATATAAACTATAGTAGAGTTTCTGGAACAAGCACACCAGTTTAACCAGTGCAGAGCAACAGTACATTATATTTTAATTACTTTAAAAGACTTTGATTATATATTATACTTTTCATTATATTTTAATTTTTAATTTACTTTCATGCAACAGCGGGCAGCTCCCCTGCTACAATTTCCACAATGACTTTTCATATTTACTCTAATATTTTGTGGCCTCGATTGTTGAATCATTATATTTTCTGGATTAAAGCACAAATAATGGATCTTTAGAGAGGCTATAAATCTGAAGAACACCTGTAAAATTAAACCTAAAGAGCAGAGTTAGACAATAAGCAATGAAAGCGCATCAATTATTAATTATGCACTAAACATTATCCAGTTGTTCTTACTGAAAGATGTGTCAAACCACCCAAGCACTGCCTGGAAAAGGTCATCAATCAATACTCTCTAGAAGACTAGAGAAACCAAATCACTTAGAAGACGCTATAGAATTCAGTAGCTTGAGAAAGTGTTTGAGGTGTGCTAGTCAACCATATCAACAGCATTGCATAACACTGTAAAAATAAGCCATGTAAACATACATTGGCCATAAAGCATGAGAGCAACCCAGCGAGGATGAAGGATTAACTTCATATCTGTGATGGAAATCTAACATTGGCCATATCACATCTATTTTATTAGAAGGATGGGAGATAGAAAGAAGAGTGGGTAGTGCAAAATACAGTGCAATTTAGCAAAGACTGCTAATGGCTCAAGCTGTGTGAAATCCAATAGTTTAGTAGAACAGTGATGCCAACCACAAATTTAAAGTAACACCGTAATGATTTAACAAAAATATGAATTTCTTAAAATGGATCAGTCAAGGCATTTTTATAAATTCAAGAGAGAAACTGCACATGTGTATTGTAATGCATAACCTTAACAATCTGGACCATATCTACATGAAAAAAACAGGCTAAAATAAATTGTACATCTATTACTGCAAAAGATGGCTCTACAAAAAAATGTAAGCATGCAGATGAAATATTACTGTAAGCAGTAGAAATACATTGTTTTGTTTATACTATTTATATGTATTTGCACAAAACTGTGTTTTAGAGTTTTGGTATACAAATATCACTTTAAAAAAATTTACAGCTTAGCATTTGTTCTTCAGTAGTACATGATGTATTATCTGGAAGATTTTTATTCGTAAAACCTTCAAATGGAATTGCTTCCATTGCTTTTTCTTAATGTTTTTAAGTAGCCATAAAGCATGGAGCTCCACAAGACAGTAGAATTTCTTATCCATAAAAACCCTGGTCCCTTACATGCCTGTATGAGGGTATGAGGGAATTGAAAGTCTGAATGATTTTGCAAGGCACTGTATAAGTGTTTTCAACTACGTAAGGGGCCTATTTATGATTGCTCGAGCTTTACAGCTTGAATACTTAATACTCATGCTGGGTTTCATGCCGAAAAAGCTTTTAGGTCCTTGATGATTGCTTGAGCTGAAAAAGCTTGAGCAATCATAAATAGGCCCCATAGTGTGGATTCAACATGGAGTTATCTGAATGCTACTAAGTATTAAATGTATTAAAGGGCAAGTCAACCCCAACATAAAATTTTTAGAAAACATACAGTAATTCTAAGCCACATTGCAATATACATTTATTAAACATTTTCAGTGCTTTTATAGTTATGTGTAAAAATAAGCACTATCGAACGTATTGTTTGCTTTTTTATTGAAAACAGCATTTACTCTTGGGGTTGTTACTTTTTAAGCAATGTTGAAAAAGTCTTGGTTCCCCAGCAAAGACAGATCTGTTAATCCGTTTACGTTGTTTCAACAGTCTGAGTCACCAGGGCAGAGAATAGACCTCTTTCAATAGCAATAGATACAATACAATACAATTCAATAGCAATACAATAACAATGCAAAGTTGTTTAGAATGCTTTCTTTTATTGCTTTCTTTTATTAGGAAAAAATGGGGTTGCCATTCCTTTTAAAAATAGAATTCATTTATAAAATGAATTTTTAATAAATTTTTTCCTTAATTTCTTAAGAAGTAATGATTTTGTAGTGGAATGGTTATGCCAGTAAACTGCCAGTGGTTATACAAGTGCATCAGACAAAAAGATATATCTCATAAGCAAATCTATAAAAGTAGATGAATTTCCCTTTTTGAAAGTGAACAAACAATGACAAATGAAATAGGTCCAAACTTGTGGTATGTTTTTTTGTTTAAAGCAGTGTGGTTTCAGTCAGAGGTCTGTAATGTCGTTATACACATTAGCCCAAAATACGTGTCTGCTTGGCTGTGGTTTCAGTCTTGCTCTGCAAAATGCTAATTTTATATAATGTCTGGTTACCTGAAGTATGTCTGCATCTAAATACTAGGGGCAAGCACAAATTTTGGCACTATAAGACAAGACACATTGCCTTTAGAAAGTAGGCAGTAACTTAAAAGATATCAGCTTGTGTTTGACAGAGAGAGAGAGTGGGGGGGGGGAAGAAAGCATATGAGATAGGAAATTACTTAAAGATTGTGGTTTATATGCAGTATAGAGACAGAGGGGAACTGAAATTACAGCACAGAGAAAAAGAAACATTAGCAAACCCTTAGAGACTTTAGAGAACTATAATAAATGTTATTGTGTACAGCAAAAGTGTAAAATTAGCATATTTATATATGTATGGGATCCGTTATCCGGAAACCTGTTATCCAGAAAGTTTCAATTTACGGGAAAGGCCATCTCCCATAGACTCCATTTTATCCAAATATTCCAAATTTTTTAAAATGATTTCCTTATTCTCTGTAATAATTAAACAGTACCTTGTACTTGATCCTAACTTGATATAATGAATCCTTATTGGAAGCAAAAACCAGCCTATTGGCTTTATTTAATGTTTACATGATTTTCTAGTAGACTTAAGGTGTAAAGATCCAAATTACAGAAAGATCCATTATCCGGAAAAAGCCAGGTCCCGAGCGTTCTGGATAACAGGTCCCATACCTGTATATCATATATATATATACAGTATATACACATTTAGGTACACAAATATTTGGACATACATAAAATTATTTGGAGTTGAAGTTATATAATCATAATGTGGGCTGAGTGCAGACCGCCTGCTTTAAAGGGATACTGTCATGGGAAAACATGTTTTTTTAAAACGCATCAGTTAATAGTGCTACTCCAGCAGAATTCTGCACTGAAATCCATTTCTCAAAAGAGCAAACAGATTTTTTTTATATTCAATTTTGAAATCTGACATGGGGCTAGACATTTTGTCAATTTCCCAGCTGCCCCTGGTCATGTGACTTGTGCTCTGATAAACTTCAATCACTCTTTACTGCTGTACTGCAAGTTGGAGTGATTATCACCCCCTCCCTTTTTCCCCCCAGCAGCCAAACAAAAGAACAATGGGAAGGTAACCAGATAACAGCTCCCTAACACAAGATAACAGCTCCCTGGTAGATCTAAGAACAACACTCAATAGTAAAAACCCATGTCCCACTGAGACACATTCAGTTACATTGAGAAGGAAAAACAGCAGCCTGCCAGAAAGCATTTCTCTCCTGAAGTGCAGGCACAAGTCACATGACATGGGGCAGCTGGGAAATTGACAAAATGTCTAGCCCCATGTCAGATTTTAAAATTGAATATAAAAAAATCTGTTTGCTCTTTTGAGAAATGGATTTCAGTGCAGAATTCTGCTGGAGCAGCACTATTAACTGATTCATTTTGAAAAAATTTTTTTTTCCCATGACAGTATCCCTTTAACTAATTTATATCTAAATTGGGTGGGTGGTTTAGGAATGACAACACTTTTTATACTTAGTCCTTTTCAAGGGACCAAAACTAATTTGGCAATTGGCCAATAAGCTGTTACATGGCCAGGTGTTGGCAGCTTTCTCATATTTCAAGGAACACTGAACAATGTAGGTTTCAGTAAATATACTGTACATCCCATAAAACAGCTCATATGTAAACCCCCGCTTTATCTAAATAAAAGTATGTTTTTATAGAAATATACTTTTTTAGTAGCATGTGCGATTGGGTAATCCTAAATAGAAATTCACCATTTTATGAAGTAAAGGCTGCTGGGGTCATACGGTTCACGGAGCTCACAAACAAACTAAGAGCACACATATATGTTACAGAGTTCTGTCTTTTACTTCCACCTTTTTTCCTATTACAGTCAGAGCTGCGTAATTTCTGGTCAGTTGTGTTGAATGCTTATTAGTCTGAGGCCTATATAACCTCTGAACTCTGGTTCATTTCAATACCATTTTCTATTTCTAAAGCATAGAAGTCAGGTCAAGCTGAAAATATTTTTTTTCCCTTTTTCCTTGGATATTTTGCTTATGTATGCAGAAAGAAACATGATTGTGATAACAAGTTTCAAGGCTAGCTGTTAGATAAGGTGGAAGATGGTTCTAAAAACAATATGTTATGGTACAGTCTTGGGCTTCGAGGTTAAGAATAAGAACTAAAATCATTTAAAAAAGAAAAAAGGTAATCACGCCTTTATGCTGTATGTAACCAATCATGTATGGCTAATATTTTCTATGCTGATGTGATATTATAAAGATAAATGTAATAGTTAGTTTTGGTAGAGAATTCTCCAGAGCTACTGAATGCTGTTGTGCTTGAATAAACTTCCTTCTCTGATTGAAACGTTGAAATGGCATTGGACTGTATCATTGGAACAGATACTCACCGAGGTCCAGACCCAACAGATGATCTCTGGGGAATCACGCAGGCCATCACAAAATTATAGCTCAAGGTAAAAGATGTAAAAGGGCAATATTTACCTATATATATATATATATATATATATATATATATATATGTATATATATATATATATATATATATATATATATATATATATATATATATATTCTAGTTTGGTACAGTTCTTTAATAGGCCACAGGATATAATATAAAGGTATAGGACCTGTTATCCAGAATTCTCGGAACCTGGGGTATTCCGCATAACAGATTTTTCTGTAATTTGGTTCTTTATATCTAAATTCTACTAGAAAATAATTTGAACATTAAATTAACCCAATAGGCTGGTTTTGCTTCCAATAAGGGTTAATTATAGCTTAGCTTGGATCAAGTACAATGTTTTTACAAGGAGTAATGGTAGAGTAAACAAGTTAATACTCACAAAACGGGGTTACCGATAGGCAACCACTGTATGGGCAGGTGGGGAGATTATCCTGACCCCACTCAGGAATAAGACGTCGCTCTCTGTAGAAGAAGAAAAAGGGGATGATCCCCCTCCACTCGGGGTGGACTCGATATAGTCGCCTGGCGTGTTTATACAAAGACACTGTTGTTTTTGCTCCCGTTTCACATTGCCTGATGAAGCAGGAAATGCCTGCGAAACGCGTTGCAATACTGTTTTGTGAATAAACTATTACTGAAAATTACCACTTTCGTTGGTGTTGGCTAGGAGGAGGTAAGTCCACTACTACCTCCTCTGAATTACCCATTGGGTTTTTAAGTGTTTTTAGCTAATTTTATCCTTTTGGCGCCTCTGTTTTGTTTTACTACTGGATCAAGTACAAGGTACTGTCTTATTACTACAGAGAAAAAGGAAATCATTTTTAAAAATGTGGATTAATTGGATAAAATGGAGTTTATGGGAGACAGCCATTCTGTATTTCGGAGCTTTCTGGATAACAGGTTTCAGATAAATTATACCATACATGTACTCTGTTGGTTAAGTGTTTATTATCAAGGTATAAGCAAGAAGTTAAAGGGACAGTAACACCAAAAAATTAAAGTGTCCTAAAGTAATGCAAATATAATATAATGTTGTGCTGCACAGGTAAAACTGATTTGTGTTTGCTTCATAAACACAACTACAGTTTATATAAACAAGCTTCTGTGCAGCCATGGGGGCAGCCATTCAAAGCTGAAAAGGAAGAAAAGGCACAGGATAAAAAGTTGATAACAAATATGCTCTTTACCATACAATGGGATTTTGGGATTCTTAGACTGTATCTGTTATCTACTATATGTCCTGTGCTTGATGGCTACACAGCAGCTTGTTTATATAGACTATAGTTTTTTTCTGAAGCAAACACAACAGTTTTGCCAGTGCAGGGCAACACTACATTATATTGTCTTTCCTTTAAAGGACCAGTAACATCAAAAAATTAAATTGTTTTAAAGTAATAAAAATATAATGCAGTGTTGCCCTGCACTAGTAAAATTGCTGTGTTTGCTTCAGAAACATTACTATTGTTTATATAAATAAGCTGCTGTGTAGCCATGGGGGCAGCCATTCAAAGGAGAAAAGGCTCAAGTTACACAGCAGACAGCAGATAAGCTCTGTCTGTCTAATGGTGTTATCTGTTATCCATTATCTATCCTGTGCCATTTAGCCGTTTTTCAATTTCCGCCATTGCTACACAGCAGCTTGTTTATATGAACTATAGTAGTGTTTCTGAAGCAAACACATCCATTTTACCAGAGCAGGGCAACAATACATGATATTTTCATTACTTTAAAACACTTTCAGTTTTTGGTGTTACTGTTCCTTTAAAGAACATTTATTTTTTGGTGTTACTGTTCCTTTAAACAGGTAAAAGGTCTGGAGTTGATTCTATGCGTGGAATTTGCATTTAGAAGGCGTTGCTCTGACTTTCTGAGCTATCAATGCATGTGAAACAAAGCATTATTAGGCTGAAAAAACAAAACAAACCCATCACACAGAGAGAGAGAGAGAGCAGACACATTATAATTGAACAAATGAACAATTTGGTACATTCTTAAAAAGAAGAAATGAACTTGGGAGATCAGCACCACCAAAAGACTTTGATGACTTTGGAGACAACTGTAGTAGATGATCGCGGTTTTCTTTCCATGGTAAAGTAAACCCTTCACAACATCTAACCAAGTCAAGGGTCAAAACATATTTTGAAGGCAAAAAAGTGTAATATCACCTGGAGTGAAGACCTGGCATAGTATAACTAGGGAGGAAGCCCAACATATAGGGGCGGATTTATCAAAATTTGAGTTTAGAGCTTAATAAATAAAAACTCACGCACGTTCTATTAATTCCTATGTGATTTTAAAAATTGTATTTATCAATGGATAAAATTTAGAACTCAACATTTGACAAATACTGTTTTAAAAATCCCATAGGAATGAATAGAACATGGGAGAGCTCTAAACATTTAGATAAATTAGGCCCAAATTTGTGATGTACTATATATGGATTCCATACTTCAGGCAATGATTAACTGCAAAGAATTGTCAACACAGTATTTAAAGTGGTCATACAAAACATATATTTAGGATTTTGTTAGTTTGTCCAGTTACCTTTGAGCCCGTGGAACTGGGAGCACAATGTATAAAAATGGCTTTAATTCTTAAAAGACTTGATTGGTGAATATATTATTATTATATATAAAAACAACAAAATTCACATTACAAACTGCTGCATACAATTAAAGTCTATATAATACTAAAGACCTGGGGTTATTTACCAAACCTCAAATTTATCTAGTCTGGCTTTTTGGGGCAAAAACTAAAATTTTTCGTGGAAAAAAAAACTTGAATTCTTTGAGATTTATTATACCCCGATGCTTCAAAAAGCCTGAATCCTAAAATCTGGAATCTCACACCTGTTGAGGTCCTGTATAAGTCAATGGGAGAGGCACCTATCCCAATTTAAAGTTATCGTGGTGTGCGCTGGGTTTAGCCTGAAAATCCGACTTTTTCAGGGTTTTCGGGCAAAAATTCTAAAAAGTTTTTCACAGATCCGATTAAATCGAGTTAATGTTTATGTTAATTATTATTATTATTACAAGATAATTAATAGGTAATTCTAATGTTCCTGTAGGAGTTTAACTTTTTGTGTGTTATTTCATGGGCATTCTTTTGTATTAGAATGGAGCACAGAAAATAGTCTAAAAATAGGTTATGCACTGATGATATTTCACACTTGGGCTGGCAAATCAGTACATTCTAGAGCATATGTTACTGTTTTCATTATCATTCAGCGCTCGGTCAGCTAAAAATGCCTACATTTTTTTTAGCCTATTAATAATGTTTTTTTTCTTAAGGGCTGAAATCTTTCAGCTGATGATAAAATACTGAAACGTATTATTCAGCATCAGTGGAAGTATTCATGCCTATAAGCCCAGGGCGATTAACTTTGCAGTCTCCAAAAATTTCATTTGATTTGCCTTTTTCTGATTTTTGTTTTCCTGTAGGTAAACAACTGGAAAAAAAAAACATTGTGTTTAAGCATGGCAGATAATCCCACAAAATGCTGAGTTTTTCAAAACAATCAATGGCATGGTTTTATAAATAACTACAGTATTTATGAAATTATTCTCTTAAATTTAAATAATTGAAGAAAAAAATAAAGAATGACAATAGCTACGTGCCTTTCTAACAGATATTCTGGTACTTAGAAATAGACATACATACATACATACATACATACATAGATAATTGAAGTTAGTAAATAGCTATATGTGACAAACACTCCTTATTCAATGCAGATTTATTTTTGATGAAATATATTGGTTCAAAAGATATGATCACATAATACACATATACAAGGGCACCATAAAAATTTTTTTGATGTTTCTGGAGAACACAGAAATATTTATTGCGATTAGAATACAGAAGATCTCATCGGCAGCTGCAAACAGAATTTTTACTGTAAGGCTGTGGAATGCACTCCCTGAAGAGGTCATACGGCAGACACAATGGATGGTTTCAAGAAGGGCTTGGATGCCTTTTTAGAAATGCATAACTACTGGTATTCGTTTATATCGTAGAATATACTGAAGTCTGAATTCAAGAAGGTTTTTCCCCTTTGTGACAAAGTGTTTTGAATTAGTTTTTTCTTTTTTGATTTACCTTCCTCTGAGGCATCTTAAAGGTACAGGTATGGGATCTGTTATTCGGAAACCCATTATCCAGAAAGCTCCAAATTACGGAAAGGCCGTCTTCCATAGACTCCATTTTATCCAAATAATCCACGTTTTTAATAATGATTACCTTTTTCTCTGTAGTAATAAAACAGTGCCTTGTACTTGATCCAAATGAAGATATAATTAATTAATTAATTAATTAATTAATACTGGAAGAAAACTCTACCTACTGGATTTATTAAATATTTAAATAATTATAATAAAAATAATATAAGATGCTCTTTTGGCCTATAAACTAATCATATACAATTAGGAGGGTCACTACAAAACAAGGTAATGGGACCCACAAAATCCTATACATATAGGATGATTTTATTATATCTTTGTGTATACATCCTAAGAAAAATGTCCTGATCCTTAAAAAACAGCAGTAGGGAGCTGTAACGTATGGTATCCCAAAACCCAGAGCAAATCCCATGGTCCCGGTCTCGGCTCACACTTCTGCCTTTAGCAGCCACCTTTGGCTTTGGGAGGAGCCCTCCGCTACTCAGATGCCGCCAGGACTTAACGTGAGAAGACCAAGAGGGAAGCTCTGGGCAGGCAAGGGAACCGTAACATATACAGGAAGTATGGGGAACAGAGAGTGCAGATGTGGAACAGGCAGAGACAGTACCAACCAGTACAAGATCAGGAACCAGGAGCGTAGTTGGGATAAACAGGCCAGATCAATACCAGTCAGACAGTGCAGTACAGGATCAGGAACTTGAAGCATAGCTAGAATAAACAGGCTAGGGTCAAAACCAATCAGTAACATGGTACAAGGTCAGTATCCAAAAGAGTGATCAAACAGGCAAGGATCAGTCCAGGCAGTGATACAATAAGGTCAGGAACGGATAATCACACAGGAATCACAACCAAGAACCATCAGGAAACAGACCTACTTTGGGCAATGAGTCAGTGCAGTGTAGGATGTTTTTTAGTCAGACTAATGGCTTACACAGATCACCTGTGGCCAGATTGGTAACAGGTGAAACAAGCCATGATTACTAGCAATTACAAAGCATAACCATAGGAGTGAACCAGGGCCTTAGCTGTCTGGTCACATAGAGCAGCAACAACACAGGAAAAGGTCCCCAGTTCAACTCCAAGCAGGCTATCACATTACCCCCTTCTCTAAGGGGGCCAATGGACCCACTAGACCTGCCAGGGAACCCAACATGAAATTGTTTTGATATGGTCTGCATGGATCAAAGGCTGGAACCCAAGATTTCTCCTCAGGACAAAACCTTTCCAGTGTACCTGATATTGTAATTTGGGTAGGCCCTGAACTGACTAAGAGCCAGGCTTAATACAAAACATTAGTTCTCAACCTGACTAAGGCTAAATGGAAGCAAAAATAACAGACCAACAGCTAAAGTAGAGACTTTTATAGCAGCAGAAGGAGTCCACCTTCATATAAATTTTAGAATAAGATATTGGAAAGTAAGGTGTTCAGATCATTGCAGCCATATAACCATATAAAAAAGATTTCCAAAATACTGCTTTGAGATTAATCATGTTTTAATAGTTTTATTTTTACTCAACAACAAAAGCTGAATTCACAAGGGGGAGGGCCGGCAATATGTTCAGCAACAACATATTTTTCCCAGGCCTGGGCTACGTTTAGGGAAAAAATGCACTGGCCTTGTGAAAAAATGTAGCACAGCACCACTTTGCCATGTTTCTTGCTTTCCCCAGATTTCCCAAATTGCAGATGTAGACTCACATATGTGCAGTACAATAAATTTTAACATTTTACTCTACTGTGCATGCACACATCTGAGTCTTCCAAAAGATATCTCGAATTTGGTTCAAAGAGGGAAAAAAATCCTTCTTGAGTCCAGCAATCAATGGCTTATGTCATTACAAGTTCTTCAAAAAGGGAATTGCCCAACATCATTTCTGCCTTTGTCAAAACAAATTGCTGAAAATTAATCCTGCCTATTTACATTTCTTCACATGCTCTGCAAGTAGCCACTCAGTGCAGAGTGGACTTAGAAAAAGTTAAAAAACTTCATTGTGATAATTTTGGCAACAATGCAATAAAGCAGATATATTTTCAAGAAATATTTCCATTTGGTGTTTGCAAGGAAAATAGATCAACATTTTTATATAGAGGTAAAGAATATATTATTTGAAATGATTGGGACTTGCTTTGGATCCTTTATTTAATGTTAAATAACTCCTATAGGAATGCTTTGCTACCAATATGGATTCATGCTGGCTTACTCAGGATTACTTACAAGGTGATGTTCTTTTACTGCAGAGGGGAAAAATATAATTATTTACTTAAGGTAGACTCTATGGCAGATGGCCGTATTGTAATTTAAGGTCACCTTAGACGTAAACGACCGATTTTAGCAAAAACCAACCAATACGTCAAATTATCGTGAAGTTAGTGGAAATCGAACGATCGTACATCTTACGATTTTTTGTCCGACATCTGTCAGAAAATTGATCAGCCAGGTTAAAAAAATTTTATTGGCCCAAGTGCAATCTATCTATGTTTGCAGGGCCAACCAGGCAGCTACCCTCAGTTTTCCTGGCAATATCGCCTGAAATGGTCTTTTTAGTTGATGGACAAATCAACATTTAAATGATCGTTTCAATCGTTTCTTTTAAAGATCTTTACATCTATGGCCAGCTTTAGAGCCTTCTGAAAATTGGATCTCGAGATAGGAGATCCCATACCAACACATTTACAGAATGATTGATAATCAAGACTCAGTGAAGCTTACAATCTAAGGTCCCTAATACATCATTCAACACATTCTAGGACCAATTTCATTGGAATGCATTTAAAGTGTCTATATATGACAACTCTTTTAGATACCTTCCTGGATTAGGGATGCCACCACACCCATTTAAAACTAGACATATGTAAAATCCAAAATCCTTGCTGACATACTTGCTGTGTACATGTAAGCTGCATGACTGTACTGAAACTTGAGAAGTCTGCATCTATATTAACTGCTAGTGTAGATTAAATAGGTGTCCAATTGTAATGGATTAAAAGGCAACCCTATCCTACTTGCTTGCCAATAAAATTTTACTTGAAAGAGATATTGTATATTTTTTCTCTATAACAATATAGTTTTGTTCACTGCTTGCTGAACACCGATACACCACGGCTACCCAACTGTATGCCATGTGGCCTCAGGGACCATACCACATGCCAGACTTGTAGCTGAATACATACAGCAGACCAAAAATCAATTAATTTATTTCCTATGAGCAAAGGTATCTATGTATTATGTCCTATGAAAAATAAAGAAAAAAGGTTTACCTTGCTACAAGTCTTCATGTGGAATAACTGTTGGGTAGGTATCTGTAGTATCAACTATTACTAGTAAATAAATATACGCTGGAAAAAAAATTTGATAATAATCAGGGTTAAGAAGCAGTTGTTGACTAACAGCTCTTGGGCATAAATAACTAAAGCACTGAAGGTCTATCTATTTAAATACATTATAGCACACCTATGCTTTTATATTTGTAATGCAACACAACATATTTTGAAATATGACTACACGTAAAAGATTTTACTAAACATCTTACATCTTAGCCCTTGTAGATGTGCATTTCTAGTGTGTTTTGTGTAGCCCAGCCACTAAAACAGGCACGCATACATTGTTTGTGTGACAGAATCTCCTTTTCAACACAGTTTTTATGAAAACAACATTAAAAAGCAAATCCGAGTTACGACGTTTGCTTCCATTCATTTTGTATGAAGTCTTGTTTACTTTTAATGATGTATGCTCTTTAATTAAAGCTGCCGTTAATCAGCGAGGGTGAGATGTATAAAGAGAGTATATGTGCACTTTATAAATAAATGCTCATAATAAAGAGGAAATGAAACATGAAGACAGTGAGAGAAGCAATAGGAAAGTGGGAGGGGGGATGATGGGGGTAGATGTAGATTGACAATAATGTAATGTGCTCTAAAGCAGTGAACAGTGAAGCCTCTGTATTAGGAGTCACTCCCCCTTTACAGCATTATTTACCCTCTAACCTCCATACGTAGATCATCCACTTTAAGTGACCAAAAGTGTTTCACATAATAAAAACATTAGCTGAGCCAGGATAAGGACTGTAGAGCCCAGACAATATCCACAGACAAGTAAATCACCAGACAATATTGTTAGTACAGAACTAGAGATTGCATTTGCATTAACCACAATGCACTGGATTAATATATATTACTTTAGTGAGGTCATATGATACACAAGTAACATCTGTCTCTTTCCCCCATTAGCCTCACATATCTGTACTCTCTGGTTACCCTCCATATGCTCACGTAACGATTTCCCCCATATTTCTCTCTCATACACACGCACACTGCACATCCTCTGCCCACAGCCCAACTCTGTCACTTCCTCTGTCTGTTTCTGATCTGCATGATCTTTTCTTCTGTCATCGAAGCAGAAATGAGAGAGAGGCAGCAAGTGACAGAAGATAGAGAGAAAGAGCGAGAGGACAGGAGTAATGGAAATGTGTGAGAGGGGCACATACAAAAGGAGTGGAGATTGCTTCTTAGAAATGGAAATGCCATATAAACAGTAGTGAATTCAAAGCACGTGCCCCCCTCCCACACGTAGCTGGCTATGTACAGTATATAGCACCCTGACTGTATAATATAAAGTGCACTCACTACACTACAAATCATTCTAAAATCATCCAGGGGCAATCACAATGCTGTGCCGGCATCAGTATAATGCTGTTGGAGTGATTTTGCAAGGCAAATGGGAAAAAGCACACTGTCATGTGGAGACAATGAACAGGGTTCCAGATGATGTGCACACGCACGCTGTGCTGAATGCAATTACCCACTGGCTTTACTGCCACAGACCAAGTGAAATGCTGCAGAACATACACACCAATAGGGGCACACACATCGCTCACACAATGTTACAGTCAGTGGACACAGTCGGAAAATTATCCAGTGACTGGAACAGCAGGCATTACAGACATATGGGATCATTTCAGCAATGCACAGTATACACAAAGCATAAACAGTGAGATAACATACAAACTGATATGAGCAGCTGTCATTTACCTCTGTAATCCTCCTCGCTGTCACCCTCAAGCTCCTTCAACCTCCCTTTTTCTTTCTCTGTAACAGCTGCAGGCTGCTGCTTCTCTCTGTGTGTCAGTTTCCTCCCATCAGCATCTCCTCTGCTGACCTCTCTTCCTCCTCCCCCTTCCATTTCCTCACTCCCTTCCACCCATCCTCCCCCTGCCATGACTCTCTCTCACACACACACACACACACACACACACTACACATCCTTTCCCTATAGCTCCACTCTGTCACTTCCTCTGTCTGTTTCTGCTCTGCATGCCCTTTTCCTCTGTCATCCAAGCGGAAATTCGAGAGGCAGGGAATGTGAGACGACGTAGGAATCATGGAAATGTTTGAGAAGGGTATATACAATAGAAGGGTGCAGGCATGTCTTCTGATGGAAATAAAAATGTGATATTAAGGTAGTGATTACGAGGTGAATAGCCTTCACTCAGACAATAATACACATAATAATAATACACATTTGTTACAGCAGATGCATAATATAAAATAGTATAAAAAAAAACTATGAAAACTTAATCACAAATCTGTGCCACTGACTTTTCTTAGTATAATGTTGTTGTTATTATTTTGAAAGGAAAATAAGAAAAGCACATCATAAGCAACACACACACACACACTGCGCTGAATGCAATTACCCACTGGGTTCACTGCCACAGATCAAGGGAAATGCTGCAGAACATACACACTGATCAAACAAAGCAAAGGGCAGCACACAAAGCCAGACTGGAGCTCCACAGAGCTTCAAATGTGATTCAGCGCATGCAATTTATAAAGAGCGAGATGACATCTAGATTGGTATGAATGGCTGTCATTTACGTTGTATTTTGTGATAATCCTAGTTATCAACCTCCCTCCTCATTTTTCTGTAACAGCTGCAGGCTGCTGCTTTACTCTGTGTCAGTTTTTTTTTTTTTCATCATCTCCACATCTGATAAATGTAGCCGCCCCCTGCTAGTGCCACTAAGTGCACTTAAGGGACAAAAGACACTTACCCAAGGTGATAGAAACATCTTAGCTGTGAGCAGCCAAGAAGACATGGTGGGTGGGAGGTAGCAAGGGAACAAGGGCTTGTGGTTAAAATGGGAGCCTGCTAGTAAGGTTTTTATTTAAACCTGTTTTTTTCTCTCTCTTTTTCAGTCTCCATCTCTAAACATAGGACAATGACATATATGCTACATATTAATATGCTAAACTTGGGCTATGGTAATCTAATGGCTCATGCCATCAAAAGCAGAAGGTGCAACATCGCACCAACATGCGGGTGCTGTTCATTCACCCTGCCCCAAGGCTGAGTTGCTTTTGCTACCCACATTACTAATTCTGGTCAGTGGCACCTAAGCACAACAGCTGCCCCCCATTTACCCAAGGGTCAGCTGGAGCTCAGCTCACCTAGCTGATGGAGGGTGCATAGGTCTTTTCAAGGAAACTGTTCTATGCTGTTAAGGGTTAACTAACTCTCACTTTCCTTTCACAAACAAGGTCTTAGGTGTTAGGATGTGCATTATCAAAGCTGGGCAGATTTACACATGCTATGAGTTACTGGCCAGGAGCAAGTTAGCCCAGTCTTGCTTAATGAGACCCATGTTTTATTCATCTATTTCAGTGTGTTAAAAGCCTGACTGAGTTTGTCATTCCCAGGTGTCTTTATAGCAAACTGACCCATATGGCTGCTTTCTTCCTCCACCCCCTTTCATGCCCTCACTCCATTCTGTCAATCTTCCTCCTGTCGGGTGACATAGTGAGGGACAAATGGTAGTCATGTATCTATTAACCCAGCTGGATATCACTAAGAGGCTTGTACTTTGTTTTACATCCAAAAGATGATACTCTGGCATATTAAAAGGAAAATTACTGTATCAATAAAGTAAAGGTAATTTTGTGCTTGCAATAAGGACAGGTCCCTCATGTAGGCTGCACAACTTGATGCTCCCTAACTTGCTCATCTAAATGACATGCAATTTTGGGGGCAAGCGGGGGGCCTACATGCCTCACTACTCCTCTTGGATCAAGCACACAATTCAAGGGGCATGCCACAGGTCACTGTCCTACAAAAAGGAGTGCAGAGGCCTGCAGCCATTTTTCAAATGCCCCACACTGTGTGCAAAAAAAGTCTGATTGCAGCCTTTGTTGCACTTTTCACATTGTGTGCACTGCAAATGACCCAATGGGGCAGATTTATCAAAATGTGAGTTTAGATGTTAAGAAATGAAAACTCCCACATTCTATTCATTCCTATGGGATTTTTAGAATCATATTTATAAATTTGTGAGTTCTAAAATCCTCTAGGAATAGAACATGGATGAGTTTTTATATACATATTAACCTGAAAACTGGCTTTTTGATAAATCTCCCCCATGATGGTTTAAAAAGAATAGAGGGGTTATTTATTAAAGGACTAATTGTGTTTTTCCAGGAAAATCTGAATTTTTAGAAGGTAGTTTCATTAAAAACTCGAATTTTTGTGAATAATTTATTTATTTTTGCCCCGAAGCTGCTAAAAGCCGAATACGAAAATACTCCAGCTTAAACCTGTTAGGTCATGTAGAAGTCAATCAACCATTTGAAGTTGTTTTTTGTCTTCATGATTTTCAGGTTTTTAACAGTGGTTTTCGCCCAAAATTTGAGGTATTCAAGGTTTTTTAGCTGATAACTCAATCAATTTGAGGTATTCAAGTTTTTTCTTCCGATTGCATTCAATCAAGTTTTTTACATTCAGGTTTTTTCATGAATAAGGAAACATTTGAGTTGTGAGTTTATTCAAGATTAAAAAAATATCACAAACCTCACAAACTCAACCTTTGATAAATAGCCCCCAAATATATGCTTTTCTCTGGTATGGTGACACTCGCTTGAGAGCCTAAGGCAGTTATAACTTTCAACACAAGATGCTACAGACAGATGTGAAATGTAAATCTGCTCCTCCCCCTGCACCGTAGCACAATAACAAAACCAGAAGGCATTGATGGGCCTGTCACCCCCTTGCTGGGTGACACAATAGGCAGTGCCATACAGGGGATCTGGTTTATGTTGCTTGCAGAGAAAGTTTAACGTATGTGTTTTAACTGCAAATCTGCTTAATAGGTTAACAGAGGCAGAAAGCAAACAGAAATGTGCCCTCAACATAGCACCTTAAAATTCTAAGAAAGTCTCCAGCACAAATTTTTTATATTTACAGGGGAATGGTTTCTAATTCAAATTCTTTTATGTAAATACAGTATGTCTCATCATACATGACTTACATGATACCTTTCTGTAATCTGGACTTTTTTTTATAAAGGGGAACTAAATATCAGATATGGAAAATATTATTACATTTGGCTCTGAATTAAAAAATATGTTGTGCCGCAATTGTGTAGCAATAGTAAGAAAACACAATTCTGTATCAATGGTTGTATTGAGGGGCTATGTGTTTCTTACACAAGATACAGTATCTGAAATCTCTTTTTTTTCCCTCTGTATTTTAGCTAATCAATTCAAGCTCTTAGCATGCAATTTTTCTCACATAGGGTGTTTTGTCACCCACTCGAAATTCAAGAAAACACCCCATATGCCATCTGCTTATGTAAAAAGAAATAGACTGCAACTACCACTGTTGTCTCCCATTCATTTGAATGGGGAACATCTGACAGGGTTAATACTAAAAACAATCACTTTCATTCAGCTCATTCAGCTTTACTTGCTTCTGTGTCATTTTAGGGATTCACTAAATCCATGATTTGTTTTAAGTTTCTGCTGAATCCCCATTGTGCAGTAAGTTTTAGGGTACAACTACATGGACGATTTCTATGCGTTTTCGATGGATGCGATGCGACAAAATACAGGCGTCAAGTCAGATGCGACGGAAAACAAGGTAAGAAATGCAAATGTCGGAAGGTATTGCAGTGTTCATTCGACACAACACAACTGTTGGATGCAGACGCAGCATGCAGTGTCTGCATCCAACAGTTGCGTTGCTTCGGTCAAACGCTGCAACATCATCCAACGTTGCTGTTGCTTACCTTGTTTTCCTTCGCATCCGACTTAACACCTGTGTTTTGGCGCAGCACGTCAGATCCGGCACAATCATGGGGAAATCGTCCATGTAGTTGTACCCTAAAGCACTGGACTGCCAAATAAATTAATATTTATACAGATTATTTTTTTCACATTTGAATATGCATATTAGGGTTTGGTTATGGTTTTGTACTCAATTTTGAGTTGTGTGGTCACACCCTCATTGCACCCCCACTATAATTTAGAAATTATAGTGAGCAATATCCAGAATATGCTTCATGGAATTGCATGCTGTGAAGCTGGCCATACATACAGGGATCTACTTTTTTGGAGAGGTCACCATACAAGCAGAACTCTCACCAATTTGCCCACCTTGAGGTTACATAGTTACATAGTTAATTTGGGTTGAAAAAAGACAAAGTCCATCAAGTTCAACCCCTCCAAATGAAAACCCAGCATCCATTCACACACCCCTCCCTACTTTCACATAAGTTATATATACCCATATCTATAATAACTATAGAGTTTAGTATCACAATAGCCTTTGATATTCTGTCTCTCCAAAAAATCATCCACGCCATTCTTAAAGGCATTAACTGAATCAGCCATCACAAGATCACCCAGTAGTGCATTTCACAACCTCACTGACTGTGAAGAACCCACTACGTTGCTTCAAATGAAAGTTCCTTTCTTCTAGTCTAAAGGGGTGGCCTCTGGTACGGTGATCCACTTTATGGGTAAAAAGGTCCCCTGCTATTTGTCTACAAGTAATGTACTTGTAAAGTGTAATCATGTCCCCTCGCAAGAGGCTTTTTTCCAGAGAAAACAACCCCAACCTTGATAGTCTACCCTGTGGGTAGGTGGGTGATATCGGGCCGATCTGATCGTGGGATCTAGAGCCCAACAATCGTATCAAAATGATAAGCATACGGGCGGGCGGATCGAGGACTACATCAACAAAACAATGCGGCCCTCAATCTGATGATCAATGTCTGACCACCTTTCAGACAGATATTGATCGGGGAAGCCTGTCAGAGGGCCCCATACACTGGGGACCTTAATGCCACATCAGTTAACTATAGCCACTGTGTCATTAAAGGAATAGTAACACCAAAAAAAGTGTTTTAAAGTAATTAAAATATAATGTACCATTTACCTGTACTGGTACAATTGGTGTGTGGTTTTAGAAACACTACTATAGTTTATATAAACAAGCTGCTGTGTAGGCTTGGGGGCAGTTATTCAAAGCATAGATACCAGATACACTCTGTAGAATCCCACTGTATTCTGTTATAGAGCTTATCTGTTATCTGCTAAGTAGCCTATGCCTTTTCTCCTTTTTTAGCTTGTGTCTGCCCCCATGGCTACACAGCAGCCTATTTACATAATAGTCTTTCTAAGGCAAACACATAACATTTACCTATGCATAGCAATAGTACATTATATTTAAATTAATTTTAGACACTTTTATTTTTTGGTGTCACTGCTCCTTTAACCTTTAAGGGTCATTGTCTATAGTGGGTATAAAAAAGAGTATACAAAGATACATCTTTGCATTTGGTGCTATATTACCACAGCTGCAATTTTAGCGCTGCCTTTTCTTTAAAACATCATTGCAATATCAGAAAATTCAGAAGTCGCAGTTATTATCATTTTCAGTAGCAAAAAGCCTCAGAGACAAGCACCACAGAACACTGGTGTTAAGTCATGGGTAATTATTTATAGTCAAGCTGAACCACATACAGACCCACCAGCCAGGGACTATTTCAAACCCTGACAAATGTAAAATAAACACAAATATTCACTGAAATGACTGTAACTACTGCAATATGCCAAAAAGCAACAGGGACAACTTCTGCTAAAATAATGTTTTCAATTAATATAGGAAAACATACAAATCTGGGACCTGTGCATTGTCTGCTTACTTAACCTAGTAATCTATGCTATGCAATATAGACGGACGGACGGACGGAAAGACAGACAGACAGGTAGATAGATAGATAGATAGATAGATAGATAGATAGATAGATAGATAGATAGATAGATAGATAGATAGATAGATAGTAAAGGAATATGAATATGTAAATTACTTTATGAGCTTGTTCCTTCTTCTGCTCTAGGTCACACATTGAAACTGACAAACTTAATGCCTCTAGTTCTGTTTAGGTATAATTTCTGTGTTACCTTAACTTACAGTGAAACTACTTTGGCCTGGATTGTATTTTACTTCTAGCGTGCCTTTTTTTATTTGCCCTTGCACTCTGAGTGACCACAGTTTCCTCTTGTTTTTACCGAGCCCCCCCCCCCCCATTGCCTGTCACTGTCACATCCTGAGAGTGTCGGGAAGTCTGAGACAATGCAAAAGGTTCTGCAGATACAGAGACAAGCTTAGTCCTCCCCCTTAATTCCCATTTTACTGTGTATTCCAGCATAGTTACATACATTTTTCTACATAAATTCTGCACTGTGCTGTTGTTTGTTATGCATTTATTTAGTTCTACGCAGTAAATATTTGGGAATAGTTTATTGTTTGCATCTGCAAAGCACAATCCTGTATTGAAGGTAGAAAAGAATGATAGAACAACTTAGTTTGCACTAATACAGAATATATATATATATATATATATATATATATATATATATATATATATATATATATATATATATGTGTGTCAGCCCCATACAATAAAACTGGTTTGCTCTTGATAAAGGCCCCTGTTTGGTGGATTGTAGGTTGCAAACATGCATATGTTATTATACTGTACATTGGTCTCTTGCTGTTTATTTGTTCTTCATAACGTTTCTTCAAGGTAGGCTACTTAAGGAAGTAGAAGAGGTGGAGCATCAGCCACTTTGGTAGTGAGAGTCTGGAAGAAAAGTTTGGAAAATCCGTGGAACCCACAGAGAAATAAGTCCATGTATATGGTATTGGGCATAATTAAAGAGATACTGACACCAGAAATTAAACTCTTTTTTACATCTATCATAATATTGCCTTTGAAAGCAAACTTAACTTTGCCATAAAGTGTTGCACAATGCTTTTACATTACGTGTCTGGACAGGTAATGTAAAAGCATTGTGCAAATACTTTATGGGTTATAATCCTTAGATGCACGGATTTGCTAGTCTGTGAGTTATTGTTCAGTGTTTACCAGCATATAAATAAGAATAATGCACGTGGTGCCAATACTTATCCATCATCACAAGTATGGTTTAGATAAACTCGATATTTGGCACACACTGTTCCATACACCTCTATAGCTTCCGTTAAGATCTAATTGCATCCAACGAGCAACATATCTCTCAAATTCACCCAGTGTGTGCCTGGGGAGAGACTGTTACTGGGAGACTTCTGTTCACAGGATCAGAGAGAAGCCCCTTCTCCTATAGGCGTCTTCACTGTTTTATATACAGAGTTTAGCGCTAACTTTTAGTATGTTATAGAATTTCCAATTTAAGCAACTTTTCAATTTGTCTTCATTATTTATTTTTTTATAGTTTTATAGTTATTTGCCTTTTTCTTCTGACTCTTTGCAGCTTTCAAATGGGCGTCGCTGAACCCTTCTAAAGAGCAAATGCTCTGTAAGGCTACAAATGTATTTTTATTGCTATTTGCTATTCCTCATCTTTCTATTCAGCCCCTCTCCTATTCATATTCCAGTCTCTTGAAATCAATGCATGGTTGCTAGGCAAATTTGCACGCTAGCAACCAGATTGCTACAGGAGAGCTACAGAGGGGATTTAGAGTGGGAGAGCAACAGCTGGGAAGGGGGGGGAGCAACAGAAGGGAGGGGAAGGGAAAAGCAACAGAGGGGAAAGGGGACTAGGGGTAAGCAGAAGACAATTTAAGAGGTACCCCCATATCATTGCGCCCTAGACAGGTGCCTCTTCTGCCTACCCCAATTCCAGCCCTGCCCATCCTGAATTGTTTTTTTTAATAACCACATGTTTAATGTCTGTAATTTCTTTTCCACTCCAGGATGTAATTGCAGCTTTATTGAAATACTTCTGGGGCTTCTCTTGTAGGGTTTCTGGCGAGGCAAGGTCTAAAATATCTAAAATAGCTTCTTTCCAACACTGGTATAAAGTAAAATGAAATACAGTGTTGCTTAGCTACCTCCAGTCAGGGTAATAAGGACTCTTACAGTCCCAGACAGCTTGTGTTTTGTTTCCATAATGTTTAATAGCCTCTAGGCAACTGGTCTCTGGCTAATCTTTCCAGCCATGTTCTTACAGAGAAGAATGAAAGCATGGTTGAAACGGCTTCAACACCAGACCTGTCACAAATGTATGCTGATGCCAGAGTGGCAGTTTCACAACTGCTGATGCCCCTGAAACCTGTACCCAAATCATTGTGTCTATGCAATAGTAACAGGAGGATTTAGGAATCTTAGACAGCAGAAAATATGCAGGGAAGAATGTAGCCCTGCAGAGCATGCAACTGAATAATACAGGAATGATACCTGTGCATGCATTCTTATATGGTGTGCTCATAATAGTGAACTTGATTTGCCTAAAATGAAAGTGTGACAGTGTTGAAGGAACACTTAAAAAACAGCTGCTTTATGTGTGAGCAATTTTCCATTACAAAGTAATTAAAGGGGTTGTTCACCTTCCAAAACTTTTTTCAGATTGTTCAACAGAAATAAAGACCTTTTTCAATTACTTCCTATTTTCTATTTGTGATGGTTTTACTAATATTGAAGTTTAAGGTTTTACTTTATACCCTCTTTCTAAAGCAGCTCTTGAAGGGGGGTCGGGGACAGTTCTAAATTCATACAAAAGTTGATACATTTCTAAACTTTGGCAGAATCCATGAATTTAATTAAAGGCAGCATTTATAATCGTTACAACAGCTGTTAATATTCCACAAATGCTGCTGAGTAATGTATCAAATAATGTAGCATTCTGTAACAGTTCAGAAACTGCACCTGGATGACTAAGCTGCCAGACTGAAACATCAGTATCTAGAAAAAAGAGCCAGCGCCAAAAGCATGGGAACAGACAAACAGATATAGGCAGGACTGTTTTTAGGTCCAATGCTGTCCTCGGCATCGGACCTAAACTCGCCCTTACGTTGTGCATGCTGATGTCACACAATTTCCGCGTGCTTCCTCTGCCCCTCACCTCCGTCACCGGATTTCCAATGGAGATCTGTGGCGGAGAGTTGGGTGATTAAAAACAAAAAATAGGCACCCCCAAAATCGTGCTGTCCTAGGCACAGGTCCTCAGGGGCCTTAATATAAATACGGCCCTGTAGTGATATATATATGTGTTTGTCTGTTCCCGTGCCTTTGGCGCTGGCTCTTTTTCTATATACTGTGATTCGGGCTTGAAGAGATACAAGTAACATAGTAACATAGTAAGTAAGGTTGAAAAAAGACACACGTCCATCAAGTTCAACCGTT
This sequence comes from Xenopus laevis, assembly GCF_017654675.1. Lineage (NCBI taxonomy): Eukaryota > Metazoa > Chordata > Amphibia > Anura > Pipidae > Xenopus > Xenopus laevis. The sequence continues at coordinate 31,594,245 of NC_054377.1, read as the reverse complement.
TAGTTTTTGTTTTTTTTGTTTGCCTAACTGCCAGTTGATCCAGAGGAAGGCAAAAAACCCATCTGAAGCCTTTCCAATTTGCCTCAGATGGGGAAAAATTCCTTCCTGACTCCAAAATGGCAATCGGACTAGTCCCTGGATCAACTTGTACTATGAGCTATCTCCCATAACCCTGTATTCCCTCACTTGCTAAAAAGTAATCCAACCCCTTCTTAAAGCTATCTAATGTATCAGCCAGTACAACTGATTCAGGGAGAGAATTCCACATCTTCACAGCTCTCACTGTAAAAAACCCCTTCCGAATATTTAGGCGGGACCTCTTTTCTTCTAATCGGAATGGGTGACCTTGTGTCAAATGGAAAGACCTACTGGTAAATAAAACATTAGAGAGATTATTATACAATCCCCTTATATATTTATACATAGCTATCACATCACCCCTTAAGCGCCTCTTCTCCAACGTGAACATCCCCATTCTGGCCAGTCTTTCCTCATAGCTAAGATTTTCCATACCTTTTACCAGCTTAATTGTCCTTCTCTGTACCCTCTCTAATACAATAATGTCCTGTTTGAGTGACGGAGACCAAAACTGTACGGCATATTCTAGATGGGGCATTACAAGTGCTCTATACAGTGAAAGAATGACCCCCTCCTGCTGTGACTCTATGCCCCTTTTAATACAGCTCAAGACCTTATTTGCCCTTGATGCTGCTGACTGGCATTGCTTGCTACAGCCAAGTTTATCATCTACAAGGACTCCAAGGTCCTTTTCCATAATGGATTTGTCTAGTGCAGTCCCATTAAGGGTATAAGTGGCTTGGATATTTTTACATCCCAGGTGCATGACTTTACATTTATCAACATCGAATCTCATTTGCCACTTAACTGCCCAGATTGCAAGTTTGTCAAGATCCTGTGGCAAGGATGCCACATCCTGGATGTGATTAATTGGGCTGGATAGTTTTGTGTCATCTGCAAACACTGATACATTGCTCACAATACCCTCCCCTAAGTCATTAATGAACAAGTTAAATAAAAGTGGACCCAATACCGAGCCCTGAGGGACCCCACTAAGAACCTTTAGAGAATGTACCATTAACAACCACCCTCTGTACCCGATCCTGTAGCCAGTTTCCTATCCATGTGCGAGCCGCAAAAGGATTGTGAACACAATTGGATCTTGGGACTATACTTTTTGGGCATATTTAGACTGAAACACCAGACAGGAATATTACAATTTTGGAAAACCGATAAGAAATAAAAAAAAAAAAATAGAAAGCAATTGAATTGAAAAAAAGTCTTTATTTGTGGTGAATAATCTGAAAATAACTGAACTGAAAAAAGTGTTTGTTAAGCATGACATTTTGAAAATGTAATCAGAAAAGTAGAGATGCGTACATTGTCTGAACAGGCTATAAAATGCTGATTTGTTTAATGAGTTAATAAGGCCTGTTCTGTATCGTGTTCAGATTTACAGCTGTGAAACAGATATTTTAGAGGTTCAGTTGCAAAACAACTGTCAATGTAAGCCAAAATTTCCCACTTATCTTTATAAAACAAACCACTGCTGGTTTGCTGAAGTCTAGCCACAGGGTGGTCATGCAATTAGACCATTGTGTTAGGAAACCATTTCACTGGCTAGGGTTCTAGTTTATAAACCACCCCAAGCAGAAATGAAAGAATACTTGGAATATGTGGAAGTAATGTAGAAAAGTAACAACAGTGTGCAAACACCAAAATATAGCATTATTCATGGATTATACATATATTGATATTGTGTAATGGTACAATGAGCAAATTAAGAATTAACTTTTAAGCTAGGCCCAAATTTCTGAAACCTCCCTGTGTCCTCCATCCCTGGAGTCCCTACTTAAACGTAGGCAAGAGGCTGGGGAGGAAGGGATTCTTCATAACTATAGAGGAAGCGTACTCTGTGGTCCGGGCCCCCCTGTTCCCAGGCCCTCCTGCAACCTGGGGTCTGCTTCCTCTATAGTTACACCACTGGGCTGGTTAATAGGCTGTCCTTAGCAAACTGTGATATATTAGGTTACTTCGAGGTTTTGGACTTTTGAAAAGCTTTATGCTTGTAAATGCATGAAAATGAAAATCTCAATGTTTTCGTATTTTTACTCAGATTTGTTATAATTAATTCAGGCTTTTTATATTTGGATCTTTTAATAAACAAGAAGACATTTATGCTAGTGATGGGCGAATAAATTCGCCAGACACAAATTTGTGCCGAATCCCCACATTTCGACACAAGCGCATTTATTTGCAAAACTGCTGATGAAAAATCAGTTAAAAAAAATATTAATTGTAATAATAAAAATTGTTGTGCATTAAAATTATTCGGACACCCATTGACTTTAATGTATTTGGGCAAAATAGTCGGGCGTCAAAATCATTGTGATGCCCATTGACTTCAATGCGTTTCTCAAATTTTCACACAGATTTTCCAACCACTAATTCATGCTTTTTTATAATGTGAGTTTAGTCGAGGTTGAAAACACCTCTAAAAATAAACAAATCTAAATAGGCATCATGCGCATTGACAGACTTTCCTGCTGAGATAACCTAGATGAATTCACTACTAAAACCAAGTTGGCATATAAATACCCCCCAAAAATGCATAGCCGTAAAAGGTATCCACTCAACACACAACACATTTTACTGTGTTTGCATGATATACCACAAATGTTCTAATTATTACACTTGGTTTAAAGCAGTACAGGAAATGAGTGGCCTGACCTTGTACTATTTAATTATTTCAATGCTTAGCTAACACAGGAGGTCTTAATAATGCTGTTCTAAAAGATCAGACATGCATGCAGGAAATAAGACAATAATAGACTGTAGAACATTATGTATAATAAACAATACAACCAGTAGGCTAAAAAAATGTTTACTGTTTTTAATGTATTTTGGTTTGAAAATCATATATGTACGTCCTGAGCCATTGTATTCAAATCATCTTGTCATCTTATCTGTAAGTAATCCTTTCTAAGTAGAGTAAGAGGGTTACTCTGCTTATTGATTAAGCAGAGAAAGATTCAGAGAAAGATTCAGATGAAAGACCAAAAGAGAACCCAGGACTAAATCTGTGTTATTGGTGGGAAAAGGTATTGTCTGGGTTCAGGGAAGGCACCAAGTGAAGGAACTAAGAGCTACTGAAATGAAAACATTTACTGCTAAAGTCTCCCCAGAAGCATCTTCAGAAAATAATGAGCAGCACACAACCACAGAAACAGGTGAGAGTGAACAACTGCTATGCTAAGATAATTTCCCTATAGTTTTTTTTCATTTGTCAATAACTGCATATACTGTAACAAGACTAGAGAAAGTGTCTGCAGAACACAGCTTTTTTCATTTTCCATCTTATAATATAATATAAAAGCCAATATATTTCTGCCATGTATGAACACCTTTGTCATCAACAGATGATCTATTCTCTTTCACCATATTCCAGCAGCTGTTTCCATTGTAGAAATAAATAAAGCCTTTTGTTGAATGTAAATAATGTAATATGAATGCTGTTGAAATATTCATGGTTTGCGTGTTTCTCATGTACAATGCCCTGGGCATGAAGTCTTAAGCCCACATGAAGAGCAAGGCTTTAGAGAGTGTTTTTGAGGTGAAAAGCACCAGTTATGGCGCTGTCAGTCACTGTCCTTTAGTCAGTTATCATTCAAGCCGGTGGAAAGGAGCAGCAGGTGATTGTAGGTACTTTTAATATGGCTGAAAACTGATGGCTTTAAAGCATCCCATGTGCCCTACGCCTAAATTGCATGCCGACCCAGAGGCAAAAAGTGTTTTGAAGTTTTTATTTTTTCAGCTGGCAAACTTGTCAGCAGGAAACAAAAAACTTTAAAATGCTAAGTTGTAAATCAGTTTTTTTTTGGATCAGTTCTATTACTCATTTATTTCCATGCAGAAAAACAATGGTGTATCTGATAAACAAGCAACTTAAATTTAGTTTACATTTCTGTAATAATATTGTCCTTTTCTCTAATTTGTGTGGCATATAAGTAAGCAATGTATTTACAAAAAAAGCATGCAAAAAGGGAAAAGGTTTTTTTTTTAATATCTTTCCCTTATTTTTTATAAATCTTATTTATCTTACTTACCCCTGATAATAAGTTTAATTTACAATGCACCATGCAGTGCAAAATGATTATTAATTGTCATTCCGACAATGGGACTTTATTTAATATATAACAGGTGGTAAATTGCAACAGTGCATTCAGAAAGTAGCTTTAAGTCGTCTGATTACACAAGGAACCGAATTGAAGACTGAATGCTATTGGATCTGCACCTCTGCAATTTAGCACCTATGTTGGGTAATGAGTACCAGTGTTTTTTTCATTTAAACCACCTTGTTCTCTGCAAAAAAATAACCCATACCTTATATCAAAAAGTGAATTACATTTACACCTTCACAACTGCACTTGTGCAATTCAGCACCTATTTTGGGTAATCAGTACATCTTTTTTCATTATTAAACCACCTTGTCCTCTGCAAAAGATAACCCAACTTTTCTATCACAACAGGTCACCACATAACCATTTGGCGCAGCGGTATACTTCTCCTCTTCGGTATTTTCCTTTCTGCTGCCGTGTGGGGTTGTGGTTCCCATACTGCATCTATAGCGGTGCATAATAAGATGGACCCTGCTCTACTTTCCTGGCTTTGTGGAATTATATCTGCATTTTGTCTACTGTTGTGCTGTGGTAAATTTCATGGAGGGGCAATGCATAGTATCAGGTAAACCATTTTTCAATAAATGTCTAAAATTATATTTTGAGAGAAAGTATTTTGGCAGGCAGGTAACTAACTAAAATATATATGTAAGACTGAAACAGCTAAAATGTTTTGTCTATGAAATATAAGGTTGTAACTCTAATTAATAGTCACTTGATACCTTTTGACCTGCTGAAGTGAGACAGCAGCACACATTTAATAATTACTGCCATGGCCAAGAACAAGCAAGACTGCAGATATTTATCATGTGCTTATCCAGTTCAAGACAAAACAAAGAACTGCACCATAACAACTTAAAATAGTTAAAAAGTATTGGCCAACTGGTAGTATAGGAAAGAGATAAGAGTATTATTTGCCTAAATAGGTGCAAGTAAATATCTCAGTGGGAGCTTCCATGCTATATTTATAACCCCACTAAAAAGTACCAATACTAATTTTCCTGAAAAAAAGAATATTTTGTATGTTTATTTAAGCACCCACGTGCATTTTGTCCTGCTTTCACTCAAATAAATAATAAATTCTACACAGTATACAAAGTAATATGGTTCCTTGTACCTTGTGCAGAATAACCTATGCAAAAAGTACTGGACATTTATAGAAGAATAAAGCTAAATCCTACAATAAAGTATGTTTCATTTTACAATGGAATGTCCGTATTTCAACTACTGTAGTTCAGTTATTTAGAAAATATCGGTTGGCTATTCATTCTTGCATAACAGTAAGGGGGCTATTTATTAAAGATCGAGTTGTGAAATCTTGAAAAAATTGAGTTTTTTTCACAAAAAAACTAAAATTTTAAAGGAAAAAAACCTTGATTTTTTTAGAGGAAAAAAACCTTGATTTTTTTTTATAGAGATTTATTATACTCTGAAGCTGCAAAATACCTGAATCTGAAAATCAGCCATCTCAGACCTGTCGAGGTCCTGTATAATTCAATGGGAGAGGCAACTATCTCAATTTGAAGTTATTGTGGTCTGTGCTATTGTGGTCTGTGCTGGGTTCAGCCAAAAATCTGACTTTTCTAGGGGTTTTGGAAAAAAACTCGAAAAAAAAGGCCAAAAAATTTGTATGATTCGAGTTTTCGCTCAATTTTATCGATTTATTCCACAATTCGTTTACATTTCGTTTTTTATCAATAAATAAGCTAAAATCGGGCATGGGAGTTTGGTTGAACTTTTTTTTATTAATATTATGAGATAAATTCTGATTTTATTAAATAACCCCTTAAATGTTGATTCAAGATTTGATCAGATTAATAGGAATTTCAGAAAACAAGAGGATCTTTTCAGATTAGAGAGTTAAATTCATTAAGTCTCATTAACTTCTGCATGTAAATTTCATAATCATGTGTTTCTTCATTGTTCTTTTTTTTTTTTTTTTACTCATCCCTGCTTTAACTATAAGCTTCCAGAAACTTGGTCCTCACTCTCTTACACTACTCTTTGTTATAAAGAGAATCCTTCCACTCTGTACCTTATCTCTGCTTACCCTTTTCCTCTACTTTCTGGCACTATATAGCTTAAAAACAACAGAAGTAGCAGCTTTATACTCCTGTAATAAAGCTCTGGGCTATCTCCTCTCCTGGACAATCCTGCGGGAACAATTCATGGGAGCCAGAGTAGGTATTACACAGTATGCATTTTACTATACTTGGCTATCCCATATTTACAAACATACAGGTCCTTCTTTACTAACATAAGTGCAATGTCACATCAGTTCGATAAACTATAGAAGCTAGCAGCTAGTCAGCAGTTAGTTTAGATTGTACTAGTGCAGTTCATAGTAAGTATGGGATAGTTTATATTGCAACACTTTAACTTATGGGTGAATTTCCTCCTTCCTATCATAGCATAACACCAATTGGCCCATCCTGACCTCATTAAGTCAATAAAATTTGTGCATAAAGCTACTTTTCCATCATGACTCCAACGTGGCACATTTACTAAGGGTCGAATATCGAGGGTTAATAAACCCACGAATTCGACCCTCGAGGTAAAATCCTACGAATTCAAATATCGAATTCGTAGGATTTACCGCAAATCCTACGATTGAACGATCGAAGGAAAAATCATTCGATCGAAAGTTAAAATCCTTAGAATCGAACGATTTGAAGGATTTTAATCGATCGATCAAAGGATTTTCCTTCGATCAAAAATATATCGAATCGTCGAATAGTCAAACGATTTTTACTTTGAATCGTTCGAATCGAAGTCGTAGTCGAAGGACGTAGTAGCCTATTCGATGGTCTAAGTACCCAAAAAAAAAACTTCAAATTTTTTTACTACAGATTCTTCACTCGAGCTTAGTAAATGTGGCCTTCTTTCATTACATTTCCCAATGTTAAACTCATGTTGATTCTACAATATTTATTATATATATTCAAAAGTGGCCATCATAGTACATACTAATACTTTTATAAAGGACATAAGACAACTTGCTTGCTGTTTGTCAGTTATAATGGCTGTGTTTTTCATTGTATATTTGTAAATTAATAGAAATATGGTACGAACATAAGGATAAACAATGTGAAAATGTTTTTTTTTCACACATTTCTAAGCAAAATGCTTTTAGGGGGTTATTTACTAAACCCTAGTTGGGCTTTTTTGTTCAGGTTATTTTTTAAAAGTCACATTTTTCGAGATTTATTAAAGCCAGATGCAGCAAAAAGCCTGAATCCAAAAATCCACCATCTCAGACCTGCCGAGGATGTGTATAAGTCAATGGCTGAGGCCCTATCCTATTTTGAAGTTTCTGTGGTCTGTGCAGGAATTAGCCTGAAAATTCGACCATTTCGGACTTTTGGGCAAAAATTCAAAAAATTTGGGCTTTTTGAGAAAAAGCTCAAAAAAATCAAACGATTTGGGGAAAAAACTCCAAAAAAATTGTACGAATCAGGTTTTGACTCAACTAGATCGAGTTTTTACCCCGAACCAATTACCAAAAGGTAAAAACTTGTATTAGGGTAGGACTCCACGAACAATTTCGGGGCGATCCGACATACTATGACAAAACGCATGGGACAAAAACAAGGTAAGAGATAGAATTGTTGCATGGTGTTGCAGCGTTGATCCGATGCGACATGACTGTTGGATCAACGCTACAACACCATGCGACTATTCTATCTCTTACCTTATGACAAGTCGCATGCGTTTTGTCGCAGCACGTCGGATCGCGCCAAAATCGTTTGTGGAGTCCTACTCTTAGGGTTTGGTAGTGGTTTTTTATTTAGATAAAGTGTCTGTTCTTTGTGGAAGTCGTTTTCAGGGGATACACATAAAAGGATTATTGCTGGCCCTCATTTATATAATTAAATAAATAGTTTGCAGCAGAAATTCTGTAAAAACATGTTTGTTCGTGTTTGTTCCTTTGACAGCATGCTTTATGTGAGCACTTGTATGTGATAAACATTCATTACATAATTATGCACAAACAAAAATAGAGAATGTCACTGTTCATGAAACTCATTAATAAACAAGTTCTTTTGTCAGGGTCCTCTTTAACTCTTGTATTGGCTATTGATGTTTTTTGTGTGTTTTCCTTTATGTTTAATGTATACACCCAGTTATTGTACAACTTTGCAGAATATGTTGGCGTTTTATAAATATATGTTAATAATAATAATAATTAATAATTAACCATTGACTATATGCATATAGCAGTATATTTCATATATTTCCTTGGAATACGTGGGGCAAACAGTATAGCAAGCGTTAGTTCATATATATACTGGCTCTAATAATTAGACAGTTATTGTACAACTTTGCAGACTATGTTGGCGTTTTATAAATATATGTTAATAATAATAATAATAATTAATAATTAACCATTGACTATATGCATATAGCAGTATATTTCATATATTTCCTTGGAATACGTGGGGCAAACAGTATAGCAAGCGTTAGTTCATATATATACTGGCTCTACCTTTACACAAGAAGTTGGAATATTGACTGTAGGAAAATATTTATCAAAAACACATTGTACAAATAATATGGCAAGTGTAATATGAGCAAATTCTTCAGCAAACTTCAGTATATTAATGATGTGACCCTGTCAGAGCCACATGAGATTCAATGTAGAGGTTCAATTTTTTAATATGTAAAAACGACAAAGCCTTTTTCTGTTCTAGCATGCACTGTAGAGTTTGGACTCACTAACCCTAAGATACAGGCCCAAACTCAGCAGAGGAGGAAAACAACAGAGTGGTTCATGTGGCAAAACACCAAGCAAACTATTTTGCCTTAGCAGTATTAATAGGTAATCTAACTAAGTATAATGAATACAAGTATAACATACTTCATTATGTATCATATATTTATTCATAACTAGCAGTGGCTCAAGTATTATTTTCCCATCAGGCATACATATGTCATAGCACATTAGGAATAACGCATTCGATCGAATTCGAATTTCAAAGTCCACCAATTGACTCCAAATAGGTTCTAGGAAGTCCCCCATAGGCTAAAACAGCAATTCGGCAGGTTTTAGATGGCGAATGGTCGAATTTTTAAAGATCCAGTACATGATAAATTTCGATGTTTGAATTTGTTTCAAATCGAATTTTCAAATTTGTTTCAAATACAAATCGAATTTGGACTATTCCCTAGTTGAACTACACAAAAAATACCTTGAAATTTGAATTTTTTGAATTCGAAAATTCACCTCGACCTTTGTTAAATCTGCCCCTTAATATTAAGCAGACTATATTGTTTTTCCTCAGTGCACCCCAAAGGTTTACTTTACTTGATTATTCTTCTTCATTTTTAAATTCTAGCTCCAAACCATACTTTAGCCATAAAGCCATAAAGCAGTTTAAATTAGAGATGCTGAACAAAAGGGTTAAAGGGGTTATTTACCTTCCAAACTCTGAACTCTCAGTTCAGTTGTTTTCAGATTGTTTATCAGAAATAATGCCTTTTTTTCCAGTTTTTCCAAATTTTAGTTTAGTTTAAAGGGATGGTTCACCTTTAAGTGAACTTTGAGTATGTTATAGAATGGTCAGTTCTAAGAAACTTTTCAATTGGTCTTTTTTATTTTTTTTATAGTTTTTTTAAATTATTTGCCTTTTTCTGACTCTTTCAATGTTTCAGATGGAGGGTCACTGACACCATCTAAAACAAATGCTCTGTATGGCTTCAAGCCCTCTCCTATTTATATTCTAGTCTCTTATTCAAATGAATGCATGGTTGGTATGGTAATTTGGAGCCTAACAACCAGATGAAACAGACGTTGAAACTGCAAACTGGAGAGCTGTTGAATAAAAAGCAAAAACTATAAATAATAAAAAATTAAGACCAAATACCATACTCAAAGTTAATTCAAAGGTGAACAATCCCTTTAATGTTCCTGTCTTTGATATTTCAGTCTGACAGCTCAGTAACCCAGATTTTAAACTGTCAGAATTTGCTACATTAGTTGATACATTTCTCAGGGTCCCTGGCACAATGTTTTTTTTTTACTTATAGGGGGGCCCTGGTCACCAATTATTTTTTTAACTTATAAGGGGGTCCCTGACCATCAATAGCTTTTTATAACTTGTGTGTGGGGGGGGGTTACCATTTTTAGAGCTGATATCTGTGTGGTCTTTTAACTGTGGTGTGGAGTGGGCAGGATCTGGGGTGGGGGTTGGGGGCAGGGTTGGGCGGGGCCCAGGGGGACCCAAAAATTTTGTTGTAAAAAGCCCCAGTGATTTCTAATGGCGGCTAACTAATGTATCAATTTAGAACAGTTTACAGAGTTTGTGACCCCTCCCCACGAGCTGCTTTAGAAAGACACATATAAGGTGAAAACAACTGAACCGAAAAAAGTATTGGATGGTGAACAACCCTTTGAGGAAAAAATAAATAAACATGGGGTAAACTTATAAACAGTATCTGTATCTTACTGCAAATTAATCTAAAGGTGTCCCTTTTAAATTAATAAAACAGTTAACCCATTTCCTCACCAGTCACATCTATATCCATATGTCCATTTTGGTTCACAGTCTGCTTAATCATATAATCCCACTGGTTTCCATTCTGTTAAACCTATTTATTTATAAACCTATTTACTTTCTCTATCCTCTTCACATTCTGCCAATCTCCTTAGTCACAAATCCCTTGGGACTACAATAATATTATTTTCTTTAATCATACTCACTATGCTTCATCTGATAGCCCCCTATTCCTCCCCCAGCCTTATCTTTTATCATATAAGCACACATTATATGACTAACACAAGCTCTCTAAAATCAAACAAAAATACATACAGATCTCAAAGGGGTTTTCCTTTGCAAAGGCTTTAGCAGATGAGATATTTTATCACCACCTGTGCAAATTACAAAACACCTGAATACAATCCTATCAGGGTTAATGTAAAATAGTAACATTTTGTAAAATGTAGTAAAGTAATACATTTAGAAAAATATATAAATACAAGTTTGGGCTATCACTATCTACATCATACTCAATTAACAAAAAAGTCTGAAGTCATTCACCTTTGCATTAACTGAGTATGGTGTAGATAGTGATATTCTGAGACAATTTGCAATAAGCTTTAATTTTATATTTGTGTTTTCTTAGTTATTTAGCTATTTATTCAGCAGTTCTCCAGGTTGCAATTTCAGCAATCTGGGTGCTAGTGTCCAAATTACCCTGGCAACCATGCGCTGATTTGAATAGGAGGCTGAAATATAAATAGGAGAGGGCTTCAACAGAAAGATGAGTAATAACAATACATTTGTAGCCTTACAGAGCATTTGTTTTTTTAGATGGGGTCAGTGATCTACCATTGAAAGCTGGAGAAAAGAAAAAGGCAAATAATTAAACAAATATTAAAAATAAATAATGAAGACTAATTGAAAAATCGCTTAGTGTGGTGTTTATACAAAGGGCCTGTAGTTGCCACTGTGCACGAGAGTTATACTGTGCACATAGTACTTTCTATACTGCTTAAAAGTATTAGAGTTCAAGCTACTGTTAAAGTGTAATGGCTGCATGAACCTGCTAATAAAGCAGTGTTATACTCTACTCATCCTCGGCTGTCAAAACATAACACTTAGAATTGCTTAGCATTTCTATAACATACTAAATGTTAAGTTAAAGGAGAACCATCCCTTTAATCTCCTCCAGCCCAGGTGAAATAACATCTCGGCAGCCATCAGCCTAGAATAACATAATACATGCCGCATTTAAACTTGTACCACATTTACATTGCCTTTTCCACCATTTAATCATCGCTCATCTCTCCTTATAGAACAGTAGCCAAGACCACATAGAACACAAGCCTGTCACAAACAATTTGCCTGACAAGATTTACCTCTTAATTCTGTATCCATCCCTTACAATCAAAAATTATATTTCTGGAAGGTCAACCATGATGTAGACAGAGGGAGGTTTGTATGACTTGGAGTCCAAAGTAATTCCAATATGAAAATATTGTCCACAGTTGTATTAATTCCTTTAACACTGAAACAATTCAAATAGTTCATCATTACTGAGCTAGGTGCTTCCATATTGTCGATATATCTGCCGCTGTGGGACCAATGGAAAATAAAAACAACTGGGTTAAAATGTTTACAATATCATAGAAACCTTATGCACCATGTACATTATCGATCCCAACAAACTTGCCTGGGTAGTTGTTTTCTATATCTGACCTAAAAGATATTTAAAAAATGTATAAAGGCCAAGGAATCAAAATTTGCAAAGATTAAATAGAATAACGTTAGTTGCCATTGCCATTTTTTTAAAAAGCTGCAGGTTGAACACTAAAACCAATCACCCGATTGGTTGCCAAGGATTATTGCCCAGGTGCAAATTTGTCCAGTGTTTTTTAAATGACCTGCGCTAGTTGTGATTTGTTCAGGAAGGTAGCTGTTGATGTAATCTATGCTATGGGTATAAGAAGAAGTCTTTCAGGAGGATGAAGAAAAGTTAGATAGGATGGATCAGCAATATTAGCTGTAACCATGCATTGCATCTTCATGCTTGTGCTAATGTCGACTTATGCATCACTAAGGAACTGAAAATGGTGTACTCATACAAAATGCAAAGAAGCTTTCAACGGAGCATGCAAGTATGTAGATTGCCAGAAAATAGACCCTTTAGCTAATCATGGGAGGAGGTCACTAAATTAGCAATTTATTGAAGCAGTTTACAGTTACACACATAGTTACAGGGCCAGATTTCTCTCAGCTGTGCCATGAGGCAGCTCGGTCTGCCTTCATAATATAACTGCCCTCACTAGGAAGAACCTCCTACACTGCTTCAGATAGCTTATTCCCTCTAGTTTAAAAGAGTGGCCTCTTGTGAGTTATTCTTTTCATATGTGAAAGAATACCCTCTGCTATCTATCTAGGGTTGCCACCTTTGCTGATGGCTAAACCCAAGCACGGGAGCAGGGCAGATATCATTGGGGGTGGGGCAGTGATGTAGGAAAAGGTATGATGACATCAGAGGTGGGCACAATGATGTTGGTGGAGTTATGACACCAGGACAAGGTTATTGCATCACTTAGATGAAACTGGCTGGATTTCTATCCAGTATTCTCAATGTTTTAAAGTGTTGATGCCCAGTTCAAAACCACACAGGTGGGGTTGCCAGGTTGGTGGTTTTCAAGCCAAATTGGGCTACTAATTTAAAGCCCAGGCTTGTTTTGAAAGTACTAACTAGCCAAGGTACAGATTTGGGATACTTGTTGGGCCTTTGGCTGGTTTGTACTTTGGAAACCAGCCAAAGTTTTTTCTTGCCCTAATGTGCCAAGCCTGCGTCTCCTAATACATATTGGGTAATGTAGTATTTGCTTAACAATTTGTCAACTGCCAAGTTTAATGTAAGTCTACACTGATTTTGGGCTCTGTACACCAGTCTCCCATCACTCTTAAGCATTCTTGCATTTTCCTGTGACTTTCCTCAATTTCAGACAATTTTGTGGTAAAATCTGCTGGCCACCAAAATGTTTAGAGGTTGACCTGTTTTACCAATATTTATTGAAATCGTATATGAATTAGGGCCTTATGGGACCCCTATACCTCCTGGACCCCCCTCTGTAGTTACACCCCTAATGACAGTGGAATCTTTACCATTTTTCTTCATGAAAAAATTTGCAAAAAATGTGAAAAAGGCATTTTTTCTTATATTTATTTATATTTTAGACTTTTTTCACTTTTTTCACATATTATGCTACTTTAGAAGTGCCTCTTGACTAGTTTTGGGCTGGTTTTGTAGCTGACTTTGGCTGGTTTTAAATATTACACCTGGCAACCCTAATTAAGCCCAAAACTTTAGCTGGAGATATGAGATCTATTATACAGAAATCAATTATCAAGAAAGCTCTGAAATACAGCAATGCTAATTTAGAAAATAACATTCTTATTTTTGATTGATTTGCTTTTTTTAGTATCTGTAATAATAAGAAATGAACTGTACTTGATAGTAACTAAGCCATGTTTAGGTGAGTATTTTAGTATTTAAATGCTTTTCATTTATTGGTCAGATTATTTTTTGGGTTTCATAAGGCTGAAAACCAAACAGAAAGTTCAGACCCGAACAGACCTTAAAAAAACCGAACTTTTTGAGTCAAAACCGAACAGGTGGCAACCCTATATCTATCTCTAATATCCTCTAATGTATTTGTAAATAGTAATAATGCCCCCTCACAGCCAGGGAAAACAATTCCAGCCTTGATAGTCTTTCCTCCTAGTTTAATTCTTCCGTTCCTTTTTACCAGTCTAGTTGCACATCTCTGCAATCTCTATGGTTTATTAATATTCTTCTTAAAGGAACAGTAACTCCAAAAAATTGAAGTAATAAAAATATAATGCAGTGTTGCCCTGCACTGGTAAAACTGGTGTGTTTGCTTCAGAAACACTACTATTGTTTATATAAATAAGCTGCTGTGTGGCAATGGGGGCAGCCATTCAAAGGAGAAAAGGCTCAGGTTACATATCAGATAGCAGATAAGCTCTGTAGAACATAATGGGGTATCTGTTATCCACTTCTTAAGGTGGCCATAGACTCCAAGATCCGCTCGTTTGGCGACATCGCCAAACGAGCAGATCTTTCCCCGATATGCCACTAAACTGCGTGGCTATATCGGGGGTAATTCGAACGTTCGGCCGCATGGCCGAACGATCGAATTACGATGCGCCAAGCGGCTCCGACGGGTCGGTCGGGTAAAAATCCAACCTTCCCGATCGATATCGTGGCCAGATATCGATCGGGAAGACCCGTCGGAAGCCCCCATACACGGGCAGATAAGCTGTCAAATCGGTCCAAACAACCGATATCGGCAGCTTTATCTGCCCGTGTATGGCCACCTTTAACCTGTGCCATATAGCCTTTTTTCGATTTCAGCCATTGCTACACAGCCGTTTGTTTACATGAACTATAACAGTGTTTCTGAAGCAAACAGATCAGTTTACCAGTGCAGGGCAACGGTACATGATATTTCCATTACTTTAAAACACTTTCATTTTTTGGTGTTACTTTTCCTTTAAGAACTGGAACCTGGACTCTTTACCGACAATGATTTTTTGCTTTATGCTCTAGCACTTCATAACAGCTGACAAAGCCTTCCATATATCAGTCATAAGACTTATGACATTTCCTCTGAATGATGTTTGCAAACACACCTGGTTACGGGTTTATTGCTGTAATCCGGGCATTAGAAAAAGGGCAAAAGACTCTGAACCAGTGATTTATTACTTCCTTTTAAACCAATCCAAAGGCTCAACATTTTCTTTTTCTTTCCAGTCTAGTTGGGGTTTAAATTATAAGCAGATTCCTTTATGTTCCCTTTGCATACAGGTGCAAAACACAGGATCAGTAGTAAGCGAAAACTTAACTTGCTGCAGCACATAAACTACAGGTATCTTTTTGTTTTTTTTGTTTTTGGCTGATGATATTGATTAGGGATGTTTATGGTACCAGTGAACCAAGGCCATAGATAGGATCCTTGGGCCACAAGCAAATTAATTTCAGTATAAAAGGGCAGGAAGACAAATAATAGATTAGACATGGGGCAACAACCAAGGAACTGGATAAACCATAATCATAAAATGGGAACATTGCAAGAAAAAAATGTCTGTCTTTGTGGGACCTGTTCCCATCTATGGTGCTGATGAAGTGCTGTTGAAGTGCATTCTGTACATTATACTTCATACAGTCTGCCTTAATGTATATACAGCAGCTTCAAGACCAAGAGACTTTAGTTTAAGAAGCAAATGGCCCACTGTATCAAAGGCCTTGACACATATAAGTAGACTGCATGCAAATCAATATCGTGCTTGTAGTGAGTTGGACAATTGTTTGATATCACCTGCTCTTCATAAAGCCATGCTTATTTCTACTCATGAAGCAATGGTATAAGACGTCCTCGATTGTGTTCTTTAGAGAACCTCCTTAACAACTTCCCCACTACAAATGTTAAACTTAAAGGGATACTGTCATGGGAAAAAAAACATTTTCAAAATGAATCAGTTAATAGTGCTGCTCCAGCAGAATTTTGCACTGAAATCCATTTCTCAAAAGAGCAAATAGGTTTTTTTATATTCAATTTTGAAATCTGACATGGGGCTAGACATATTGTCAATTTCCCAGCTGCCCCAAGTCATGTGACTTGTGCTCTGATAAACTTCAATCACTCTTTACTGCTGTACTGCAAGTTGGAGTGATATCAACCCCCTCCCTTTTCCCCCCCAGCAGCCAAACAAAAGAACAATGGGAAGGTAACCAGATAACAGCTCCCTAACACAAGATAACAGCTGCCTGGTAGATCTAAGAACAGCACTCAATAGTAAAAACCCATGTCCCACTGAGAAACATTCAGTTACATTGAAAAGGAAAAACAGCAGCCTGCCAGAAAGCATTTCTCTCCTAAAGTGCAGGCACACGTCACATGACCAGGGGCAGCTGGGAAATTGACAAAATGTCTAGTCCCATGTCAGATTTCAAAATTGAATATAAAAAAATCTGTTTGCTCTTTTGAGAAATAGATTTCAGTGCAGAATTCTGCTGGAGCAGCATTATTAACTGATTCATTTTGAAAAAAACATGTTTTTCCCATGACAGTATCCCTTTAAGGATCTCAAATTACCTGGCTCATGATAAATCCCTTGTAAAAACTGCAATTATATATAAGCTCTCCTCTCTGCCTATTGGTACCCGGCCAGACAACTGGGAGCCTTAGAGAATTAAAATAATTACTAGCTACTGTATGTCCATATTGGGCACAGCACTACATCTTTAAAAATATTTATTTAAAAATGTGTTAAAAGTCACATCAGATAGATCGCCATCCTTCCACACAGCTTCAGTAACAAATTGTGTAACAGTGTACCTTAACCTCTTCCATGTGGTTCTCTTAATTTTTATACGCACCAGAAGCTCACATTTTTACATACATTTTATGGCTAAACTTACACTGATCCAATGGCACTATCACATATCCTCTTCAGCTACTTTGCCCCATTGTGTGGAACACTCACAGGGATCAGGCTAATCACAATTAAAGTCAATTTCACACTTATTGTGTTGGGCTTAATTGCGCTTGACTTTTTTTTGCCAGAATTAGGGGTAAGCAGCAGAGGCACCTGTTTTGGGGGCAATTTGGGTGGACTGATTGGTGGGGGAAGGAGCAATTTACTAACAGACACAGAGGACAATTCGCTAGTGAAAGAGACTGTCACTAGTGTAGTTTCGCACCCTATCACTAGGCAAATTTTTCACTCAGGCGATTGTTACTCCGCAAATTCACTAAAGTGCGAATCTTACAGAATGTTAAATCTTTCGCCAGAGGTTTCCTTTGCCACCTTAGACCTGGCAAACTGATAAGATGAAGCTACATCCTCCTTAATCTTATGTCAGTGACATCATATCCCGTATGCCGAAAAGTCATAAAAGTTCTAAAAAAACGCTGGCATTTTTTCATGTTTTAATTGTCTTTAAAAGTTCTAACTATTTGATTTGATCTTTGTGTTAACATTTTTTTTTCAACCATTTGAGGGGCATGTCACATTTGTTTAAGGGTGGGCTCATGTCTAGGGCATTAGAGGATCTCTTTTGTCTTTATTTTGTTTCCTTGGATATTTGTAATAATAAGTGGCCACTTCATGCATTTTCACCAACATCTCTAATAAAGACGGCTATATGACCTATATGTACCCACCCTATTCAAATTGACTAAGAGTACTAAACGAGTTTCGCTAGGCTAGAAATAAATGTTAGTGAAAGTTCGCTATGAAATGCTCGTGATAATGAAAACTTGACTTGACATTCGGCTACAGAGATGCAACTTCGCATTTTAGAGAATTAGAGTGGTAGCCAGGGCCGCCATTAGAAATCGCGGGCCCCATACAACAACATTTTCAGGGCCCCGCCCACTCTGGCCCCCAAGCCCCACCCCAGATCCCGCCCACTCCACACTACAGTTAAAAGACCACATAGACATCAGTGCTAAAAAAGGTAACCCCACACACACAAGTTATAAAAAGCTATTGATGGTCAGGCCTCCTTATAAGTTATAAAAGACTGTGGTGCCAGGGCCCCCCATAATTTTTTTTTTTAAAAAAAAATTGGTGGTCAGGGCCCCCCTACAAATTAAAAAAAATAAATGGTGATCAGGGCCCCCCTACAAGTTAAAAAAAATAATTGGTGATCAGGGCCCCCCTATAAGTTAAAAAAATAATTGGTGATCAGGGCACCCCATAAAAGTTTTTTTTTAAAAAAAAACATTGGTGATCAGGGGCCCCCTTACAAGTAAAAAAAAAATTGATGGCCTGGCCTCCCCCCAAAAGTTATAAAAAGCCATTGGTGATCAGGGACCCTCTATAAGTTAAGAAAAAAAACATTGGCGCCTGGGCCCCCCAAAAAATTTTTTTTCAAAAAAATATTGGTGATAAGGGGCCCCCCTTAAAGTAAAAAAAAATTGATGGTCTGCCCCCCCCCACCAGTTATTAAGAGGCATTGGTGATCAGGGGCCCCCCTGCAAGTAAAAAAATTGGCCAGATCCCCCCAAATTTTTTAAAAAATTGCTTGCCAAGGTTTTGTGTCTAAGGGGGGGGGGCCCGGCCATGCTTTACTTACTTGATTAGCCGTCCCCCCCTGTCTTCAGCGTGCTGCCAGCTGCACAAAATAGGACACTGAAGCTCTGTGCACGGAAGCTTTTCTCCTATTAAGATTTCCTGTGCCATCGTGGTCCTTAAAGGACCAACGAGGGTACAGGAAATCTTAATAGGAGAAAAGCTTCCGGTGCACAGAGCTTCAGTGTCCTATTTTGTGCAGCTGGCAGCACGAAAGCAGGGGGCCCGACTAATCAAGTAAGTGAAGCATGGCCGGGTCCAACCCTTAGACACAAAATCCTGCGGGCCCGGGACAACTGTCCCCCCTGTGACCCCCTGATAGCGGCCCTGGTGGTAGCAAATTTGCACCCGATGAAGTGGCACGAAGTGTGGCAGAGCCTTCGCAGTCGAAAATTTGCCCTTTAGTAAATTTGCCAGAAAAAGTAATTCTGTCCACTCTAAGCAATCACATTAGTTTCTGTAAGTTAGGGAATCCAACTTCAAGGGTTTCCCTAATATTTGTTTCCCTAGTTTCTTCAGAACCCAGACATGCAGACATTGCGTCACATACATCACTCGCAGCCACACATGTTGACACTAAGAATTCCCACATTCATGCACACCTTCCCGTTTCTTAACAGGAGTGTAAAGCTTTGGCACGGAATTTATACCTTCATACTTAAGTATTTCAAAATATACTTCTGTCTTTCTAGTACACTGTGTTTCTTCTCACAAAAGTTGACAGTGGAGATCAGTTCTCCATTCTCACAGAATTTTTAAGCTTAAGGGTTAAGCTTGCATCTCTTAACTTCACAGACACTTAGGGGCACATTTACTAAGCTTGAGTGAAGGATTCAAATGAAAAAAACTTCGAATTTCGAAGGTTTTTTTTGGCTACTTCGACCATAGAATTGGCTACTTCGACCTTCAACTACGACTTCGAATTGAACGATTCGAACTAAAAATCATTTGACTATTCAACTATTCGATAGTCGAAGTACTGTCTCTTTAAAAAAAACTTTGACTACCTACTTCGCCAACTAAAACCTACCGAGCATCAATGTTAGCCTATGGGGACCTAGGCTAACCTATCGTTCGATCGATGGATTAAAACCATTTTTCCTTCGATCGTTCGATCGAACTAAATATTCGAAGTCGAAGGATTTTACTTTGATAGTCGAATATCGAGGGTTAATTAACCCTCGATATTCGACCAATAGTAAATGTGCCCCTATGTCTTGCCACAGTTTGCACAATGTTACAGTATTAACAATGCTCAACATGATCTACACACCTGCTTTCCTAAGGTCCAAGTACATTTTCCAAGTTTCTGTGAAACTTTCCATTGTAACATTACACTTACATTTGCAATATAAACAGGGCAACTGTCCAGGCACAATTTAGACAAAAGCTGAGTTACTACTTAATGTCAAGGATGTAAGCTCATTTTACCTTAACCGTTTACCTTCAAATAAAGCAGAGCTGTAATGTATGGTATCCCAAAACCAAGAACCAAGGTCACAGTCTTGGTTCATGCTTCTGCCTATAACAATCATCTTTCAAATCGGGAGAAGCCCTCCGCTACTCGGATGCCACCAGGTCTTAAGGTGAGAGGACCAAGGGGGAATTTCTGGGCAGACAAGGGAATCATAGCGTATACAGGAAGGATGGGGAACAGGGAGCATAGTGAAAGGTCAGGCCATGGTTGAAACCAATCAGGCAGTGCAGTACAGAATTGGGAACCAGGAGTGTAATCAGAACACAGGCTGGGGTCAAACCAAACAGTAACGCAGTACAAAACCAGTATCTGAGAGAAGGGTTGAGAACAAGTAAAGATAGACCTAAATTTGATCAATGTAAAATTGCCCACGGGCCCTTTAAATATTTAAATTTTGGGCCAAGTGCCATGACGTCAGATACGGTGCATCGAATAAAGTGGACATGCATGCATTGTGCATGTCAATTCTGGATTAAGTGTGCACGCTTCAGGAGGTGGCCAGGAGAAAACATGTTGGCGGGTGTCCCCACGGACGAGGCTACAGGTGTGCCAGATATTTGGTTCTTTTAAAACAGATAATGAAAGAAAAGTGTGGGAGTACAAATTAATGGAAACTTTAAATTCTCTGGAGAAGGGATTAAACCTGGGCCTTGGATTTATGGCTAATTATGTGGACTAAGAAAGGCCTGCACCAGGTCAGAAATACAAACATGTGTGGATATGGATACTAAGGGATCATATGGAATTTATTTTACACTCCATTAATTCAGCCCTAATTTATATTCAGCCTCTTTGACCCTGGCTGGCCGGCCTGTTTGCCCTGTCGGCTTGGCATGGCCGGTTTGCCCTGACGGCTTGGCCCGGCCCTGCTCCCTTGTTTATCCAAGATAAGGAACACAAAATGGCAACAGTTCATCATTTAAAATAGCTGGAGAAGAGGCTCTTAAAGAAATTGTTCAGTATAAAAATAAAAACTGGCTAAATAGATAGGCTCTGCAAAATAAAAAATGTTTCTAATATAGTTAGTTAGCCAAAAATGTATTGTATAAAGGCTGGAGTGACTGGATATGTAACATAATAGCCAGAACACTACTTCCTGCTTTTCAGCTCTCTTGGTTTTCACTGACTGGTTACCCTGGTTACCAGGCAGTAACCAATCAGAGACTTAAGGGGGGGGGACACATGGGTCATACATGTTGCTTTTGAATCTGAGCTAAATGCTGAGGATCAGTTGCAAACTCACTGAACAGAAATGTACCATGTGTCCCCCCTTCAAGTCGCGGACTAGCTCAGCGTTATATACTGTAGCTGAAAACCAGTCACTCCAGCCTTTATACATTACATTTTTGGCTAACTAACTACATTAGTAAAATGTTTTATTTTGCACAGCCTATCTATTTACCCAGTTTTTATTTTCACACTGAACTGTTCCTTTAAGGGGTGATATGATAACTATGAATAAATATATAAGGGGATCATATAATAATCTCTCTAATGCTTTATTTACCAGTAGGTCTTTCCAGTTGACACGAGGTCACCCATTCCGATGATAAGAAATGTGGTTCCGCCTAAATATTCGGAAGGGGTTTTCTACAGTAAGAGCTGTATTCTCTCCCTGAATCAGTTGTACAGACTGATACATTAGATAACTTTAAAAAGGGGTTGGATGGCTTTTTAGCAAGTGAAGGAATACAGGGTTATGGAAGATAGCTCATAGTACAAGTGGATCCAGGGACTAGTCCTATTGCCATTTTGGAGTCAGGAAGGAATTTTTTCCACCTCTCATGCCATTGACAAAACCTGGTGTAGACATAGGTTGCATGAGGGTGTTCTCATGTGAATAGAGTATTTTCTATCAGTTCCTTAATTTAATCACCTACCTAAATTATGCACACAAACATATACTGTAGGGATATATATATATATATATATAGATATAGATATAGATATAGATATAGATATAGATATAGATATATAGATATATAGATATATAGATATATATATATACATACACACACACACACACACACACACTTTAGGGTTAAGTTTAGTTATTTTTAAAATAAAACTAGAGACTGAATCAAACATGTATTTTTTGTCAACATTCTCAGGATTTTTCTGTACATGTCTTTATTTCCTGTCTTCTATTGTCTAGTTTGGGCTGACAGTTTCTTTTCCTCTTTCCCAAAGGTTTTACACAAAGTATTTTGTGTGGTGTACAAAATCCCCTAACTAGTGATTACACACAACAATATCCCAACCAACAGACCAACAGGATACAAGCATCTCACTGTGTCTCCTACACACTTCCCTGTTCAGTTGTTAAAGCTGGTTTTTACAATGTTAATGCAGAAGCTGTTGTTTCCCATGCAAACACAATGAAAACCACATATGATTCTAAATGTGAATACATCTCTTTTAGATGTATAAGCACGGGATAATGTTGCTTTATGCTGTTTAGTTCAGTAATATTATATATAGGTACAGGACCTGTTATCCAAAATGCTAGCGACCTGGGATTTTGCTGATAAGAGATCTTTCAGTAATTTGGATCTCCATACTGTAAGTCTACAATAAATCATCTAACCATTAAATAAACCAAATAGGATTTTTTTTTATACATTCTTTTTTTTTTTTTTTTTAAATGTCTTTATTTGCACCAAACAAACATTACAAAACATCACAATGAAACATGCCATGCCAATGAAGTAGGGCAGGACAACAAGGTAGGGGGCGGTCTGCACACATTTTTTCGACCACCCCAGCAAACAAGAACATACAGAATTTGCTCCCGTGCCCTTAACAATAAATAAAGTACAGTACGAGTCTTCCCCAAACCCCCTCCCCATCATTTCACCTCAGCCTGTCAGGGAAAAGGTTATCAGGCCAATTCAAGCGTTCCCTTATAATTGCAATGACCGTAAAGGGTCCCTCCCCGCTAGCTCCTCAGACATATACCAAGTGGTAAGCCGAAACACGTAAGAGATTGCTAGTTGTCTGGCAGGGGATAGTGTGTGCACATATTTGGACCAAGTAGCAAAAAAGGTTGTCACCCTACCCTCCTTATTGAGAGTGGCCTCCAGCCAGTCCATACGGTAAGCAAAATCAAGTTTCACAAGCATCATGTCTAACGAAGGGGGCAGGTTGGAGATCCAACAGTGTAATATGGCTTTTCTGCTGACTGCCGAAACAATGTTCGCTAATTTCTTATCTATCTTTAAAACTTTTGTGGTATCGCCAAAAATAGCCCAGAGTGGAGTGAGATTTATGTTGATATGCAGTGTTAGTTTACAATAACGAATAACTTCATTCCAAAATTGTGTAATCCGAGGACAGGACCAGAGGCAATGATAAATGTCCGCTTTCGGGGCCTGGCACTTTGGACAGGCATCTGACTCAGACCAACCCACTCGTTTTCGCAACTCAGGGGAAAAATACCCTCTATGCAATATATTCAAAAACATTACATGGAAATGACTTGAATTAAGCACTGACAGAGATTTGACATGCAAGGTAAATAGTTTATCTCGCGTAAGGTCAGGGATTTGTTGTAACCATTTCCCTATACCCCTCCCAAAATCCCTGTCTGACAATGGAGCTGTTAAAGTTTTATACAGCAGAGAGATAGAAGGTCGTATCGTAGCAGACCGAAATATATTATCAATTGCATTGTCGACTTCCTGGATTGGAATGGCACGGCTCACTGCCTGTGCATAGTGTCTAGCTTGTAAGTAAGAGAAAAAGTCCCAGGCCACCAAGGGATACCGGTCTCTAAGGTCTGCTAACGAATACGGAATCAATGGAGTCCGCATAAAATGTCTGATTTGCGTGAGCCCCTGTACTGCCCAAACCTGAAATGGGAGTCCATTGTAATTATTCAAAAATTGTGGATTGCCTAGGAAAGGCAGGAAAGGGGACAAATAGGGAGAAATAGACAATCTATGACGTGCTGCCCGCCAGGCTCTAATTGTAGTATATATCAGTGGATTATCCTTAATTAACTGTGGTATTTGTCCCTCCCTTAAATGCAGAAGAGAGGCCAGAGAGATATTAGGTAGGAAAGCCTGATCTAAAGAAGGCAGTGCACAGAACTCTCTATTATTAACCCAGTCTGCCGCATAACGTAAATTGCAAGCCAAATTATATGTCTGAATATCTGGGAGATTTATCCCACCTTGGGACTTGAGCTGCTGGAGTTTATTTCTACTGATCCGAGAATGTTTACCACCCCAGATAAAGTGACTAAGTGCTGTGTTCAACCTAGTCAGATCTTTACGGGTAAGAAATAGTGGGAGCATTTGCAAATAATATAACAAGCGAGGGAACCATATCATCTTAATTAAGTGACATTTTCCTAGATAATTCACTGGTAATTTAGACCACGCAGTAAGTTCATGGGTCAGTTTGGTAATCAGGGGGGAGATATTTAGGGAATACAGTGTGTGAATTTGTGGGGGGATCAAAACGCCCAGAAATTGTATTGCCTCTGTGGCCCACTTAAACGGAAAATGGCCTTGCCAGGTTTTTTTCAGAAGGGGATTGAGTGGCATAGCTACTGTTTTAGCCAGGTTCACCTGAAATCCCGCCACCCTCCCAAAGGTTTCGATACTAGAGATAAGGTGAGGAATAGCCACTGATGGGTTGGTCATGAATATTAATATATCGTCTGCAAAAGCATTCAGTTTAAGGTGCTGTGTACCAATCCGTACCCCCTGAAGTACTGGGGAAGTAAGCAGTATCCGCAAGAAGGGATCCAGTGCGAGATTAAATAGTAATGGGGAAAGTGGACAGCCCTGTCTGGTACCTCTTGCGAGAGCAAACGGAGAGGAGAGACACCCATTAACATAAAGAATAGCCTGAGAGGGGCGGTATAACAACGAAATGGCTTTAATAAAGAGGGGTCCAAAATGCCTGAATTTAACTAATCTAATCAAATGTGAATGAAACACCCTATCAAACGCCTTATCGGCATCCAGGTTAAGCAGAAGTGTTTGTGAGTTTTGCTTCTGGGACTCAGTGAGTACGGCAGCAATAGCGGAGCGTATGGCTTTTACAGATTGCCTATTGCGCGTGAAGCCAAGTTGTTCCGGTATTATAAGGTCAGGTAGGATATTCTGCAATCGGCAAGCCAACAATTTAGTAAATAGTTTATAGTCATGGTTAAGCAATGATATAGGCCGATATGATTCCACTCGATCCGGTTGCCTGTCCTTCTTAAGGATCAATATAATTTTAGCATCACCGAATCCGTGTCCAGCTTCACCAGATTGCAGGATATGTTGATACAGAGAGTGGAGAATGGGGGCGAATGATTCTCTGAGGATTTTATAGTACTCGCTTGAGAACCCATCAAGGCCTGGAGCCTTGTTCCCCGCAAGTGACTTAATCGTATCACTAATCTCCTGTTCAGATAAAGGGGCATTAAGTATATCTCTATGGGCTTGTGACAATTTAGGCATGTTTGCTGAGCGCAGATATTCCACACCCTCTTGCAATACATCTGTGGGCGCCTGATAAAGAGTCCGATAGTACGAATGAAACTCCTGTAAGATCTCTGCTGTAGTATGTTTCGTTCCCCCCCCTGAGCTAATCGTAGGGATAAAAGTTGTGCCTCTCGCCTTGCGTACCAGGTGAGCTAATAGGCGACCAGATCTATTTCCCCATCTATAGTATTTATTCCTCCGGTATTCTATATTCCTCGTGGCCCTGTCAGAAAGCAAGGTATCTAAATCTTGTTTGGCAGTAACATAAGCTCTACGATCCGATTCCACAGCTGTGGCAAGATACCTACGATAAGTGAGCGTAAGAGTATTGTTCAATACAGCATATTTTTCTCTGAATTGTTTGTTCAATCTAGCTGTGTAAGAGAGGACATGTCCTCTCATAACCGCTTTAGAAGCTGCCCAAAATAATGAAATATTATCTAGATGTTCCAGGTTATCGTCCACATAATCAGCCCATTTATTATGCAGATATAAACGAAAATCCTCTGAGTTAGCTAGATGGGCAGGAAAAGACCACTGTTTAGACTTAGGCTGAGTGGAGCGAAGGTCCAAGACCACAGAAATCAACGCATGGTCAGAAATGGAAATATTATATATTTTAGCAGTCTTCAACACGTCAACTAAAGTTTGCGAAAGCATGATATAATCTATACGGGAGAACGATCTATGCGGGTTAGAGTAAAATGTGAAATCTCTGCCGTCTGGATTCAAAAGACGCCAGCTGTCTATGAGTCCAAAATAGTTACCAAAACGAGCCAGATCCGAATCGCTCCCCGGAGGAGAATTGGCCAATGGGACTGTACGATCAAGGATTGGGTCCCACACAGCATTCATATCACCCGCCACTATGAGCGTGGAAGGGCCCCATGCTGCAAGAGAAGCAATAAGCTCCGTATAGAAAATCGTAGAATTCTCATTAGGCCCATACACGTTCACGATAGTATATTTTAATTGATCAATAAGTAGATCAATAAATATATATCTGCCCGCCTCATCAGACCTGACCCTTAATACGTTGTAATTTAGTGATTTATTTAAAAGTACAGCCACTCCCCTTTTTTTCTTGTCATAAGAAGCAGCAATACATTCTCCTATCCAAGTGGTCTTAAGGGTAGAGGGTTCCAGAGTGGACCAGTGTGTTTCCTGTAAACAAATAATATGCGCATGGAAAGATTTGAGGTATTGAAGAACTTTTTCCCGTTTCAGGGGAGAATTGAGCCCTTTTACATTCCAGGAGAAGACCTTGAGAGTGGCCGTAGGAGTGACAGACTGAGTAATTCTCCCTGGGGGGCTGTTATCATGGGGTTGTGACATTAGACCCAATAAAAAAGGTAGCACAGCAAGGTGTACATGTATTGATATACAGAAGTGAGTACCCCTGTCCCAGAAAGCTGGGGGCCTCGCTCAAAAATATGGGGGCTTCGGGGGGGCCCAGCATGTGACATTCAACTAAAAGGTGCATTTTCTTTTTTTCCAAAATCATAACTGATATACAACTGAACATAAACAAAAACAAACCAAAATACTCACAAATCCAAAACCTTGATTTACACATAAAGCAAACCAATTCAAATCAAATAGGTCCCCAATTCGAAAATGTTGCAATCACATCTCGGAAATCGGGTGTCAAGACATGGAACTTCAGCAGAAGAAACCAACGGCTGGGATAGGTCTGAAGCAGCGTAGCCAGCATTATTGTAGAGCAAAATGGCTAATAACATCCTCCGGTCTCTCAAAGAAACGTGGTTTACCTTCCTCCATCACCCTTAACTTAGCCGGATAAAGCAGAGAGAACTTATGGCCGGACTTAGAAAGCATTTTGCATACTGGAACAAAGGCCCTCCGCCTTGCTGCCACCAAGGCCGAGAAGTCCTGAAAGATGAGGAGCCGGGACTGTTGACAAGTAAATGATTCCTGCTTTCTGTACGCAGCCAAAATTTGCATTTTGTCGGAGTAATTCAGCAGTTTCATTATCACAGGCCGGGGACGATTATTAGAAGGTTTCTCTGGGCCAATGCGATGGAATCGCTCAATAACCAGAGACGCAGTCTCCTTGAGATTCAGGGCCTCTGGTAGTGACTTTGTTAAGAGGCGGTCCAGCTGGCTGCCATTGATGGATTCCGGAATCCCGATTATCCTCAAATTGTTGCGCCTACTCCGGTTCTCCAGGTCGTCTACTTTTTCAGAAAGGATGGTTATTTCACGATCCTGACAATCAATCTGCTGTTTGGCTTTTTCCAGATCATCCTCAAGGGTTGAAATACGTTGCTCTGCTTCCTGTAATCTATTGGTTTGTGAAGATACTTGTTCCAGCACTTCAGTTAGTTTAGTGTCCAAAGAAGCCAGTTTTTGATCCAATAACGGACCCAACACCGCTGCGAGGTCTGCCGCTGTGGACCCATGTAGTGATGATTTTGGGTCAATGTCCATTAGTGCTGCAGAAGGCTGACCCTCAGAGCAGGCAGATGGTGAGTCCAACCACTCAGCTGACTCACGGAACGGAGGGTCCGGATGTTTTTTGGTTGGTTTGCTTTTACCATCCCTTTTATCCTTGGGAGGATTTTTGTCAGGTGGTTTGTTGGCCTTTTCCTGCTTGGATGGCGAGTGGTTAGCCAGGTATTTATGCATAATAGCTGAAATCGCAGGAAAGGGAGAAGTAATGAGGTCAAACAGCAGATAGTAGTAGACTGTACTGGAGTGGATCTAGCCGGGGACCACAGAGAAAAAGGGATATTATTCCATCTTGTCGTACGCGGTCAGCTCACGTGACCACTTAAGCTGATTGCACATTAGTGTTCCAACGAACTATTACTGTTGAGCTGTAACTGTCCGAACTGTGGCAGTACAACAACGTGAGCAATAGTTCTGTTAAATGTCCTGTAGTGTAAAATAGGGTCAGTTTATGAGTAACAGGGTACAGGGAGAACAGTAATCAAATCCGTGCCGAAAGCAGTGAGTAATGCAGAGTTTATAAAAGACACCAAATTAATGAACAATGCCACGTCTGCGATGGGGTTCTGCACTTAGGTGTTATGAATAGTAATGTAATCCAAAATGGCCGCAACTCTGCAGCCCACGCACTGGGATGACCACTGCAGTAAAGAGAGCAAGCAGGTGGGCTCAGTAGGGGAGCAAGAAGGCGAAAAAACAACAGCCCCACACTCACGGAAAGTCAGCTCACTGATGGTTGCAACTCGCAGGGAAGCGCGTCAGCAGGGAGCCTCACACGCAGCACCAAGAAGATGGCGGTCGGATCGTTACTCCGTGTATCGCTGTCGGGCTTCCGGGGAAAAGGCTTCAAACCTTCAGGTACTGGGTCCGATGATAGTCACGGACGTTGAGCCCGCAGCAGGTACGCAAAGGACACCCACACAGCCTCGAGTAGAATCCACGAAGCCGGAGCTAACTAAAATGCGGCCATTACAAAGGCCCGCCTCCCGGAAGCTGACATTCTTTTTTTTAAATTTATGAACAGCAAAATTATAATACAGAACAGTGAAAAAGGAATGAGACGAAGAGAGAGAGAGAGAAAAAATGTAGGAAAGGTACAGAAGAATACAGGTCATCCTTATTCCAGGTGGAGTCATTATAAACAGATATATCCAGTTATCACATTTCCACAAATGTTGCATATTCCCTATGATTTCTGGAAAGGGTAGGGCTTTGGAATTCTTGTCCATGCTGCCCTGGTAGCTATATATCGCTCATGACGAGTACAAGACTAACTCCTCCATTCTCATTATGGCACCCATTTCTTTCAACCATTCTTCAGTCAGAGGGGGGGGGGTCATTTGATTTCCAGTGCTTGCAGTGCAAATCTAGTGAGACCTTTCTTGGCATTTTTGAAGGGGCCTGGTATCATTGATAGTAATAGCACTTCCGAATCCCCTGGTAGGTCTACTCCGTGGCTCGTTTTAAGTGTTTTAGCACATCTTCCTGGTTTGATGCTGGTACATGCCCACTAGATATGTGTTGGGGTGCCCTTATTCTTGCCGCACCCCCAGAACATGTCTGTAGCAGTGAGGTATTTGTCTCCTGTGTTTTGGTTGCTATTCTCATCTTATGGGTGAGTATGTAGGCCTTCTGCCACACTGCATCAGGGAATGAGCCCCCCAGTTCTTTTTTTCCAATTAACAGCATAAACAGGTTTAGACTTAAATTTCAGATCATTGATTACTTTAACCCCAAGTGAGACTGTGCATGTTAGGGGGGGCTAATCACTTGTATCAAGGCCTCATAAGACGTCACTCTGTTTGTGGTTACTTTCCTTTACAGGGCTCTGGAATACAAGGTGGATAGTTGAACATATTGGAACTGATGTAGTGGTTTTAAATCTGCTTGTGGTACTATTGAATTGAGCAACCCAAGTTTTTATTTACAGACAAACAACACTAGCAAAACAAATGAGTGGCCAATACATATTTCCTTAACCCATTTTAATTAGGCTTGGAACAACTTCAAATGTATAAAAATACATCAGGGTACACCCCATACAGTGGTTCAAACTATTTATTTCTGTTTATATTTTCCATCAGGCCAATTATTATTTGTGCCCAAAACAAGACATTAGTACCCTCCTCCATCGGACCACACACCAACCACCGCTGCTCCAACAACATAGCCAACCCCACCCTTGGTCTGCACACCACCTCCTGCCACTGTAGCCTAGCAATTTTAAGATGATAAATGCATAACTAGAAGACCCAATTTTTTTATTAAAGTATATACTTGCAGAGAAACCTTCCATTTACTATTTAAAGGACAACATTTTTTTGTTGTAGGTAGGGATGCACCGAATCCACTATTTGGGATTCGGCCAAACCCCCGAATTCTGTACAAAAGACTTGGCCGAATGCCGAACTGAATCCGAATCCTAATTTGCATGTGCAAATTAGGGGTGGGTAGAGGAAAATAGTTTTTACTTCCTTGTTTTGTGACAAAAAGTCACGTGATTTCTCTCACCGACCCTAATTTGCATATTCAAATTAGGATTCGGTTCGGCCAGACAGAAGGATTCGGCCGAATCCGAATCCTGCTGAAAAAGGACGAATCCTGGCCGAATCCCGAACCAAATCCTGGATTCGGTGCATCCCTAGTTGTAGGGCACAATTAAAACCATGGATACACACCTTCCAGTACTTCCAGTTAAACACTATACTCTGTGAAGCACTACAGTAATTCAACTTTTTTCAAAGAGTTGGGTTACATCACATCCTGCTTCAGCCAGTCCTCTAGAGCCAGACTGATGATGAAACCAATGGACTACACACTAAGGGGCTGATTTATGATCATTCACGCATCTACTGTGAGTAAAAAGTCAGCGAGTTCTTTAACTTGCTCACATTTACTGCCATGATCAAGTAAGAAATTGAGGATGCCTTATTTATCTTCTATTTAAAATCATCCTTGTTTGATTCCTCTCTCTCTCTAAGTCCTGAGAATAACTAAAAATATAAATTGGATTCGGAAATAGCTACTAAAAATGCAATGCTCCAGAAGATAAATTCTACAAATAGTAGTTTTTGTCACTAAATGCTAAACTTACAGTTTGGCTTCTGGCCTTCTAGCTTTCAACAGTCCCTGGGGCATTTCCCAACATTATTATTTCAGTCAATGGGGCAAATACACTAAGTGCCGAAAATACGCAAAGTTTCACCAGGGCACCGCTAATTCACTAAAATCCGAAGTTGCGCTCAGGGAGGCGAAAGGTAGCGAATTTTTTGGATAAAATTTCAGGCTTGATTTAGCAAGGAAAAGGGATGCACCAAATCCAGGATTCGGTTTGGGATTCTGCCAGGATCCAGGCTTTTTTAACAGGATTCAGATTTGTCCGAATCCATGTGTCTGGCAGAACCCAATCCAAATCCTTAAAATCATATGACTTTTCATAGCACAAACAACAAAATTATTTTTTTTTACACACACTGTGCATGTGGTACAAGGTAAAGCCTAACTACATAGTGAAGGCCAATGATTTATTGAATAATAAAGATGGATCATATTCTGTCACTTAAATTTCTCAAGATTCTTGAATTTTCAGTGCCTATGGCAAAACCTTGACTTGTTAGAAAGTGCTCCTCGTATTTGTGGCATTTATAGGATGGAAGACAAGACATGGACAATACAATGACGGTATTATGTGTTAGGAACCAGAGGTGGAGAAGATTAAGCACAGACCTTCAAGAAGAGACAATGTCTATTCTATAACTATCAGTTCATTATAGACTAATATTTTGCATGCATTTGGCTCAAAACAGTTCATCCTTTAGCCTTTTAGGTTTTAGTTGTTTAACTATTAGGTGCTTTACACTGGTGTCTTGTTATATACACTGAATACTTTTACCTTAGATACAGTGCCACCTTGTGGCCAAAGACTATTTCTTTTTTCTTCAACATCTAACATCTATTCTAAAGTCTACAACCAAAACTGCTGCACTATACATAATATGCAGTATTTAAGTGGGAATTATTTTGCCTATAAATAGTTTCTGCTATTGAATTTTATATGATAAATTCTGCTTAGTACAGCAGCCAGGGGTCACCCCTTCTGCCAGCTGTATATAAAAAAATTCTTGTTGATTATGAAACTTATCACCCCATTCTAGGTACAACAATGTTTAAAATAAAAATGCCTAAAAGTGTTTTAAGTGTACAAACACTGGGTTCTTGATAAATAGAAGGCACCACACTACCTGGTACATGAGAAGCTGTTAGGCAGCAGGTCATTAAATGTGCTGGGTGGGCAAAAGAACTAGACTAGTCTAAAGCTGAGGACACTTGGCACTGACAGGCAATGGATGGAAGAGTTGGAGGATATTTTCACTTAATATACTGATACACTACACTTTATCCTTACCCTCCAACCCCTTTGCTGTTAGTCTATTGTCTATGCAATGCATCCCTGCAGGTTATTGCTATAATTGCTTGCATGGCGGGCGTGGTGATGATGTCATACACAGAAAGCATAGAAGCAGAAGCTGTGATTGGACGGATTTTGGCACTTTCATCAGCAATCATAGCTGCAGTCAATCAGGTAATTTGTTTTTAGTTTTGGTACACAATACTGCATTGTGCATCAGTAATAGTTATATATTATAAACATACATTCTCAGAAGAATTTGGCAACAGGTCTATGTACCTTCAGTGTACCATCTGAATGCAAGTGGCAAGAGTAATATAGATGGACATATGTATAAATATGATTAGGAAATTTGTACCCAAGCTTTGATCGCAGTAAAGGTGGCCATACACAGATATTGGTTGTATGTGGGTGACTAATATTTTGCCAAAATGTTACCTACTTGGTCTGGAGGTTTGCCAGTTTTTATTGGCCTGTGTATGGCCAATTCCAGTGCTGGCAAAGCAGGTTAAAGGAAAGTAAAATATAAAATATTCCAATAGTTTTTTTTAAATATTTCACAAAATAAAATTAATGTTCTCCATGGTATTTTTATTTTAAAGCACAGAAACTCAAGATTACTTATCTGGGGTTTTGTAAGGTTGATTTCAATTACATTTTATAATTTACAATATAGCCCTTGAAAGAGATTTCAAACCCCATAATAAAGTACCTGCTTTGCACATTGTTTGGGGGTGATTATGGCCCATTCTTATCCAGATTTGCTGCAGGTTTTTTATTAGAGGGATGATGTCAGTGCAGAGAAAGGGGTGTAAGAAAATATCTTTTTCAGTCTGCTTAAAAAAATGAAAGCTTTGAGTGAAGGTTCCCCTTTCAATACAACAATAATTAGAAAGTAAAGGCCCAAGTAACACTGAAGAACAAAAAATGGGAATATCCTACAATATGCAAAAACCATGAAACTGTAAATAACTGTTATTGCTATTTAAACATTTTAGGACTTACAAAAATTGAATGTATGCCTTATCCTTTGATCTATTCACATAAAGTTTCCTGTTAATAGTTCTAATTAAGGAAACTTCTATGAGCCTCTTTGAGCTAAAAATGACTGATAAAAGAAGACAGTAGGTTTTAGTTAAGTATTAGCTCCATTACATAATATGATACATGCTGATATATTCACCTTAAAAGGGGTCATACACCTTTGAGTTAACTTTTACTAGGATGTAGCAAGTGATATTCTGCGACAATTTGCAATTGGTTTTCATTATTTGTGGTTTCTGAATCAAAATTACCCTAGCAACCATGCACTGATTTGAATAAGAGACTGGAATATGAATATAAAAGGCCCATATAAAAAGATGAGTAATAAAATGTAAGCAATAACAATACATTTGTAAGGACAAAGCATTTGTATTTAAATGGCTGGAAAGAGTCAGAGTAACAGAAGGCAAATAATTCTAAAACTATAAATAACAAAGTTGCTTAGAACTGGCCATACCAAAGGCAAACCACTCCTTTAAAAAGGAGACACATTGATTAATGTTGTACTACATATATTCTAGCACAACCATAATAAAGGATTTACATGAGTCTTTTTATGCAAAGGCAAATGGCACGTAAAAGGTAATGTCAAAATATAAAAATACTTGGGAACTTTTACTTATAGGTTTGTAAATGTATATTTCTGGATGGATCTTATGTTTAATATATTATAGGTTAAATTATCTTTTAAAGGAGAAGGAAAGGTTAAAGCTAAGTAAGGCTTATCAGAAAGGTCCACCTTAATATACCAGTAAACCCTCAAAGTAGTACTGCAGAGTCCTTTGTCAAAAGAAACACTGCACTTCTTTCTTTCTATTTTGTACACATGGGTTTCTGTATCAGACTTCCTGCCTTCAGCTTAAACCTCCTTGCCCCGGGTGTGAGCATGCTCAGTTTGCTCCTCTTCCCCCCTCCCTTCTCTGCTGTAATCTGGGCCCAGAGCTATAAGTGAGGAGGGAGACTCAGGCAGGAAGTGATGTCACACCAAGCTAATACTGCAGCTGCTATCCTAAACAAACAGAGAGCTTCTACAGTTGGTAAAACATTCTACAGAATAAATATAGCGTTCTAGCTTGCACTATTGCAGCTAATCTATTGGCAATAAAATGCCTCTGTAGTGTTCCTTCTCCTTTAAAGGGAGAGAGAGGAGGCATCTGGGAATATGAAGTGCAAAAGTGATTTATACTTGTCTTCCTCTGCACTCTAATTAGCTTGTAATTACCCCTGCAGGTTCTATTCCAGCTTTTGCTTGGTCGATTAAGTTGGCAGGAGACAGTCATTTTCCTAGGACTAACTGGAGTTTGTAATACTCTACTGCTGTGGTGGATTCCCCTCACTATGTATTTCCAAAGAGGTGTAGAAAAAAATGAGAAGGATTTTATGTCTTCCTTGACATACCTGTGTATAACAGCTGTGTTATTCTTTTGTAAGTATTCTATTTTGTAATTATCAAAATGATCCTATTGTCGTTGCACTAGTGACAATTATGTTGCACAGCAACTACTTTTAAAGTGTACATGGTTTTTGAATATTATGTTCTAGGTATATCCATTGTTTCTTGAAAAACAAATATCCATTACACTATATATATGGTTTGCATTAAAGAAGCTAATTAAAGCTGTAGGGCACTAGTAGGGTTGCCACCTTTTCTGGAAAAAACACTGGCCTTCCTATATATTAATCTTTTTCCCCTATTAATAACACTGGGATCAGCCATCATTTTTACCCGCCAGGCCGGTAAAATACCAGCCAGGTGGCAACCCTAGGCACTAGTGATTTTATCCCACCCTTACCTGTAAAGGAGGAGGAAAGATTTCCCCATTGACTGACAAGGCTCTCTGAATCCATTACCGTAGAGGTGCTTGAAGTTTTAACAACTTTGTATCCTTTATTATGATCCATAGTTATACACTATGACGCTAACTGACTTCTGGTTGCCTAAGGGTCCTCTTACACAAAAAAAGGGGAACATATTCAATTTATATATGATCAGAACACAAATAAATACATCAATTTTACCTGTTTGCCTAATAAAAACTATATTGGTTATTTATTTAGTTTCACAGATACTCTTCCTGCTTTGATGCATGCATAAGTTTCACACTGGATCTCTGTATTTTGATCCAACACGTTATGTTGGCTTCTAGGCCACAGACAGAAGTCTGATAGTGTATTTAATAAATTCCTCTCCTGAGGTCAATTGCAGCTTTGGAGATATTTAGGGGGCTAATTACCAGAATCCTGTTCTCTATAAGACTTCCCATACTATGTGTCTATACTGTATATCTCTTTCACAAGCTTTCACAAATCCTGTCTTACCATGTGGACAGTATGAGGGCTTCCCCTTCCTGCGGAATGCATGAATAGACCTTCTGATTTTGGTTTGCAGCTGTAAAAGCAGTTACTATGTTAAGGGGTTTGGTTCTTCTTGCTATATTTGCAACAGACTGCATTGTACTTGCAAGTTAATAAAGACCAACATATATGTAGCTCATTTACAACAGATGTTTTTGCACCTTAAATAGATGACAAATACTGAGATATAGTGATTTCAAGATACCTGGGAAGAACTAGTAGTAAATGTTTCCTCACACCTGGGCTTTCCTGGCCGGCAGGTGGGAGCCAAAATGTATGGTAACATGGTGACACTATTTTTGGTGTTCGAAGAACCAGGATACGGGAAATGTGCTCAAAACGGTTTTTAATAGGAAACTTGAACAGATTGTGCTGGCCCGACAGAATTCAAATGAGAAAAGAGAGTATAATCTGAAAGATAAGTCCGTATAACAAATCAGAGGTTGGGGGCAAGCTGCAGGTTGATGCAAGTCCGTGTAAACAGGTCTTAGATGGATGGCAGGCAATACAAGTCCAAGGAACAGGCAAGAGGAGTTTGGCAGGCGGCAGGCAACACATGTCCGTGGAACAGGCAAAGGGTCAAAACCCAGGAGATCAGATGGTTAGCAGGGACAAGGTATTAAAGGAGAAGGAAAGGCTAAAATTAAGTAAGCTTTATTAGAAAGGTCTATATAAATACATCAGTAAACCGTCAAAGTAATGCTGCTCTGAGTCCTCTGTCAAAAGAAACACCACGTTTCTTTCCTTCTATTGTGTACACATGGGCGTCTGTTTTCATCTTAAACCTCCAGGGCATGGCCTTGATCATGCTCAGTTTGCTCCTCTCCCCCTCCCTCCTCCCCTCCCTGCTGTAATCTGAGCCCAGAGCTATAAGTGAGCAGGGAGAGAATAAGGCAGGAAGTGATGTCACACCAAGCCAATATGGCAGTTGCTATCCTAAAAAAACAGAGAACACTTCAAGAGCTGTTTACTCAGGTATGGTAAAGCATTCTGCAGAATAAATATAGTGTTATAGCTTGCACTATTGTGACTAATCTATTGGCAATCAACTGCTTCAGTAGCTTTCCTTCTCCTTTAACAGGACTGTGGAACAAGAACAGGGCAAATCAGGAACACTGGCAAAAAGGCTAGAACACAGGCAAAAAGGGGGCTATACACAGACAGATATTATCGTATGAAACGAAGTTTTGATATTCGTTGTGTGTAATTATATATAGTAATTATAACTTAAATTTTGGAAAAAACGGTAAAGAAACAAAAAATGTGTTTGGAGGGTGAACAAACCCTTTAAGGTGTCTGAAAATTGATCCTGAAAAGTAATCCTGAGGTTAACAAGTTATAATAATAATGTAATTGAATAATAATACACATCCAACGCGTGTTCAAGAACGTTAAAAGACAAGTGCTTAGCAATGCAACTCAGACTACACTTCCTGCTTTAGCAGTAAATATAGATTTATTGGATGGAGTATAACAAAGGAGAAACCATCCAGATTTTTAAAATAAAAAATTAAACATGTAAATAAAGCATGTGACATTTCATATTGGAAATTCAAGCAAATATTTAAAATCCATGCACATTTAAAAATTATAATAATAATATTTAATTTAATCACAACCTATTAAACCACCTTACTTCCTCCTCACCACTATTATAGATTGTCCTGAGTTGTCCTGAGTTGTGTAGGCAGTAGTTTGTGCTGATTGGGATTAGTTGCATGTGTGGTATCTGGCTCGCTTGTGTGCATGATGGCTGACTTGTGCGCCTGTGGTGCACATGATGCACATGTGTGATTGGTGGTTGGCACCAGTAGTTTGCAGGCTGGTTAGCATCAATCAGCAAGTTTTGTGTGCACTACCTGATCTGAGCACCAGCATTTTGCTGGTTCTGTAGTCAGAACTGGAGTGCTTTTGGTTTCTTAACCTTTTCACTGTGTTACATCAGTGCTGTGTTTGGATGATTGTCTGCTGGTCTGTGGTTGGTGTTGAGGTTTTACTACTATCACTGGAGTAGGCTGCTACCAGTGAGGTGCTTGATGCTGGTGAGTGTGCCAAGCCTTATTTTCTAGGGCCACAGGCTAGTTCTGAGGGCTGGGTACATAGCTCCAGCATAATGGTAGATGTATCCAATTTGTGGCCAGATCCTGGTGTGGATAATCTGGCCTATTGGTGGTTGCTAGGGTGGCTACACTACTAGAGAGCTGACTGGTGCCAGCGTTCTGTGTGTGGCTTCTAGTGCAAAACTGTGTTTTGTTTTTGGCAGAAGATTCTTCTCAGTTAGGTTTTTTTTTTTTTTTGTTGGCAACCTTATGGTAGAAGTCCCTCTAGTCTGTGAGCAAATTAGTTGCTTACTATGTTCTAGACATTTCATTCTGGAACTTATGGTGCATTTTTGTCACTCATTTTCAGGCTGTACACTTATTTCATCATCCCTGTTTCAGTGATGCTGGCCTTGTTATTAATGGCCTTTTTAGCATCTGTTGGTTTGTTATTTTATTTCCACCCCTTATTGTTTTTGGGGCATAATTTTGGTATTTCCCATATGGAAGGGATGGAAAAGAAATATCACTTACCTTCATTGTAAATTCCATCTCTTCGAACCCGACATGTCAGTACAGGGTTTCCCATAACAAGCTATTATTACTGTAATAGCTTGTTCCTGTAATGCTCAGGTGATGAGGAAGTCAGGTGGTTTTATAAGTCATGATTATGTTATAGAACCTGCCCTATAGGGAGGGGCAATATGGCCCATCTGCACAGATGTCAGGACAAGAATAAATACAATTTATGATATGATGGTAAAAATTAAATTGTCATTTTCTTTCCCACCCCTTGAAGGTGGACCACATTTCCAATACATGTTGGGAGCCCCTTTAGCTTGGTTATGTTTTCATACTGTTGTTTTCTTTTTTATACACACTTGATGAATGAATCCTCATAAGAAGTAATTTTTTTTATTGCGCATTAAAAAAAAAAATATCCTGTACTATGCTGTATGATTTACCAATCTCTTTTTTGCACTGGCATGATTTGTTTCAGTGCAGGGAGTATATCTTTAATTCCCACATATGTATTGAAGGATTTGCAGAGGGTGTTACAGCTCTGCACTGTGCCAAGCTCCTGCACACCAAACAATATAATAAATAAAGCAATATTAAATATAACCAAACCAACAGTAGTACTCATTGCATTAAACTTGGATTAAACCATATTCTGCTTTGCTTCAGTATTTCAGTTTCTAGAAAAGGTCGGAGGGCATTTCATTCCTCAGTCTGGAATCTCATTTGGCATATTCCTAAGTGTCTTTGTTAGCATTGGTAAGTATTATTTTTTTTTATTGAAGCAAATGTGTTTTTGCCATCCATGTAAACTGACATGCCTCCATTCAGCTACTAGAGTATTAGTGAGATTGATGATTAGGTCTGGTTCATCCCACAAATATTCACCGGTGTTATCATCAGAGCTCTTAGCAGGTCTCTCAAATTCTTTCACTCCCATATAGTATGCTATAGTTCTATCCTGTTGCAAAACCAATTATTTGCCCAGTGGTTATAACCATCAGTTATTTTACTCTCATTTTGGTTGGATGGACTGGAGGAAATTTTTACTTAGCATTTTACTGGCTGTCTTCTTTTAGAACCCAGTAGATGGGATAGTGATATAGCCAAGCAATTTGAATGATTCAGCTGGACTCTGATGATTATACTGCAGATATGTATGTAAAAGGGTAGGAAGGTGGAGTGGCTCTTACATGTATTTTTGAGGTTTAGACTGGTAAAATGTTTTGGGATTAGAGAAGCAAGTAGTTAGTACTACAGAGCTTGGGAAAATGCTGGCATACCATCTTTTACTAAAGCACATGACAATATTCTAGGTTAACTACTTAATGTTGTCAAAACTATTTAAAAGCCATTGACAATCAGTTTTAGAATTCTATTGGAAGCCCAATAAACCATTTTGTTATTCAGTTTAAGAATGTGCCAACGCATGCTAATTTTAACATTCTGTGCTATAATTAGCATGAGTAAATAATATGGAAGGGGAGCCTAATCCAAAGGCTAAATCCTTTGAAATTATACAAATAGATAATTTTATTGTATTCATTCATTATCCTAAGACTGATGAAATTGGAAAACAATGCTCACAAGGGCCATGTTATGAGGTTCATATCTGTCTATTTGTTGAAGAGTAAGACATTCAGAAGCATATTGTCTTTCCCCTATTTGTGGACAAAGAAGTTCCTGAATGGCTTTAAGTTCTTTATATTAACCATCAGGATTACAGAAAGGTCTTTACAAATGACATGCCTTTACAGATGATATAGATACATTGTGCTGCCCATTGTGGATTGTGAAAATTACTTATCCTTCACAACATAGCTATTCCCATATAATGAGAACAATTCTGCAGGAAATGCTAAGTGTGCTGCTGGCTTAATGAACGTTAATAAGGTTGATTATGGTTAGACGATAATTAGATTTCAAGTTATATTCAAGTTATAAGATAACTTTAAAGCAGATGATTTTGCTCAGGGCTAGGTCTGGTGTTTTTAATTTCTCAGTCATTCTGTATGAACAAACTAATGTATAATAAAATATAGGCTGCAAGTAACTTGTAAAAATTGAATATTCAAACGTAATGAATACAATATATTCAACATAAATATAAAAATGTATGCATATTGTGTAATAAGGTATTTTCTGAAAAAAAATGCTTTTGCACAGTCTGTTATGCTCTGTTGTTATAAATCATTTGCCATTAAAAATTAGCTCCACAGTGTTTCTTTGTTATTTATTTATGCAGAGCTATAAGGAACTAAATTCATATTATATTTGCTAGAATACATGAGAGTTTCTGTTCTTGCAATTCACACACATACTGTATGGCATGTACAGGGCACTAGGGTAAAAGGTTGCACTGTGGAAGCAGAAAGAGCCCATGGATGGTGAGCAGGCCCGGACTGGCAATCTGTGGGTTCTGGCAAATGCCAGAGGGGCTGCTATAAGATTCCATAGAAAGTCAGTATTTAGTGGGCTGTGGGGGCTGTTTGGGCCTCTATGTGGGCTGATTGGGCCTCTTTGTACCTGAAATGCCAGGTTCTCAGTCCGGACCTGATGGTGAGCTTTCTTCTCTGGCTTTGTACCATATGTTGAAATCACAAAGCTGGTATTGATATACACAAAGAAGCAGCCAGATGCAGCCAGGAACAGGGTTCCTTTTTGCACATATAAGGCCTGAGGTATGAACATAAGTGCAAAACACTAAAACAGACACAAAACTCATCATGTTTTACTGCTAATACAAAGATACTTGTGTCTGTACATGCTCTTAAGAATCTTTCCTTGGGCAGCCTGCTATGATGACACATGACGCACATGGATGCAAAGAAACCCAAGAATTAACACCAGCGTTACCTGATGATAATTCAAGTGTTTCCTTAGTGGAATGGGCCTACAGTGAATTGGATGCTAATGCCATTTTTTTACTCTGATAAATATCTTCAGTCACAAATGCTGTGCTGAAACCACGCAACACAGCTTGAGTGTGATTCACCAAAGCAGCAAATTTGCATTTATATTGGTGAATTGTATGCATGTTTCCTGCATAGTATTCAGCTGGCACCCACAAGGATGTTGGAATTCTAGGTTATTTATTAATGCCCTTATTTATTAATGCCCTTGATGGAACTACTAGAGCATTTTAGGGGCAACATCTCTACCCTTAGGGCTCAGTTACAGAGAACTATTGCAGATTTTAGTATAGCCAGTACTCTAAATCTGGTGAAAGGTTCTAAGACCTACCATGCATAAAAAGAGGGAAGTGCTATGCAAAACATCACTGAGTTGTTGCCAAGAGAAAATAAAGGTTTCTTATTGAGGAATGCTGTCATGAGAAGTATATTGCACCCTATTTGTGAAGCACAGGTAAATTGTTTGCAGTCTTCTTGTACTTTGTTCTCAATGCCTATCATGCCAACAAGTGTTACATTACCCTGCTTGAATGAGGCTTATGGTACATGTAGCATGGAGTCCATTAATAAGCCCTTACATGGCCTGATAGAGTAATTTGGTTAACAAATGTAAATGGCGGGTAGAGTTGTGCAGAGATTTATCATGTTGAGGCCATTTACATAGAACATCTACAATGCTAGGAATACTAGGATTTTTATATATATATATGCTGGAGTAATTTAGCAATAAATTAACTTAATAATGAAATGTATAGATCAGTGGGTATACTATTCTGAAATGCTATTTTGTTTTTTTTAGGTTTGGATTATCCTTGGGTTTTACCATCTGGAGGGTATCTCTTGGGAATATCAGCTATTGGTGTGGGCTTCCTGTTGCTACTCATCCCTGAAAACTGGAAAGAACTTCTGGGTATGAAATCAACTGAACAAGGTCTTTTGGATGATGGCAGTGAAGAAAGCAGGGCCAAAAGCATTGCATGACATAGTTTAACATTCTGATGCATCTTCCCTGCATTCAGCAGATGCCTTTGGTCATCACATTTAAACATTTAAAAGCACTTTTGCAACTGGAGCCCAGATAATGAATAATATCTCTTCTATCAGTGTCTATTGTTAATATGGCAAAACCCTAGTCAAATGGAAAGAAAAACCCTCAGGGTTGAAAAATGAAAAATAAATGTATTCACAAAACAACTGGATTGATAGCAATTTTTTATTTAACACTTCAAGCAAAGCAACATCACTACTAAATTCCCAGAATTTGTTTTGTACCGTGACAGTAAAAGTCAAACACCGTGCTACAAAAAGCTAATGTGTGTATTCCATTCTTGCTAATACACACAAATGAGTGCAAGCCACACCCAGCTCTGTGGCTATAGGCAGCAAAATTGTGAAAATAGAAGGACCAAAGCTCTTTGCTAATTACAGGCATAGAATTCTAAGCACTCATCATAGGTATACGGGTATTGTTTATAGAAAATGTGTTTTTCAGACAAAGTATTACTCTTTAAAACTAGAATTCCACTTCTAAATCTCAGGAGATTCATTATTGATTTCACATTCACTATCATCTCTATTGGACAAGTACATTTGTAAAATGTATATCTGCATCTCATCATTGACAGTCAATTAATACATAATACATCAAGTTGTTAATAAATGGATGTCATTGGTAAAATCTTTTAAAAATCTGCACAATAGTTTCTATTAACGTTTATTGAGCTATATATACCACCGGCGGCTGTATTCTATGTATTTAACAGCCAAAGTGCTTCACTTTCTGTTAAATGATCCACATGCAGTAAACACAATTAATAAATGGAGCTACAGGCCAAGGCAAAAGTGAGATTTACTGTGGCATCAGAATATGTAATAACAGTTATCTTCATATTATGAATATGATGCAACCAATGACTACATATGTAAGTTAACCATGTGACATATCATTAGTGTCCTTTAAAAAAGTGTTCAGGAATGGAGTTAATATTTTAAACTAAGTGTGACAATTATGTGTATAAGGAAAATCTTGTTGGAGACATGGGTAAAGATCCCAGAATCATAAAGCCATCTTTGTTGAATATATACAGTATTATGTATAGAATTCTTTAGTATTTGTGCAGCAGCACCACCATCATTTTAGAAATGTGGTGTCAGGAAGCACTGTGAAAAGTTATACATTGTAAACAACATACGACTACTCACTACATTCTCGAAAATCGGGCTGAACAAAAATATCTATAAAATATACAATTTGTAGAAAGGTGCATTTGTTGAATATATAATAGCTATTCTGGGTCTGCTGAGAAGCATAGAGGTACTCAAATGAATTATGCCTGCAAGATATGTAGATCTGTATTTTGTTATAAAAATATGGGGCCAAATTCAGCCTATTATAAATTATTTACTTTTATTTATTTATAGCATTAACACATTTATGCAGTGCTTTTAATTGTCTTGCTAAAGGTAAACAAAGCAGGCAATGGCATATAAAACGCTTCACCATTATTTAAAAGCTACAATTTCTAGTAAATATTGTTGATGCCAATCTAGTTTCCAAAAAGCAGAATTAAGCTCAAGATAATACAGCATAATACTGTATATTGATATAACGTAGAAATCAATTATTTTTCAGATCCTTGAGTTGCCCATTACATTTATTAGCATTGAAGATAATGTGAATGGATCTGACTTCTATGATAAATACCTATGAAAAATACACAGGCCAGATATATTCCACCACTTTTTTTTCATTCCTATGGGATTTTTTTCATCAAACCATTAGAGCTCATCCATTTATCAAAATGTGAGTTTAGAGCTTAAT
Organism: Xenopus laevis; assembly: GCF_017654675.1. NCBI lineage: Eukaryota > Metazoa > Chordata > Amphibia > Anura > Pipidae > Xenopus > Xenopus laevis. The sequence goes on along the minus strand of NC_054377.1, from coordinate 31,549,898 downwards.
AAATAAAAACTCACTCACATTCAATTCATTCTTATAGGCTTTTTAGAAAGTTAGAACTCAACATTTGATAAATACGGTTCTAAAAACCCCATTGAAATGAATAGAACGTTGGTGAGTTTTTATTTATTAAGCTCTAAATTCACATTTTGATAAATCTGCCCCTAAATGTGGTGAGCTCTAATCTCACTTTTTAATAAATCTGTCCCATGGCCTGCATGTTGAAAAAAATCAACATTATCTACATTACAAAAACATTTCTATGAATAAAGATAACTGCATATAATACTATCAAAGAACCTATTCATGCAAAAAACACATAATTATAGATCATTACTATGACCTTAGCAGCAAGTGAAAGAACATAAAGCCTGAGTAATATTTAGTAGGGGTTCCACTTCTCAACAACCTTCTGTTTAAGATTTCATAAAGTTCGCAGCTGAACCAGTTTCCTATTATTGCATCATTAGTACTGGTGCTTTGAAAAGATCATTTTATGTGTGTAATGTGCATTTAGCTTCAGGTGAAGTTAATTTCATTGGATTCTGCGTAGTGCAGCTAAAATACGCTGAAGCAGCTTTATCCTCACAGTGGTGCATTATTTTTCACAGAAGACTCAGCTGATACGACATTTCTCCTTTTTGCTTAAACTTCTTCGCCTTTGCTCCAGACTTCTTTCAATTCTTTCATCCTCCTCCACAGCCCTGGAAAATTATGGGTTAATCGGTAAGTCACAGTCTTTTAAGACAAGATAATATCATAAACAAGTAATTATCAGGATTAACTAAATTTGTCATACAGACAGGAAGACACTTGACAAGAAGGGAAATTGAAATAAAATGAATGAAAGGTAATAGGATATAACAGATGGAATGCAGTTGAAGCAGGGTTTCCTTTGACTTTTGAACTGTTAACATACAAACATGTAATGTAATAAAAAGCCTTGTGTTTGTCTACAGTAAATGCTATCTGCTAATTGGATGATATGGGTTGCAAGAAAAGTTTAAGAACATTTAGTACATAACCAAAGTTTCAAATCATAGACCAAAGCACTCAGCACAAAAAGTTACACTACTTCCTCCTTACTAAACAAAATGTATAAAATATTTGGGTAATTGCACAAACTACCTTGTCTTCTGGCATTTCACATGATTCTCACATGGTACTGCATATGGAAATGGCTTTGACATGCCTCTGAAAATAAATTTCTGCAAACCTAATTTCATCATGCAGCAGATATTGCCTCCACACAGGCTGCACAATGTGTTCCTTTGGGTAATAAAGTAATTACAATACAAGCATAACTGGGCTTATTTGGAAAATAGATATAAAAACTGGTTCTATATTTTAAATGTATTGGTTATTTGAGGAAGATTTACTAACACATTTATTCTTGACCTTTTGTATTTTTTCCCTTTGGAAAAATGTTACTTCCCTTATGTTCCAACCAGTGTACACACTGGCAGGTAACGTTTCATTTTTAAACCTAATAAGGATAGTCCTTAAACAGAAATTTTCCGAAAGTTGTAGTCTGTCCAACTTCTGTTTCATCAAATAGGGTAACCAAAACAATCAACCAAGGAATCCCCTGCAGACCAACATGTATGCTTTCTCATATGTGCAGGTGCCAGACCCTCCTTTCCCTTGGGATGGCATTCATTAAAATGTTCTTACCTGATCTCTTTGATATGCAAATCCCTTACAAGACCATCACGTTGATTCACAAGAGACACTAACTCATCCAATAAGAGTTTCTCTCTCTTTTTCTGGGCTTCACTCTTCATACAGTCTGAAAGACAGTCATTATTTTTATGCAGAATTCAACTATATTCTTGGCAAGAAGGGTTTACAACACAATAGGCATAAGAGCCATGCTTAAAAAGCATTGTTTTACAGGTAATTGTATAAAAAGCAGTCAAAACATTAAGATTACAGTTTGCCTAAAAGCACCAAAAATCTGAAACATTCAAAGGCCCATTTATGGTGAAGCAAGGTGCAAAGATCTTGTGTCTTTGCACTGCAACATGTTTTACCTGCCTGACTGCCAATCAGGCATGTTTACAGCCCAAGGACCACAAGCCAGTACTTTCTTTCTTGCATATTTTAAACAATAGCAAAATAAATGTGTCCACAAAAAATAAAGTGTATATATTGAATTATGTACCCTGTATTGTAAAATATAAGGATATTAAAAACCACAGAGGAGTTCTATGGCCATATATGGGTCATGGAACTCCAAGGTGACTAATGTTCTCATATTTTACAACTGGGGGTAAATTATTTATTATAATAAACAAGTTTCATTGAGTTATGTAACAGAAATCACTAAGTACTGATTATAACCAGTATTAATACAAGTATAATTTACAGTACTGTATATTCATGGCTCTTGTGTATTATAGGGGGTACCCAACAGTTTGGTACTATTCATATAAGAAAATAAAACACATTTGTTACTGTCTGATGTTGATAGATATTGTAGTTCAACAAACATTGACACTATATTACATAATGAAGTCTTGGGACAAGAAACTTTTTCCTTTTATGATTTTATAATTTGCATTTGTTTACAACCCCCACACCACAATCATTAGGCTGATATTTGACTCCCACTCACATTCTTTCATCAATTAATAAATTAATAGAAATTAATTAGACCTATGCCACACAAACGTTTTGAGATGAGCAGTGCTTTAGAATTCCAGCAAACAGCGTACTATTATATATTTCAAGGTTCAAGCAGTAAGTGGCTAATAATTTCCTCATGCTGTGACAATGAATGATGATATATATATTTTTATATATATATATAAATATATATATATATTTTTTTTACCAGTTATTGGACCTACAGAATAATACAGTTATCCAGTATCTAAATGAGCCAAAAAGTGTTCAAATTTGCCCCTTGCTGCCCCCACTGCTTTTTCAAATGTTTTTTGGCATTAGCTCTAATGCCATGTTTAAAAAAAAAAACTCAAGTGCCATTATACCATAGTCCTTCTAAAATTAATGAAATTATTTTGCACCATAATATGCTTTGAAAAGTCTAATGAAATGAATGAGCACCCCACATATACTCCTACTCATTACAATAGTGCCCCAAATTGCCCTGTCTGTCATTTTTTTCTCCTCTGGTGACACTACTGACACACCTCATGCTCATGGGAAGAGATCAGGAGAGGTACTTCATACAGCACAGGGTGTTACATAGTTACATAGCCATAAAAGATTATTTTCCCCCCAAAGTACATCTTGGTATTAAAAAACATTTCCCTTTTCTAATTTGTCTGGGATGAGACAGCTTTTAGTTCCTTTATACTTACCATCAATACATAATAACCCTCGGAGGTCTCTGCTCAGGAGCTCAAATCTCCTTTCCAGATCTTGCTCTTCTACACTATAATAATAGAGATTTAAAAATTGGTAGCACAGTCTGTTCATTTTTTTTTTAAATTCCATGGAAACAAAAAACTTTAAAACAAGATTGTTTTGTTTATGTAAATTGTTTGTTTGTAAACTGACCTCATATATACTATACATATAGTCTAGATGGTGACCCTTATATTTACTATGATTTAGAGCAGTTGAAAAATGTACATCTTTTATAGGTCACATCAGCTTTTCAGTCGCTGATAGTTATTAACAAAACAAGAGCAGGTGGTATTATTTGCATAAACACCGCTGTCCTATTAAAGGAAAACTATACCAAACAAAGAAGGTCTCTATAAAAAGATATTGCATAAAACAGCTCATATGTAAAACCTTGCTTCATGTAAATAAACAATTTTCATAATAATATACCTTTTGAGTAGTATGTACTATTGAGTAATCATAGATACAAGTGCCATTTTAAAAAATAAGGGCCGCCCCCTGGGATTGTATGATTGACGGTGCATATAAACATACCAAACAAACTATACATGTTAGGTCACATGAGCCAATTAACAGACAGAGTTCTGTCTTTTGCTTCCACACTTCTTCCTGTTACAGTTAGAGCTGCAGTATTTCTGGTCAGGTGATCTCTCTGGCAGCACACAGACCATCGCCAAATGGTGAAACATCACCTTGCATTTACCTGAGTGACTTTCTGATATATTAATCTTAAACTTAAAGAATAACCTTACCTCCATACTACACGTTAAGTACTTCGAAATGCATATTTATCAAAACATTCTTTTTTTATTAGAGTCATTTTCAGAATGCAGGTTTTACTATAAAGTAGCAATTTAAATCTAATTATTAGGGATGTAGCGAACTGTTCGCCGGCGAACTAGTTCGCGCGAACTTCGACTGTTCGCGTCCGCCGAATGTTCGCGAACGTCACGCGACATTCGCCAATAGGCGTTCGCGTCAAAAATCGTTCGACCATTCGACCATTCGATTCCTTCGACCGCTAAAATCGAAGGATTTTCGTTCGAATCGAACGATCGAAGCCATTGGATTGAATGAAATCATTCGATCAAATGGCTTCGATCGTTCGATTCGAACGAAAATCCTTCGATCGAACGATTAAAATCCTTCGATCGTTCGAATCGAACGATTTTCGGATGTTCGAAGTTCGCGAACTGTTCGCATTTTTTGCCGGTGTTCGCGAACGGCGTTCGCGAACACATAAACGGCAGTTCGCTACATCCCTACTAATCATCACCATAAAACTGGTAGAAATGGAAAATGTTAAGAATCTTGTATGTCCAGTTTTAGTTTTAATGTATAGTTGCTGTTAAACACACCCTCTGCATTATCATTTTACATAATTATTGCCTTTTGTATTGTTCACTACTTACAGCAGCTGTAGCTCATCCTGCCTGCGGATCAATACATTCCTTCGATTTACTAGTGAGAACCACTCCTGAATCAGAGTCTCCTCTTCCTCTTTATCTGACCCTATAGTAAAGAAAAAACAGAATGTTGTCAAATATGCGCAAATGATATAAGCCAAATTCACAAACATGTCAGTTTGACAAAAGTGAATTGAATTATATTTTGTTTAGTCTATATTACCCAGCATATTGAATTTTTTTTGCTGAAATGTCATACCATTTTCCATAAGAGAACGGAGATCTCTTTCTACCACTGAAGCCCTTTCATCAATATTTCTCTGTTCAAGCTCTAGTGCTGCAAGTTCCGCTGTAACATATTGGCTGGTGTCTCTGAAACCCTGAGAAAAGAAAGAGAGCGGGGCTTATTTATAAAATTTAAACAATGCAGAATGGTTCACACAGTGAACATATCTGTCCTGCCCATGGTTATACAGTATTTAAAATGCTGGACAAGAGTGGTGCATTTAATGTGCAAATTTTTATTCACTCTGTGAATGTCCACCATGAGAGCTTTTAAAATATGGCATAAATCACAAATTGCAAATATTTCTGTGTTTAAGTTATGCTGCAACTTTGGTGGCAGAGAAAATATTTGCAGATTGCGAATTGAATTTACTTTTACCGCTATTATGATGCACAACAACCTTGCACAGGGGGGTAGATTTACTAAAGGACGAAGTGGCTAACACTAGCGACAATTCGCCAGGGTTACCATCCGAAATGACATTGGCTATTCACTAACAGGCGTAGGCGTCAATTTGTTAGCGAAAGAGACAGTCGCTAGCGTTCATTTGCACTCTATCGCCAGGCGACTTTTTGCTCTGGCGAAAGGTTTTTCAGAACCTTAACTCTTTCGCCAGATTTGACTTCTCCAACTCAGACCAGGCGAAGTGCTTAAAAGAAGCTAGATCTTCCTCAAGCATCTGTTACTTACATCATATCCTGTGTGCCAAAAATGCATTAAAGTTCAAAAAACTTTGAACTTTTCCTTTTTTTTAAACAGGATTTCCTGCAAAAGTCCTAACAAACTTTTTTTGTGTAACCGGTTTTCTCCAGACATTTTATATGGAACATTCATTTTACATCTTCACTATTAAATGCTCACACTGCCGAAGTAATGCTAGCAAAAAGTCGCCAGCGTTCGGCGCCCATGAGCATTTGCACCTGGCGAAGTGGTGCAAGGTCTGCAAAGCTGATGCTGGTGAAAATTTGCCCATTAGTGAATCTACCCCAGTGGCTGCACTCATTCAACCACCTGCCTCACTTGCGAATATTTATGCACAATGTGAATTCACAAAAGCTAGAGAGATGGCCACAGCAGTGCAATATTTCAGCCCAAACTTTATAAATGACAAACAGTGACTTTTATGAATAAATTAATCATGGGTGTCCACAGAAATTTTTCCAGGGGGAGCAAGCAGGTAAAAGTATTACAAGTATTACCAATATTTTGGTGGCAAAGACACAACACTAGAGACAGGCAGGTTAAAGTTGTGGAAATCAGGAGAACAGAACAGGGGAACTGGCCCTGAATGTGAGGTACAAACATTTGGGGGAGGGCAAGTGCACTTGCACCTGTTTGTGGACTCCCATGTGTCAGACAGATACAATGGTAATAGAAATGCTTATTCTTTATAAATGCTGTATTTTACTGTGAATCAAACAAATATAAATAAACAATATTTTCGGAAAAAAACAGGAACAAATAAAATAAATACAATTTGAAAACATTTGAAGGGCCTCTATATTCTCCTTTTGTGTTCAAACTTTGTGGTTATCTAATCAAAATATTGATGCATGGTAAGTATATAATTATGTTCCTCTTGTTTTGTTTGCCCTAGCGTCTGTGAAGGTGCTACCAGTTTACCTGGTATAGTATAGAACAGTGCATTCAGATGGAGGTTTGTAGGCAGGATGAGTGATCAGTTCATCTGATATGATGCCATTTAGCATATGTCAGAAACAGCAAACAGGAACAACCGCCCATATTTGATTGTACAAAGAAATAGCATGAGATTATTGATAATATATTGAGACTATCTCCTATACTAATACAATACAGTAATAAAATATAAGTATAAAGTGGCCCTTTTAGTGCAGTTATGAACACATACTGAAGCTTCTTCCTCTTTCACTCTGGCCTCTGTGGTTGGGATTGAAGGGGAAGTTGTCGGTATAGAAGGCACTATCTCTGTAAAGAAAATATTCATAAAATGATATTGGTTTAGAGCAATAACACAATGACGAATAGCTAAATGCAACAAACCTTCAAAGTTAGTTTTCTTATGCCATGACCTAGTCTTGCAGTCTTAAATATGTTATTTTATATTGCAATTACTGCCCATATTATTTTCAGTAATTTTACATCAGCCCAGAATTCAATCCGATGTGATAAACAGAAATCTTAACTGATGAATGCTTCTAACCCTGATTTATTAGTATTTCTAATACAATTAATGTCTAAAACACTTAGGGGATTATTTACTAAACCTCAGTTTTTTCTGGTTGAGATTTTTTGGGGGAAAAACTCAAATTTTCTCTGGAAAAAAATAAGAAATCCGCCATCTCAAACCTGTTGAGGTCATGTAGAAGTCAAAGGTAGATGTCCCTTTTACAATTTGAAGACGTGATCTGCGTTAGGTTTCATCCGATAATCTGAAAAATTGGGGGGTTTTGGGCAATATCACATCAATTTTTGCATTTCGGGCATCAAATCTGAGAAATTCGTACAATTTGAGTTTTGCGCTCAATTTTATCAAGTCTTTTTTTCTAGTTATTTTATTGATAAATAAGTTAAAATCGTGGATGGGAGTTCGGTCAAGATTGGTTTAATAAAAAGATTAGATAAATTTGAGTTTTAGTAAATAACCCCATTAATATTACACAGCAAGACTGTAACTATTCTAATGAAAATAAAAACTTATTTAACAGAAAAAGTAGAGGCATCCAAAAATAAATTATGTTAGTGTGCAAATAGTGGTGAGATAGAAGGGAACATAATAAGCTTTACACAATGGAGCTAACCATTTATAATTTGAGATGAGGGTCTGGAATCAGTCTCGTGGCTTTTTTGTGTGATATCCACTTCCTGCAGAGAGCACAACAATGTTTAAGTGACAGATATGCAAGTAAAAAAAACATTTCAATAACACTTATGGCAGGGCCACTTTAAAACATGGGCAAAAGGGGCAATTGCTCAGGGCCCACACTGATCTCTCTATCTGCCATAACATTTGTAGTACTGGCACACACCTTATTTCCTTGTTTATTTTGTTTTTTCTTTTACCTAAATTTCTACTGAAAGAGGGTAGTCTCATTAAAAAAATCACCTCACCAAAAATCTAATGAAGAAAATTTTATTCCATTCTGCCAGACAACCAAACATTTGAAGATTTGTACAAATTTCTTAAGTGTGCTACAAGGTTTTTCTATTGGTATCTTTACCCTGGCCCCACCAGTGCCTTAAAACAGCCATGCTGGAGAACAATGGGGTTTTCTTTCTCAATTCAAGAAAAACACTGAGAAAAAGCACAGACGTGGGAAAAAACTCGCAAGTATTTTCTGAAACCTCAAATATTCTGAATTTATTATAGGAAAAAACAGCAAATAGTCACCAGAAAAAAGATGGCAAGGTCGTATAAAAGTCGATGGGAATGTTCTCTAACAACTTTATTGATTTATTTTCCCAGTTTAAAACATTTGAGATTTTCAGCCTCATTGAAAATAAATGGGACAATGAGATTCTCGCTAGCAATTGTGAAAAAACACGCACGGGAATAGTTTGTCATGGTTTTTTCTTAAGTAAGCTAGCATTCGAGGAAAAAAGTAATTCCCAAACTTGGATTCTAATAATTATGCCCCTATTGTGTTAGAGGATAAAATACATAAAAGCTAGACTAACTAAAGACATCAGTTATTGCCTTTTTTTGTTGTTTGTAGTGAAAAAGCTTCTATTTAGATCAGTTGAATTGTCAGACACTAACTGGAAAAATATAATCTATGATTCCTAAATTTCTGTTTAACCAATGATATAAACAATATCATTACTACTACTGCACTGACCTCTGAAAGTGACTGAGTGCGTATAAGAGAACGTCTCTTCTTGACAAGGTCTGCATCACGGAGGTGACCCAGACCTCCTCCTTTTCTTGGAGGAGGAACTGGGGTAGAAGTAGAAGAAGTACTGGCATCTACTTGTTCCCAGTTAGAATCACACCCATTCAACCCTTCATTTACACTCAGTCTTTTTTTGATTCGAGGTGGTTGTGTCTCATGTGTCAGTGATGTTTGATTAGTAGTCTTGTGCTCTTCATTTATTGTAAGATCATGTGAAGCTTCTTTGGATTTACTTTTATCCTCAGATGATCTAGAGCCTTGCTTTTCTTTTCCAGAGCTTGGCATTTTCTGCTCTGTGAAGGAAAACCTGTGCTTTTCTCTTTCTTCCACATTATCAGAAGCTGATTTTTCTTGTTTTACATAGGAAGCTGTTTTTAAAACTTCAGGAGATTTTTTCACCATCTTTTTTAGATCAGGTGAAATATCTGCATTTAAGTGCTCTGGTGAAATAATTTTTCCAGCAGTATTCAGAATTTTTGACTTCTCAGTGGTGATGCTTGCCATACTGGAAAATTCAGCTTCACTCCCTTGAGTAGCACTGACTTCACGTTTCTGAGAAATGAAATGATCACGTATTTGGCAGAGATACGTAAGAATAATGAGCTTGTCGGGAATAGGATGAAGAAGCATATCTGTAGGACACAGAAGGGCAGGAATTCCAAGACTAGCAAAGCCATCAAATGCCTAAAAATTAAGAGAGGTGGGTGGTTTGAATTTTTAAAATAGAAAATAAACACAACATATAAAAACTTTAAACACTAACAAAGACCATTTTGGGTTACCGCTATAATATTTGAGAAAAAAAGTGTTACATGATTGCCATATACAGTAGTTATCTCTATAGAAATTATATTAACTCATTCTCAGTGTTCTCTCACTTAAGTGTTCTCTCACTTAAGCCTTGAAGTATCTGAACTTATAGTTCTGTAAAAATGTATAAATCCTATTGTAGCTCAGTGGTTGTGCAGGGGTGTGACTGAACTACTGTTGAGGTTCTCTGTATCTACTTGAGGATGGTTGAAACTAAAAATGAAAATTTTAGGATATGGGCATCAGAGTTGTAAATTTTAAAAGCCTGTTTAGTTTTCTGTACTTGTATGCCTTTTTATTGAATTAACCCAGATGTGTAAATTATTTTGTCCCAGGGCCAAAGATTTAGAAATGTAATGCACATATCAGAAAGATACAGGGGGTTACTGAAACTATGCCCTACTTAACCCTTTTTCTTCTCTGGTTTATGCCATGGGTTTTTCTTTTTAGTAGTAACCCTTATACTGTAGCTATAAGGGCACAATTGAGAAGGGAGAACCAATTTACTATACTACTTATATATAGAAGCTGTGATAGAAGTATTCAGCACAGTAGCCAGTATATTCCATGTTTTGATAATCATAACGAAAAATTCAAATATAATCGAATACAAAGAGATCATTTAAAGTGATACGGACACTAAAACTTTTCTTTTCAAAATATTAATCTACATTATGGAGCAGATTTACGAAGCTCGAGTGAATAATTCGAATGGAAAAAAATTCAAATTTCAAAATTTTTTTTTTGGTACTTCGACCATCGAATTGGTCAAATTTGATCTAATTCTATCGAATTCGATCAAATCGAATGATTCAAACGATTCAAAGTAAAAATCGTTTGACTATTCGACCATTCGATAATCGAAGTACTGTCGATTAAAAATACTTCGACTTCATACTTCGCCACTTTAAACCTACCGAGGTGCAATGTTAGTCTATGGGGACCTTCCCCAGCACTTTTCTAAGTTTTTTTTGGTCAAATAAAAATCCTTCGATTGTTCGCTTAAAATCGTTTGAATCGTTTGATTTGAACGATTTTTTATTCAATCATTCGATTGAAGCTTTTGCGCTAAAATCCTTTGAATTTGATATTCGAAGGATTTTACTTCGACTCTTGATAAATCTGCCCCTATATGTCATGTTGATAGTTTTTCACTGATAGTTCTGCTTTTGTAAGTAATTGTTACTTGAAGTTCCTTAACCTGTTTTGCCAACCTGACTGTCCCTTCTCAACCTGTCATTTAGAGTTTCTAATGCTAACAGACTCCTGCTGCACAAATATGGCAACCCCCTCATAGAGGAACATAGGGGTAAGAAGAGTAATTTAAAAGCATCTGGCAAATGCTTTTATGGCAAAATTATAAATTGTATGCAAAGACAATATTATGATAGATATAAAAAAAGGTTATTTTCTCGTGTCAGTATCTCTTGAAGAAATAATTAAATGTGAACAGTTTTTTACTTTCTAATTTTTATAAAATATTGCATGGTCTAAAAAGTACAAAAATATGTGTGATACAACTATGATCTGTCCTACACTAACTGGTTCAATTAGACAAGAAGTTAAACTTACTTTTTTATTGTTTTCCTTAATATTTAATGGATCCAGAACTTCATAGTTACTAAAAGATAAAAAAAGAATTAGGGTGCTATAAATATACAGTTATCGACTAGAGTAGAATATGCCAATTCAAAATTATTTAGCATTTACCTGTAGTAACTATCTATAATTTTACTTTATATTTTTCTAGTATTATTGCTAGTGAAAATTAGTTTCATATTTCCATTTTTTTCTTTTTCTTTAATGTTCAGATCTTTCTCAATAGATAGGGACAGAAAAGTTTTTGAAATGGAAAGATCTTTAAGTGAAGCAAATAGCAGAAATAATATCCTTGTTGCATATCTTATTTAACTTTTGGTTAATGGTAAAGGGTTTTACTCCTGTTTGAGGAGCCTTACATTGCCTTTTTCTCCTTCAGTTATTACCATCTTTCTAATATTTCTTGTTTAGCAAATCAAATTAAATTTCAACACCCAGAACTGTTGCCCATGATGGCCCTCATTTTTTTCTTATTGTATGTTACTTCTCACATGATCTCAGGATGGAAATGATGAAGAATCGCACAGAATGCCAATCCATTTCTCCAGGATGTTGTAAAATTGTTCACACGCACACCACGGTAACTGGCAGTCACCTCTTGACACCAGCATAGCAGTGAATCGATACTGCTGTACACCACCTGTAAAGACAGCAATGCAGATATACTTTATATATATATATATATATATATATATATATATATATTTATTATTTTTATTATTTTTTTATGTGCACACACACACCACACACACACCCCCACACATGCATATATATATATATATATATATATATATATATATATATATATATTTTTTTATTATTTATTTATTTTTTTTTTTTCATAGGACAGACAAATAAAAAGTTATTACACGGATATCATGTACATGTGTACAAGATATGCATTACTCTAAGGTCGATTTGCACAGGTTAATGTAAATTACAATATGAATTAACCAAATAGTAATAATAAGACTCTAGATTTTTATATCCTACACCCTACAACAGTGACAGCAACAAAAATGAACAGCCACAAAATGTCCACAATGCAACATGCATGAGATGCCAAGATGGGAGATGGTATTGTTAGGCAGGCCAAGGGGTTTAATATTAAGGTAAAGTTATAGAACAGCATTCTGCAGTCTACCATGGGTAAGTTAATAAGTTAAGTTAATAGTTAAACTTGCAAAGAAAGTAGTAAGGCGTTACAGATGTTCTGAAGCAACATAAAGTGGTTTGATAATAATACTGGGTGAGACTTCCTTTTGGGACATTGAAACCTTGACAATTGGATTATTTGGGAAAGCTGTGGACATTCCCTATCTGACTTTCACCTGGTGAATAAATTATAAGGAGTGCAGGCCAATCTAGTTATTTTTATAAATGCATTGAAAAAAAAAATCTTTTAAAACATCTCAAGAGTCATTGATCTACTATTTAATTTCCTATAACCCCATCCAACCAAATAACCAGCATAAGGAGTGTTAATTTAAAAAATTTAAAAATTTAAAAAAGAGATCATTAGGGAGTAGTATCTATATATATATATATTATAGTGTATAATAAAGTGTATAAACAAACATTGATGATCCTTAATTAAACCATTAGAAAGAAGGCACTTTAAATTATATCTCTATATGTTGAACACAAAAGTATAATTGCTACTTAATGTCCAACCGACTATGCTGTACATATACCTCATATTACTGTTTGTTATGTGCCCATTTTATAGCTTTTATCATTTGTCAAATAATAGTATAATTTCCTTTCATGTTTAAAAATAAAAAAATATGTATTCCAATGTGATTTCATCTGAATATGAACAAATATTTAGAACTGCCATTATATGTAAAACAGCTTAGTAGGTGATGAAAACCAGAATGGTAAAATAATAAGTACTAAAGAGAACAAATTTATTGTGTGTGTTTATAAAAAAACCAAAATGGTCAGCTCTTGCTACCTTTGCTCCCACTCACTCGTCAACAACATGTAAGGCCCGAGGGCCCCGAGGTAGTAAGGACCAAGGAGGAGGTAGCAAAAGTCCGAGTTCGCAGTACAAAGGGAGTAGGCAATAGAATAGTCGTAAACAGGCAGTAGAATCAGTTCAGGCAGACGAGGTTCAAATACGAGGGTTCAGGCAAGGTCGGTACACAAGATATTCAACAAGAAGCACACCCAGGAATCAGCAAGTGAAAACCTATAATTGGGCATTGAGGACAGTCTGAAGTTGCTTTAAATAGACCTGGGTTTGGCGCCAAATTTGGACGCCCTGACGTCATGACGCCGACGCCGACGCACTGACGCCGACGTCCTGACGCCGGCAACCAATCCGGGAGCGAGAAGACGCTGACATCATAATGTTGTGCCCAGCAGGATCCAGGCGGTCGCCATCTTGGACGCCATCTTGGGAAGAATCACCGATTTCCATTACAGTACCCCCCTCCTTAGGGGGGGCCTCAGGACCACCTGGGTTGGAAGGGAATAGTCGATGGAATTTTTGGACCAAGCGAGGAGCATGGACATCGGAACCTTTTACCCATGAGCACTCTTCAGGACCGAATCCCTTCCATTCAATGAGGTACTGCATGGTGCCTCTAGAAATCCGAGAGTCCAAAATCTTTTTTACTTCAAACTCACTATGCCCATCCACGATGACAGGAGCTGGGGAAGAAGAAGAAGAAAAAACTGCAGGTTTGAGCAAAGAGACATGAAAGGCATTAGGGATCCGCATCTCAGGAGGAAGTTGCAACCGCACCGCCACAGGATTGATGATCTCGGTGATAGGGAAGGGACCAATAAACTTAGGACCAAGTTTAGGTGAAGGAACTTTGACACGAATATTGCGAGTGGACAGCCAGACCTTGTCACCGGGAACATACAGAGGGGAAGAAACTCTTCTCTTGTCAGCAAACATCTTCTGTGTAAGGGAACTCTTCTCTAAGTTGACAGCAGTAGCCTGCCAGATGGCCAACATGTGGGCAGCTTGATCGTTGGCGGCAGGAACATTAGTGAGTAGAAGATCCTGCGGAAAAGCCAAGGGATTAAGACCATAAACACAAAAAAAAGGAGACTTTTCAGAAGAAGAGTGCAGGGCATTATTATGTGCAAACTCGGCCCAAGGAAGAAGGTCAGCCCAATCATCCTGACACAGGGATACATGACACCGGAGGAATTGTTCAAGGGCCTGGTTAACTCTTTCTGCTGCTCCATTAGACTGGGGATGGTAAGAAGAAGAAAACTGAAGAGAGATGTTAAGGGCTTTACAAAGGGACCTCCAAAACTTCGAAACAAATTGGGATCCACGGTCAGAGACAATCTCAGCAGGAAAACCATGGAGACGAAAAATATGTTTAATAAATAATGAAGAAAGTTCTGGAGCTGAAGGAAGTTTCCGAAGAGGGATGAAGTGTGCCATCTTACTAAATCTGTCAATCACCACCCATATGACAGTGTAGCCAGAGGAAGGAGGAAGATCCACGATGAAATCCATTGCCAAATGGGTCCAAGGGCGGGAGGGAACAGGCAAAGGTAAAAGTAGGCCTTTAGGAGGAGAATGTCCAGACTTGGATACAGCACAAGTGGAGCAAGAAGAAACAAAGTCTTTAACATCTTTTCTTAACGAAGGCCACCAGACAAGACGAGATAAAAGTTCAATTGTTTTCTTTACTCCAGGATGACCGGCCTGCTTTGAATTGTGGGATTGGACCAGAATGGATTGACGAAGCTCAGGAGGAACAAAGGCTACGCCTACAGGAGTTTCCACAGGAGCAGAAGATTGACTAGACAAAAGATGAGAAGCAATGGAAGGAAACAGGGCGGCAATGATCTTTGTGGGAGGCACAATGGGTTCAGAGTCTTCAGAGATGGGATCTTCAGGTAAAAAACTTCTGGAAAGGGCATCTGCTTTCTTGTTCCTTGAACCAGGGCGAAAAGTTAAGATGAAGTTAAAACGTGAGAAGAACAGTGCCCATCTGGCTTGTCGGGGATTGAGGCGCTTAAGGGTCTGGATATACTCTATGTTTTTGTGGTCGGTGAAGATAGTTACAGGGACCGATGACCCTTCAAGTAAATGTCTCCACTCTTCTAGAGCAAGTTTGACAGCCAGTAACTCACGGTTCCCTACGTCATAATTTCTTTCAGAGGAGGAAAACTTTTTGGAAAAGAAGGCACACGGATGAAGTTTCCCATCAGAAGAGGATCTTTGGGATAATATTGCTCCTGCTCCGATATCCGAGGCATCTACTTCGATGAAGAAAGGTTGGAGATGTTCGGGGTGCCTAAGGATTGGGGCAGACGAAAAGGATTCCTTAAGAGTCTTGAAGGCTTCTAAGGCTAGGGGAGACCAATGTTGAGGTTTACCCCCTTTACGTATGAGAGCAAGAATTGGAGCAATCTTGGAAGAAAAACCTTTAATGAACTGTCTATAATAGTTAGCAAAGCCGATGAATCTTTGAATAGCCTTGACACTGGTGGGAAGAGGCCAATCTTGAATTGCCGAAACCTTGGTTGGATCCATCTTAAAGCCTTGTTGGGAAATTATGTATCCAAGGAAGGAAATGGATGATACTTCAAAGGAACATTTCTCCAACTTGGCAAACAGATTGTTGTTTCGTAGCCGAGAAAGGACTTCTAGAACCTGAAGACGATGTTCTTGGAGGTTTTTGGAAAAAATAAGAATATCGTCCAAATAAACGACTACAAATCGCCCCAGCAGATCCCGGAAGATATCATTAACGAATTCTTGAAAGACCGCAGGAGCATTGCAAAGGCCAAAGGGCATAACCAAATACTCATAATGCCCGTCACGAGTATTGAATGCGGTCTTCCATTCGTCTCCTTCTCTGATCCGGATAAGATTGTAGGCCCCACGCAGGTCTAATTTGGTGAAGAGGCTTGCACCCTTGAGCTGGTCAAACAATTCAGAGATGAGAGGAAGAGGGTAACGGTTTTTCACCATGATTTTGTTCAGACCCCTGTAGTCAATGCAGGGCCGCAAACTGCCGTCTTTCTTTTCCACAAAGAAGAATCCAGCCCCGGCCGGAGAGGAGGAAGGACGAATAAAACCCCTTTGAAGATTCTCCTGGATGTATTCCTTCATAGCAGAGGTTTCGGAAGGCGAAAGCGGGTAAGTGCGGCCCCTAGGAGGCATGGACCCAGGAAGCAGTTCAACAGGACAATCATAGGGACGATGAGGGGGTAAGGTTTCAGCAGACTTTTTATTGAAAACGTCAGAGAAGGCTTGGTAAACTGGAGGTAAAGAAGAATTCGGGGTTACAGAAGAAACTTTGATAATAGATTTGACAGGCAGACAGTTCTGTTGGCAAAAAGAACTCCATCGGGAGATCTGAGCTGAAGACCAATCAATGACTGGATTGTGAACACTCAGCCAGGGTAGACCAAGTACAATGGGAGTTGAAGGGCAGTCAATTAAGAGGAAAGACAGTCTTTCAAGATGCATCGTTCCCACAGTGAAAGAAAGTTCCAGGGTTGACTGTGAAATAACAGCAGAGGATAATGGATGATCATCTATGGCTAGGACTCGAAGGGGAACAGCCAAGGGTTGAAGAGGGATGGAATGTCTTCCAGCAAACTCTCTGTCCATAAAATTCCCTGCTGCGCCAGAATCGAGAAAAGCTTGAGAGGAAATCTTTTGGGTTCCAAACTGGATCTGTACAGGAAGAAGAAAACGTAGTGTAGAAGAATGGGGAGAAGGACCAATTCCACCCAGGTAGGTCTCCCCAAACCTACCTAGGTGTTGGCGTTTCCCGGCTTCACAGGGCATTCATAGGCGAAGTGGGCCTTGCCCCCACAATAAAGACCAGCAGCCCTTCTCCGAAGCTTCTCCTGTTCGGAAAGGCGAGCCCGTCCTATCTGCATCGGCTCTTCAGCTGGAGAAGAAGAACTTGCAGGAGCCGCAGGAGAAGAAGGAGGAGTAGGATGTGAAGCCAAACTGGGAAGAAATGGTCTCTGAAAGCGGGGAGCCAGTACTGGTTGAAATCTCTGGAATTTCCTTGCCCGTTCACGATCAACTTGATGCTCCCTTTGCCGGGTATCCACTTTCACTGCCAGGGCAACAAGGTCTTCCCAGCGTGGAGGCATTTCAAGGGACACCAGATCGTCCTTTATACGCATTGCCAGACCATTATAGAAGGCAGCATGATAGCTATCGTTGTTCCACGAAGTTTCAGCCACCAGGGTACGAAATTCAATAGCATACTCAGGGACTGTATGAGTGCCTTGCTGTAACTGGAACAAGCGAGCAGAAGCAGAAGTGGAACGACCAGGGGCGTCGAACACCGTGCGAAGATCACGGATGAAGGCCTTGGCATCGTCAATGACCGGATCCTCCTTCTCCCAGAGAGGAGAAGCCCACTCCAGAGCTTTCCCTTGCAGGCGGGTGATGATATAGCCCACCTTTGCTCGCTCCGAGACAAACTGACCAGGAAGCAGGGTGAACTGGATCTCACACTGATTAATGAAACCACGGCATGATTCCGGATCACCACTGTACAGAGGAGGTGCAGGGATGCGAGGTTCGGAAATCTGGAGCGGGGTAGCTGGAACAGGTGGACGAGCCGAAACCGCTGGAGACAAGGCAGACAATTTCTCCAGGATTGCTTCTAGTGCCTGGCCGAAGTGGGTTTGTTGGGCTTCGTAGGTCTGCATGCGGGAAGCCAAACCACAAACGGCTCTGCCGACATCCGTAGGAACTTGAGGCTCCTCAGAAGGGTCCATGGCCCAATTATAATGTAAGGCCCGAGGGCCCCGAGGTAGTAAGGACCAAGGAGGAGGTAGCAAAAGTCCGAGTTCGCAGTACAAAGGGAGTAGGCAATAGAATAGTCGTAAACAGGCAGTAGAATCAGTTCAGGCAGACGAGGTTCAAATACGAGGGTTCAGGCAAGGTCGGTACACAAGATATTCAACAAGAAGCACACCCAGGAATCAGCAAGTGAAAACCTACGCCGGAGACCAATCCGGGAGCGAGAAGACGCTGACGTCATAATGTTGTGCCCAGCAGGATCCAGGCGGTCGCCATCTTGGGAAGAATCACCGATTTCCATTACACAACAGAAATGAACTTCTCTTTATGCAGGGGAGGCCACAAATTCCAGGTTGCGTTAGGTTGTGTCCATTTTTTGTTCTTTGCACCCTGCCCTGCATATATTAAATGAACTCTAATGTAAAGATTTAAATCCGAACACTACAGGGGTAATTTGTTCAAAGTGGTTCAAAGTGAAAAATACTGGTGCAATCTGCCAATGTTTTTGCATTTTGCACTGTACCCTGTATATAGAAGAATTGTCAAAGGTCTTTGAGCTTCAAACAGAGAACATTTACCTTCTCCCCCATACAGTACATGAATACAGCACTCTTTGTATTCGTCAGTGCAGTATTCATGAGGGGCATTTAGATATGCAAGTTAGGAAGTGCTAGCAGACACAGACTGCACTATGCAGTAAAGTTAGGGCTTGAAAAAAGGCCATTTGGTACCCAACACGTTGTTTTGAAGACTGCTTTAATGTGCCCTTGACATTAATAAAGGAGGTTTTATGGAAATTAAAATTAGTGCTGTTCTAATGTGGAGTGCCCACCCATGCTATGCCCTGCACCTTGTGCCAGATTTTTTATCTGTTGCTAGGTGCAGCCAGACCCCAGATTAAAGTGCCCTTGGAATTTGCTCTTTTGCATATCTTAGTGCTCTTGTGTTTCCGTCCAGATTCTAGTTAAATGCCCCCTGATAAAACAATGCTTAAAAGTCAGTATAGTCCAAATTTTTGGCTACTTCAGAGCTATCAGAAATCACATTTCAAAATTAAATGCCAGTTCTAGAATTTCAACCAATGTTTTCTAAGGACCAGTATGAGATTCTCAATAAATAAGCAGATATGATAAGATCATCTTAAAACATGATTAGAAAAATTCTTCAAAGTTAATGAAACTATTGGAAGGCAAGGGTGGCAACAGAAAGCTCTGACATAAAAACTAAAACTGGCATAAAATGTAAAAAGCATAATTGTTTACTATTTTAAGGAATGTGCACAATCAATGATTTATAGCAAATTGGTTTGATCATATTTCATAGGCATTCTAGATTTAGAAAAACAGCAAGTGATCCTTGCAGAGGGTAGAGCACTAAAGAACATCTGAGACTTGGTTTTAATGGGATCCAAGTGGGAGTTAAGAGTTATATTTTCCCAAAGGACAAAGCAGCAAGCGAGCACTTAACATTCTAATTAGGTTTTGCTTTGTTGCAGAATGAAGCAAGCAACTGAAATAAGAGAGGGACACTCTACAGGAGAATATATAGTTACACAAATATATTTCTTTCTTTGCTTTTTAGAGGTAAATGGAGTGATACTCTGCATGCTTCCAAGGGCAGCAAAAGTACCTCATGTTATTCCATGCAGTTCTGCGCCATGTTAATATAGAGAGTAGCTCCATTTCACACCTCCCCTAGTAGGACTAACAGCTCTTCATACCTTGGTTCAATTGAATAAAGTATATGGTTTTTTTTACATTTTGTATTAGTCACATTTTGATATAGATAATTGTTTTAATATTACTTTGTGTCTAGTTTTCCACAATGCCTAGCAATTGCATCTGTTCTATCTGTTCCGTTAAAAACTAATTTTCTTTGAATATCATATGTAAACATTACTAAAGAATTTGAAAGAAGTTGGTAAATCCCATTCTGGACTAGTCCTACTCCTGCAGAGTGTCTCTCGTACATGCATTGGGCTGTCACATACCTCCCCCAATAGCCCTGTGCACTGGCTCAGCCTCTTCTTTTCAGCGCTCCTTTGTTGTCCAAGGGTCGATGGGGGGGACATGGAGAAGCTGCGCATTGATAGCATGTGGGTTGACCCTTTCTCAGCCCCTGACACACTAGAGCTTGAGGGGTCAGGAGAAAGGGTTTCACTGGTGGTGAATAAAGGTGCAAATGCTTGGCTTGAAAGGTTGCACATTTCCCTTGTTTGTACAGTTATCTCCTGATCTCTTAACCCCTCTGGCACTCTCTGTTTTTCTTGTGGTCTTTCTTTTTTTCTTTCCAGTAAATTTTCATCTTTCTGACTATTGCTCTCCATTGTATTTTTTGTAGAGAACACTACCTGTGTTGTATTTACATTTTCCTGTATTCCATTATCTGTCTCATCTGCTGTGCATTCCACTCTTTTTATTATATCAGTGATTTCTTGCAACCTATTTTCCTCACGGCTGTTTTCATTAGATTTAAATATGATGTCTACTTCTATTTCTAATTCAGTATTCTTTGACCCATGTGCAGTCTCTGAGTCTGCCTTTTCTTGCATTAGTTCATAGGACACCTCTTTACAGGCTATAGGTGAGGGTGCTTTGGCTATTTCCATCCCCTTTACACTCTTCTCTGTCTTAGCTGTGTATTGCAAGCTATTTATCTCCATTGCTTTCTTATGTTCTGTGACTTCTTGAAAATTGTCCTCATTGTGCAGTGTATATTTTACTATAGCAGCATGATCTGCTACATTTTTTAGCTCTGTATCTGCAACACCTATTACTTCTTCTGTTATTTCATGGCGGTGTACTATCCTGTCTTTCTCCACTGATGATCTTTGCAATCCTTCCTTTATACAAAATTTGGGTTTAAGCACTGTCGCCACAATATTGTCATCCTCAAATGTAAGATCTTGTTGTCTCACCTCTTGCTTTACGTGTTCTCCCTCTTTTTTATCTAATTCAGAACTAATTACAGTACCAAGAGCAGCTTCTATTTTACTCACCACTTTAATTCCAGATTTTAACTGTATTTCTTTTTTCTGGGACACCAAAGCATTTACACTTATTACCCTTTTCTCTTTATTATCTAGCACTGTCTCCACACTTTTGTTGCCATCAAATGTAAGCTCTTTTAGCCTCATCTCTTCCTTTTCATGTTTTCCCTCTTCTTTGTTATCTGATTCCAATCTAATTACATTACCAAGAGTAGCTTCTATTTTACTCTCTACTTTTATTCCAGATTCTATCTGTATTTCTTTTTCCTGGGACATCAAAGTATTTTCACCTATTACCCTTTCCTCCCTATTATCTAGCACTGTTTCCACATTAAATTCATCCTCAAATGTAAGCTCTTGCAGTCTCATTTCTTCCTTTACTTGTTTTCCCTCTTCTTTGTAATCTAATTCCAATCTAATTACAGGGCAAAGAACAGCTTCTATTTTACTCTCTGCTTTCATTTCAGATTCAACCTGTTTTTCTTGGGGCAGCAAAGTGTGTTCACTTATTACCCTTTTCTCCATTTTATCTAGCACTGCTTCCATATTATTTTTATCCTCAGATGTAAGCTCTTGTAATCCCTTCTCTTCCTTTACTTGTTCTCCCTCTTCTTTGTTATCTATTTCCAATCTGATTAAAGTACCAGGAGTAGCTTCTATTTTACTCCCTACTTTTATTCCAGATTCTAACTGTATTTCTTTTTCCTGGGGCACCAAAGTATTTTCACTTATTACCCTTTCCTCATTATCTAGCACTGTTTCCACATTATTTTCATCTTCCGATGTAAGCTCTTGCAGTATCTTCTCTTCCTTTACTTGTTTTCCCTCTTCTTTGTAATCTAATTCCAATCTAATTACAGGACCAGGAACAGCTTCTATTTTACTCTCTGCTTTCATGTCAGATTCTACCTGTTTTTCTTTTTCCTGGAGCAGCAAAGTGTGTTCACTTATTACCCTTTGCTCCATTTTATCTAGTGCTGCTTCCACATTATTTTTATCCTCAGATGTAAGCTCTTGTACTCCCTTCTCCTCCTTTACTTGTTCTCCCTCTTCTTTGTTATCTAGTTCCAATCTAATTAAAGTACCAAAAGTAGCTTCTATTTTACTCCCTACTTTTATTCCAGATTCTAGCTGTATTTCTTTTTCCTGGGGCACCAAAGTATTTTCACTTATTACCCGTTCCTCCTTATTATCTAGCACTGTTTCCACATTATTTTCATCCTCAGATGTAAGCTCTTGCAGTCTCATCTCTTCCTTTACTTGCTTTCCATCTTCTTTGTAATCTAATTCCAATCTTATTACAGGACCAAGAACAGCTTCTATTTTACTCTCTGCTTTCATGTCAAAGTCTACCTGTTTTTCTTTTTCTTGGGGCAGCACAGTGTGTTCACTTATTACCCTTTGCTCCATTTTATCTAGCGCTGCTTCCACATTATTTTTATCCATAGATGTAAGCTCTTGTACTCCCTTCTCCTCCTTTACTGGTTCTCCCTCTTCTTTGTTATCTAGTTCAAATCGAATTAAAGTACCAAGAGTAGCTTCTATTTTACTCCCTACTTTTATTTCAGATTCTACCTGTTTATATTTTTCTTGGGGCAGCAAAGTGTGTTCACATATTACCCTTTCCTCCATTTTATCTAGCACTAATTCCAAGTTATTTTTATCCTCAGATGTAAACTCTTGTACTCTCGTCTCTTCCTTTACTTGTTCTTCCTCCTCTTCTTTGTTATCTAGTTCCAATCTAATTACAGTACCAAGAGTAGCTTCTATTTTATTCCCTACTTTTATTCCAGATTCTAGTTGTATTTCTTTTTCCTGGGGCACCAAAGTATTTTCACTTATTACCCTTTCCTCATTATCTAGCACTGTTTCAACATTATGTTCATCCTCTGATGTAAGCTCTTGCAGTCTCTTCTCTTCCTCTACTTGTTTTCCCTCTTCTTTGTAATCTAATTCCAATCTAATTACAGGACCAAGAACAGCTTCTATTTTACTCTCTGCTTTCATGTCAGATTCTACCTGTTTTTCTTTTTCCTGGGGCAGCAAAGTGTGTTCACTTATTACCCTTTGCTCCATTTTATCTAGTGCTGCTTCCACATTATTTTTATCCTCAGATGTAAGCTCTTGTACTCCCTTCTCCTCCTTTACTTGTTCCCCCTCTTCTTTGTTATCTATTTCCAATCTAATTAAAGTACCAAAAGTAGCTTCTATTTTACTCCCTACTTTTATTCCAGATTCTAGCTGTATTTCTTTTTCCTGGGGCACCAAAGTATTTTCACTTATTACCCTTTCCTCCTTATTATCTAGCACTGTTTCCACATTATGTTCATCCTCTGATGTAAGCTCTTGCAGTCTCTTCTCTTCCTCTACTTGTTTTCCCTCTTCTTTGTAATCTAATTCCAATCTAATTACAGGACCAAGAACAGCTTCTATTTTACTCTCTGCTTTCATTTCAGATTCTACCTGTTTTTCTTTTTCCTGGGGCAGCAAAGTATGTTCACTTATTACACTTTCCTCAATTTTATCTAGTGCTGCTTCCACATTTTTATCCTCAGATGTAAGCTCTTGAACTCCCTTCTCTTCCTTTACTTGCTCTCCATCTTCTTTGTAATCTAATTCCAAACTTATTACAGGACCAAGAACAGCATTGATTTTACTCTCTGTTTTTATGTCAAAGTCTGCCTGTTTTTCTTTTTCTTGGGGCAGCAAAGTTACATTATTTTTATCCACAGATGTAAGCTCTTGTACTCCCTTCTCCTCCTTTACTGGTTCTCCCTCTTCTTTGTTATCTAGTTCAAATCTAATTAAAGTACCAAGAGTAGCTTCTATTTTACTCCCTATTTGTATTTCAGATTCTACCTGTTTTTCTTTTTCTTGGGGCAGCAAAGTGTGTTCACATATTACCCTTTCCTCCATTTTATCTAGCACTAATTCCAAGTTATTTTTATCCTCAGATGTAAACTCTTGTACTCCCTTCTCTTCCTTTTCATGTTTTCCCTCTTCTTTGTTATCTAGTTCCAATCTAATTACAGTACCAAAAGTAGCTTCTATTTTATTCCCTACTTTTATTCCAGATTCTAGTTGTATTTCTTTTTCCTGGGACACCAAAGTATTTTCACTTATAATCCTTTCCTCCTTGTTATCTAGCACTGTTTTCACATTAATATCATCCTCAGATGTAAGCTTTTGCAGTCTCATCTCTTCCTTTACTTGCTCTCCATCTTCTTTGTAATCTAATTCCAATCTAATTACAGGACCAAGCACAGCTTCTATTTTGTTCTCTGCTTTCATTTCAGATTCTACCTGTTTTTCTTTTTCTTGGGGCAGCAAAGTAAGTTCAATTATTACCCTTTCCTCAATTTTATCTAGTGCTGCTTCAGCATTATTTTTATCCTCAGATGTAAACTCTTGTACTCCCTTCTCTTCCTTTACTTGTTCTTCCTCATCTTCTTTGTTATCTAGTTCCAATCTAATTACAGTACCAAGAGTAGCTTCTATTTTACTCACTAATTTTATTTCAGATTCTAGTTGTATTTCTTTTTCCTGGGGCACCAAAGTATTTTCACTTATTACCCTTTCCTCATTATCTAGCACTGTTTCCACATTATTTTCATCCTCAGATGTAAGCTCTTGCAGTCTCATCTCTTCCTTTACTTGCTTTCCATCTTCTTTGTAATCTAATACCAATCTTATTACAGGACCAAGCACAGCTTCTATTTTGCTCTCTGCTTTCATTTCAGATTCTACCTGTTTTTCTTTTTCTTGGGGCAGCAAAGTGTGTTCACTTATTACCCTTTCCTCCATTTTATCTAGTGCTGCTTCCGCGTTATTTTTATCCTCAGATGTAAGTTCTTGTACTCCCTTCTCCTCCTTTACTTGTTCTCCCTCTTCTTTGTTATTTAATTCCAATCTAATTACAGGACCAAGAACAGCTTCTATTTTATTCTCTACTTTCTTTTCAAGTTTTTTTTCTATTTCCAGGGGCACCAAAGTGTTTTCACTTATTACCCTTTTCTCCTTATTATCTAGCACTGTCTCCCCATTATTTTCATTCTCCAATGTAAACTCTCCCAGTCTCATCTCTCCCTTTGTTTGTTCTCCCTGTCCTTTGTTGTCTAATTCTAATGTAGCTGAAGTCCTAGCGGCAGCGTCCGTTTTACTCCCTACTTTTATTTCAGATTCTAGCTGTATTTCTTTTTCCTGGGACACCAAAGAATTTTCACTTATTACCCTATCCTCATTATCTAACAATAATGAACTCATATCTAGAATTCTCTGTTCACCCACACCCTTCGTATAGAGTTCTATACTAGGCAGCCTTTGATCTGTACAAATAACATGTTCATGTACCCTCTTTTCTTCATTTCCTTTATTTTCATTCATTGATGCTTTTTGTAGTCTTTCTTCAGTGTAACTTGTTTCTTTGGCAAAATGTTCTCCTCTCTGTTTATCCTCCTCTGATTTTCTGTTCTCTATCTGTTCACTTGTTTCAACCTCAGATTTAGTATATTGTGTCTTTTCTTTGTGCCATACTTCCTCTTCTGATTTTTCATGTTCTTGTTCAGCTTCGATTTGTCCACCCTCATGTGTATTTCCTGCAGATTTTTTAACATTTGCATCAAACAGATCTATTTTCTGTACTGTCTCATACAATGTGAAATCAGTCTGAGAGTCAGGTGTGTCTACACTGTGATGTTCATTGTCCTCTTTAATATCCATCAAACTTTTCTGCTCTTTTCTTTTTGTGCCTTGTATTATCTCTATATGCATACTCTGTTCCACATTGTTTGTTCCATGCTCTTCTTTAATTTCTAATGCATTTTCCATTGAATTAGAACTTGTCCCTCTGTCTTCTGTAATTGCTAAAGCAAGTTCTTGTGGCTTAGATGCTATTTGATCCACTGATTTATTTAACTCTTCTTTTGTATCATTTAGCACACTTTTTTGTGAATTTACAATGGTCTTCTCTACTACTGACTTCCCTTCTTTTTCTGCAATCTCTAACACAACCTCCTGTGTCTTGGGAGATGCCTGCTCTTTTCCTTTTGCTACTTGCTTCCCTGTAATATTTAACACACTTTCTTGAAACGGCTGTAGGCTTGTGTTATTAATAGGAGTTACTTGGTCTGCAACATTTTCAATCTGAGATATCATGTCTGTGCTTTGATCTACATTATGTGGCAATTCCATGTCGCTACTGGTTTGTGATTTTGCAACCTCATATGAAAATGTATCATCTATTTTTGTTGTTTCCAAAACTGTATTTGCCTGGAGTTTCCTGTCTGGAATATGAATTATTTCCTCAAATTTTTCATATGATTTTAAGGTTGTTTCTGGAACTTGTATGTCCACAACATGATATGCGCTTGATGTAGTCTCAGGAATATAATTCAACTCTGGATCTTCGACTGCTATTTTTTCCATTGTTCTCAGTGCAGCTGCTTTTTTTCCCCTCCTTGCTACCTCTGGTTTTTGTGATGTCTCTTGAGTTCTCATATCTGTCTTAAGCTTTGTCTCCTGCATCATTTCTATATTCTTTGCTTTTTTCATTCTTACTGCAGCCTCAGGAACCCTAACTGTTCCTGTCTTTCTCTCTTGCAGGTCCTCCACTTCCACCATTCTCTCCCCACTCTTTCTCTCCCCTTCCCCGTGCACTATGTCAGTCTCCTTCTTGGCTGTATCTTTGACACAGGAAATAGGGTTGACCTCCCGAATCTTCCATACCTCATTAGACCTATTGAAAAAGAAAATAATTTACCAACTCAAATATACTTATTATTTAAATGCACACAAAAACATAAAATGATAGGTATTAATTCTAGAAACAATCAACATAGTAACTTAAGTTGCATTTTTCAAGCAACCCCGTTGTTTATTGATGCTCTTCTGCAGAGGTGCTCTCCAGAAATATACAAAAATACACTAGAAGTGGTCTCACTAAACATATAGAAGCAGCACTACCCTGTCTTTTTCTATTGCCTCACCACTTCTTCAACACTGCTTACTGATACAGGGCCACTATATCTTGTTATTTTATTTTATTTTTCCATTTCTATTAGAAATATTAGAATGTTTATATATTTTTCGTTTGCCATTTTGCTCCAAATATCTTTAAAGGTATCAATAGTTCAGCTACAACTTTTAGAGCAGTGGCCCAGAGGTAGATTTCAGGATCAAGTGCCATAGGCCTTCACTTTGTCTCTGTGTCTCTGAGAGTTTTCTTCTTTTCTTCTCTTTGCAATCCAAAAGTGCTAGCATGCATGTATTACACTCTTGGGAGAAGAGGCAACCAAACAGTACTGCAAATTGTAATCTTTTAATTTGGTAGTTTTTTTCCTAATCTGCACAGATGATGATGTGCAGATTAGCAAAAGTATTCCCTATAGTAGAATTCAAAATTCGAATGTAAAGTGTTAATAAACAACTTCCAGGGAACTCATCTTTCATTGTTTTGAGAATGGTATAACTTATATGTTCGGCACTGATTATTACTTCTTATATGCATTCATTTCATTTGTTATGCACTGATTATTACTTCTTATTTTTACGTTTTTGCACTAGTTGAAATAGTAGAAATGAAGTATATAGAAAAAACTCACATGCAAACTGATATCAATAAAAATAAAGCCACGAACTACAAGCATTAAGAGTAATCTAGGGCTATCAAGTTTGGGATGCTCACATGACAAAAAAAGGGTCCAGGACACTGTCCTTTGATACTACTGCACAAATTAATCTGTAATAACAACAAAAGAGTACTATTTATTTCTTGCCAGTTGATCTACAAAGGCATTTGGGACAAAAATATATTACATAGTTTTAGACCCTGGGAGTGTTTCCTTAAAATGAAAGCGTACAAGTCAAAACATTTAGGTTTTTGGTTAGTTGCAAATTGGAATCATTATAATTGACAGATGAATACAAGACATGTGCTGGATGCAGTTTATACTAAGTACATTCAAAACAAACACACAAAGAGAGCAGGCTGGCATTTTGTGCCACAGAGGGTCACTTATTGATTATGTGTACAGATAAAATAAATAGGAATGTTTTTACACTCCACTAAGCTGCCTTGATCTCTACTGTTTGTCAGCCTGCTCTCTTGTGACATTCACAAAAAAAGACATGCCACTAATGAAGTATTACCAAAGTCAATCCCATGGGCGTGATAAGTTATTTTCTTATACAATATAAACAAAAGTGTAGGAAATGGCTGACCTATACAAAGTGCATTTTAAAATAGGTGGATATTGAATTAACACACAATAATGATGTTTAGATGTAGTACAGTATGTATTAATAAACAATATTCACCTTTTGTCTTGATCCGTTGATAGGCCACCTGTGGGTATCTTTTCAATGGTCCTCCTAGCTTGTTCTCCCTCATTAGTAACACTGTTGTTAAATTTGTCAATCGGTACAGGACTAGGCTCTTGTGGTCTTTTTTGGGGAATAACGTTGGTAGGTGACTGGCAGATATTAGATGAAGACTTTGTAACTTGAGAAGCAAGGTTTGCTGAAAGAAATTAATACAAGTGTACAGGTAAGAGAGAAACTAAGATGGAAGTGGAGCAATGTACACTAAAATACATATAACTTACGTGTATTAATAGGAGTTTCATCTTCTTCCTCAGCAAGAGTGTTGAGTTCCCGGACAGGGTCTGCAGTTAAAGAAATCGTTTCAGCAAATGAGTATGGAAAAATAGAAAACTGTAGAACATGATAAATAAAATGTTTCAGGAAGAGATGAGTGAACTGATTAAATGTTCTGTTGTTTTATAGATTAAATCCTCAAGATCACTGTTTCCATGTAACACATTACACACATTTAAAACTAAAAACCCACTCCACCCCAGGAATGTCAGATTTTAACGAAAAATGGTATTACTATTTTCTGTTCTGATGCATCCTAGTATATCAAAGGACCTTTAGGTCTTAAATTGAGAATTGGGTTTGAGTTGGCCATGCTGTCAGTAGAGAGCTTGTTATTGAGGACAGATGTTGGTTGCAGTTTAAATATAGTACTCCTATGGCAAATGCATTTAGACATATCTTGCAATGTCCAAAGATGCAATATTATTACTGCACTGAAAAGGCATTCAGCGTGTATACCCCATAATAAGTATCAAAGTGATAAAACACAGTGAAAAAATAGTTAGGAATCAGGGACTCGCTCAGACCACCAGAGGCAACAGGTCCTTAAGGGCTGGAGAGAGGGGGGACACAAGCAGGACAGATGCCTAATCATGAGGGACACTTTAATACTAGAACAAGACAGGTTAGACAGAGCAGGAAAGTAGGCACTGGCAGAGTAAACAAGGAAGCAAATGGCCAGGACAATGTAAAGTGCTGGTTCAAGAACAGAGGTCTGACTTCATATAGCCATATATTATTTTGCTTTTTTTAACATACTTGCCCATGGTAAATTCTTCTTGATGCTTATTTTTTAAAAGGTTTCTGAAGTTAACTTACTGTTATGGACTTTAATGAAACTTTGGCCCCCAACATTCTAATTTGAAAAAGACCATTTACTCTATGTGATTTTATTTCATTTGGTCATGTTGTAGTGATGGTTATACCGGATGTTATACATTGATGGTTTCTTCATTCTTAATACAGGATTGCTTCTTAATGTAAGAAGCAATATCCAGTATTATGCTGACAATGAAGCAGTGTTTTCTTTTTACAAAAGTCAGTGTTTACAGTGAAATTCATAGGCGCTATTCATATTCTATTCATAATGTTTTTTATTTGTATGCAAGAACAAGATCCTGTAAAATGCAAACCTTGAGCAGATTTTTGTAAATCTTTTAAAAGATATGTTTAAGGATTTTATTAATAAAATGCTGTATTTCAATGAATGAATGAAGTAATGAATCTCTCCCAGCAAATCCTCCTGTCTCTCACCCTTGAAACCACCCCACCCTGCCTTGGTTTACACTATATATGTATTAACTATATTAACACTGGCAGCAGCATTCTCTGTAACTTTATAGCAGATAATGCTAAATGCCACATAAGGAAAGAAGGGTTCTATTAAAATATATGATCATAAATCCCCTTTGCTGGTTTCTTGCCAATATGTATTACCCTATAAGGAAGATTTTGAAAAACAATGGAGAACAATTTTAGCTAAGCATTTATGCACTATTTTAATTTAAACTCTGGCTAAATCATTTCAGTCATCTCTTGCTGTCATGACTGCTAAAATTGAAGTAGAATAGGGTTACCTGGGAAATAACCAGTATGGATGCTTTTAAGATATCCTAGAGAGACAGAGTATTAAAAAGAAAGAAGTAGAGAAAAACTGTAAGAAAACTGAGTGAAAGAAAGGGACAGGACAGGACAGTAAGATCTTAATAAAAAAGATAAACAATGAAATCTCACCAATAACACTATGAGATCTGGGTGCACATGCCCCAGATCTACTGCTTGTGGAGGCAATCCATACTGAGAAAGGTGTAGTATGCACTTATAGAACCCAAGAGCTATCTTTTAAAAAGTACACTTTATTAAATACATATTATTATATAATACACAAGAGCCATGAATATCCTGTAAATTATATCCTCATAATACACAAAAGCCATGAATATGTTGTAAATTATATCCTTATAAATGGTGAATTCTGATGTCATCAGTTATAAACGGTGAGTTCTGATGTCATTTCTGTCACATAACTCACTGAAACTTGTGTATTATAATAAATAAAGTACCCCCAGTTGTAAAATATGAGGATATTAGAAGTTACCTCGGCGTTGCATGACCTTCGGCCTCGTGTTTTTATATGGTCATGAAACTCCTTGGTAACTTGTGGGTACTTTATTCACTATATATATATATATATATATATATATTTTTTTTTTTTATTATGGCTGGTTGTGGGATCTGTGAGCATCTGCTGCATCTTTTGTGGAACACAGACTCAGAAATTAAGTAATTAAGTAATAAGTTACAGGTATATGCAATCAAAAAATAATGGGCAAAATATGTTTTCAATTAAAGTGGACCTGTCACCTACACATAAAAAGCTGCATAATGAAAGTCCTTTGTAAATTAAATATGAAACCCCAAAAAATGTTTTCATTAAAACATCCATGCCTGTTATAAAGGTGTTTAAATATCTAAACTGTCAATCAAATATTACCTGCCCCGCCTCTATGCCCGTGGCATAGAGGAGGGGCAGTCAATTACTTTCACTTTCCATTCAGCACTTTCTACATGTCACTGCTCTCCTCACATTCCCCCTTCCGTCCTCAGGCTCTATAATTGTGCAGGGCACTGCATGTGGACATTAGGTCCCCCATTCTGGTGCATACACAAGATTTTGGGGTGATACACAATTTCCCTTAATAACCGTGTCCACAAAATGACTGCTGCCTGCTTGCTGCGATTGTATAATTCCAAGAGAGAGAAGGAAACAAAATTTAAATAATAAATACAGTGTAAGTAAAGTTTATTTTGCTCAACTAACATGATAGAAAAGAATTTGAAATCATTTCTTAGGGTGACAGGTCCCCTTTAATTGTTAAATATAGGGGCCTACATTATAAAATAACAATACACTGCAGTCCAGAGTCAAATATTAGAAAAGAGATTGAAATATCTAGACCCTGCAATATTTTACATCCTAAAAATCATATTTCACCTCGCATTGCTGTCCCAGTAGGGGATCTGATTTGCTGAGACTTCTCTTCCTCATCCTCCTCATTGAAGTCGTCCATATCAGCAATGTCAGATGGTTTAAGACTCAAGAGGCTAGCAATACTCTGCATGTCATCATCACTGAAATATAGTCAAATTTACCTTAGATAAGTCAAACTATATAAAACTATAATAATAGTAATTAAAAACCTATTATAATTATACCTTGTTAGTTGTAAAAGTAATTGCTATTGAAATCAGTACCTACCTGGTTATATTCACTGCCCTGAAAATATAGCATAAGCCAGCTGTTTAACAGACCAGGTAGATAACTGACTTCTGCTACATTGTTTCAGAATTCAGAAACAGAGACCAAAAAGGAATAAAGAAATTCTAATTTCAATATAAAATTCAACAAAATATCTCTTAGTTCATCCAGATATCGGAAAAAGAAGAGGATAAAATTGATCTGGATGCATGAACATCTTTAGACCCATGATTGGTACATGAGTGTATGTCATGTTTCCATTACCTGATTTGCTTTCTAAATGAAAGAGGAAAGTTGTGATTAAAATCTGGTAT
Organism: Xenopus laevis; assembly: GCF_017654675.1. Taxonomy (NCBI): domain Eukaryota; kingdom Metazoa; phylum Chordata; class Amphibia; order Anura; family Pipidae; genus Xenopus; species Xenopus laevis. The sequence goes on along the minus strand of NC_054377.1, from coordinate 31,517,581 downwards.
AAGGCATGGTGGTTTGGATTGATGCATTTAAGGGACTAAATCTATGTTTTTGTCATTTCTTGTGTTACTGAATTTGGTTTACATTACCATGTTTTATGTACCTATGTTTACAATAATATGAATATGTATGGGGGTAATGGGAATACCAATGCCAAGCTGCATAGAAGGGACAAAAAGCCAAGATTATTGTTGCAACAGTTGTTTCCACTTTTAAGTCTAACTCTAACCAGACAGCAAGCAGGCCATGATCTTCTCTGTGTTCATAACATAATTATATGTCTATAAGCGGAAAGTCAGTATACAGTCTATTATTTTAGAAAATGTATCAAGTTATAATGGAAAAGTAATCATACTCACGTAGCTTTGCCCTCTCTTATTAAAGTACTGGCAATGCTGACAATGAGTGTTGCAGACACAACCTTGACAGAGCGTGGAGAGAGTTTAAGTGTCACCTCCCGTGGGGCAGCAGAGATGGCTGCAAATTTTCTGAGGTCAATAGGGGCTGCTGCAAGAACCTTTTTGTGTCCACGATTTTCCTGAAGTACAACAGATGAAAGGACATATAAATAAAGAAGATTGCAATTGACATGCATGCTCTGTGTCTTTTTTTTTTTTTGATAGATGGGTATTTCTTATGTATCATTGGTTTGTGTTCCCTTTGCGTGGAGGATGTATTAGAGGGGAGCTAACTCAGATACAAAGCTGCATGCAGAGAGAGGCTGCTAAGAGGGAAAGAGTTTTCATAATTTCATAAACTGCACAAAATGTTTATATTTAGACAGTTACTTATTTCTATGAAATGAAGGTTATATTCTTTTTCATGACAGTTCCCATTTTAAATGATTTATTAGAGTGTTTCTTCCACCAAAACCTTTTTCCTATTGAAGTCATGCTGCATGGCAGTTGGGCATTCCAAGTTACTGACTCACTCTGAAATTGGCCTGTAGATCAAGGAAATCAGCCTGTGACTCACAACAGAAATGTGGCTCTTGCAGACATTAAAATATTATCTTGAGGAGCTCATGAATAAAAACTTTACAGTTTAATGTAAAAAAAAAAAAAGCACAACATTCTCACATGGAAAACCATGGCAACCAATTGCATGATGCTTTTCAAACAGCTTAAATAGTAACTAGTTTAATCTATATATAAAGCTTCAACTTTACAGGGGTGGGAATGTTACTTACATCCTAGTACTTCCATAGCATTTCAATCAAAATTATCCTTGGTTAAAATCGATGAAGTCCTTCTGCTTACAGAGAATCTTTACACTATCCACCATGGCAAGTAGAGAGAACCCCAGAATAAATCCCCTATAGTCGTTTGCATAAGGGTTTAGCGATTCAGACATTCAGAGCTCAGTAATAGAGCATATGATTACGTTTCCCTTATATGTTTTAATCCATAGCACATTATTTTGAGCAATGTCATCAATAGCACATTAAGAGTAATTAGCAAGTAATATCCAAAGCACATAATCTAGTGAGAGCAATGGGTAATAAAATAGCTTCCCCAGCCCATTATAAAAGTAAGAGTATTAGGAAATAGTATTCAACGCACATTATACAATGATTGCAATGAAGAATGAAAAATAAGAGCAATTATAAATGGCATCTTCAGCATATTTTACATTAAAAGCAGCCAGTCCTGCACCACAAGAAGATTATACAGTACATGGCAGTGGGAATTGGCACCTGAAGAACATTACACAGTAGTGAGAAGCGGAGGGCATTCCCATCTGATTCTATACCTTAAGAGGTTCTGGCATACTAAATATTTTACAATGAAAGACAACAGGACCTGTCACTCCATAATACATTACATACAATAAGAGGGTTGGGGCATCCCAAAGTACATTTTCCACCATTATACAGTAGAACTGCATCTCCCGTCTGGCAGCAGGACTATGCTGTATGGATTATAAAGTAGTGTATGCTAATGTCAGAAGATTTATTTTAGCACACCATACAACCTGAGTGTACAATAACAGGTGAAACCACTGGCAATGAAAACACATCTTGTGACAGCCTCAGGGTCTCAGAATCCTTTCATAGCTTGTCACAGATAAAACAGTAGAAAAAAAGAAACATTTGGAGATGTATTAACCCTAAACACTTCTCTCCCTGTTTCATCAGTGTGGCTTTGTTTGCAGTTACTGTATCAGCTGAAACTCCACATACTGTGCACCAAAAACCGGAAAGGTTACAAGAACAATAATGTCTGCACTAGAACACTTATTTTTTGGAGCCAGAACTTAGATGTCAAAATAATATGAAGCGTGCATATCCCAAAAAGGAAATGAACCGCACATGGGAAGGGACACCATATATTTTTGGCTAAAGCTTGATTTTAATGCATGTAGCCCTTTACCTTAATACATCTGCTAATGGAAACTCCTTACATGCAGGCACCCAAGATATTGCCCACTACAGAGATTATTGCACTAGGTTGTGCTGTTAATTGTGAGCAAACCTTCTTGTCTTTATTTTAAATATTATTTCTTGGTTGCCAAATCTCAAGTAAATACACAATTGTATCATACATGGACTGATAATAGCCACTGATTTGGCCCCTCCAGATTGAGTTGGCAGATTAAGAACGGCTCGGATGATTTTTTAGACAGACATAATATCAAAGGGTATTGTTATACTAAGCTCTATAGTTAGTATAGATATGGGTATATATAATTTATGTGAAAGTAGGGAGGGGTGTATGTATGGATGCTGGGTTTTCATTTGGAGGGGTTGAACTTGATGGACTTTGTCTTTTTCCAACCCAATTTAACAATGTAACTATGATTGGCAAACTGATGGCCTGCTCAACCACAATCCAGTCGAGGATTAAACCACATGGCTATCCAATTGAGTAAAAATCACATTTACCCACCATTGATGTAGTCCCCTCCCTACAGGCCTGTATAGATCTTTTCATGTATAAATAGCTTTGCAGTGCTTTTTATTTAAATGCACACAATCCCTTTTATTTTTGGTTGTTACTGTTCCTCCACCACAATGACTTTTTTCTGACATTTGCTTTGTTCACTTTAGTCTGTTTTTCACCCAAGATGATAAACTACATTTCTTATGTCATATGGTACAGGGTTATATGAAGGTACCTTACTTGATCTGATCTTCCTATTACTTTTGACACTGACATCTTCTCCTTTACACAACATATAAAATTTGAGTACTCTTCTTTTTAGCTAATTTCACCTGAGAGCATCACTTAAAAGGCACTGATTGCTTCCATTCAATCATAATTGCATATTCACTCAGTTCACACACAGGATTCTGACAGTAGTGGACCAAACTTTGGTAGAAAGCTGTAGCTTTCTACCAGCTTCATTTATCAACAAGGGGGGGGGGAATATGTATAAGAGCAGTAATCCATGGCAACCAATCAAATGGTTGCTTTCATTGCTTTACCGTCAGATGGCTGAAAAAAGCTAATCTTGTTTGCTATAGGTTACTGCCAGGTGCAAATTGCCCAGTGTTGATACATGACACCTTTTCAATGCACAGGAAACACTGTGCATTTGAAATGTCAGGGCCTTTTATGTATCTCAGTCGAGACCTGCACATATATAACTTTTTATAATTATATTTTGTCCTATATATTATGTTCTTGCCCAATTGTAATGTATATTTTGTTATGAAATAATACGTGCTATAGTATTAGGTTTTATCAAGCCATCAGGAAGGTTGTCGTTACTGCAAAGTAAAAAAAATTCAACAGAGTCATATTTTTTCTTTTTCTATCATCTATTTTTCTAGAACAGAGGTAGTTTATCAACACATTGTTTGTTTTCATTCCTCCCATCTACCTGTGTAATGGGGCAGCCTAAAATAATTATGCTTGTGGAACAACCAGTTACAGAATATCTGACTTTATGCCACCGAATTTTCTCCAGTTTCTGATTCATCTGCATTGGCTCATTATATCGTGGGTGGATTTATGAAGAAAAAATCCAGAAGGATTTATGAAAACATTCCTGTGTGAAGATTTTCCTAACAGACATGAAATGTTAATGAATTGACACATTCATTAAGAAGATACATGTGTTAATTCATCAGAGCATTTAAGCTGCTTTGAGCAGTCAGACACATTCATTTTTAGTGTACACCCCATAAAAAATGCTTATGCGCCAGTTTGTTTTAGAGTGGAAAATAAAAAGTGCCAGCAAAACTTTTAACAAGCAGTAATACTTTCCATTTTAGTTATACATATATAAATACTATAGTATATATTTTTAGAAACAATTCAATGTCACAGAATATGCTAACAGATAACACAAAAACATTATATATCTTGCTCTAAGTGTTATAAATTATGAGCAGAATTTCTTTATCATTTAGGAAGATAAAGTCCTACCCCTTCAATCTGGAATGTCCACTCCTTCTCTTCAAAATATTCTGTGTGCGGGTCCTAGAAGAAAGACACACACTATGTTAATAGTTGTATCTCCCCTTACAAACATAGATATTTGTAGTAAGTCTTTAAATCATTGTATATTAACTTGTTTGTGTATTTTCATTAATGATTTGAACTCTCTGCAATTTACATTTTTTTTTACTTTTTTTGATAATTCTTATTTTATTGGTAGAATTCAGAACCCTTCGGTTGTGCTTGACTGGTGCAGTTTCTGAAGCAATTACCATATCTCATGAAACATCTCTAGAGATTTATAGCTGGAAATCATATTATTTCTCTTATATTAAGAACTTCTGGGACTCAATAGACTTATAGTAATTATAAATGCAAAATATATTTGTATAAAGACACTGGCATATTGTAAGGGTCTGCATTAAATGCCAGACCATGAGTGACAACAGAAATGTGTAAGAAGAATGTGCAAAATGTTCACAATAATATTAGACCTGTATGCTTTTGTATGGCTGTATACATGTTCTCTTACTCTGTATAAGGTTGCAGTAATGTCCACATTTTCAGGAACAGCCCAAACAACAGATCCATGAAATGGGTCCTTTATCCCTGGTTGCCAGCTGTGAGGCTAAGAGAAAAACACATTGAAAAGAAGGTTAAAGACATGTCTGAATGATCAGAGAGACATGCATATATGAGAAATAAAGCAGGGGCTGTTGTTTATGACAGAAAGGAAAAAGAAGGCATAGTATGAGAATAGGAATGGAGATTTCTTTTCAATGTGATTTAGAAAAGCAGGACAAATAAATGGGTTTTTATTCAGCCAAAAGCTGGAATACCTTAGAACAGACTCTTCTGTTTCTCCGAGTCCATACAACCACCACTTTATCAGGTTGCCTAAAAAAACAAAAAACACATTTTTAGCATTTATTCATAGTGGGGTCATGAAGGGGTTGAATAGTGGTATTTTTCAGGTGGAATCTGCTGAGAATACCTTTGGTGGGACCAGCTGAGTGGAAGCTATAGGTATGGGACCTATTATACAGAATGCTCGGGAGTAGTGATGGGCGAATTTGCGCCGTTTCGCCGAAAAATTCGCGAATTTCGCGAAACGGCGAAAAATTCGCGAAACGGCGCCGGCGTCTCGTGTTTGACGCCGGCGCCCGTTTTCGACGCCGGCGTCCATTTTTCGAAAAAAAAATTTTTGACGCCGGCGAATTTTTTCGGCGAATTTTCGCGGGCGTTTCGCGAATTTATTCGCTGGACGCGAATCACGCAAATTCGCCGCGAATTCGCGCCTGGCGAATAAATTCGCCCATCACTACTCGGGAGCTGGGGTTTCCAGATAACGGATCTTTCCGTAATTTGGATCTTCATACCTTAAGTATACTAGAAAATTATGTAAACAATAAATAAACCCCAAAAGCTGGTTTTGCCTCCCATAAGGATGAATATATCTTAGTTTGGATCAAGTACAAGGTACTGTTTTATCATTACAGAGAAAAAGGAAATCCTTTTAAAAAATTTGGATTATCTCAAAAAATGTGATTAAAATGTTTTATTTCATAATATTTCAAGAAGTATGTCACTGGAATAAAGCACACTTAAGTTGTTCAAGGAAAATATATGCATCATTCAATATACCTTGACTATATTTTGCTTGTCTAGGGTGCACAGAATGTGAGAACAACAACACTACATCAAAGAGACAAATTAACAACGAGCAGTTTATATATATCCTGTGGAAGTGTTAAAGTGTTCAACCAGAAAGAAAGCAATACACCATTAACAACTAAGACAAATTCCAGCCACTGTTTAACACATATTCTCCCACTGTATAAAGCAATGCAGCAAACTAACTGTCAGACATTACCTCAACTGTCTTTTTTTGCTCAACACCATCCATTTGCTGGCATTTATTTGCAAACAGATTTAAAGCATGGCTTTACCTGTTAATTGCCACAAGTAGACACACTCCAGGGTCTATGAGTGACACTAATAGCAAAGTGAATCAATTTAGAGACAAAACTATTCTCTGCACTAATTGCAGAATGTTTAAAATATAAAATATAATATATTTTTATAATATAGTTAAATATTTTTCTTCTAATCTCAAGTAATGCCCTACTAGTGGAAAGGTCAGTTAAGAGAGTTATAATATGTACCCTTATATATTTTTACATAATGATAATATCTCTCATATCACTTATCACTTCTTCAATATAAACAGCCCCCACTTGCACAGCCTTTCTTTAACATCTTAGCTTTTTTTGTAAACTCTTTTTTTTCAGCATAATGAAAGGGGCTACAGAAGAAAAAAAGAAATGGGGGAAAATAAAACGTTGCAATTTTACAGTATTATTATAAAATTGGTGATATTGGTGGATTGGTAAAAGAGATAATGCATCAGCAACAGCATTACTATATCTGATAAGCATATAGAGTGAACAATATTGCACAAATTATACAGTATGAATAACCAGTGCATAGGTGAGTTGTCACTTTTACTTTATTGGGAATGATTTGATATAATGTGCCAAGGTTGCCAAGTGGTCCAAAAACTTTTGGTCCTTGTTGGATTGCGCTCATTTCTTCGTATTTCCAGATCTCCTGCATAGCTGCAATCAATACTATAAATTGTGAGGGTTGGATTATTCCATTATTTTGGGATTAAAGTTTATGTGGGTTGGATCATATTTCGTGTTAAGTGATTATTGATCATATAAACCCTTTAAAATGGACAGCTACCATGAGAGGTATTCCTTTGTAAAGGAGTCACAAGGTGAATCGCTTTGAAAACGTCTTTCCAAAATGTTTTCGTACCTTTGAATTAAAACCAGATATGATTTATGAAGCTAACCTGTTGTTAACATTGATAACATTTGTTATTTACATTATTAACCATCTTGCTTAGTCTTAAAGGGGTATAGTACCATTATGTTGCTGATTTGTAACTGGCTTCTTGTGTTCTTGAAGCTATTGAACCTTCATGTAGAGACATTTATATTTTCTGCCAAGAAATATTAGACAGTAATGTGAACATATTTTTACCGTCTATTTTCTGAAGCTCAATCAGCCTCCAGAGCTGTTTTCTATTAAACCCCCATAAAACACAGAGAGTGACTTTTAGATTTTGTTGGGGGAGTTAATCAACTTTCCCTAAAAGGTAAGTTCTCTACTAATTTCAGTTAAATTAAGTGTATTATGCTACATTTGTTTGTATGGTGTCCAGAGAACATCTAGCCCACGCAGTTTTCTGCTAACAGGTGCAGTGGCCCAGGTATCTAGTAATGGGCAGATGTTGATCGGGCAAGGTTAAAAATCCCATTCACGGGTGCATCTCTTAGTAGATGCGGTCCCGCGATCTGACAGTCCATTTTGGCAGCATTATGATTCGATCCTTGGGCCCACAATCAGATCAGCCTGATATCGCCCACCTCAATGTTGGCATATCGGGGAGAGATCCGCTTTTTTGGCAAAATCACCAAACCAGTGGATCTCTACATGTATGGCCACCTTTAGACTTTCCTTTTCCTTTAAGATGCATCACAAGATGATTATTTTATTATATTTTCTTTAACATCTTAGCTTAACTAAAGACTTCCATATAACTAAGATTTTTTTTCTTCTGTTGATCTCAATTTCAGTAAAGTCCCACCCAGATTAGTTTGCCAGACTAAGAAGCCTGTAGCTAACAGGAAAAATCAGCCCAATTACCTAAAAATTCAAATCCCTCCTGCAGCTTCTCATTCATTTCCCTATTCTCACACTGCCTCCCTACCTTGCATTTCAACTTTTATAGGATCCTTTATCAGGACACCTGTTTTCCAGAAAGCTCAGAATTATGGCAAAGTCATCTCCCAAGAACTATCCTTGGGTTTAATTAACTTTTATATGACATTTTAGTTGACTTAAATTATGGGGATCCAGATTACAGAAAGATGCCTTATGCAGAAAGCCCCAGGTCCCAATTGCTGGATAACAGGTCCCATACCTGTACCTTTATAATACCTTTGTAATAAATTAGGTCTTTGTTTTTATTATTTCTGGGGTCAAGATAGATGGTGTTAATTCATGTATTGAGTCAACAATCTTCATAACAAATCTTTATACATACACTAATTCTTTTTAATGTAAATATGCACCTAAGATATGTGGTCGAACATTTTTTTAGGATTCAGAACCTGTGTCAGTATACCTTTAAATCTTTTAAAGTTTGTGATTTACCGTGAGTGGAACTGAGAGGTACCAGACAATTGGCAGTCCAACACTGAATTGGCCAGGACTTGTAACATGGAATCTACAGCTTTGCCAGTCAGGTACTTGGCAACCAGCACTATAGATTATTCAATCTCCATAAAACAAGCAATGAAAGGGTTTTTAATATTGTAAATAGGACTTATTTAGAAAAAGCAAACATATTCTGCAGTGTTATACAATAAATGGGTATGTATATTAAACATACAAATACAAGAGGTAGATCTGACCTTGCCCAAAGAGCTTACAACAGAATAGGATAACAGAATAATGATGGTACCATTGTAAATGTGCAGTATATGCATAAATGCACCTGTGTTTCAGGGGCTGTTGCCAGGTACCTTGTACCTAGGGGATGGCTGCCAAGTACCTGACTGGCAAAGTTGTAGATTCCATGTTACAGGTTCTGGCCAATTCAATGTGAGACTGCCAATTGTCTAATACATTGCATTTCCACTCACAGTAAATCACAAGCTTTCTAAGGCTTAATATACTGACAGTTTTTGAATCCTAAAAAAAATGTTCTCACCTTGCCTCGCGGCAGGATTGTCCCTGCATAAATGGTGACCCTGGTCACCATTTATGCAGTGACACTTTGAGTGTCACTTTAGAAGGATACATTATGCTGTGTTCCACTTTAATGAACCTTAATATTATTATTACTTATTTATAAACACCAATGTATTTTCGGTTGATGCAATTAAAACATGAGAAAGTCAAAATGGGGAAATAAGCTTTAGTACTTTAGGACAGTACTTTAGCTTCTTAAGCGTCTATTGATTAGTACTATAGTAATACAGTTACATAGAAATGGAGTAAATTATAGTATTATGGTACATTATGAAGAAACTCTAATCCACAAATCTCAGAGTACATTTTAAGCAAATTATGAATTCAATATAACACAAAATTCCAAGGACTCATTTGGCAGAATATATTTAAGTTAAATGTCTCTTGTTAACAAGCTCCTCTGTCTTTAACAACTACTTGTAGCTTTCAGCAGACCCTCTGCTTCCTTCTGTTTGATGAAGCAAAGCACAAGTGGGAGTAAAAGTACATAATTACTATAGAGCTGTACCATTACTGAAATAATAAGAATAATTCTTAACCAAATCTGGATGAAGCTCCTAAAATGAGACGTTGACAGCATATTTCAGACATACACAAACTGCATTCAAGTGACATCTCTCAACACAGAACAGACAGACACAAAATGATTATTTCCAGAAACACTTTACTAATCCTTAAGACTCTACAAAACAGGGAATAAACTATTAATTATAAATGCCAAAAAAGGGAAGCTTAGACAGGTAAGAAATTACAGTAAACTATATTTCTGACAAATGAGAAGGAGAGAAGCAGGCCTAGAAAGGAGAGAGGCTGAGAATGAGAAACTTCTCCCCTATGATGTCACAACCTAGCAGCCACACAGCCCGGGGAATGTTGAATCTCAAACATAAGCCTTATTTCACCTGAGAAGAGACATAAAGAAAGGGAGAACACTATGTACTATATAAATTTAATGTATTTGGATCAAAATAATTTACATATGAATTTGGATTGTTTTAATGTACCTTATATCACTTCCACTATGCTAACGATCTGCTTCTTGAGTGATAGGTAACATATGTACAGAACATAGTTAGCTGGCATCTAAATAAAGATGCAATAAATGCATATGAAAAAAGATAAAAATAAATGAGGCTGCTTATGCAGATGACCTGTTGTTCTTTCTTAAGTGCCCACAAATATCTCTCCCCAACCTTTTAGTAGAATTTAATCGATTTGCCGCCTTGAGTAATTTTAAGATAAACTTAGCTAAGTCGGAAGCTCTAAATATAACTTTGCCCAAGAAGGAATACTCAAAACTTCTCTTTTAAATATGATCATCCGCATATCACCTATCTTGGCCTAAAATTTACTCCATGTATCCAACATACACTTAAATTGAATTATGAAGGGTTGCTAAACTTAGTTAGACGGGATCTTGAGTCCTGGAGTAAACCATCAATTTCATGGTTAGGTAGAATAAACATTATTAAGATGAATGTCTTGCCACGTTTCCTATATCTTTTTCAGACTCTACCATATTCTCCCCCACCACAGATAATTAAGAAATTGAGAGGGATTGTCATCAACTTTGTTTGGTCACGAAAAAACCCAAGAATTGCCTCTTCCAAACTAACAGCCCCAAAGAGTGAAGCTGGATTGGGACTCCCTGATTGGGATTCATATTTAAAAGCGGCACAAATAAATAGATGCATGGATTGGGCTTTTCATGAATCCGATAAATTATGGGTAGGAATTGAGCAAGAATCGGCCCAAACACCACTATGTGCATTACCGTGGTTAGTACACAAGGATAGGTTAATTACAGATAAAACAGACAAGAAGCTTGCCTATACTCTTCAAATCTGGGATAATCTAGTCAAAACAGGCAAATGGATTAACACGCCATCCAGATTTACTCCCATACTTGGGAATCCCGATTTCCCGCCAGGATTAGAACTACGGTCTTATATCGACTGGCCGGTACTGAAACATCACGGTATTTCTGCTTTTCTCTCAGGATCTACTGTGCCCACTTGGAATATTCAATTCCCACATACCCCGTCTACAACTCTAGATAGATTCAGACTAAGTCAAGTCAGACACTTTATAATAACAAAGCGATTACATCTTACTACAAAAATGACACCTACACAAATGGAACTGTTATGGGAATCTAAGGATTCTCCTATAAGGACCATTTCCTACATTTACAAAGCTATTTTAGGTATTAAGGTCTCCCCAATGGAATATTTTAAGCTCAACTGGGAGAAAGAGTTGAACACGACATTTTCAACCGAGGATTGGCAGAAAATTGTTCAGTTGACACATACATCATCGGTTTGTTGCAAATTACAAGAGCTGAATTATAAACTTCTGAGTAAATGGTATAGAACTCCAGATAAACTAGCAAAAATTTATAAAACGCTCTCACCGACCTGTTGGAGATGCAACACAGAACCGGGCTCCTTGTCCCATATTTTTTGGGGATGTTCACAACTTAAGGAATATTGGACAAGGGTGAGGGAAATTATAAAAGAGATCACAGACAGAGATATTCCAGACTCACCATCTCACCTACTTTTCCATCACACTTACTTGCCGATTCACATCTACCGTAGATCTATTACCCCAATTCTGCTAGATGCAGCTAAATCTTTAATCCCGTTACGATGGAAACAACACGGACCCCCTAATATTAAAGATTGGCTGAACAAGATTTCAGCAATAGAACGATATGAAAGTTATAGAGCACATACGGCACAAGAAACGGAAAAATTTCAAAAAAAATGGTTTTATTGGATAACTTTTAAAACCTCGGATGATTATGCGGCCTTACTCTTATCATCCTCATAAATATATTTGGGGAACAAAACATGTGGCGTCTCCTGAGACAATCTGTGCCCAGTATGATGGCTACAGGTGGACATTAGGTTGTATGAAAGAAATCCAAATGCGAATTTTAAGATTGTATCTCTCTTGCGAATCTCCAAAATGGTACGTATAGAGGACTAATTCGCATGCCCCCCCCCTGCTGGACTTCGCCTCTGTAAGACGCAGGACTGGTAAGAGTTCTTACGAGTAATAGCTGTTAACTGCTGAGATTAGCCTCCCCCTGATATGGTTATTGATATTGAGACTTCTATTTCTTCTAAAGTCGTAGGATGGTAACCCCTGATGCCCGGCAGAAGATTCTTTTCTATCCTCTTCTTTCTTCTCTTCTTCTTTCTTTTTTCTTTCTTACCTTTCAAATAAAAATGGCTTTATTACACATGTTGCGGAGGGTACGGTAATGATGTGATCGTGAACGGACAATGATGAGGTTGTTATACTGTGGAAATAGATTGCAGGTTGAATGTACAACTTTGTTTTTCTTGTTTCCTCCTCTTTCTTGGAATACACATTTTATGATGTATATTTATTCTCTGTACCCTCACTGTGTGTGTATATTTGCTAATAAAAATTGGAATTTTAAAAAAAATAAAATAAATAAATGAGGACCACATAAATCATGTTTGATTGATGAATTGAGTTGTTTTTTGCAGACAGCAAACACAAATCTAAAAGAACATTGTACTGGTGAGGCAGGTGCTGTACTGGGAGATAGAGCATGTCTGGATCTAAAGTATTGCGTGCATAGAATGTAAACAATACAAAGGCATCAAATTGTGAAGGAAATAATAACATAGCAGAACAGTACAAATATACCTTTCATGATTTTGAGTAATTCCCCAGTGAAAGAAAATTACCTGATGAATACACCGTGAAACTATGGTGGACTGAGACCTATTATATTGTTGCAGTTTTCTATGACTGGGAAACATGTATAAAAGTACCAACACGGGAGATCTTAGGGAAGCCCTATGTGATGTAAGACCAGTTAGTAACAAATCAAACTAGGAGACGAATTTGTCTCCCTATTGTTGAGGTGTGTTGTGAAGCACAAAGCCAGGCTGATTAAGAAACCAGGAGAAGAACTGACTTCTGCTACATTGTTTTAAGAGTCAGATGTACTTCATCATAAAAAAGATCTGAAGTTGTTTGACATGAACTGTCTTTTTTAAAAACAATACCTAAAGTATAATTTTTTTCAGGATATAATCTTGAATATGATCTCTTAACAGACCTTTAAAGGACTAAAGATATCAAACTAACCATTGAAACCAAATTCCACATGAGTAACTTGTTAAAAGTTATAGAAATTAAAGATTGGTGTGTGACAGTCTATTTGTTTTTGAACTAAGTGCTGTCATAGACAGGTGGGTCTCATTTGTCAACAATGGAGACATTTGCGTCTGGGCAGTAACTTTTGGCAGCAAGTAAAATTTGCATTATCCTACCTCTAGCTGCGGTTGTTTATTTGGTCCATTTAGCATTTGCAATTTTTAAGACTAAGTAGACTTTAATGATTTACACTGCACTTTAGTGAGAACTGTATATTAATGATTGTGGAGAGCACACAGTGGGGCTCTTTTATCAACACTGGGCAACAACCCATAACCAAAATTTGATTCATAAACACATTTGTTTGACAATATAAAACACATAACCTCCACATGTTCCACAGTTGTGGACCCAAAGAGTGTTTAAAGGAACAGTAACATCAAAAAATAAAAGTAAAAAAAATATATAATGCTATGTTGCCCTGCACTGGTAAAACTGCTGTGCTTGCTTCAGAAACACTACTTTTGTATATATAAATAAGCTGCTGTGTAGCAAACAGGGCCGGAACTAGGGGTAGGCAGAAGAGGCACGTGCCTAGGGTGCAAAGGTGGAGGGGTGCCAGGCACAGTACCTCTTCTGTTGCCTTTCCCCTAGTTCAGATCCTTGCTTCACCACCTGCGGCAGCAATCCCTGCTTCTTGGATCCGCGCACTGTCCTGCGCATGCACACGCACGCTGGTTGGGCTGTGCGCTTGTCCATGCGTGTGCATGCTCACCTATGCGTGCATGCGTGCCTATACGTGCGTGCACATCAGGAGGGGGCGATGAAGTTGGCCAGGTTGCCTTGGGCACCTGGCTAACTTGGCCCGGCACTGGTAGCAAAGGCTCAAGTTACACAGCAGATAATAAATAAGCTCTGTAGAACATGATGGTGTCATCTGTTATCCACTATTTAACCTGTGTCATATATGCTACACATCAGCTTGTTTATATGAACTATAGCAGTGTTTCTGAAGCAGACAGATTCTTTTTACCAGTGCAAGGCAACACTGTATTATATTTTTATTACTTTAAAAAACTTTTATTTTTTGGTGTTACAGTTCCTTTAGTGAGGATATGAGAACAAGACCAAAAATAACCCAGAGTTACAAGTTTGCTTGCTTACCACAAAAAAAGGAACTATTTCCTTTTGACATACTCATTGTAACTGTATATTATCAATAGCTTCATGTTCTATATAGTTAATTATTCATCAACTTCAATGTATTTGCTACATAGACTAATAACACCCTACTTCTCAATATGTGTGCACGTCGACAGATGTGAAATACGCCTGTCACTTCATACATGGAGCAGAAATCCATACTGTGTGTGGCAGGTGAATGCCATTCTTGTCAACAGGCACACATACACGGTTGCAGGGGGTCTACTCAGCATCTTACCACTAGCATGTTTCTGGCTGCAGAGAAAATGCAATTTCTGCCATTAGGCTTAGATTAAACTACAAAATTAGGAAAACATATTGAAATTTATCTTTAAAAAAGAGGGAAATTGAACAGAAATGGAACCAAAGTTTGTTTGGGGTTATGAAATAAAAGACACAAAGATTGCCTTGGTGCAGTAACCCATATCGACCAATCAGCAGGTAGCATTTATTGGTAACCTATTTAAAAGCAAATGGCCAATTGGACAAAATATGCATACTGGGGTAAGTGTTTAAAAATATTCACAAACTTTTACTATATTTTTGTAAATGGCGTTATATTTTTTTTAATTTAATGTCATTTATAATGTTTTTCCTGCTTATATACACTTAGGGGTATATTTATCATGCTGTGTTAAAAGCGGATCTTCGCTTTTGTTTTGTAACTGTTGAAAACTATTTGTTGAATGGTTGCTCTGAGCAACATCACCAGTACTGCTTCACTCCACTTTTTACACAGCATGATAAAATGGAAATATATGTTCCACACAATTACCTACAGTACACTTCATACCATACTAGAAAGTATTAAAGGGAATTGAAACTGTGTAGTTTTGAAGATGCTTATAGTAGCTTTGCAGAATTATTGGGTCATTATGGGGTGCTGAGACTAACCTTGTGTAGCAACTTATTCCCTTAGGATTAGGCTTTAGGTTCATAGGGGTATAAATTGCATTATGTATTTAATGAATGTAACTTGTTCAATAAGAACTTTGATATTGAGAGACATTACATTACTCTGAGAACTTTTCATTAAAGAGTATCACATTGGGGCAGACAGAACTATATTGGGGTTGTGTATGCCTTATGTAAAAATTTTAGTTAGATGTTTTCTGGGGTTTAACAGTAAAATAGAAGAGTTGATAATTTCAAGAAAAAAACAGTAGAAAGAAAGAAAATGGCTATGGTGGCTGCTAGATCAGTTAGCACATATACATACAGATACACAGCTCTATTTTCTGTATTCAATACCCACACAAGTAATAACTTGTATAATACCTAATGGCAAATATTTTTGGCATAAAATTATAGAACACAGAAGCAGATGGAGAATAAGCCTCCAGATGCTTTTGTCAACACAATTTGAACAGATTTCCCCAACCAACAGTTTTACTCCACAATCCAACCATCTATTGCACAGCACTGCAGAATATGTTAGTATAAATACATGATGATAACAATACAGATTGCTTAGGTGGCCAATGCAATCATCAATTACAACCAAGCATTTTGCCTCCATGGAACGTTATACCAGGTCTAATGTTTACAGTTTGTTGTCAACAATAGTCCAAAATACCAAATCTTTCCAATAATGGACGTCCACAACACAGTGTTATTTCTATTGTAGTTTTTATTTATCCTCACTCATGGGATCATTGTCTGCTGGGGAAGATGCTTGTTACTGAATTCCAAGTAGACACACTGGACAAACTATAGGTCACACCAATAATTTACTATTCAATTTTTATACTACATAAACAAGTTGCTAATTATAAAACAAATCATAAAATTAGAGTCCTTCTCTATCTGTGAGCTAGGCATAACATCTATCTGTCACATCAGACACCATATACTTCTCATGCTCATGCTATGCACAATTAGCTTAAAAATTATAATTGAAGCTCTTAGCATATTCCTGGGATCCTATAGCTCCATGCTGCCTCTCTATTATCAAACTGACTGCCAGTCACTGCACCCCTTATTAGTCACCAGTTTTTTAGAGGATTTCCAGACATACTGGTTCCCTGGTTCAAACCATAAGGTGGATCACTTGCAGCACCATATATCCTCTTTTTCTTCATTATTTTTGGTTTTATCAACATTCCTCTTAACACATAATATTTACCCACAAGACCTATATGCAACAGTTGGGCTGTGCCATGGGTTGTTGTTTTCTGCCACAGTATTCAAGTCTATTCATGGCCAACCTAGAGAAGGAATTTATGGTATTCCATACCATTAAACTAGACAGGCCTGGATTTATAAGGTGGGTGCCCCTAGGCCAGATGAGCCCCTGTCATCATTCCTTGCCCCCTACCCAACCTTGCAGTCACACGCACGAAAATGCATATTTCTTCTTGTCAGGTCCGGAGCACTGGGAATTTGGCTCTGGCTATTTAAGAAGCTGTTAGATATTCTATGCATCCCCAGTGCTTTGGAACAAATTAGGATGTGGATGGGCAACCCCCCTAAAATCCGGACGCACTAGGCCTGGTCATTTGTGGCCTTCCCATTAATCTAGTCCTATAAATCTGGACTACATGTGAAAAGGAGCTATTCCATAGCAACGACAACTCTTTCCAACCCACCATACTTTACATTTCCCTGCTTTTGTCAATGGAAATTATGCTACTAGTAAATTTTAAGGTCTCGTGTGACTTAACATTACAATTTCACTTTCACTGATTAACTATTGTTATCTTAGAGCAAAGTAGAAAAAAATAAGGAATGGGCATCTGCTAACAATGTGACTTTTTATACCAGACACATACCCTTCTAAGACATATTCTGCATTAGACATCTTTGCTATATAATTTTCAGTGCACCCTCAGGTTTACTCAGAGATAGATAGAAGCAAGTCCTGAAATAAAGAATTAGCCCTCTATCATTTTCAGCCCTACTGCCTCAATAATCCAGCACTGGTATTGATGTTGTTGTATATTCATTAGCTATATTATTGATATTCATTTGAGTGTGAAGTTAAAAGTTCTTAATATGTCAAACATATTTCTGAATTTGCAAAATGAAGTTATTAGTACTATTGAAAAAGGTTTTGAGGTTTATCTTTTAAAGCAGTAGTTCCAAACTTATGGGGACTTGACACAGTGGTAGTGGTGATGGTGAGAGTAGGGGTCGAGGGGTTTAGTTTGAATGGCAGTTAGAGTAAGATTGGGCCGAGTGACTATTTTCTATCCTATGGACACCTGGAAAGCCTAGCTTCAAGACCCAAGACATTTGGGTTGAAAACTCATTTTCCATCCAAGATATTTATCAAAACCCCTTTTCCTATAGCTGTTTCCTTCTTGAAACACATAGTTGTATGCTGACTGAGAAAATCTAAATTGAAATAGGCTTCCATTGAGTCTACTGTGTAGAAAATATTTCAAATAAACTGTTAGTCTGTAGGCAGGGTTGAGTTTAATATTATTTTTTTTCCTTTTGCTGTCAGCGTTCAGAGAGTAGCCAGAATATGCATGAGGATTTTGAATGGTTTGCTGTACAATAATGATGTCAAATGTATTTTAAATAGTCCTTTGGATTATTACATGCCAAAGATCATATGCTGTGTCTCTTTCCTGTCATCTTGATGGACTGTGGCTTGCAATAACTTAAACAATCACCAGAAATTGCTGTGCATTCTATAATTCACACAAGTCAAAACAATAGTGAACACGCTATCTTGGCAATTATTATTTAAAATAGTTAAACAATAAAGTTACTAATGTAGTTTAAAGTTTCTTCGACTGTCTTTTATTTTAGACCTAATTCTTCAGTATCTCTGTATACATCAGTACAAGGTATCTTTGGGGCTGTGAATAACAGGCTGGAGCCTAAGTAGTGAATAGCACACAGAGTCCAGAGCTGAAATGCAGGGGTGCATTTGTATGGGATTTAAGGATTCATGTCATGATTGGAAGTAAAACCAATCAGCCACTGTCCTTCATAATAGGCAGAATAATTGTACAGGTATGGGATCTGTTACCTGGAAACCTGTTATCCAGAAACTTCTGAATTATAGAAAGGCCATCTCCCATAGACTTAATTTTATCCAAATGATCCAAATTTTTGAAAATGATTTTATTTTTCTGTGTAATAATAAAACAGTACCTTGTACTTGATCCAAACTAAGATATAATTCATTTTTATTAGAAACAAAACAAGCCTATTGGGTTTATTTAATGTTTACATGATTTTCTAGTTGACTTAAGGTATGAAGATCCATTATCCATAAAACCCCAGGTCCTGAGCATTCTGGATAACATGTTCCATACCTGTATTGCAATTTATACTGAGCTAACTGACAAATCTGATATTTTGGTAAGCATAGAAATCAGGGAACCACTGAATCCAAGAGTAAATACAAGGGTTTCACTGAGATGTAGGATGATTTCAGAAAAGTCTAGATCACAGAATTAATTTCATGACAAAGCACAAAGGAAGAGGCTATCTTATTTAGGCTGATTGTTGAATACAGTATCTTGCAACTGGTGTTAAGATTACAGATACATTGTAAATGCAGTGGAGGCTATAGTGAAAGCATATCAGACTATAGTATTTGCAAGTACAAGCTCAGAAAGTCTCTCTTGACTCAGTAGACAAGTAAACAGATCAGCAACTATGTATAACAGAATTAAAATTGCAAAAAACAACAAATATTTGCAAGATTTAAAGAAGAAGTAAACCCTCAGAATTTTTTCCTTTGCCGATCTTTTTTCCAGTTCCTCAACTGGATCATCAAATCAAGATACAATTATAGATCAGCACCACAGGCTATGGAAAAAAACAAAGAACCTAGTGCAATATTGTTAATATTCAGTGCAGTCACCAAAGTGTTACAACACTAATCTGTGTGTGTCTTGAACCATAGAGAGTCTATGCACACAGAGTGTGTTTTAAAGTGCTATAGTGATTTATACATGGTGCTATCTCCAAAATAAAATTATAATTAAGTCAAACAAAGTGCTTTTAGTGCTTGCTTTAAAAGGTAAAATTAATTAAAATAAGGTGCATTGTGGTCTATAAAAAGAAATTGCCCAGCAATACAGCCCTGTGTGTGGCCAACTTTAAATCATGTGTAGTTATACAAGCAAGCATAGTAATTTAAAGGATTTTGATATCAAATGCACATTTAAAATTATCAAAAATTCATGTGCAAATACCATTTAAAGGAATTTGGGACAAAACTGCTGGAAACTGCAACATTCCTCAAGTTTGTTTGTTAAAAGATAGATAGAAAGATGATAGATAGATAGATAGATAGATAGATAGATAGATAGATAGATAGATAGATAGACCCCTTTATTCATAAAATACACAATTATACAAGTACAAACTGTAGTGAAATGTACCCTGATCATTTCAAGACTGTGAGATTCTTTTTACTAATAAATACTAGTGCAAAACAATAGTGCAATTGTGCTTAAATACAAAAAAATAACACTGCATTGTTTTTAAACAGTACATACGGTACTAAAATGTAATGTCCTATTATTAACAACACAGCTGCCAGCAGACAACTATGAAAATACAAACTAAGTTTAAACAACTTCTTACAGAAAAAAAATTGATTATTACTGTGAAAACAACCATTAGCAAACATATTTGTATACTGACTACTACCCAAACAACTAAAAGTATACACCAGTTTTAGGTGCATTGTGCAAATAATGTAAAAAAAAATACATACTAAATAGAAATATTATTAACAAACACATCGACCAATGGGAAACTAAGATAAAATACATTTATCAGTATCAAAATAATAAAAACATGATTTCAATAAATCAAAAAGGCAGTGTTTAAGTTCAATTGTTTTTCATTATTTATAGTTTTTCAATTATTTGCCTTCTATGACTCTTCCTGACTCTTTCCAGCTTTCAAATGGGGGTCACTTACCCCATCTAAAAACAAATCTCTACAAGGCTACAAATGTATTTTTATTGTCACATTTTATTACTCATTATTCAGGCCCTCTTCATATTCATATTCCAGTCTCGTGTTCAAATCAATGCATGGTTGCTAGGGTAAATTGGACCCTAACAACCAAATTGCTAATATTACAAACTGGAGAGCTGCCAAAGAAAAAGCTATATATATCAAAAACCACAAATAATAAAAAAATTAAAACCAATTGCAAATTGACTTAGAATATCACTCTCTAAATCATAATAAAAGTTAACTCAAAGGTGAACAACCCCTTTAAAGAGTAATGGGCCCTTGAAATGCATGAAGACAAGTTCAGTTTGCCATCACTTATTAATTAACTCAAAATCAAATGTTGCAATTGTCCTACAGTTTGCATCTATCCTGATTCTGTTTTATGCAAATAAAATAATAATGAGCTAATAGGCTTCACTACAACTGTGCAAAGATTTGGACTTCGCGTCTACCAGTGTTTTTGCATGGCAGTAGCTTCATAAACTTTAATGTCATTTATCTATAATTCATCTATAATTAGTTGAGTAATTCAAAATCATATGACAATATATTGCCGCACAGAGGACACAAGATGTGCATGCCAAGATTTTGAAATATAATCACTGGAAGCCTAAAAGGTAAATAATTATTAGTGTCAGAGAGAAGAAGGCCTGGAAGATAGCATCACATACACATGGCATCAGTACCACAGCTGCAGAAATACATAGCTTAATACACAAACCTACTTTCTTATAGGCCTGCTGAATGAATATAAACATCAGGGAAAGAGTCCATAAAAGGACTGCAAGAGAGAAAGAAAGGGGGGTGAGTGAATTAAGCAATGTTTGGGGCAAACAGAGAAGCAGGAGAGTAGTGGGAGAGGGTGATGTTTTTGTTGCTGAGATTAAAACCATGATTTATGCAAATAAACTTATCTTTGGGGCTTCTTGATGTTTATAATAGCCAACAGCGATTGAGGAAATGTCCAACTAAACATAGGTACACATTTAGCAAGTTGTTAAGGAGCTTAAAAATTCACCGCATTTGGTGTTAATGTCATACTATGCTTCTAGCCTACATAGGATGTGCTTTTGAGTTCTTCTGAAGCTGGTGAAATTTAAACGAAATAAAACAGCAGCAGTGACTAAGAATCAGCTGACATTTGGCATGCTTAATAAACCAAAGCAAACATTATACCATTCAGTACAGAAACAGGCATATTCATATGCAGAAAGGGCATGTACTCTGAGGCCTATGGTGCAGACCATTTTTGGGGGAAGGCAAGCTGGCATTTATATATAATATATAAACACGCAATAAGGCAGCACTCACAATTTGCAAATTGTGAGTGCTGCCTTTTTGTATGTTTTTTGTAAATAGGAGAAGGGTATCGGCAGCCCCCCTATAACCTATATATATATATATATATATATATAGTACCATGCGGCACCTCTGCTGCCATTATAGGTACACAAGCAGTCAGGTCCAGGATTACCTAGATCCTGGAGTAATACACCTCTGCAGGCTTCTCCTAGGGATTGCGAGTTGGTCAGGCCCGGACTGGCAATCTGTGGGTTCTGGCAAATGCCAGAGCGGCTGCTATAAGGTGCCATAGAAAGTCAGTATTTAGTGGGCTGGTGGGAGTTGTTTGGGCCTCTGTGTAGGCTTATTGGGCCTGTGTGTACCTCAAATGCCAGGGCCTATTTTAATTCTCATTCCAGACCTGGAGTTGGTGACCATGGGGCAGGCAATACTACCCACTGAGAGAGTTGGTGGAGGTACAAAGAAGGATTTTGAGTACTTTACATGAACTTTACAAGTTCTGCTGCCACTTGCTTGTTATACCAACTGAGTATACTCTGCAGATTGGAAGAGATTGGCATCCTGAAGTGTACCATATGTTAATGAATTGATTCATTGTTTTTTAAAGAACAACTGGCGCCCAAAGTTATTTAAAAAAAGAGAGAATGCTGTTTGCCCATACAAGAGTGGTATCCCTTCCTCCATCCCATAAGCGAGGGCCCACCTGATGATACAGAGTTAGCAAAGTTAGCCTACAATATGGACATAATAAAGTCTCAAATGCAGAACAAAGTTTAGGAGAGGTGTGCGTTTTTAACATTGATGACAGCATTTGCTAGATGTTTTTTTGTTTTTCCTCAGCAGCAGCAAATGGCCCCAGTCAGTATGCTTGTAAAGCTATTACCATAGCTGTAGTTACCTTTCTGTATCTGCAGGTGGTTGATGTGTATTACTTAAAAGAAAATTGGTGTTTTTTGCAGGGCTACTTGCTGTCCACAAAAAAGAAAATTTTGAGCAAAAATGCCAAGTGTTCCTGCACTTTGGCATACTTACACTCTGTATATGGGACAGGCTTATTGCTAAAGGTTATTTCACACTGCTTGTTGGCCAGATGTACTGCTGATGGCAATTACATAGTTCTTGTGGAATGCATATACTGTGTGCATGTGCAACATAAAGAACAGCAGTCATGTCTGTCAATTGAAAGTTGCAATTTTGGTTACATTTGCTGTTTATGGGGTTAGAGCAAAGCTCATATACATTGTGTCCAACACACATGGCACACTTATGCCAGTAGAAAAAGGCACAGTAAGAGAATATAAAGTCAGCAAGTAAGATGGGCCCCAATGGATTAAAATGTCCTCACACACAGTGTCAGTGATTCATATACATTACAGTGACTCCCCTGCCCCTACAACCAAAGTTACATTGGAGGTGCAGTGGTGAGATCTTTTGTTATAGCACAGTGAAGCTGTCATAATTCTTATGAATCTTATGAAACTTTGAATTAAATAGCATCTGAAATCCAGTCAACTCAGTTCTTCCTAGAATTTATATTCACCCTCATTAGACAAGATGAGTGAGATTGAGACAACAATAAATAAAAACTTAAAATAAGAAAAAGTCCAACACTAAATGCCATATAAAAAAACTGCATCTGAAAGTCTTGTAAGCAGTCGCAAAATACTGGTCAAAACAATACCTGGCTATACATCATTTGAATCCAATGTAGTCTGTGGGAGTTCAGTCTGTCTGCTGATGCCACTCATCTTCAAAACATAGGATATGCTCTTGTGTCCTTATAGCAGTGTAGAAATCTATTTTCTCCACACCTCTGGTGTACAGTACAGTAGGAGATGTTTAGACTTCTGTCCTTTTTATTCTAGGGTGCTGCAGTGTGAGTTTCTGCAACAGAGGTATTATAGGGCAGGGAATGGATGGAACATTAGACAAGTCAATACAAACTTCCACCCCAGAAGGAATCAATAATTAAAGTATTAATTTTATTAAATCAGGGCATGGCCACCCAGGATGCAGAGAGGACGCATTTTAATGCACTCCTGGGGCTTCACTCCCAATCTATCCCCATCACAGCACCACAGGCAGATCTGGATGCATCTGCTCCACCGGAGCAGTCTAGTGGAGTGCCCGCAGCCATCCTGGCCAGAGATTGGCTTCCCAGAGCTGCCAGTGCCTGGAACCAAATTGAGGTCTAGCGCCGCTATGGAAGCCGCAGTCTAGCATAGCTGAATCGGACAGCTATCGTGACTGGAATTCAATGCTCTTGGCTGATACAAGCTCCCTGGACTGCTAAAGGAGCATGTGCAAGGAGCAACTTGGCTAATTGAACACTGGGGGCGCCCCTCCTCACGCCATATGAAGCCTGACCCCAATATTTAACCCCAGAAAGCAACAAGAGGGCACTCATAAATAATGGCAGAGGAGAGGGAAAACGCTACCCTATTCAGCCATAAAGCCCTTAACGTGGCCAGGTTTAGGGGGATATCAACACCCACAGCCCCAACACCTAAGGGTTAGACATCAGGCACCCCTGCACTACCAGGGCTTACAGCAAAGACTGCTACAAGCTGTAACAGGCTGATAATAGCAACTGGGCTGCTAAAACTTGGGCACCTATTATTAAAAACCTGCTAGAGAAAGTGCAGTGCCAACTGCAACATAACACAGTCTGCAAGTTAAAGCACTGTGCTTGTAACCTATCTCAACAGATGCCAAAATGTTAATTTGAGCAACTGAAGCACGCGAATACCCCATGCTCCATCTGTCATCCTGATTGCAATTCTGTCCAGCAATTACACCAATATTGTCACAACTGCTCAAGTGAGCCCCTCCGCTAAATAACCATAAGAATGGGGAAACACTCACAAAAACAAAAATCGGAAGCAGCCGCTAAACGGGAACGCTTCTCACGAACTGTGTCTCAGGACCCACCTCAGGACCCCGACACGGAATCACCCCCACTTTCTCCAGCTGCAGACACAGAGATGAAGGAACCAACAATTTCAGAACTGCTCGCAGCAATTATGGAGAGCCGCACAGCCACAACGACACAGCTAGAGGAAATAAAGATGGATCTCTCATTTTTACGCCATGATTTACAAAATATCAGAGAGCGTACTACAGAAATAGAAACCAGGGTTTCCACCCTGGAAGACACAGTAACTCTGATACCAAATGAGATAACTGGGATCAAACAGCAACTTAAAATGGCACTGGAAAAATCAGACAACTTGGAGAATCACCTGCGCAGGAACAACGTGCGCATTGTGGAACTGCCAAAAAATCATAAGGGCAAAACCCAGAAATTTTTATTGAAATTTGGCTCAAAGACACACTTGGTGCAAACACCTTCTCTAACATGTTTGTAATCTAAAGAGCACATAGTTCCAACCAGATCACTACCCCCTGGCGCGCCTCCTAGCTCTTTCCTCATACATATGCTTAACTATAGAGACAGAGACGCAGCTGTTAGAGCTGCCACACTCAAGGGGCCTCTCTCTTTCAATGGTTCCATGGTATCTCTTTATCCAGATTTCTCCCCAGCCATACAGAAGCAAAGAGCTACCTTCACGGCAGTTAAAAAAATAATTTAAAACTCTATAGTTATATAAAAAAATCCCTATAGCATGATATACCCAGCAAGGCTGCACATTCATGATGGAGATCGAGTCCAGTTCTTCAGCTCCCCATCTGAAGTGGAAGAGTGCCTATCTCGGAAGAATCCAAGGAGATCACCTCCCCGAAACAAGATGACAGAATTGCTCCGACGATCGGTATTTAACTGCTCTAACCTTCATTATAGTAACCCAGACCCCACTGAAAAATCATATGGTGGAAGGGAGATGTCACACGCCCATACTAAGGGCATTACTATTTATACAAGTGCCTTTGTATGCCTACCAGGATAAACCCAAGACATTTATCAGGATACAATGAGACCACCTTTTTTGGTCTGAAAAGTCCCCGGCCCCACCGGCTACCTTGTGGGTGCCCTTTCCAAATCTATAAGCCAAGCTAGAAATGAAATGAAAGATCAGGTGAAGGAGGCAGAGAATCAATTACAAACGGCTGAGTCCGAACACATTCTGTCTCCTACCACAGGCTCCTACCAAAAACCTAAAGCCGCTCAGTCAGTAAGGTTGCAACAGAGCTTACTAAGAAAGCCCTGTTATACCAAAAATATTTGAATATGGAGACAAAAATAGCAAACTTCTAGCTTACCTAACTAGACCCCAGACAACTAACACTGCGGTGCCCCGAATACATACGGACAATGATACATTAGTTACGGATCCTCACCTTATAGTGCAACAATTCGCACAATACTATCAAAACATATACTCCTCCAAGAACAACTATACCAGTGCTCAATTATCCCACGTCTTGGACCCCATTCTAATCCCATCTCTTTCCCCTAATGACTGCGCCATCCTAGATGCTCCGATCAAGACATCATCTCAGCAAGTGGGGCTCTCCCATCCAATAAAACACCAGGGCCGGATAAAGCCTTAATAGAGATATTACGCCCTGAACTCCTCATTCCAAGATGCTCTTGAGAATCAATCTCTCCCTCATTTGCTGAAACCCTGATTGTAGTTATTCCCAAACCAGGTAAAGACCCATCCCACTGCTCATCATGCTACCCCATATCTCTCCTTAATACAGACGCCAAGATACTAGCCAAAATCATTGCGACAAGACTCCAACAAGTGGTCCCAGATCTTATCCATCCAGACCAATCCAGATTAATGCCGGGCAGGTCCACTGACATTAACCTCGGATGATTATACACCAACCTCCAGTTAGACCATGGTGAAAAGGATAACCGAGTAGTGGCCTCACTAGACTCAGCCAAAGTGTTTGACTCTATAGAGTGGTAGTACCTATGGGAAATCCTGCAACGCTTTGGCCTTGCCTCAAAAGTAATACATTGGATTAAACTGCTCTAACCTCACTCCACAGCCGTATAAGAACAAATGGGCTAACCTCTCGTTCATTCTCCCTAACGAGACAACCGTGCCCCCTCTCCCCCATCCTATTTGCTTTAGCTATTGAGCCACTGGCCATATGCATTACACTCTCCCCACACCAAAAGCCTCACATACAACAAAATTCATGAAAAGATCTCTTTATATGCAGACGACATACTTATCTACCTTAAAGACCCAGCTGACTCACTCCTTGCCTTATTACAACTAGTCAATCAATTTGGTGGCTTTCAGGACTCCACATTAATTGGGAGAAATCAGTACTGTTCCCCATTGACAATGATCAGCCACAAATCCTGCCCCCAGGGATTCCCTTACAATGGTCCCAACAATTCAAATATCTAGGGGTAATGAGACAAACGGACCTGGATTAATTCATTAAGATTAATTTAGACCCAGTGGTTACATCCTTTAAGATTAAACTTGCCCAATGGGCCAAACTGTTGCTTACACTCTGGGGAAGAATAAATGTCATAAAAATTGTCTACCTCCCTAAATTCCTATATGTACTCCACAATGCTCCCTGTTCTATACCTAATTAGTTCTTCAAACAGATTAATCAAAGCCTAATCCCTTTTATTTGGAATAATAAATCTGCAAGAGTAGCCTGGAAAAAAAACGTACTGCCCGCTGTCGGAAGGGGGCTTAGCACTTCCTCACTTCCAATTTTATTATTTAGCATTGCAAATACACTACTTACACTGGTGCTTTGCCGCGGATGTCTATAAACCCAATACCCCCCTCCAGGCATCAATTCTGGAGTCCCTGGAAGGCCTACGTAACTTTCCCTACCGACATGCCACAGATGTTCCACTACTACCGACCCCATTGTCCACTCCATACAAAGCATGGTCTATAACAATCAAATTGTTGGGCTACTCCCCTCCAGTGAAATTTCAATATTTACCGTTATGGAGGAACTCACTTCTCCCACACCACAAGATATTTACAAGACTTTATTTTCTGGCCTAGGTACAATATCAAATACCTGTCCGATCTCACACATGCAACTACAGGACAGGATTCAGGAACCACATCTCCCCTTTTACAAATATCTCCAACTAAGTCACGCATTCCAAGCCCAATTCAACTCCCTTTCCCCACAATTAATCATTCTTACTTTAGAAGAAGTCCTCCATTCACCCACCCCTGTTAAACTAACATCGAGCATTTATCAAAACTTGTTGCTAAAAGGTCCCAAACCATTCCAAGCTGCGAAAGAATGGTGGTCTTCTCGCATTCCCAAACTCAATATTATTCAATATAAAACTTTCCACCACTTGTATGGCACACCGATGAAACTGCACCAGATGAGGAGAATACCTACTGACTCTCAGGGCCGGATTTACATAGCAGGCGCCCCTAGGCCCACTGCCGTTCATCGCCCCCATCCCCTCCCCTATTTTCATTGAGACTGGAGCAATGGGGATTGGAGCACGGGAAATTTAAAAAGCTATCGTATCTCCTGTACGTCCCCAGTGTTTATGAACCAATGTGGGTGTGTTTGGGCAACATGCCGCCCCCTAAAATTCTGCCACCCTCTAAAATTCTGCCACCCTAGGCCCAGGCCTTGTGGCCTTTCCACAAATCCAGGCCTGCTGATTCTTGCACCAGATGTGGCACTGCCTCTGCAGACTTTTTTCATATGATATGGTCCTGTCCACAATCCCAAAGTTTCTGGACCAAGGTAATAGATTATCTGGCAAATAACTTGGCCTTTCCCAAAGGGATTGCTCCAGCAACATGTCTTCTGGGTGTCCTAGATGACATAATCCCTCTGAAACACTCTAGACTATTATTCAGACTACTGCTCTTCTATGCAAAAAAAATGGTAGCTATGCATTGGATGGGCACTACACCTCCAACACTGAAGGCCTGGAAGCGATTAGTCAACAATACAATCCCATTGTATAAGTAAACATATGAAAATAGCAGATCTAACAACAAATTTGATAAGGTTTGGGGGCCCCTGGTGTGACCATGACAAGAACGAATGAAATATCTACAGTATATGAATAGCACCTGATATGGTATCTTACTATAGGGCACGGATACTCCTAATGAGAGGAACCCCATTAAATTTCCCATTACGGGTAAGGAACAAGCAAGTGCTTTGTTACACTGTAAGAGTAAGAGGTACAACGGGATTTTGTAAACTGTTCTTTTGCAGATATGACCCAGGAACTATATTTTTCCTTCCTTCAATATGATGTTTTAACTAAATGATTTTTCTTCTTCTTTTTTTGGTTCGTTTGCAATGTATGTGTGTTTTAAAATAAATAAAAAATTTACCTTTAAAAAAAATTTATTAAATCAATGAAATAAAAATATGAGAAAGTTAAAGCAAGTGCTTTGTTACACTGTAAGAGTAAGAGGTACAACGGGATTTTGTAAACTGTTCTTTTGCAGATATGACCCAGGAACTATATTTTTCCTTCCTTCAATATGATGTTTTAACTAAATGATTTTTCTTCTTCTTTTTTTGGTTCGTTTGCAATGTATGTGTGTTTTAAAATAAATAAAAAATTCACCTTTAAAAAAAAATGTATTAAATCAATGAAATAAAAATATGAGAAAGTTAAAGAGAGCAAATATCTCATATAAATAAATTTAGCTTTGTTCTTTTTGAGAGATGTTAGATTTGACAACCATATTTTTTATTAGCAATTTTAACAGATAAAAAAAACGTTCATGCCTTTTGTGTGTTCTGAAAAGTCCCTTTGTGGTAAATACATGAAGAAGTCAGTCTTATAAGAGTGGTATCCCTAAAAAGATTTGCACTACATTTAATTAATAACTGCCATTCTTTTTGGTTAAGGATCTATCAATTCAGATTTAATGCAATTACACAATGGGATGAAACAAAGTGGCTGACTTCTGGAAAAAGACACCCACATGTAGGAAATCATTACATATTTATAGAATCAGCAGCTGAAGGTCATATTTTAGGAATAAGGCTCCGAAAGACAATCCTACAAATGGCAACTGTCAGACTGCTAAACTTAGCCACACAAATGTAAAAGTGCATGACTTTATGTAATTATTGTGTAACACATAGGATGTTTTGAAAATAAGCAAAACCCCAAATTAAATTTTAGTTCCTTAGATACTGTTATACTTCATATTAGTAGCATAAATGGATCATGGCATTTTATAGGACCAGTATGATATATCACCAAAATAGGCCCTGTTCAGTAAATTAAGCATAAAAAAGATCTGACTTACCCTTGAGGGAATATTTATCAAAATGTCTTTAGGGAGTTCTCCCCCCAAAACATTCCAATAGCCTGTGCGAGTATTTTATATTTAGAATTAGTTGTCTGGAAGCCTCTACTCGAAAACTCAACCCCACTACAAAATGTTTTAAGACCTGGACACTATAAGTAAACAGCCTGCCAGAAAGCTCAAGAACATTAGTCCTAGGGACATTCAAGCAGACATCATGTTATGACAAGAGACTCTGAGAAAAAAAATCCCCTGCAGCAAACACAAATGTTATGGGGAGAAGGGGAAGAAATGAATATTACTTTGACAGTCCTCTACTGAAGCTGCATTGCAGAAAGCCCAACCTGTGCAAACCTCAGTATGTGATCATTGTTTATAAAAATATGATTGTGAGATACAGTAGCTCATTACCAGTATGGTTAATTATTTTTTTATTTATATAATGCCGACACATTTGCGCAGCACTTTACAGAGATTATACATAATTTATTTCAGACCTGCCCTGGTGGAGAAATTTTTAAATGTATAGGTATGGGACCTGTTATACAGAATGCTCTGGACCAGGCATTTTCTGGATTTGGACGTCCATACCTTAAGTCTACTAAGAAAGCATTTAAATATTAATTAATGCCAATAAGATTGTTTTGCCTTTGGTAAGGATTAATATCTTAGTTGGGATCAAGTTCAAGGTACTGTTTCATTATTACACAGAAAAAGGTAATCATTTTTTTAAAATGTTATTTGAGAGATGACCTTGGGGCCCAAACTAGGGATAGGCAGAAGAGGCATGCGTCTAGGGCGCAAAGGTGAAGGGGGGCACTGGGCACGTACCTCTTCCAAAATTCTTACCCCTAGTCTGGGCTCTCTTCCCTACACTGAGGACCATGTCTGTGCTCCATGGCACCCCTGTGTGAAGTCACCACGAGAAAGAGTCCATGCCTGCATGACATCTTCACGCACGTGGGAGGGGGTGAGGTGGCCAGCTGGGTTGCTAAGGGAGCTCGGCCAGCTTGGCCCTGCTCTGGATAGCCTTCCCATAATTCAGAGTTTTCTGGATAATGGGTTTCTAGATATCAGATCCTATATCTTTACTTGCATATAAACCTAGCATTTTCTTGCTAAGTGTGGGAAGAAACACGCAGACAAAGGGAGACCATGCAAACTTTTCACAGATAGTGCCCAGGTTGCCATCAAAACTAGTATCCCAGTGCTGCAAGGCAGAAATGCTAATCACTGCACCACTATGCTGTATTCATGATACATTAGTATTAACTATTAATGTGCCCTAGGCACTAAAATCTACAACACTGACACTCGAGTGCCATAGTGGCAGAACAGTAGATTTTAAATTTCTGTCAGATAAAGGGTTAAGGAATGCAAGAATAACCTTTTCTCCATATATCATATTAAAGGAGTTTTGAACCACCATGCATAGACTGGTCATTGTTTGCCCTGTTGCTATTCTGATAATAAATCAATAAAAGCTATTGAGTCATCACCTGTGTGACTGGTTCTACAACTCTGAGAAACTAGCAATTTTATGCTAAATAAGAAATTAGTGACTTAAATTGTCTTAGTCCTGTTGAGTGGGAGTTTTAGTTTTAGCTGTGGAATAAACTAGACACCTTAAAAGGAAAAATAGCTATTTAATTGTGTAGCATTTCATACTTAGAATCATTTTGTCTCACACTGACACATTTAATTTAAAATTTACCCTGTAATGAGGTAAGAACAAACATATATGGAATATCTGACGATGTAGTAACACAGCCAGCAATAAGATATTTTTCTGTTAGACAGTAAACTAAGGAATTATGCCTGCTAATTGGGGGACAAATTACTTCAATCAAATATATGAGAAATACTGACAGTACTGGGAGGGAGGGCACTTGATACAGGAGTATAATTGGAGTATAAATTGTCCAGGAGATGCCTGTCTGCATATTTGCTTTAAGCAACACTTTAAGGGCACAAACAATGGAAGACTCCATTTATAAAGGTGGCTCCAAAACTGCCTGTGTACTAATAGACACAACTACATCAGAAACAAGGTTTCAGCTCCACTTAAATGCAAGTAGTAAAGTTGCAGAATACACTCCCTTAAGATGTTTAAAGGTCAAAATGTGTTCAATGAATAATGTATGTGGCATAAATTCTTTTTTTTATTTAGTTAATTAGTTAATTTCTGTATTTGTACACTAAACAGGGCAAACTGTGAAAAATGTTCTTTCATTTTACAGCTTCCTGGCTCCTAAGTATTTTGGGAGGAGGAGTAAGAAATCATTCTTCCCAGTTAAACCTCAGTTATACTGAACTCCTTTTTATGTAAGGCAGGGACACAGGCATCAGTTGGGGGAGAGAAGTTTAAGGAAAAATTGAATTTTTCTGGCAAATGTTATGATGACACATTTGAACACAGATGACACAGAAGTTTATTAATTAAACTGCTGATGATAGTAATGTCTTAGCTTAGGCTAAGGGTGCACGGTATTTTAAAGCATCGCTGACATTTTACCCTATCTTCTAGGCAGCATTTTCCATAGAAATTTGTGGGAAATGCTCCTGTTTATAAGCATAGCTTTTCAGGTATTTTGACCTCCTCTGTTTTCATCTGAGCCATAAGCCATAATAAACAGATTGCTTACCTGAGGGATGTTTTATTCTGCCATACATTTACTCCAGAATCAATCACAAGCCCATCTGACTAATGATATTATGTAGTATCAGACTCAGTAGCACAATATGAAAAAGAACAAAACATTTACCTAAGGGTTTTCAAGGGTAATGAACTTGGGTTATGTGGTACATTTTCCAGGCAATGCAGGGTACAGGCCTGTCTACTTATCTGACCAATGACACTGTGGAATTCCATAATATAGGAAAAACCACAGCAAAACCACAAACCATCTACTGCAGCTTTTAGTGTACAGAGAATAACAAAGCATATTTTCAGTATAAATAGAATTACATAACTTTCAATTCTACAACCTGTTATTAATCTTAACATGCTATACCCATGGATACCCATGATCCCTATTTCATTTATAACATTTACAATATTCAATGCGACTTGCCTTTGTGATATCCATCTATATTGCTTGAGGGCAGCCTCTTAAGGCTCATTAACCTAGAGATTTCTTACTTTCCCACAGTCGACTTTACGTGCATGTTCAAGACTTTGAACCAGAAATAATTAGCATATCTTTGCCACTGATTTAAAAAGTAAAAAAAAAAGTTTTTTCATTCTGCATTACAGTAGGAAACTGTTTTGCAATACAGATTTCTTTTGGAAAGATGTATCATCAAACTTCCCTGGCAATGCAAGACAACTCAACCAGTAAACAGTATATGTGCTGAACCTAAGCAGAAGTCTTGTGATATTGTGTGCAATCTTGAAATCAACTTCAAGCGACACTTTTTTGCTCAGATTGTAGAGTTCTTTAGTTAACTTACTGGAAGGAAGCAATATTTATAATCAAAGTCTTATCTCAGATTTTTTTAGTTATAATAAAATTAACTCACACGTACATTTGTGAATTATGTTCATACATATAAAGCTATTTGTATTTTGCATTTATTTAAGTAACGTAAATAAAATGATTCATTTCAGAGCAAACAGTTTCCTGCAGTGTTTTTTTTTTTGCAGCTTACAAAATAGTTATATATAATACTTATATTCGAATAAATCAATTTACGTGATACATTCAGCATGCCTATAAAAGTAATGATCCATGCCTTCAAAGTTATCCACTGCAGCTCTCTAGCTACTGATCTTTGTTAGGCCATGTTTTGAGGGTCTGTGACACTGCACATGTTCAGTGTGCCATGTTGAGAAGCTAATCTTCGGGGTCGTAGAAAATGCTCAAATGGAAAATAAGGTTTGTCTGCAACAAAAGCTAATGCTACAGGGTTGATTATTCAATTATGTTGCAATATGAAAGCCTGGTTTCTTTGCTGCTATGTAATATGAATCTGAATTAATTTACTAATTAGCTATTAATTGTGATATTTATATTATATAAAGATATAATATATATTGTTAGTGCAGCCCAGACCACGTGATGTGAATCAGCAGAGAATATAGGGGCAGATTTACTGAGTGGCGAATTGTGATCAGTTTCTGCTTCGCACCCATCGCAACACTTCGCCAGGCACAAATGCGCTCAGACTACGCCAATTCACTAATATGCGGAATTTCGTCCTGGGTGACTTTTCGGTAGCGGCACTTGCGCCATTGCAAGCATTTCATAGCTAAGATGCGCTAGCATTCATTTGTGCCTATCGAAACTTCACTAGTGATCTTGCGCTTAGGTCAATTTGCATACGGTGAGAAATTTAAAGATGTATGGATGTCTTTATGTAAAATGTTGGTGCAAATACTTACAAATTCCACTTTTAAAAACACGTGTCCAGGGAACCTTAATAAAGACAATAGAATTATTATAATGTCCTGCACATGTGCCCACTGTAAAATATGTTTGAAAATGTATGGGGAAAACCGGTTACCGGAAAAAAGTTCAGGTTAGGACTTTTGCAGGCAATCCCGCTTCAAAAAAGGAAAAGTTGCCAGCGTTTTTTGAATTTAGATGCATTTTCGGCACACAGGATATGATGTAAGTGAGATTGAGGAAGAGCTAGCTACTTTATTGCATTTCGCCTGGTCTAAGGTGGCAAAGGCAACTCTGGTGAAAGAGGTAACGTTCAGTAAAATCCGCGTTTTAGTGAATTTGCGGAGTAACATCCGTTAGTCAGAGCGAAAAAGTCGCCTGGCGATAGACTGCGAATGACAACTAGCGACGGTCTCTTTGGCTAGTGAGTTTCTGGGATCATCTTCTGAGGCACAGAAACCCAAAACATAATAGTCCTTTACCTCTGCACTGCAGTGTGTAAAGTGCATGCTTTTACCCACAAAGCAGCATTTTAAGGGTAATTGTGGTCACCAGAATAGAATTGCGGCCGATGTGTTAAAAATGATGCATTTGCACTTGCATTTTGGTGTAAATCAGATGCATTTGTTTTTCTGGTGCAACTGCCCTGCAGTTTGTGTTAAAAGGTTTAGCTATGCTCAGTTCAGAACAGGAGACACGAGGAAAGCAGCAGAGCCGTACTCCAACGTACAAAAGTGCAAGTAGGATCCCTTATCCGTAAACGCGATATCCAGAAAGCTCTGAATTACGGAATGGCTGTTTTCCATAGACTCCATTTTATCCAAATAATCCAAATTTTTAAAAATGATTTTCTTTTTCTCTGTAATAATAAAACAGTAGCTTGTACTTGATCCCAACTAAGATATAATTAATCCTTATTGGAAGCAAAACCAGCCTATTGGGGTTATTTAATGTTTAAATGAATTTCTAGACCCAAATTACGGAAAGATCCGTTATCAGGAAAACCCCAGGTCCCGAGCATTCTGGATAACAGGTCCCATACCTGTATTGTATGTTATGAATAGGTGAGACTAGGGGTGGGCAGGAGAGGAACGTGCCTAAGGTGCAATAGTAGGGGGATACCAGGCACATACTTCTTCTGTCGCTAGTCCGGGCCCTTGACCACTTGTTGCTTATCTACTGCCCCCAAGTTTTGACAGCGCGCATTCGCATGCATGCACTCATTTTTTTTGATTTGTACATGCACATGTGGGAAGGGTGGCGGAAAGGTGTAGTGCAACTCGCTGTGGTGACATTTGCAGACCTGCAGCTGTGGTGTAGTAAGTAAATGTGTAGTATTTATGGCCTACTTAATTTTAATGCTTTAGTTCTCCTTTAAGTTCATTTGCCATATCTCCCAACTGTCCTGTTTTTAGAGGGACGGTCCCTCTTTTGACAACTCAACTTGCAGTCCCTCATTTGTACTGGAAAGTCCCGTTTTTCTCTGCACTGAACAGCCAGAAAAAGAAACAAAGTTTCTAACTCAATTGGCTTTTGGCAGAGAGCCCAGAACAGCCACAACATTAGATTAGCTACATTTGTAACAATTCAAATGTATCTAGCTAAGCAATCTAGATAAACAAACAAGTAATTGTAACAATATAAAATAATTGGTCCCTTGGGAAAAGTTAGTCTCACAGCTTAAAGGGCAATTCCCCTTCATTAGCAAGACTGTAAAAATGAAAAAAAAAACACAGAAATATGTTCAAACTTTTATAACCTGCAAATATTGTAAAATGATCATGGTAATTAGGGGGTGTAGTCACAAAAAATTGGCGTGGTCAAAAAATGACGCCACAATACGCGCAGCAACTTTTTTGTCCTTCTTTTTATTTCCAAAATGTTGGGTGGTATGCATTTCCAGCTGTCTCAGGACATATAATTACTGTAAATAAATATCATGTAGTTTTCCCTTGTCTTCCTAATATGATCTTTGGTCAGAAGCCTTGCCTCATAATCTTATACTCTGAGTGAAGTCCTGGCCTACAAAAGTACACTTACTGTACCTACACCACCAAGTGAAACCGATATTCCAGCCTGTTATACTGGCATGCATTGTGGCACTTCAGAACTGTATCACTATATGCAAAATGAAGAAACCCCTCAGATAAATAACACTAAGAAATCCCAATGTTAACAATCAATACAGAGATATATACAAACTAGCAATGCAAAACATCTTGCAAATTGGACTGTTCATGCTCAGATCATCATTGTAAAAGTTCTGTTTGAAACATCAGCTTTTTTGATACTGTAAAAAATTCATGGCCAGAAACCCATACAGCAAGGCATAATAACATACATATATCTCCTGTCTATATTGTCAGAATATTTCCTAGGTAGGTCTCATAGTCAGTTTCATTTAGCTAATGTCACTGGCATGCAGCAATATACTTTTGGTGGTCTTACCATTTGTGCGTGCATTCTAATCTTAATTCCTGATAAGAGGCCACAAACTGGAAACGTGATGCTTTCTTTCCAGTCCGCTGCAGTCTCTTCCATACAGAACTCATAGTGACTCCTCAGTTCATGAGACCAATACAATCCAGCATGTTGAATGTTGAACACAAACAGTTTATATCTTCGCTGGTGACTCAGCCTTGATCTCTGCCTCTCCCTTCCTGTATGTCAGCTCAGTGTGCCTTATTTGCTCTTGCTGTGCTATATACTAGTCTCTTATATATAGGATAGGTGCAACTCTTATAAAACTTCTGTTTATATATTTTCAGTCTCTTAGAATTCTTAAAATGATGTTGTTGTATTTACATATGCAAATCAGATGTGTCTGTCACCCCTTCAGATCCAGTTTTTTGTAATGCTGCTTTTCTCCTTCCCTCAGTAATTACCTTTAGCACTCCCAGAGACAAGTTTTCTTTCATTTCAGTAACTTCCAGTCTTTTTCTTCTGTGTCTTGACTTGTGTCCAAGTTTCTCCCTTAAAGATTTCCAGTCTCTTCGCCACTTTCAGCTTCAGCTACTGAATTTTATTTGCAATAATCTCTGTGTGTCTTCCAGTCTCTCTCTCTGCTTCTTTCGCCTGTCTCTCTGTGACAGTCTTTTCCCCTTTGCTATGCAGAAGTAAAACTTTCTTTCACGGAGGGAGGAGAGAGGGTGTGACTGTGAGTGTGTTTATATATCTAGCTAGCAAATGACTTAACTTTGCCTGTGAGGTGTGCATGACTGCTTAGTATACTTTTATAATTTATGACATTCATATACACATGAGTCTGTCTGGACTGCATATGTAGGATAAGTGAAAGTTGGAATTGATGTATTTAGTCCTATGAATATGCAATCATACATGTATATGGTAACTGTATATACATATATCTTGTACTGGGGTAACTAGACATTACTGGGCCTCACAGCAAATTAATTTTCAGACCCCCAAAATGTCTAAAGGTTGACTTGTTTTACCAATATTTATTGAAACTTTATATGAATTAGGGTCTCATGGGGCCCTTATACCTCCTGGGCCCCCCGCAGGGTCTGCTTCCTCTATAGTTATGCCCCTAATATCTTGAAAACGGTATTTGGCCAGAACCGAAACGTTGATCCACATATTGTTTTAAAACAATAAAGAACTGACTATTTTAAATATCTGTTATAAGAGTGAGCTACTTACAAAATTGGATTGGTTGTATAAGCGGCATTCCACATATATATATATATATATATATATATATATATATATATATATATATATATATATATATATATATATATAAATCTTCCCGTACTCCATATATATATATATATAGATAGATAGATAGAGAGACATTATTGTTCTTAGCCAATAAAATCAGGCTTATTTTAGGGTTCAGCTACACAGTTGCCATCCACCTAGTGATCATTTGTTTTTTGGTAGCCAGTAGCCATGCCCATCATGGACAATGGAGGTCATCCATCAACACTGGGCAAATTAGCCCATGGGCAGTAACCCATAGCAACCAATCAGTTATTGGCTTTTTCAGGCAGCTGCAGGTAAAACAATTAAATTAAACTTGATTGGTTTCCATGGGTAACTGCCCACAGGCAAATTTGACAGTGTGTATAAATGACCC
Source organism: Xenopus laevis (assembly GCF_017654675.1). Classification (NCBI taxonomy): domain Eukaryota; kingdom Metazoa; phylum Chordata; class Amphibia; order Anura; family Pipidae; genus Xenopus; species Xenopus laevis. The sequence continues at coordinate 31,479,083 of NC_054377.1, read as the reverse complement.
CCATGTTTTAGAAGGACCAATATATGCCAGATGGAGCAATGCAGTCTAAACAGCGCCCTGTTAATCCACCATCTCCCAATACCAGCTTCAAAATAAATGATCTAGTGGAACAGGTGAGTGGCAAAGGGAAAAAGGGGGTGCCCAATATCGGATACTGCTTTATAGCAACTAATGCTTAACATAGGGGTCTTAAACTCTGACAGAAGTTAGTGGTAAGCAGGTGACTCTGATCTCATACGCTACCCATTGAACTGCCCCATGAAAGCACTTTATCTGCTTGGTTGCTTCATATATGTAACCTCTAGGGGTTTAAAACATGTATGAACATACTTAAAGGAGAAGGAAAGGCTAAAAGTAAGTAAGGTTTATTAGAAAAGTCTATATAAATACACCAATAAACCCTCAAAGTAATGCTGCTCTTAGTCCTCTGTCAAAAGAAACACCACATTTCTTTCCTTCGGTATCAGACTTCCTGTTTTCAGCTTAAACCTCCAGGGCACGGCCTTGAGCATGCTCAGTTTGCTCCTTTCCCCTCCCTCCTCCCCTCCCTGCTGTAATCTGAGCCCAGAGCTATGAGCGAGCAGGGAGAGACTCAGGCAGGAAGTGATGTTACACAAGCCAATATGGCAGCTGCTATCCTAAACAAACACAGAACACTTCAAGAGCTGTTTACTCAAGTATGGTAAAGCATTCTGCAGAATAATATAGTGTTTTAGCTTGCACTATTGTGGCTAATCTACTGGCAATAAACTGCTCCAGTAGCTTTCCTTCTCCTTTAAACTAAAAGAAAAAAAACTAAAGTTCAAAAGAACTATGTTTAATACATATGACATTTATTCAACATATTCAATAAGCCATATAGTTTGGTTAACTAATAGGGCTTCTTACTTATCTGTGCCAGAGTTTGAAAATGTGCAGTATTGTGCAACTGTATTTACTTCTTCTTCTTCTTACTGAACACTTTAGTGTTTTATAAAGCACAAAATGGTAGTGGTGAAATTAGCAGTCACCTGCTGCTAATCTTTACTGTCTTTTGTTCTCAACCTGTGTTGAGATTAATAATGTATTAACACTATTTTTATTTCATGCTTATTCTTTACAGTGCCGCAGGATATGCTGGTTTATGAAGTGTAATGTTATGCTCAGAGTGTATTTGCACTCACAGAAAACAGAATACAAAATAGCTCATGGTATGTGACACTCCCATTCTGGTCACAGCAAGTCTTTAAAGAATCAACTGCACTGTGATACAGGCCACAGTGTGTGAAAGACTTTCAAGTCTTTTCATGGTTCATGGTGTGTGTGTGTGTGCAAGGCTGCCATCAGGGGGGCACAGGGGTACAACTGTGCCTGGCCCAGGCCTGAAGGGGGCCCGGCTGTGCTGCAGTTTTTGAATTAGCTGGGCCCCCTTAAGTGATGCGCTGCCCAACTGCATATGTCCTGAAAAGAGGTGAAGACCCAAAGATGAGAACGGAGCCAAAGCCATGAAAAGACCTGAAGTTGAACTCCCGAAGCCGCAAAAGGGCCCAAAGCAACGAAACGACCCGAAGCTGAAGACCCAAAGCCACAAAAAGACCCAAAGCCACGAAAGGAACTGAAGCTGAAGACCCAAAGCTACGAAAGGAGCTGAAGAAGCTGAAGAAGAACCTAAAACAAAATTCCACTGAACTCCAATGTTTTTTTTTTATTCTATTAAGCCCCTGGCCACCAATGTTGTTTTAAAATATTCTATGTGGCCCCTGACCACCAATGTTTATTTTTAACTTTTAAGGGGGCCCTGACCACCAATGATTTTTTTACACTTTTATGGGGGACCCTGGCCGCCAATGTTTTGTTTTTTTTCAATTTGTAGGTGGCCCTGACCACCAATTGTTATTTTTTTTAACTTGTCGGGGGGCCCTGACCACCAATATTTTTTTAAAATCTTTTATGGGGGGCCCTGGTGCCAATGTTTTTTTTAACATATAGGGGGGGGCCCTGACCAACAATGATTGTTTTTCTAAGTTGTGGGGAACCACCAATGTTTTTTAAAAACTTTTATGGGGTACCCTGGCCACAAGTGTTTTTTTAAAAACTTTTATGGGAGGCCCTGGAGCTAATGTTTGTTTTTGTTTTAACTTATAGGTGGGCCCTGACCACCGCTGATGTCTATATGGACTTTTTACTGTGGAGTGAGCGAGATCTGGGGTGACTCTTGGGTGCCGGGCTGGAGTGGGTGGGGACCAGGGGGCCCAGACAATGTTGCTGTACAAATAATAAAAAATGAAAACCAGTTGCAAATTGTCCCAGAATATCACTCTCTACATCATACTGGAAGTTGATTTAAAAGCGAATAACCCCTTTAAGGCCTGATCAGTTCTACTTTTCCTACTTTTGCAGAGTCTGTTATCTTTGTCCTGCATTTGGGTGTGTCTTTGCATTGCTAACCCTTTTAAACTCAGCTGCCTCAAAGATCCCTGTGTCATTGTCACTGGCTGTACATGGGGGTTGTGATACACAGTGACAGCTGGGAGATATGACACCCTGCCACTCTCACTCATTTCTGTCTCTTCATATTCATTCCTTGCAACACAGTTCTATCTAACCCGTTCCTTTGGGTTTATCTAATGCACATTTGATGCATAAATGAATAAGCAATATTAATAGGTAGGAAATTACTAGAGACTTCACCAACTAATATTTAGTTGAGTGAATGAATGGTGTTGGAATACACCAATCATCACTACATTACTTCCATAGTTTGCAGGTATAAAAAGAGATGTTAGCTTTAAAAAAAAGCCAGTTCAGTGCTATTACTGTTTTTTACTTTCATACCAGATTTTCTTTTCTATTTAATCCCATTGACTGCAATGGATTACTCCAGGCCTGAGATGATGGTTTTTGAGTTATATTTACCTTTTCATTTAGCAGCTCTCCAGTTTGCAATTTCAGAAAACCGGTTGCTAGGATCCAATTACCCTAGCAATCATGCACTGATTTGAATATGAGACTGGAATAGGAATAGGAGAAGGTCCAAATAGAAAGATGAGTAATAAAAAGTATAAATAACAATGTGTAACCTTACAGAGCATTCGTTTTTTAGATATGGTCAGTGACCCCCATTTGAAGGCTGGAAAGAGTCAGAAGAAGGCTAAACATTCAAAAACTATAAAAAAGAAAAAATGAACTCCAATTGAAAAGTTGCTTAAAATTAGCCATTCTGAAACATACTAAAAGTCAACTTAAAGGTGAAACACCCCTTTAATTCATGTGTAAGAGGAACAACTGATCTTCATAAATTCACCACTTATTTTATACCTTTTTAATGAACACTGAGTATAACATTGATTCAGGTCTTGTCTGGAACCATTCTTGCCCATAAAGATCATTATAAAAGTCAGATGACATTCCTATCATACAGCACAATGTGTTTATGGATAGGCCCATTTACAAATTTTTTTTCATACAAAAATTGACGTTACTGGTCCTTTAAGTATTTATTTAAGCAAAAATTGATACTGATCAATTATTATTATTTATTATTAACATGCATTTATATAGCACCAGCATATTTTACAGCGCTAAAGTCATCTTTGTTACTTTACATACTCATTTTTATTTATTGCCACGTTAGAGAATATTTAAAAACATAGGTGCTAAATTGCATTAGCCAATAGCAATCAGTCTTGTCTTTGGTTTTTTAGATTCTAAATGTTTGGTTGCTGTTGGCAATTGCACTTGTGCGTTTTAACACCAATGTTCTTAAATCAAGCCAAGACTGGGGTGTAGAAGAAGTTTTTGCCACTTTTTTGTCACTTTGTTAACTGCTTGACCCAAACACTACATCAAGGAAGTCCTATAGATAAGGGTATAACCACCAGTACAATCACCTCAGGGCACAAATATGTGCACAACCTCATTATACACTGCATTTCACACATGAGATGGGTCTATCTGGTTATTTGCTCTCCAACCCTCTGTATGGGATATAGAATACCTTTAAAGAGATATGGACACCAGAAATTGAAACATCTACCATAAAATTTACTTTATGTTTCTTATATTAGAAGCATTAATGCTTCTTATAATCTTGCCATAAAGTATTTCCCCAATGCTTTTGCATTACCTATCTGACTCCCTGTGATTGCCTATGAGGGGCTGCTATATTTGTGCAGCAAACTGAAAGGCTGAGACGGGACAGTCAGGTTGTCAAAACTTCAACTAACAATTACTTACAAAAACAAACCTCTCAGCAAAAAACAACCAGCATGGCCTAAAGGTAACTTTTAATGTACATTCATATTTTAAAAAGTAGTTTTTTAATGTCAGTATCACTTTAATGTCCACCTACCCAAAAGTACACTTCTCAATAAAAAAAAGCTAATTCTTGTGGGAGGTTAATGCACTGATACCCCTACAAACAGGTGGCCACAGTGGCGGAACTACCGGGGGAGCAGGGGGTGCGAGCAGGCCAGGGCCCGCACCCCCTCAGGGCCCTCGGCAGTCCGTGCGCCACATACAAATGCGGCGTACGGAGGGGGCGGGGCCCGGCTGCGTGTCACGCACCAGGGCCCGCCCCCCTCTAGGATCGCTACTGGGTGGCCATAAGCTAAAACCAGGTCTAGTAGCAGGGGCACATATGGCACCTTGGGTTTTATATCTGCTGCGAGGTATATACAGTAGTGTAGCCAAACCCAGATGCAAGTGCCCTTTAAATAAGCACTAAGGGGAATATTTTTGCACCCCTTTAGTGCTCTTGCACTTCTATGTCAGGTTTAGGTAAATGTCCCATATATTGCCATTTGAAATTAGCAATTTAGAAAAAAAAAAACATGGATAAACAGGTTGTAATATGCATAATTTCACTTAATGCATTCCCAACAGAATAATACAATGCAAAAGCAGTGAGCAGAAAACTGCAAAAATGTTGCACAATCCCTTCCCCCCTTTCCTGCAATGACTTGAAAAGGAGAAGTACGCTGGAGAAACATTTTTGTTTTGGGTTCTTTAAGAGTAGGTGGAGCCTGAGTAGCTGGAAAAAGTTGATGTAATTATGTAAATTCGGAACAATCTAAAGAGACAGTGATAAATGATATTCTCTTCCAGGAAGGAAACACCCACCACATAAAAACCTCTGTTGGCATATTCCTTTTTTCTGCAATATTCACTTTATCCCCTTACATATGTACAGACTGTGCTCGGGGGGGGGGTGGGGGGACGACAAAGCAACTTTCCTACAGTTATGTGACACAAGAGTGACCCCACCAGTATTCTCTGCCAGAGACTGTATAATTACTTGCAGATCTGACTTAAGTATTTAAACAGCATTTTTTCTCTAAAAATGTCAGTCCTTACCATATCCCCCCAATCAATTCTTCCATTATGAAAGTTAACCCTTAGAACAAAACTTCAGTTCAGTTAGGGAATACCAGTCTAAATCACAACTCTGAAGCAACACTGAAGATGAACTACAACTCACATCTTATAGGTCTTAGCATAGTAATTAACTATGTACAACAAAGCCATAAAATGCAATGTAAATTTAATTTATACATCACTCATGTTACAATACCCTATCCCATAAAAAACAAAAAAAGCACAGCATTTGGAGGGGCCCCTAAGATGAATAAATATATCATGTGGCCAGTTCCCGACAGGGAGAATTGTCAAGTCTCTGTTTTATTAACTGCAGCTGGTGTTGTGAAGTTATTATTGGTGTTTGGGTGTCATATTACATAGTTACATAGTTAAATCGGGTTGGAAAAAGAAAAAGTCCATCAAGTTCAACCCCTCCAAATGAAAACCCAGCATCCATACACATACCCCTACTTTCACATAGATCATATATACCCATATCTATACTAACTAAAGAGTTTAGTATCACAATAGCCTTTGATATTATGTATATCCAAGAAATCATCCAAGCCACTCTTAACCCTTTAAGTGCCAGCAGAATTTCACATTTTGGTTACGCGAAATGCCAGCCGTTTTTGAAACATTTTGTGCTCTCTCACTTTAGGGGCATTTTCTGAGGGGAAACCTATAGTTTACCTAGGAAAACTATACATTGTTTTTTTCGGTAGAAACTGAGCTTTCTAAATCTGCCTGAGTTTTCATGTATTTCCACCTGTGCAAAAAAATTTATAGTGCTAAATACCAAAAAAAAAATGAAAAATTACCATTTTTCATCGTATATCAATTTATACCAGAAAAATATTTCATTTTACGGATGAAAATCCAACTGATTTGGAAAGCCTTATGTCTCTCGAACGTGCCAATACCAGATATGTATAGTTTTAGGGAGATTTAGGATTTCTGTACAGCAAAAACTCCCGGCAGTATATTACCGAATTTTGAAAGCACTAAGGCAGAAAACGGCATGCTTTAGATTCCAAGGCAAAAAATCCTGAAACCGTAGGTTTACCCCAGAAAACCATACATTTTTGAAAAGTACACATTCCGCCGATTACAAAATGGGTAACTATGTCTCTCTACTCCCAACTACCAAACATAAAAGCTTGTCTGAACATAGCGGTTTTTCAACAAAAAATTCAAAATTCTGAAAAATCATTTCAAAGGTTTTATTTTGCTGCTCCGCATATCCCAAACTATATTAGGTACCAAGAAAAAGCACCTGAAATATGATTGCCAGGGGTTCACTGAACAATTTGATACCCATTATGCATAGGTTTACCAAAGTATCTGGCATTTAGAAACACCAATATGTAGTTAGCACATCCAAATTGTTCAGGACTTTACTTCAGCTACTGAGAAATCAACACATTGACTGCATTTTTTGTGGGGTAAAAACACAGAAATATATGTTTACCCCCCAAACCCATATATTTTTGGAAAGTACACATTCTACTGAATCTAAAATGGGTACCCATGCCTTTCTGCTCCAAACTACTGAGTCGCAAGGCTTTCCCACAATTGTCGGTTTTGGTGAGATATCTGAAAATTGCCTCAAAGCTTCAACTTCCCAGCACCATATCACCCATGTGTCATTACGTACTAAGAAAAAGCACCCTAAATATGATTGCCAGGGTTCCTCTGAACATTTTGGTGGCCATTGTTCATAAGTTTACCAAAGTATCTGGCATTTAGAGGCCCCAAAATGAAGTTAGCGCATACAAACAGTCCTGTGGGTAACTTCAGCTAATGAAAGATCAACACACAGGAGAAAGCTCTCTGTTTAGTGCTGAATTAAGCATTGAAATTCCTGTTTGAGACAGGATTTTTTGTTATCACTTGGTGTGTGAAATTTGGGAAGTTTTGAGTTGATTTTCTTTACTAAAAATCGATTTTTCTTTTGACCCTGAAGGTGAGTGATTCCTAGCCCAGTTCCTTTCACTTGCTCTGGGCTACAAACTCACTGTTAGATCCCCTACCCCTCCCCCGCACCTGGGTGTCAGTTTCATTTGCATTTTTCTCTTGTTTCAGCACAAATTGTTTAATTTTTGTACAGATTGAGTGGATATTTTGATTTTGCACTCAGTTCTGTGAGGAGAGAAAGCTAAAGGGAGAAGGATTTAATATAAGTATAAATATAAAATATTTTCCAGCAGCAGCAGTGCAGCTCCCAGGCACCTGCTCACATTAACCCTCTCCCTGCCACAGCTTCTCAACTTAAAACTTACTTTTTTGTTAATCAATAGTATAAAGCTTTCTTTTTGTGTGGTGTTGTGTAAAATAATGGGAGGGAATAAAAAGGAAAGTTATAAAAAAACATCTCTTGGTTCTAAAGCAAAAGGACCTGAAAAACCCAGCTGTAGCTCTGCAAGGAAACACCAGTCAGAGCCCATGTCAAAAAGCCCCATTGCCTCTACTTCTGCTGCTGCAGCCAATGTGACCCCTGCTAAAACATTTGCACACGCGGTAGCTACTGGCAGCAACCCTAGCCAAGTCACTGCTGGGGTAGAGAAGCTTACAAGGAAGCATGGGGTCAGATGCCTAATGTCAAGCACTCATGGCATAGAGGTTTATATAAAGGCTGCAGCTGAAGTGGTGGGCCACTCTGCAGTAGTGGCAGCAAGTAAAATGTATGGGAAAGCCATAATCTTTGCCCGTACTCTAACTGCAGTGCATACTCTGGTACAGAGGGGTATCACAGTGGGAGGGAGTTATGTCCCTGTAGAACCCCTAGAAGGATTGGGCACAAGGGTGGTTTTATCTAATGTGCCCCCCTTCCTGCAAGACCACTTATTGTACCCCCACCTGCAAGCCCTTGGGGAGTTAAAATCAAATATGTCTAGAATTCCCCTGGGAGGTAAGGAGAGCAGACTGAGGCACGTCCTTTCCTTTAAAAGGCAGGTGCAACTACTTTTACCTCGGGGGCAAGACACTATTGAGGGGTCTTTCGGGGTTCCATTTGAAGGGGTGCTGTATAAAATTTTTTACAGCACAGAGGAAGTGAGGTGCTTCCTTTGCAAGAACCTGGGGCACACTCGCCAGAGTTGCCCCAAAGGGCAAATTAAGACCACAGCCCCTGTTCCTGCTCCCAGTGCCTCAAATAAAACATCTTATCCTGCTGGGACTATTTCAGCAGTGTCCTCAAAGGGGATATCTCCTTCACTAAAGAACCTCAAGGTGGCTGTTACACAACCCACCTCTACAACATCCAAACCTCCTCCTTCTTCACTGAAGACATCTAAGGCTGCAGCATGTCTTACAATTGCGGCAAAAGAGAAGGGGGGAAAACATGTCAAAGCTTCCCCCAGGGTCACAGTTGTTCCTACAACAAAAAGGTGTACCCCTGTTATGGGCACCCCTGAAGGTGTGGGGGTACCCATGATTGCAACACCTGTTGGGGTTGGGGAAGATAGTGGCCTTTCCTCTTCAGATGCCAAGAAAAAGAGGAAATTTAAATCAAACTGGCTGGTACCTGAGGAATGTGCATCAGTGGTTAATGATGGGGCACCCCCATCCAAGGGTAAAAAGGGCAGCAAAACTTCTGCTCCTCATGTGGTGACATTGTCTGGCCCAACTGTTGGTCACGATCAGACCATGCACTCTTGCCTCCAGACCAGGTGGGGAATAATGAGGTTAATGGTCTGCATGGCCTTGAACATGGCAGTGTTGGTTTCCCCACAGAGTCAGGGGTGCAGTATCTGCCTCAAAATCATTTGGAGGATCTTCCCTTGGAGTGTAAAGAGACACCTAATGAGACTCCTGCAGAGTGGGCAGTCAGTGTTCCTGAGGTGCTGAGATTTGGCAACTGCAACCAGCCTCAGGTTTTAGTGCCTCAGGGTATTTCACTCCAGGAGGGGGAGAATATTGGGCTAACCCCATACAGGACCCTGCAGATAAAACTGCTGGGAAGGATGGTGAGGGTGGAGTTGTAAATACGGTGGAGGGTAGCCAGACAACCTCTACTGTTCATGCTAAAATCTCTCCTCCCTTGTCTTCAACTGACCCAAATATTATTGCCATCCAGAAAGCACAGGAGGTAGTAGAGAGGGCAGAGGCTAACCATCGAGCCTCCAAAGCTCTACCTGTTGCTGGGGAGCTAATTAGTTCTGTTGCTCCTGTGTCAAACACTTCCAAATGTGTTTCAAGTGAAGTGGAGGGAACACCTGAGCCATTGCAGGGTCTCCAGAAAAGTGATTCTGATACTTTTCCTGTAACAACTTGTGGAGAGATTCTCAAAGCTCTAGTGGAGAGGGGAGATTATCAATCCCTTAGCCAGGAAGAGCTCATGGATGAGAGGAACATCGAAGAGGAGGTTGACATGGGAGTGGCAAATCCTTCTACCCCAATCATCCCTGCTGAGGAACTCAAAAAGTTTCTTGAGAGCACCCTTGGTGTTAAATTAGAGAAGAAGATGCACATGGCTCTGGAGAAGTGGCATGATTTGCCTTTAGTTATCAATTCTGTGAGACAATACATTAAGGTCATAAAAGAGGCCAAGAACTATGGAACAGCGGAATATCTCCGTATAATGAAGTTTCACAAAAAATTGTCTCATCAGACCTTGATGAAGGTTAAAGCACTTCCTAAGACTCAGTAATGGCCTTGAGTATAAGCACACTTAATACTAATGGCTGTCGGAATCCTTTCCAAATGTTTCAGGTACTCTCCTTTCTTCGTCAAGGAGGGTACTCTGTGAGTTTCCTCCAAGAGACCCACACCACTCCAGAGCTTGAAGCAAGCTGGAATCTGGAGTGGAAGGGAAGGGTCTTTTTTAATCACCTCACTTGGACATCATGCGGGGTGGTGACCCTTTCTCAGATTCCTTCCAGCCAGAGGTCCTGAATGCTACCTCTGTCATCCCTGGCCGTCTATTGCATCTTCGGGTCTGGGAGTCAGGTAGAACATATAATCTAATGAATGTGTATGCTCCTACTACCGGACCAGAGAGGGCACGGTTCTTTGAAAGTTTGTCAGCCTACATGGAGACAATTGACTCTGATGAAGCCTTGATTATAGGGGGTGATTTTAATTACACCCTTGATGCTCGAGATCGCAATGTACCCAAGAAAAGAGACTCGTCTGAGTCCTTTTTGCAAGAACTAATTGCTCATTTCTCCTTGGTTGATGTCTGGAGAGAACAGAACCCAGAGACGGTTGCTTTTACCTATGTCAGGGTGAGAGATGGTCATGTTTCTCAATCCCGGATTGATAGGATATATATATCGAGCCATCTCATGTCACGAGCCCAGTCGAGCACCATTAGATTGGCACCATTCTCAGACCACAATTGTGTATCCCTGAGAATGTCAATCGCACCATCTCTGCCAAAAGCTGCTTACTGGCACTTTAACAACAGTTTATTAGAAGATGAGGGTTTTGCAAAGTCAGTCCGGGATACATGGAGAGGCTGGAGGGCCTTTCAGGATGAATTTGCCACATTGAACCAGTGGTGGGATGTAGGCAAGGTTCACCTAAAGCTCTTGTGTCAAGAGTATACCAAAAGTGTGAGCGGGCAGCGCAATGCAGAGATTGAGGCACTGAATGGGGAGGTGCTTGATCTTGAGCAAAGGCTATCAGGCTCTGAAGACCAAGCCCTTCAGTGTGAATATCTAGAAAGGAAAGAAGCGCTGCGTAACATGGAACAACGACAGGCTCGTGGTGCCTTTGTGCGAAGCCGGATGCAGTTACTTTGTGATATGGATCGTGGTTCCCGATTCTTCTATGCTCTAGAGAAGAAGAAGGGGAACCGAAAACAAATCACATGCCTTTTTGCGGAGGATGGAACCCCCCTTGAGGATCCGGAGGCTATCCGGGACAGAGCCCGGTCCTTCTATCAAAACCTTTTTTCTCCAGATCCCATCTCTCCAGATGCCTGTGAGGAGCTATGGGATGGGCTTCCAGTGGTCAGTGAGAGGAGAAAGAGAGGTTGGAAACACCAATCACTCTAGATGAACTCTCTCAAGCACTCCGTTTAATGCCCCACAATAAATCTCCTGGGCTTGACAGACTGACCATAGAGTTCTTCCAGTTCTTTTGGGATACTCTGGGCCCTGATTTCCATAGGGTCCTAACTGAGGCCTTCAAGAAAGGTGAGTTGCCACTTTCGTGTCGTCGAGCAGTGTTATCACTACTTCCTAAGAAAGGGGATCTCCGTCTTATTAAGAACTGGAGACCAGTCTCACTGCACAGACTATAAGATCGTGGCCAAAGCTATCTCACTTAGGCTCAAATCTGTGCTGGCAGAGGTGATTCATCCTGACCAGTCCTATACAGTCCCCGGTCGGACAATTTTTGATAATGTCTTTTTAATCCGAGACTTACTACATTTTGCGAGAAGGACTGGTCTATCTCTTGCTTTTCTCTCTCTGGATCAAGAGAAGGCATTTGACAGGGTGGATCACCAATATCTTATAGGCACTCTGCAAGCCTATAGCTTTGGCCCACAGTTTGTGGGCTACCTGAAAACAATGTATGCCTCTGCAGAGTGTTTAGTTAAAATCAACTGGTCTCTGACTGCACCTCTGGCCTTTGGACGAGGAGTTCGGCAAGGATGCCCCTTGTCGGGACAACTGTACTCGCTGGCCATTGAGCCCTTCCTGTGTTTCTTAAGGAAAAGGCTCATGGGACTGGTGCTCAAAGAACCTGACATGAGGGTGGTTCTCTCAGCCTACGCTGATGATGTAATTCTTGTGGCCCAGGACCTAGTTGATCTTGAGCGGGCACAAAAGTGTCAAGAAGTCTACGCTGCTGCCTCATCTGCCCGGATCAACTGGTCCAAGAGCTCAGGCCTTCTGGAGGGTTCTCTAAAGGTAGATTTCCTGCCTCCTGCTTTTCGTGACATCTCGTGGGAGAGTAAAATCATTAAATATTTAGGCGTCTACCTATCAGCTGAGGAGTATCCTGTCTCACAGAATTTCATTGAACTTGAGGAGTGTGTTCTAACGCGCCTTGGAAAGTGGAAGGGTTTTGCTAAAGTACTTTCTATGAGGGGGAGAGCTTTGGTGATTAATCAGCTGGTGGCCTCTCAGATCTGGTACCGGCTGATATGTCTTAGCCCAACCAAGAATTCATTGCTAAGATCCAGAGAAGGTTACTGGACTTTCTCTGGATAGGAAAGCATTGGGTTTCTGCAGGTGTCTCAAGCCTCCCGTTGAAAGAGGGAGGGCAGGGAGTCGTGTGTATACGTTCTCAAGTGCACACCTTCCGTCTCCAGCAAATACAGAGATACTTGTATGCAGATCCTTCTCCACAGTGGTGTACTCTAGCATCGAGTTTTTATCGCCAGGTACGAAATATGGGATATGACCGGCAATTGTTTATAATTGAACCTGAGGGTTTCCTAAGAAACCTTTCAACCCTGCCGGCTTACAACCAAGACACGCTAAAAACCTGGAGCATGGTATCCGTGTTAAGGCAAGGAGCCATTGAAGGGGAAGACATTCTAAATGAGCCCCTACTTTACAATCCATCTTTTAAGACTAGGATGTTAGAATCCATCAGCATCCGACGTCGCCTTTGCCAGGCTCGGTTAATCAGATTGGGTGGACTCTCAAGCAGTTATGCAACGCATGGGATTCCTCACCACTAGGGTTCCACACCGTCTTCTCAAGGAAATCAAGGACACAATCTCTCCTGATTCTCACACCTTCATTGATGGGGTTTTACATGCTGGAGAGCCACGTCCACCTTGGAACTCCTCACCTCCAGACATAATAATAGCACCTAAAACCCGTCAATCCCCCCAAGCACCTCCTTCCCCCAACTTGAGCCAGTTGGAGAATTTTCCATTGACACGCTTTCATGATATAACAAGAAAGCTGTTGTACTCTCTAATGCTTCACACTGTACACTTCCTTGCCCTCATCTCCCGATATGATACCATCTGGAGACGTGTGCTTAATGAGGGTGAAAGACCTCAGTGGCAAGCTCTTTATTCCAATTTGGTGCCTAGACCAACTGGAGACTTGAGTTGGAAAGTGCTGCATGGTGCATTGAGCACGGGAGAGTATTTAGCTCATTTTACAGACTCCCCAGCTGCTTGTCCATTCTGTGGCAAAGGAGAGTCTGTGTTTCATGCTTATTTTACGTGTGCCAGACTGCAACCTCTATTGGCTCTTTTGAGGAAGCTTTACCTGCAGTTCTGGTTACACTTTTCCCCTCATGTTTATATTTTTGGACGCCCAGTATCCCGGGACAATAAAGAGAAAGACCTTCTCTCCAACTTGCTCCTGGCTTTAGCTAAATTAGTCATCCATAAATCTAGAAAGCAATATTTGGAAGGTGGGAATCCTCTGCCAGCAGAGGTCTTGTTCCGAGTGCTGGTGCGTTCCCGCATCCGAGCAGAGTACACCCAAGCAGTGTTTACTGGTCGGTTGAAAGAATTTGCTGACCAGTGGGCAATAGATGGGGTACTTTGCTCAGTATCCCCAGACCTGGTTTCTGTTCAGACAATTCTCACACTCCATATTTAAGTGCACTTTAATTTAAGTGACAGTTGTATTTTAATCAGTTAATTATCTCCTTTGAGATGTGATTAACTTTGGTGAGCAATCACTCACCTGCAATTTGAATAATATATCAGCTAATGAAAAATCAACACATTGACTGAATTTTTGTTGGGTAATACACAGAAATATATGTTTACCCCCCAAAACCCATATATTTTTGGAAAGTACACATTCTACAGAATCTAAAATGGGTACCCATGCCTTTCTGCTCCAAACTACTGAGTCGCAAGGCTTTCCCACAATTGTCGGTTTTGGTGAAATATCTGAAAATTGCCTCAAAGCTTCAACTTCTCAGCACCATATCACCCATGTATCGTTATGCACCAAGAAAAAGCACCCTAAATATGATTGCCAGGGTTCCTCCGAACAGTTTGGTGGCCATTGTTCATAGGTTTACCAAAGTATCTGGCATTTAGAGGCCCCAAAATGAAGTTAGCGCATACAAACAGTCCCGTGGGTAACTTCAGCTAATGAAAAATCAACACATTGACTGCATTTTTGTGGGGTAAAACACAGAAATATATGTTTACCCCCCAAACCCATACATTTTTGGAAAGTACACATTCTACAGAATCTAAAATGGGTACCCATGCCTTATTGCTCCAAACTATTGAGTTGCAAGGCTTTCCCAAAGTTGTCGGTTTTGGTGAAATATCTGAAAATTGCCTCAAAGCTTCAACTTCCCAGCACCATATCACCCATGTGTCATTACGTACTAAGAAAAAGCACCCTAAATATGATTGCCAGGGTTCCTCTGAACATTTTGGTGGCCATTGTTCATAAGTTTACCAAAGTATCTGGCATTTAGAGGCCCCAAAATGAAGTTAGCGCATACAAACAGTCCCGTGGGTAACTTCAGCTAATGAAAGATCAACAAATTGACTGCATTTTTGTGGGGTAAAACACAGAAATATATGTTTACCCCCCAAAACCCATATATTTTTGGAAAGTACACATTCTACAGAATCTAAAATGGGTACCCATGCCTTTCTGCTCCAAACTACTGAGTCGCAAGGCTTTCCCACAATTGTCGGTTTTGGTGAAATATCTGAAAATTTCCTCAAAGCTTCAACTTCTCAGCACCATATCACCCATGTATCGTTATGCACCAAGAAAAAGCACCCTAAATATGATTGCCAGGGTTCCTCCGAACAGTTTGGTGGCCATTGTTCATAGGTTTACCAAAGTATCTGGCATTTAGAGGCCCCAAAATGAAGTTAGCGCATACAAACAGTCCCGTGGGTAACTTCAGCTAATGAAAAATCAACACATTGACTGCATTTTTGTGGGGTAAAAACACAGAAATATATGTTTACCCCCCAAACCCATACATTTTTGGAAAGTACACATTCTACAGAATCTAAAATGGGTACCCATGCCTTATTGCTCCAAACTACTGAGTCGCAAGGCTTTCCCAAAGTTGTCGGTTTTGGTGAAATATCTGAAAATTGCCTCAAAGCTTCAACTTCCCAGCACCATATCACCCATGTGTCATTATGTACTAAGAAAAAGCACCCTAAATATGATTGCCAGGGTTCCTCTGAACATTTTGGTGGCCATTGTTCATAAGTTTACCAAAGTATATGGCATTTAGAGGCCCCAAAATGAAGTTAGCACATACAAATTGTCCGGTGGGTAACTTCAGCTAATGAAAAATCAACACATTGACTGCATTTTTGTGGGGTAAAAACACAGAAATACATGTTTACCCCCCAACCCCATATATTTTTGGAAAGTACACATTCTACAGAATCTAAAATGGGTACCCATGCCTTTCTGCTCCAAACTACTGAGTCGCAAGGTTTTGCCAAATTTGGCGGTTTTGGTGAAATATCTGGAAATTGCCTCAAAGCTTCAACTTTCCAGCATCGTATTGTCCATGTATCATTACCAGCATAAAGCATCTTAAATATAAACATATGGGTCTACTAAACAGTTTGATACCCAATGTGCATAGATATACCAAACTATGTGGCGCACAGAGACCCCCAAATGACAATATGTATAGACATTTTCACGGCTGACGCGCTGGCTGCTGCAATATAACCACCCGGTGTGTGTATTATGCGACATTAGCCCACCTAACAGTACAGAGACCCCAGAAAACCATATATTTTCAGAAAGTACACATTCTGACGAATCCAATATGGGTAAATAAGTGTTTCTACTGCAAACTGCCAAACTGCAAAGCAATGCTGAACATAACGGTTTTTATCAAATTTCGGAAAATCGTCACAAAGCTTGAATTTTACCCCATTATATGCCACACATTTCGTAACGTATCAGCATAAAACATCCTAAATATGAACGCCAGGGGTCTACTGAACACTTTGATGCCCAATATGCATAGATATACCAAACTATGTGGCGCACAGAGACCCCCAAATGACAATAGTGTATATACATTTTCACGGCTGACGCGCTGGCTGCTGCAATATAAGCACCTGGTGTGTGTATTATGCAACATTAGACCCCCCTAACAGTACAGAGACCCCAGAAAACCATATATTTTCAGAAAGTACACATTCTGACGAATCCAATATGGGTAAATAAGTGTTTCTACTGCAAACTGCCAAACTGCAAAGCAATGCTGAACATAACGGTTTTTATCAAATTTCTGAAAATCGTCACAAAGCTTGAATTCTACCCCATTACATGCCACACATTTCGTAACGTATCAGCATAAAACATCCTAAATATGAACGCCAGGGGTCTACTGAACACTTTGATGCCCAGTATGCATAGATATACCAAACTATGTGGCGTACAGAGACCCCGAAATGACAATAGTGTATATACATTTTCACGGCTGACGCGCTGGCTGCTGCAATATAAGCACCTGGTGTGTGTATTATGCAACATTAGACCCCCCTAACAGTACAGAGACCCCAGAAAACCATATATTTTTCAGAAAGTACACATTCTGACGAATCCAATATGGGTAAATAAGTGTTTCTACTGCAAACTGCCAAACTGCAAAGCAATGCTGAACATAACGGTTTTTATCAAATTTCTGAAAATCGTCACAAAGCTTGAATTCTACCCCATTATATGCCACACATTTCGTAACGTATCAGCATAAAACATCCTAAATATGAACGCCAGGGGTCTACTGAACACTTTGATGCCCAGTATGCATAGATATACCAAACTATGTGGCGTACAGAGACCCCCAAATGACAATAGTGTATATACATTTTCACGGCTGACGCGCTGGCTGCTGCAATATAAGCACCTGGTGTGTGTATTATGCAACATTAGACCCCCCTAACAGTACAGAGACCCCAGAAAACCATATATTTTCAGAAAGTACACACTCTGACGAATCCAATATGGGTAAATAAGTGTTTCTACTGCAAACTGCCAAACTGCAAAGCAATGCTGAACATAACGGTTTTTATTAAATTTCTGAAAATCGTCACAAAGCTTGAATTTTACCCCATTATATGCCCCACATTTCGTGACTTATCAGCATAAAACATCCTAAATATGAACGCATGGGGTCTACTGAACACTTTGATGCCCAATATGCATAGATATACCAAACTATGTGGCGCACAGAGACCCCCAAATGACAATAGTGTATATACATTTTCACGGCTGACGCTCTGGCTGCTGCAATATGAGCACCTGGAGTGTGTATTATGCGACATTAGACCCCCCTAACAGTACAGAGACCCCAGAAAACCATATATTTTCAGAAAGTACACATTCTGACGAATCCAATATGGGTAAATAAGTGTTTCTACTGCAAACTGCCAAACTGCAAAGCAATGCTGAACATAACGGTTTTTATCAAATTTCTGAAAATCGTCACAAAGCTTGAATTTTACCCCATTATATGCCCCACATTTCGTAACTTATCAGCATAAAACATCCTAAATATGAACGCCAGGGGTCTACTGAACACTTTGATGCCCAATATGCATAGATATACCAAACTATGTGGCGCACAGAGACCCCCAAATGACAATAGTGTATATACATTTTCACGGCTGACGCTCTGGCTGCTGCAATATGAGCACCTGGAGTGTGTATTATGCAACATTAGACCCCCCTAACAGTACAGAGACCCCAGAAAACCATATATTTTCAGAAAGTACACATTCTGACGAATCCAATATGGGTAAATAAGTGTTTCTACTGCAAACTGCCAAACTGCAAAGCAATGCTGAACATAACGGTTTTTATCAAATTTCTGAAAATCGTCACAAAGCTTGAATTCTACCCCATTATATGCCACACATTTCGTAACGTATCAGCATAAAACATCCTAAATATGAACGCCAGGGGTCTACTGAACACTTTGATGCCCAATATGCATAGATATACCAAACTATGTGGCGCACAGAGACCCCCAAATGACAATAGTGTATATACATTTTCACGGCTGACGCTCTGGCTGCTGCAATATGAGCACCTGGAGTGTGTATTATGCAACATTAGACCCCCCTAACAGTACAGAGACCCCAGAAAACCATATATTTTCAGAAAGTACACATTCTGACGAATCCAATATGGGTAAATAAGTGTTTCTACTGCAAACTGCCAAACTGCAAAGCAATGCTGAACATAACGGTTTTTATCAAATTTCTGAAAATCGTCACAAAGCTTGAATTCTACCCCATTATATGCCACACATTTCGTAACGTATCAGCATAAAACATCCTAAATATGAACGCCAGGGGTCTACTGAACACTTTGATGCCCAGTATGCATAGATATACCAAACTATGTGGCGTACAGAGACCCCCAAATGACAATAGTGTATATACATTTTCACGGCTGACGCGCTGGCTGCTGCAATATAAGCACCTGGTGTGTGTATTATGCAACATTAGACCCCCCTAACAGTACAGAGACCCCAGAAAAGCATATATTTTCAGAAAGTACACATTCTGACGAATACAATATGGGTAAATAAATGTTTCTACTGTAAACTGCCAAACTGCAAAGCAATGCTGAACATAACGTTTTTTATGAAATTTCTGAAAATCGTCACAAAGCTTGAATTTTACCCCATTATATGCCACACATTTCATAACGTATCAGCATAAAACATCCTAAATATGAACGCCAGGGGTCTACTGAACACTTTGATGCCCAATATGCATAGATATACCAAACTATGTGGCGCACAGAGACCCCCAAATGACAATAGTGTATATACATTTTCACGGCTGACGCGCTGGCTGCTGCAATATGAGCACCTGGTGTGTGTATTATGCAACATTAGACCCCCCTAACAGTACAGAGACCCCAGAAAACCATATATTTTCAGAAAGTACACATTCTGACGAATCCAATATGGGTAAATAAGTGTTTCTACTGCAAACTGCCAAACTGCAAAGCAATGCTCAACGTAACGGTTTTTATCAAATTTCTGAAAATCGTCACAAAGCTTGAATTCTACCGCATTATATGCCCCACATTTCGTAACTTATGAGCATAAAACATCCTAAATATGAACGCCAGGGGTCTACTGAACACTTTGATGCCCAATATGCATAGATATACCAAACTATGTGGCGCACAGAGACCCCCAAATGGATATATAGTAAATAAAATTTACAAGGCAAAACAAAATAAGGCAGTAAAGAGTGAAATACAAAAAAATCCAATAAAACCACAAAAATCAATGTTTTTTTTCCAGACTAGTGTTATCGGCCGTCAGAATCACAGTTTGAATATTTTAGCTGGGCCAAACAGGTTATACGGCTAGAAACAAGTGAACACAACATACGCAGAGCTGAAAATGCAATAAAATGGCTAAAAATTCAATAAAATGGCTAAAAATGCACCAAAATACCCAAAATTGCAATATAATCACCGAAATAACATAAAAAAGATATTGCGCAGTACGGTTAGCGAATACGCTATTCGTAATGGCAATAAAACATTTTTTTCAGCCAAAAAAAGAAACGATGCGATAAGAAAAAAAAAAAAAAGCCACAATGCCATGTATGTGCGTGTGTACAAATGGTAAATTACAAGTTATGTGCGCGTGTGTGTAAGTGCAGTGAGTGTAAGTGACCCCCCCCAATCCCCAAAAATGTATGTGTAAGTGTGTGTAAGTGTGAATCTAAGTGTGTATTACTGTAATAAGTGTGTGTTGGTGTGTTTGTGTGTGTAATTGTTGCACTAACCTGAAAAAGTCGCTGGAGACTGTTGCAGGCGATCTGGAAGGGCCCCAGGAAGAGATCTGCGACGTCCTCTGTGTGCCTGTGCTGTGGGGGCGGAGATATCCAGCGCGGTGTAGGCTGCAGCAGCAGGACACGTAAGTTACACATGCCTGCTGCTGTTTTTGGGCCCCTGGGCGATCGCGCCCCAGGGGCCAATCGATCCCCTGCTCTGCTCGTTGCCTAGGGGCAGGGGATCGATGCGGAATGGAGCGAGCGGCTCTAACAGCCGCTCCTCCGCTCCAGAACCCGGAAGTGCTGCAGAACGTAGAATCTACGTTCTGTGGCATTTCAAGTTACTTTTCCACAGAACGTAGATTCTACGTTCTGTGGCACTTAAAGGGTTAAAGCCATGAACAAAAACAGCCATCACAACATCACCCGGGAGTGCATTCCACAACCTCACTGTCCTCACTGTGAAGAACCACCTACGTTGCTTCAAATTACAGTTATTTTCCTCTAGTCTGAAGGGGTGGCCTCTGGTACGGTGATCCTCTTTATGGGTAAAAAGGCCCCCTGCTATTTGTCTATAATGTCCTCTAATGTAGTAATCATGTCCCCTCGCAAGCACCTTTTTTCCAGAGAAAACAACCCCAACCTTGACAGTCTGCCCTCATAATTTAAGTCTTCCATCCCTCTAACCAGTTTAGTTGCACGCCTCTGCACTCTCTCCAGCTCATTTATATAATTCTTAAGGACTGGAGTCCAAAACTGCACTGTATACTCCTTACCTATAAAGAGGCATAATTATGTTTTTCATCCCTTGAGTTTCCCTTTTTTATGCAAGACAGAACTTTATTTGCTTTAGTAGCCACAGAATGACACTGCCCAGAATTAGACAATTTGTTATACAAAAACCCCAAGATCCTTCTCATTTAAGTAAACTCTGCCATTTAGTGTATAACTTGCATTTATATTATTTTTGCCAAACTGCATAACCTTGCATTTATCAACATTATTTGATCATCATTTTCCAGTTTGCTGGCCAGTTTTTTTTAGACAAATCTCTCTGCAAAATGGCAGCATCCTACATGGAACCTATAGATCTGCATAATTTAGGTCATTAATAAACAAGTTGAAAAGCAAGGGACCTATTACAGAGCCCTGTGGTACTCCACTAACAACACTGGTCCAATTAGAAAATGTTTCATTTACCACCACTCTTTGTAATCTATCTTTTTGCCAGTTCTCTATCTAGGTACAAATACTATGTTCCAGGCCAACATTCTTTAATTTAACCAGTAACCTTCTGTGTGGCACTGTATCAAATGCTTTAGCAAAGTCTAAGTAAATCATATCCACTACCATCCCAGAATTGAGGTCCCTGCTTACCTTCTCATTAAAAGAAATTAAGTTAGTCTGGCAAGATCTATTACGCATAAAACCATGCTGGCACAAACTCATAGTATTATGATTTGCTTCGAAAAGCTTTCTTACCACTGACGTCAGACTAACTGGCCTATAGTTTTGAGGCTGAGGCTGGATCCCTTTTTGAATAGCTGCACCACATTAGCAATTTTCCAGTTTTTCAGCACTATGTCAGACCTGAAAGAATCCTGAAAAATTAAGTAAAGAGGTTTGGCAATCACAGAGCTAAGCTTGCTAAGTACCCTGGTATGAATACCATCTGGCCCTGGACCTTTATTTATGTTAACATGTTCTAGTCTCTTTTGAATTTCCTCATGTGTGAACCATGCATCATTAGTTGTTTTACTAGAATTGGGACTATCAAGAAAGAAAACTCATTAACTGGTTCCTCATCTGTGTAGACAGACAAAAAATATGTCTTCAGAATCTGCACTTTATTTTGTTTTCAAACTCATCATCTTTCTGTACCTTTAATATTAATAATATTTCCCAGGAGTACTGCCAAAACTGACTTTAAAGTCAATGTGTATAAGTAAAAGTCTCCTTTACGGTGTATACATTTTCTTTAATGTATCTCTTTGCATTATATATATATTTCTGTATGTTACGTTTTGCTTGTCTGCCACTTTCATGTGTGTGTTACAGTGTGGCAGTACAATATGTGTCTGTTCCTGTCTGTCCATTTATATATGCCTTTGTCACAATGTGTTAGTGATGTGCGGGTTGAACCAATACCAGCAGGGCGGACTCATGGGTTTACCACCACTGGGTGGGTTCTGGTTGAAATTTGGCCAACCATTGCAAGTAAGGGTTGGGTGTGGTTCAGACTTGGGAATCCTCAATTACTCCTGAAGATTCAGTGTCTTGGAACCTAAGTAGCATACAGAATGAGAAGACGTGGCTAAGGGTTGGCGCATGTCCTACAATGGCAACATTTTTTGCAGTGAGCACTACTTTCTGTGGAAAGGCTCATGCACATGTTCAGTGAGCAATGTTAGCTTAGGTTGGGTGCATGTGCAGTGACGTTATCAGGGGACCATCAAGCACCCAATGACGCTGTGAGTGCTGCAACTCCCCTGGTACTTGAAGGTGACAGCTATGAAAGTGCAAGGAACAGTGCACCATGCTTTTTTGCACTTTGCCCCTGCCCTGCACATAGATGATTTGCCACATCTCTGCATTCCAAAATGGTGCACAAAGACCTTCTTTCTGCAGGATGCATACAGCACTACCTGCATGCAGCACTGTATTCATGAGGGGGTGAGTGGAGGTGTCTAAACCCAATTGTAGTTCGTAAATATAGGGCTCAGCCTTGCACTTGCTGCTGCACTCTGCACCTCACACCATATTTTTAATCTGGCACGAATTGCAGATTACAGCCAGACTGCAATGAAATTACCTGTGCGGCGGGGTCGCCTGCCGCGCCATCGGCGGGAACGCCCACTGTGTGGTTCTTAGGTGCCATCTTGTTTCCTAGGGCGCGCTGACGTGATTGCGCCAGCGCGCATTGACGCACGTTTTGGCGCGAAATCTGACTGTATTTAAGGCCCATTCTGACTCCCAGCCAGTGCCCATGATAGAACTCTGTTTCTAGTGGTTTCTGAGCCTAGTGCGTCTGTTCCTGTTATTCTGTTTATCTTGATTATCCATGTTTGACCCTGCCTGTATCCTGACTACTCTGAACTCTGTATCCTGACCCAGCCTGAACTTTGACCACTCTCTTGCCTGATCCCATCTGTTTGATTACCCAGTTTTGACCCTTGCCTGCCTGACGATTCTTGATATCTGCCTGCCTCGACCCAGCCTATCTGACGTTTCTCTTGCCTGCTCCATTTGTACCGTGACCTTCGGCCCAAAAGACTCTGCTAACAACCGTGCCCCTTTGTCAGCCAGAACATCTCGCCTTGTATCCCTCGTTAAGTCCAGATGGCACCCAAGTAAGCTGAGGGCTCCTCCCAAAGCCCAACGGTGGTCACACTACTGGTGAAGCCGAGCCGAGACCAGGGTGCTTGGCACTTGATCTGGTATTGGGTGCCGGTCGTGACACAGACCCCAGATGGAATGCTATTGCAGCTGTTAATGCACTGCTCTTTTGCTTCCCTCTGCATTCGAGGTAAATTACCCTTACTGTGTATTTCATTAAATGTTTTTGTGTGTTTGTGTTGAATTTTGTCCTGTCAATTTTTGAAATGTAACAGTGGCAAAACTCCACACGCCATTAACAAAATACTTATATAATATTCACGTCCTATCTTATGTAATAAAAAATATGCACGCTGTGGAACATGTTTTGAGGAGTACTAGGTTATGGGTGCTGGGGGTACTGGAGCAGAGGTCATGAGTGATAATGGAGATAGATATCGCTATTATAGTTTATAACACTATTATCATCCATTCACCCCATGCCTGGCCTGGTGCCTTGTCAATAGGTTTTGTTATGTCCTATCCCTCACAATACAGTTTATAAAACATGACTATCGTACAAAATGCCACCAAAATTCTAACTCACTTTCTCACCCTGTTATGGAACGAGTACTTAAGGATTGTCTGCAGCTCTAAAGACTCTCACTACTCCAAAAAGTAATAAACACAACTGCCAGACCTAACTGACTGTGCGTCCTCTTTCAATCCCACACTGGCTTCCCCTGCTATTTTTAATAAATTTTAAATTACTGGCTCCAACATTCTAAGCAGTTTACGACTCTTCCCCACTATATATATCAGAGAACTAGTCTCTAAATATTCACCAAATCGATCATTATGATCGTCTGCTCATCAACATCTTACTCATTACCTCTTCCCATGCACACATTTAAAGGAACAGTAGCACCAAATAAATGAAAGTGTTTTAAAGTAATATAAAATAAACCTGAACCTTTTCTCCTTTGAATGGCTGCCCCCAATGCTACACAGCAGTTTATTTATATAATCAAAGTAGTGTTTCTGAAGCAAACACAGCAATTTTACCAGTGCAGGGCAACACTGCATATTTTTATTATTTTAAAACACTTTAACTTGGCTATAGAAGCACCCCTTCTCTGGAATTCCCTGTCACATTCCATCACAGACTTTTTCACAATCTTTCAGCATTTTATTTAGAGAAGTATACCCTCATTTAGCCTAATGTTCCTTTATAGCACCTGCCAAGTGAAATACTCCACGCCACATCAGCTCATTATTGATCAGGTCCAACCCCATACCCCTTATCCTTTTAGTATGTAAACACTAACGAGCAAGGCCCTTTTTACTCCATATCAGTCAGTATTTGTATGGAATCTTTGATTTATACACACTTTTATTGCACAGCCCTGCAAAATAAGTTGGTGCTTTATAAATGTAATTAGTAATAAATAATCATTTTTTGCAGCATAATTGCTGCACATGCTATTTCCTGAAGATATGGTGTCCCTGAAGTTAGACAGACCTACAGGCACCATAGGGCAAAGCCTGTGATTTGGGTACTCTCTCTTATTTATTGGTGTAAAGTGTTGGAAATTACCACCTTCCATAGGCTATAGGGTTCTTTGCATCATCATTTTAATATGCTGTTCTAAGTTGTGGGAAATCAAGAGTATGGGGATTGCATAAAACCATATGTTTTAGAGAAGCTGGTTGAGCCAAAAGCTCTATATACGTAATCAAAAACTGCTACAAAATAGAAAAAAGTACTTCGGAAAGCACCTTAAAGGGCATCAAAACCTACATTAAAGGGGAACTCCGGCTTCCAAACAAAAATTTGATAAAGGGCCCACATAACACAGAAACTCCTTATTTAACCATCACAGTTACTGGTTTCTTCAAAAAGTATGAATAAATGCCATTTTCTATGCCGCAATCCAGCTGGTCTACAGGGATTCCTTCACCTGTAAGTAATGTTTCTGTGGAGTTCCCCTTTAAGTAGTGAACTTGTATCCAAACCTAAATGTGTAGTAAGATTTCCCATAACAGACGTCACTGTAAGTGGTACATTACATCTGAGTGCTTGTGATCCCCACATCTGATTGCATATAGATGCTGCACACAGGATATCCTATGATAGAGATTTAATGAGTTATGTACATATGGGTGCAAAAAAATTAACCCAGCATGCTTCTTACTTTTTAACTTTGAAATTCAATTCCTGGCATTTTTTTACTTCTGTACATAATGTAAATGCTGATTTGAATTGAAGAACATTTTTTATGCATAGCCCGCCTTAGCGCCCAGAGAATCAGGTTTTTAAAACATTTTTTTTTTATAGTCATCTTCTTTCAGATACACTAGTCAGGAAGCCCTGGAGAGCACAGGATGCAGATAGGTCCAGTTCATACCACATGCCCTAAATACATGGCTGTCTTGTGTTCACAGTTTAACTTGCACCCTGCATCTTCAGCTAAATCCAGCAAAAGGTGCAGGCTGAAATCAAATCACTTGAAATCAGAATTTAGTTGTGTAGAGGCTAGAAAGTAGTCTCCCTTTTGAAACAATATAATGCATTCAAGATTATCTGTGATGAAAATTAAAGCAGAAGCTGTTCCACTGTGGCTTTTGTGCTTGTAACATGACACTCTATGTTAGTGGGCACTTTCCTATCACTGCTGTAAACCAACTTAAAAACTTCATCAAACCATAAATGCTTTGTCCTCTGGTGAGGACCTCTTTAAATGCCTTTATTGATCTATGCAGCAATTTTTGCAAACACTGAATGCAATTTATCTGTTTTTAAACAAAGGAAAACGTCATTAACACTTATAAATTAAATCCCCTTTTCATTCACTTTAAGGTCAACTAAAGCACAGTGAAAGAACATGTTATTGGACACTTTCTTTGCACAGCAAGCATTCTAAAACCCGGTGATGCTGAACATAAAATAGCGATTGGTCAGCATTGTCTCAGTTACAAGAAATACCATTTACGAACTACTGTAACAGCTTATTTTAGTGAAATAGAAGCATTTTGGGTAGATGGAATAGGCAATTGAATTATATGTCCTTCAGTGATGGAGGTCACGGAGAAACCGCAAACTCTGTGCACAAGAACCAATAAGTGCACAAAGCTGTGAGCTATACTCAACAGAGGAGGCTGCTTGGAGCTGTTGAGATGCCCAGCAAAGCTTGTCCAATACAGCACTTTCGGCCAATGGGATGGCATCAGTGTTTGGCAAGATAGGATCAGACTTGATTGGAGGGGAGTCAGACTTTGGTTTTGGCACTGAAACCGATTGAACTTCATGGGCAGGAGGATTTTCCTGGCAAGGCTGGAGAGACAGTTGATGCTCTCGCACCTGAGACAGAGCTGCCTGATGGTTGAGGACTGGAATTAGAACAGAAAAGAAAATTACAAATATGTGCAAGAAGGATATTTAGAAATGTAGAAGTGCATTACCTTAAAACAGACTTAACATTGTAAATGAGCACTTGCAAAATAAAACAAGTTAAAACGTAATAGTATTTATAAGCAAAGAGAGATTAAAATATTTAAAATGTGAATGTATACTAGCATCCTGTATAGGCTTAAATGGGAAATACCTGCATTTTATGTTGTAGAGCTCTTTCTGCTGGTTAGAATGAAGAGACTAAACAAAGTCTCCCCTACATATACCACACGCATTACTTTAAAAAAATTTCACATTCATTTAGTAACAAACTTCCCTTTATGAAACAGTTCAATAGGAGGGTATAGATTGAGGGTAATGGCACACTGTCACATATAAGAAATTGACTGGAACCCCTAAGGGTTGCACTGAATGTACAATTATAACCTGAAGACACAGTGGTGTTTTCAGCCGAATATTGCCCATACAGAGTAAATGTTTCCCAATAATATCAGTGGTACAAGGAGAGCCCATTATAGAAACTTGTGTGCCAAAGCCTTTGAAGCGGAGAGGCCTAGGTCATGAATTATTTGTGAGAAGGCAATTCATTTCAACAGACAAAGGAACCGAAGGTCAAAGATAACAGTGCAACTTCACATAACTAAGAAAATATATATATATATATCAGAAACAGATAAAGAGCCAAAGTTCGTACAGAAAGCATCAGAGAAATACATCATAGTTTTCTGAAAATTTACCTGGATTGTCCTTTTCAGTATCAGAATCAAGCTCTTGACAAGAGATGCACAGTAGTTTCTTATGTCTGTCTTGTAGTAATATAGTCTGCAAAGAGAAAAATGGTTAGGAGTTATTTTGAAATTTTTCAAAAAAAATCTATGGCTCTTGCTTTTGTAGCAACGGTTGACTTACCCCACATGATTCACAGCTGTCTCCAAGCATTCTGTACCCTTTAAGTAAATAATCTCCCATTAGACGACTGATTCGGTCCTGGTGCTCTCGCTGTGCTCTCAGAATCTTCAATTCAGATTCAGAGGGAGGAGACCAGGAATCATCATCATCTCCTGAAAAGAGACCCAAATAAAAAAAATGTAGAAGACAAACTCAAATCACATTCAACAGATTTGAAAAAGACATTTTAGAATTTTCATAACTAAGAGCATGTGCAGTTAAAGCCGATTCCTGAGTAGGCCCAAATTCGCATTCTCCCGCAGGCTTAGTGTTGGCGAAGAACCTTGAAGAGAATGCATATGGTCAGAAGATGGTGCAGGGGAACGCCAATGTGCTGGTCTGCATTTTAGGCTCAGGTTTTTTTTCAGGGGCACCTTTAGACAAATTACCTGTATGGGGAGGGAGAGGTGAGTGGGGCAATGGAAGGCACTTAAGGGGGGCTGTTGCTACTGGGGGGGTTAGTTCTCCATTAAATGTGATCATCATTTATCTATATAGTGCCAGCAAACAGGGGTCTTAACTTAACAGACAAGGGTTACAGAATTAAATATAGACTAAGGGCCCTGCTCACAACAGCTTACATGTTTATTTCAGCTATCCTTCGTGAACAGCTATCTGGTTGCTATGGTTCAGTTTACCCTAGCAACCAGGGCGGACTGAATGAGATACTCGGAGATTAATAGAGAGGACTTCAATAGAAAGATAAGTAACATAAATAAACAACCAGAATACAATTGTAGATTGTATTTACAGAGCAATTGCTTTACAGAGTAATAGGTCTTCTGGCTGCTAGGGTCAGTGAGCCCCATTTGCAAGCAGGAAAAAGGCAGAAGAGAAAAGCAAATACTTTTAGAAAATAAACATCAATTAAAAGGTTGTTCAGAATAGGACTTTCTATAACATACTAAAAGTTAACCCAAATGAGCCATAGGCCTTACGTCACTTGAATACCTGCATTCTACTAGGTACCTAAAATCCTAAGAGCTATTTTGCTCAATAATTTACTCATACCATGCTAATACTAAGCATATGTCCCCTATCTGACCCTGCCCTGTATCTGAAGGGCACTGTCTTTATCACCTGTACATGTGAGGATCTGTATTTTGTCTGTATGTTTGAAGTGCACATCTTTCTATTGTACAGCACAGTAGAATGTTGGCAATATGAGTCAATAATAAGGAGCTGCACTAGGGTAGGGACTATTAAGACTTATTAAACTCTATGGAATGTGTAATAGCTGTACAATAAATAATAATTTGTATTACTTTACTTCACCTGTTAATCTTAAAAAAAAAAAAAGTCTATCCTCTTGCTATCAATTGATACGAAAAATACTCTTTAATACTGGTAAGCACTTGTAATCGCATGACAAAACAAGGAAGTAAAAAATGCAAATTAAGATTCAGATTCGGTTCGGTATTCGCCCGAATCTTTCGCAAAGTATTCAGGGGTTCGGCCGAATCCAAAATAATGGATTCAGTGCATCCCTACAAAGTAATAAAAACAAAGTTGATAACTTTAACCTACAAATGTAGGATTTCATAACTCACCCTGTAAAGCCATGGAAGGAGCTAGTTCCTGGTTCAGGGCCGTGTGGTACCAAATGAGAACAAAAGTCCTGGAAGAGATGCACAAAAAAAAAAGCAATATAAAATAATCACAGCTACAAAAAATACTTGCAAATTAGTGTACTGGATTCAAAGAGTTAATTTTCCTACTGGCTCAGGATATCCTACAGTTACCTATGTTCTTTGGGAGGAAATATCTTTTTTTGACCCAAGGGTGTTATGAAAAGTTACTGTCCATAGTTATTATAAAATGAATGGAGCACAAGGTTCACCACCTGTGACCAGGGGTGTATGCTGCTGGGAAGCAGAAGTCACGTAAACAATCAGTGCTCTAAGGGGAACCCAACACATAGTAAAATCAGGAAGTAGTGATGATGTGAACAAGGTAGAGGTACAGGACGTTTATCCAGAAAGCTTGGGACCTGGGTTTTTCTGGATAATTCCATTTCCACAATTTCGATCTTCATACCTTAAGTCTACTAGAAAATCATGTAAACAGTAAATAAACCCAATAGGCTGGTTTTGCTTCCAATAGGGATTAATTATATCTTAGTTTGGATCAAGTACAAGGTACTGTTTTATTATTACAGAGAAAAGGGGAATCGTTTTTAAAAATTTGGATCAGTTGGATAAAAGTCTGTGGGACACGGCCCTTCCTTGATTCTGAGCTTTCTAAATAACAGGTTTCTGGATAACGGATACCATACCTGTATAAGAAAGTGATAGTATAGCTCCTGTGACGGTGCAACTCACCTCCAGTGAGGACAGAAAGACTAGTGGTAGCTCTCTTCTATATGGACAGTGACTCAGTCCAGATTTACTCCGGAGAGGCTTCCACTGCAAGGTATCCAAACCAGGAGCAAGTATTTCTCTACTGGTGCCCTTAAAGTGATACTGACACTAACTCTTCAAAATATTAAAGGGGAACTCCGGCTTCCAAACCAAAATTTGATGAAGAGGCCCACATAACACAGAAACCCCTTATATACCCATCACAGTTACCTGTTTCTTCAAAAAGTATGAATAAATGCCATTTTCTATGCTGCAATCCAGCTGGTTAACAGTTCTTCTCTTTCTGTATCATTTGAAACCCTTGCAGCGAAGGAGGGACTAAAACACTGATTTTACAAATTGTAACACCTTCTCCACAGCTTACAGACAGGAACTACATAACCCACAATGCATTGCACTATGATGTTCCGTTACTTATTGAAATCACGTGTGCAGGGAATTGACGTGTTTGGAGGATGCAGGCTGAGGACAGATGGCTGCTGATACAAAGTAACAATAGTCAACCAGCTCAGCAAAGGGGCTAGGCTTAGGGAATGATCAGAAACCATTAAAAATCATCAAGACTGCATATTTTTTAACTGATGTATATTGCAAAGTTGATTGAAATTATCTTTACTTTTCAAAAAGCTTAAGTTATGTTTTTGTGGAGTTCCCTTTTAATAAAGTTTATTGCTTTAAAGTTTGCTTTTGTAAGTAATTATTACTTGAAATTCTTAAACCTGACTGTCTTGCCAACCTGACTTTCCTTTCTCAACTGGTCAGTTACACCTTCTAATGCAAACCGACTACTGCTAAACAAATATGGCAGCTCCCTCACAGAGAAACATGGGGGGGGGGTCGGACAGGTAATGTAAAAACATCAGGCAGTACTTTGATGGCATAAAAAGTACTGCCTGATGTTTTTACATTACCTGTCCAAATTATAAATAGCATGCAAACACAATGTTATGATAGATGTAAAGAAAAATTCTGGTGTCAGTAGCTTTTTAACCCTTCCAAGTCCTATATTCTACATGATACCTGTGCCTGCATCTTATGTGAATGCCACTACATTGGCAAACTAACGCATACCTGTACTACAGGGGTACTTCATTTATGCTAAACATCTACTTCATGGTAAGAACCACTGGCACCTTTTTGTTCACAGCATTTAAGTTGTAGTTCAACTGCACCACCCTTTCGTCCAATCACCACCACCAGGGTCACAAATGTAAGTGTTCTGCCTGGGAACAGATACAAGTGTAATCTTGGCCACTGTTGTGAAACCAAACAATGCACCCCTACCCGCCCTGCTCAGAGAAAATCGAATGTACAGCCATTAAATAATATATTTCATACAGACAGGGATCTACCATGACCATGTCTATATAGCACTAGGCAATGCCCTGGCAAACATTCCAAATGCTGCATGACATTGCCATAAGCAAATTCAAATCCTGCTGTACAAATAGATCAGTCCCAGACAAAATGTAATAATTATCAGCAATTCATAATATACTTATCAACCAACCGGTAGTTGTGGCGTTTCAGCAGAGCAGGAGAGACACACCACCTAGCTAGCAGCACCACATGCGTATCTATCACCCACAACCTTAGTCAGGAGTGACATCATCAGTGAGTGACCGGTATAAGAAGGCTCAACTCTCATTGGTTATAGCATATTTCAATCACCAGTTCTTTCCTTTTTTTTTTTTTTGATTCTTCAAGCAGTTATACTGTATACTTCCGACCTCTAGTGGTCAAAGTTTGCAAATTCAAGACCCATCATACCAAACTGCATGACTAGATACACACGGATAATCTCTATGTAGTACATAATAATTTGGCATACATGACTGATATTCATTGTAAAATAAGCCAATGTGAGCCATTAATCCACAGAGGACTTACTCCAAGTGTCCATGCTTTGGAAGTTTCAAAATGCAAACATTATTGGATCAAAGTGAAGCTAATAAAACTAGGCCATTCCACCAGTGTCTTCAGTGTCAGGCTGGGGTGTCCATAGGGCTGCTCAGAACTTTGCCTCAGGCAGCAGTGAACAGCCAGTTACTAGGGGTGGGAAAAGCCGCCTCTGGTAACTAAGAGCCACCTTAATGTTTTTTTGTTTTTTTTTTAAATAAAAGTTTGCATCTGCTAGTGCCAAGAACACAATAGCACTCTCTGCATTAGTGATGCACCCCCTTCCCTTGACCAGCTTTGAAGCTGGCACCAGGCCTGGACTGGCAATCTGTGAGTTCTGGCAAATGCCAGATGGGCTGCTATAAAGTGCCATAGAAAGTCAGTATTTAGTGGGCTGGTGGGGGCTGTTTGGGCCTCTGTGTGGGCTGATTGGGCCTCTGTATACCTGAAATGTCAGGGCCTATTTTAATTCTCAGTCTGGACCTGGCTGGCACCAACATTCACCCCCTCACACCAACCCTCACCCCCCACCAAATTGATTGAAACGCAGCCTGCTCCACTGGGGACTGAATCTCCTGCCCAGTGTAAATGCAGCCAGCATACCCAGGACAGATTCGTAGATATGTGTCATGGGATACAACAGCTAAATAACAAATTGTGGACCATGTACCTAAAATACTTAGAGGTGGAGATTGGATAAAAATACTATTAAGAAAGGAAGCAATGTGGATCAGGAAGTTAGAGACCCTTACTCCCCATGGGTTAAATAGGGAATATGACCGACAGGCAATCTTTCATATGTAATTGTTTTTAATGTGCTTTTAATACTTGTGTTTTACAGATATCTTATTGTTCTTGAATACATATAGATTTATAAAAAGATAACAAGATATTCTGTAACACTGTGCAATATTGTACTATCTTCGTATCTTTTTTTTAAAAAAATGGTGATAAGCATTGTAACAAAGTATAAATGATGATAAGGCCAACAAATGGCATAATGCTTTCTGTCTATAAAAGGAAGTAATTATGTAGCAGTTGGTAAGCTTGAGAAAAGGCCAAACAAGGCCTGAAACGTCACTGTATGCTGTATTGTTGCCATGTGTATCGAATAAAGGCTTTTTATTTTAAACACGGACCGGTGCTGTGCCTCAAGTATTTCATACCCAAGGCAGATTCTGTCCACTAAATTGCCTGAGGTGGTTAATCTGCAATCCCACTCCCCCCTTGCTCCCCAGCAATTACCTCTCTTTAGCCAGAGCAGGTCTGCATCGCTAGTGCAGAAGACCTAACTTTTCTCTTAATAACTGAAAATCCAGCTATTCAGGTTACCAGGAGTTGCTTTTTGCCAACCCTTGTGGGTTGCTTTCACCTTAGGTGAGTTTCTCAACTCGCCTCATGGTGGCAGCACCCGAAGCATCTTTCCATCCAAGGTAGGGTTGCCACCTAGACAGTATTTTACCAGCCTGGCCAGTAAAAGTGATGGTTGATCCCAATGTTATTAATAGGGAAAAAAGATAAATATATAGGAAGGCCGGTATTTTTTTCCAGAAAAGGTGGCAACCCTAATCCTAGGACCTGACCTTTGTGGCCTCAAAAATTCAGGCCTGCCTACAGAAGAATGGGATCTGAAAGTTCAGAATTAGAGGAGGGCCATCTCCCATAGAGCCCAGTTCAGGTAAAAAAAAAAAGTTGTCTCTGTAATAATAAAACAGTACCTTATACTTGATGGTAACTAAGCTGCAAGAAGCCATACTGGTGGCAAAAAAAATGCTATTGGGTATATTTAATGTTTAAATGCTTTTCCTGATCCAAAATCCAGGAAACCCTTTTATCTGGAAAACTCCAGGTGATGATTTTGTGTGCATTCTTGTAGTTATGATTATTTATATTTAGTAAAGATGTTATTGTATATTGATTGAATCAAAGGTGTGTGGCTCTCATAGGGGGGTTGGTGCAGTGTGTGCATGTGTATATGGCCGCTGGCAGGTTGATGCAGCCGGTAGTGCCGTTGTGTATGTGTGGCCATTGGGAGATTATGGCAGCATGTGGCAGAGTCGGACCAAGGAGCACTGGCATCCCAATGCAAGGGCAGCAATCTGTGCCCTGCCCCCAGGATGGGTGCAGTTGAATACATGGGTTGCAGAGCATGTGGGACAGAAGTGGAATAGTTTTTAAGGTTATCAGTGCAGTAGTAGATATTTTAGAAGGGACTGTGATTGATAATCAGATTTGGACAATAACACAGCATCTCCCCAGTTTCCTGAAGCTCGTGTCCTGAATAGATTTTTTTTTTTTTTTTTTTTAAAAAGAGCCCTATACTATATTGGAGTCACACAAAACCTATTTAAATCAACCAGTATTACCTGGCATTTACACAATTCTTCCCTCAACACTGTAACTGAGCCTTCCAGTATTATACCACCATTTTGGCAACGCTCTATACTGTATAAGAGGGGGTGGTCCCCTGCAGCTGGAGTGGTGAGCATTTTAGGTGATGGCCCTGATGTGCCCCAGATACTTTGATTCAAGACTGTTGTTTTCCTTATACGTTATATGAAGCCATACCTTATGATCATGCAATTAACCACTGCAAACAGTTAATGGGGTTATTTATAATGGCTTTCAAACTAAAGCCTAAAATTGCTAGGCCTGGCATAACACAATAGTGGGACTTACTTTAAGCAGGGAAGTAGTTTCAGTGTAAAAGTGGTATAAAAATGATCTGTAACGTGTGTTCAACTTTTACGTTCAACTCCACGTCCCCATAAAATTAATAAAACACTTTATAAACTTGTGATTTTGAATACAGTGTGTTCTGATGAATTTTATTCAGATTTATATAGTGCATACCCACTAAAGATGCACTGTGCTGTTGGGTGGTCAGATGAATCGGATTGGGGAGTTTATAGAGAAACTATCTCAAAAATGTAATATAAGCTTCATCATACTGAAATAAGAAATGTTCTAAATATAATCAATTGAAATTTCAGACCAGTTTCTGAAATAATCCAGTTACTCTTCCCTATTCCCCTTTCTTTCTTGATTCATTCTTTATGCAAAAGATATGAGTCTGATTTTTATTGAAAGTTAGGTCTATCATAACCTTTGGGGACTCCCTTTGCCTAAACAATGTATTAAGAGCCCATTATTTTAAAACACCATATTAAATTTATATATGTGAGTTATTAAATTTACAAGACACGTATCAATTCATTCACCCTGAAACTAAAGATAACAAATTTTATTTAGGAGCACACAAAACACATTCCAGCCTAGACTAAATTTTTCTTTCAAATACCCAACTCTCCAACATAATTACAGCTAAAATTGGCAACATTGGTACAATGTAACAGGTACAATGCAAGGTGGAAGATAAACAAAAGTCCATTTACCAGGGCAGGGATCAGAGGCAGGCGACTAATCAAAGTCAATTAAACAGGCCGAAGGTCTGGACAGGTAGCAAGTAAGGTAAATCAGGCTGAAAAATAGGCAGGGATCAGGAACAGGGGCACAGGAGCAAGTCAATGACTCAGACCAGGAACCATGAATCAAAGGAAGGAACAAAACAGGAACTTGGCAGGGAACAAGCAGGAACAATGGCGTAATGGGCTGGATCGGGCTTGTGGTCTACAATGATCAAGCAACTGGGAGTTGCAGGCTTATAAAGGCCCCTGATTGCTTGATCAATAACAGATGAGATAATGAAATCGGGATCCTCGGAGGAGGGCCCTGTGTGGCAAGGAATGTAGAAACCAGTTCTGGAAACAGAGAGCATTATTGTAATATCCTCTAGCAGCTCACTGGGGTAATGTAGGAGAATATAATCACAGTGACCAGAGTTTGATTACTGGCAGATCCTGATGCACTTTATTAGATAAAAATATAACTGTACTAACAGACAATGACAAAAACAGATTCACTATGGACATGTTATGACACCAAAACCAACTGCACAAATCTATAGACAGATTAGACCTTTTTTATAGACTATGACAAACCTATCTAACTTGATGTTGATAATCCCACAAACAAACGCACAAGACATTCTCCAATACCACAAACACATCAGGAAATGTCTCCCAGCCAGTAAATATCAGGAAATGTCCTTACAAATCTTACATCATTCGTACCTGACACCACTTCAAAGATTTCACATAGGCATGGGCGCCTCAGACAGTTGCTTGATATGTGGTAACCCTACAACAAAAACTCCATTACATCTTTCATCATGATTGGATAAAAACATTGACAAATAAGGAAAAACACACAAAAATGTTTTTTTGACATCTGGCTCACTTACGTGAACACCTTACCACTGACAACCCGACATTTAACAATACTTCTCATTCAACATACTACATGATACGAAACAAATTGGACCAGTTCAGGAGACAGAACAAGCACTTACTAATGATGATATCTCAAGACAATCACTTAGGGTTGGGGAAGATGAGCAGATTCGGGGAGATTTAGTTGCCTGGCGACTAATCGCCTCTTCTGCATGGCGACAATCTCCCAGAACTGCCTTCCGTCTGCCTTCCATCTGCTTGAATGAAGAATCACTTGCGCTAATAGATGCCTCCTCATGAGGCAACTTCGGGCAACTTTGGAAATCGAATGCATTAGCGCGGGTGATTCTTCATCCCCAAGTGATTGTATTGACTTACCTGAAACCCCAGATCGGTGCTCCTATCAGCATAAAACTGCACCGGCCTTAGGTTATACCAGTGAGCATCATGGAGCGATCATCTTCTGTCTTCCTCCTTCCTCGCGCAGCTGTGCAGTAGAACCAAAAGCTGAAATTTAAGTAAAAAGTCAGCTATTTCGTTCAACTGAGCATGCGTTTGCCCCGGGAAATTTGAAGAAAGAAGAAGACAGAAGAGGATCGCTTTGTGGTGTTCACTAGTATAACCCCGGGCCGATGCAGTTGTCTGCTGATAGGAGCACCGGCCCGGGGTTTCAGGTAAGTCAGTACAGGTAAAGAATGCTGTACCGTGTTAGCCAGTAAAAATGTTGCAGGGCCCTCATCACTCCATAAAGGAGTTAAGAATTTTGGTTCTTAAGGGCAATTTTAAAACAGATAATGAAAGAAAGGTGTGGTAATACAAATTAATGGAATGGACTAAACCTGGGCCTTGGATTTATGGCTAATTATGTGGACTAAGAAAGGACTGTACCAGGTCAGAAATACCAACATGTCTGGATATGGACTAAGAGATCAAATGGAATTTCTTTGATTCTACACTCCAATAATTCAGCCCTAATTTATACTCAGCCTCTTTGACCCACATTATCTTGTACCTTATCTGCTTGTCTCTTGCAGATCCCCTCGTAAATGACTTTGACACCTTACACATAGATATTCCTTTTTTGTCGGTCATTTGACCTATGAGCTGAAAGTTGTATATATACCAGAGAACACCACAGCTTCATTGTAATCCACTTGAAAAAGGAACTAAAATGTTCTGATACTCCCACTTTTCTAGTTTTTCTTTCTACACTGTACATATTAATAATGAAATCAATAAAAAGCTAAGTTTAAAGGGATTGTTCACCTTAAAATTAATTTTTAGTATGATGTATACAGTAGAGTGATATTCTGAGAAAATTTGGATTTGGTTTTCATTTTGAAAGGCCAGTTGAAAAGTTGCTAAGAATTAGCTATTCTATAACATACTAAAAATTAACTTAAAGGTGATACACTCCTTTAATATAAATTAAATGATTTCATATTTGGAAATCCAGCATAGTGAAATTTCAGTATAGCAATAATAAAAAAAACATACAAAAAGATGGCTGCTTCACCATCTTATCTTTAAAAGAATCATCTAAATCATTTAAGTAGTGATATATTGCAATGCTAGCTGTGCCCACAAGATGGCACGTGAAGGTGTTAGATATTTTACATTTTGCTTGCTTCTATGGGCAAAAAACCTCAGGAATATGGTTAATATTAGCATTTATTTTGCTGTCAGGGATGCATGCTTTCCCTGAAGCATTTATCAAATATCACTCTTTGATTGGCGTATTACCTTTAAAGGGTAATTCACCTTAAAGGAAAATTATACCCCCAAAATGAATACTTGAGTAAGAGATAGTTTATATCAAATTAAGTGGCATATTAAGTAATCTTATCAAACTGGAATATATATTTAAGTAAATCTTGCCCTTTTACGTCTCTTGCCTTGAACCGCCATTTTGTGATTGTCTATGTGCTGCCTCAGAGATCACCTGACCAGAAATACTACAACTCTAACTGCAACAGGCAAAAGACAGAACTCTGTCTGTTAAGTGGCTCACGTGACCTAACAAGTATAGTTTGTTTCGTATGTCTGTGTGCACCGTGAATCATACGATCCCAGGGGGCTGCCCTTATTTTTTTAAAAGGGCAGTTTTCTATTTATGATTACCCAATGGCACATACTACTAAAAAAGTATATTATTATGAAAATGGTTTATTTACATGAAGCAGGGTTTTACATATGAGCTGTTTTATGCAATATCTTTTTATAGAGACATACATTGTTTGAGGGGTATAGTTCTCCTTTAAGTTAACCTTCTGTATGTTATAGAATGTTCTGTTCTTAGCAAATTTTCATTTGGTCTTAATTTGCTTAATTTTTCCACCATTATTTGCCCTTCTCTCTTGGCAATTTCCAGCTTTCAAATTGGGGTTACCCGGCAGCTAAAACAACAATTGCTCTGAGAGGCTACACGTTTATAGTGTTTGATACTTTTTGTCACATAGATAGCACTTCAGAGGCACATATATATGTGTCTATAAGGGGGTTACACACAGCATTCAGTATCTCGCTCACCATTTGCACAGGTTAGGAGCAGAATCATACTCCATGTACTGTATACTTCAAATCAAAGCAGCGGCGTAACTTGATCTTGGGAGAGCATGGGGTCTGCTGCATCATAGTCCCCTCAGTAGATTTTTTAGGCAGGGTGCCCAACACTACCAAGTTATGCCACTGCTTCAAAGGGAGTTTGAAGCTAAAATCTGTCAACCACACTCAGTTATGACCAGGGCTGTTTCAAGCGTCAGTGCCCCGAAACATTTGCTGGGATCTCACTTAAAATAAAAATGAAAAGGATTTGAATTTGCAGAAGCATTGTAGTGAGTGTGCCTTTGTTTCTATTTTGTTTGTGGCAGGCTACCAATTTGATGCCATTCCCCTTGCTTACTATTTTCAGGTTGGAGTGGGACGAGGTGAGGCATCGCTAGTATAGAGAGAGCAATAGTGATCTTGCCGCTAGAACAGCAGAAATTCTGATGTAAAAATTAAGTTGCCAGGAGTGGCTTTTAGCCATCCTTGGAAACTTGTGGGCTGCTGTCACCTGGCGGTTGGGCTGCCTAGGGCACCCGGTAGGCCTGGCCTGCCACACCCACATCACCAGTCTCTCTACAGAAGCCACAACCACCCCCCATCCCCTGAGTACCTTACTTTTAACTCATTGTGGCCGCAATGGGGCCAGGGGGCTGGTAAAGGTGCAGCGCCCAGGGTTTCTGGCACTGAGCTGGTCTGGCTCGTCGGGGCTCATCAGGTTTTTCCCTGTGTCCTGTTAGCCCAGCCCAACTCTGCTTCTGTGGCCTGTATTGTTTTAATCACGGTCCACAATGCAATTTCAGTCAGTGAGGGGGCACTCCGTGGTCAGTGTTGACAAGCACCTTAACACGTGAGGTACATGTCATCAAAGTGCAAATTCTAAATAAGCCTGATCTGGACACGAGCAGGATTTGATGTTACCACTGTGCATGGCATCAGCAGGGTCCTTAGTGCAAAAAAGGCATCAATTGGCCATTTTTTTGCACTTTGCCCATTGTGGAGTGCAGACACTTTTTCTCTTTTTTAAATCTAGTACGACCTGTGTTAAACCATACTAGATCAAAAAGGGGCAGGTGCCAATAAACTTTGGAAGGCACAAGACACGCTTGCCCAGAAGGTGTAGACCCTGAGAGAAGATTCAAAATGGCAGCATCAAAAAGTAGTGTAGTTAGAGAATGAATTGTTGCCAACAAGTATTAGTAAGCATATTTGGAGTCACCATGACACAGTTCAGTTTCCATTGTATTGGCAACAATTTCTTAAAAGGAGTCCCTTTGTCCTTTAAAGGGCTCTGGTCAACCTGATGTTTTTTACCCCACCAGAGGTGCAGGCTAATAGAGCCGTGGATAGGATCCCTGCCTGCTCCACAGCAGAAAGCCAGGGCCCCAAAAGGGCGTTGGTGAACACTGGAGTTAGTAGGGCTCTCTTACTACACCTAAGGGGTAGGTCCTGGCAGTTACGGCCTTCCTTACACAACTGAGCCGTAACAATACCCAAAACTGTATACACTGTTATTGATGCACAATGAATTACTTGCTCCATAGAGCATAGGGTTGCCACCTTTTAAAAAATTCGGGCGGGCCGTGACGTCAAAGGGGCTGGGGCTGCGCCACGGACGCCAAAAGAAAAGCTAAATCCAAAGGAATTGGGGGCAGGCCGAGGGCTCTTTTAATCGTATTACAAATTTACCGGCAGCTACATTGGCGGTTAATTTGTCATACCGGCCCCGGCCTTGGCAGGTATTTTACGTAAGTGCTATTTTTAGGAATCGTTTAGGAACCGGCTAGGCCGGTAAAATAC
Organism: Xenopus laevis; assembly: GCF_017654675.1. NCBI lineage: Eukaryota > Metazoa > Chordata > Amphibia > Anura > Pipidae > Xenopus > Xenopus laevis. The sequence goes on along the minus strand of NC_054377.1, from coordinate 31,438,481 downwards.
CAGCCGGGTGGCAAACCTAATAGAGCATAAAATGGAAATTTTGTATCTGAGGCACAGGGAGATAAGGCAGCTTGCTGAAGGATAGATGGAATTCACCACGGGATTGTCACCAGGAATGCAAAAAAAGTCCCCACAATGTATAACAGTGAAACACAGGAAATGTTCAGTACACTGTAGATAATAATTAGAGCTTATAAATTTATATTATCCAGCAAGAAATTCCAATTTGAATATAATATTGTAAAAAGAAAAGCTAATTCACTAATCTATCCATGGACGATTCCTAAAAATAGCACTTCCGTATTCCAGGGCTACTTGCCTAAAGTTCTCTCTATAGGCTTTTTATGCACCTCTTTCTTTTATTGTATTCCCATCCCCCCTTTCAAATTTTCTTTTCCTCCTACTCTCTCTTTCTCATTCTGTCTCTGCACGTCTCTTGTAATTATGTTAATTTCAGGTCATTTTCGCCCCCTCACAGCAAAGTGAGAATAATAATAGAGGGAAAGAGAGAAAGGAGGGGTGAGATAAAGTTGAAGGAAGGGAGAATGAATGAAGACAAAAGAGAAAAAGGAAGGACAGATATGAAAAGAGAGGCAGAAAAGCGTGTGAGACTGTCCCTTCTGGATAGAGATCAGTGTCACAGCTTATGAATCTATCATTTGTCACCTCCCCCCAAGCAACGAATATCAGGAGAGGAGCACCAGCTGCTCATATGCTGCTATATTAGCAAAGGCTGTAGCTGTACCAGCTTTCACATCTAACTGGCATCTCCTGCAGCAGCAGTGTCTGCCTCTGTTCTGTACATACTGTACCTATTGCACAAAGATGGATCAGGAACAGAACAAACTTAGGCACACAGAAAAGCAAACCATCAAGGAGCCACAAAAACTAAACATAAATGAGTGTACTAAACCTGCATTGTGTAACAACCATGTCTATATATGCTCCCACAGACAGAAATGAACCTCAGTAGGAAAAGTGTTGCCCTTTAGCATAAGATTAATTATGCTTATACAGCTATGGGATCTATTATCTCGAATTGCTGGAAACATGGGATTTTTTGGATTAAGAGTCTCTCTGTGATATGGAGCACCATTCCTAAAGGCTATTAATTTTAATTTTTAATTTTATTTTTAAAAAAACCAACAGAATTGGTTTGCCTCTGGTATGGATATATGTTATGTGTTACTTTCAGTTAACATCTTCTCCGTTACAGGAAAAAAGGAAACCAGTCCAAAAAAATAAGAATTGTTTAAATAGGATCTATGGACAATGGAGCTATCTGAGTAATGGGTTTCTGGATAATAGTTTTCACACCTTTATTGCTCAAAAATGCTGTTTGAAGTTTTATGCAACATTGCAAACAATTGTCCTGTGATAATTGTATTTAAAGCCCTTTAGCATCCTTCAATATTCTGACTGATTGCACGTTGTGTGTAACAACGTACCCTGGTGGTCTAAGGGGGTGGTGGGGACCCCCGCTGCATGGTCCTTCCTCCTTTGGTGCCGGTTGTACCTAGGGTGTGCGCGGTGCGCACTTCCAGGGTTTACGCGCCGTGCATGTGATGTCATCACGTCCTTGGTGTGAAATTCAAGGTATTCAAAGGGGCTTTGGTCTTGTGATCATTGCCCGTTGTTAGGTCTAGCTTGTTTAGTTCCTGGGAATTGTGATTTTGTCTATTTGTATTCCGGTTTTGATCAATGCCCGTCTGACTCTTCTGAATTCTGCCAATCCTGACCTTTGCCTGCCTGACCATTCTGTGAACTCTGCCTGTGCTGACCTGGCCTGTCTGACTATACTTAAACTCCGTCTGTACCAACCCCGTCCTGCCTGACTATTCTTGAACTCTGCCTGTACCGACCCCGGCCTGCCTGACTCTGTTTTATCGTTTAATCCGTGAGAACCTGGTGTTGCCTTCCGTCCTAAACCTTGGAAATGAACGTGTTCATTCAGTACGCTTGCTTTGCTACTCTCAAGTTAAGAACTGACTCCCTGACTAGCCTAGCACTTGTTCTGAATTTAGGGTGCCCTATGTGACATTGCGACTGAACAAATTACCCTGGATATACTGTATGCTACAGGTATATGAGAATTTGAGGAACCTTACAAGTTCTGTAGAGTCATATATAATCACAAGAGCCATTACAAAAAACTATTCAAAATTGAAAATGCATGGACAGTTTGACACAATTCCTAAAAGTTACTTGCACCCAAACACTCTTCTTCAAGTACATGTTGGAGTGCCAAATCACCCACCCAGCTTGCAATCATGAATAAGCGTGCAAGTTCACTCACTGACACTAGGGAACCCTGGATTCGCAAACCCTGTGGTGGCAATTTCATGGCCCCTTTTGTGGGTTGCATCAATAAGCATTAACTCTAACACGTGTTGGAAATTATGCAATATTAACAAATATATAGGGAACATATAGGAAAAACTGGATGCTACTTTTGCTACTGGGCACGACTGGGCAATATTTATATAGCATGGTAGCGTACAAAGCTGTTCATTGTTTTTGTTTTTAGGGGTGCTATTATTTTGTGGTGGAGCTGAGATAAGCAGTGCATGTTACAATGTAGGTTTTTATAGAAAATGACCCCACTGGTTAAGGGACTAAGGACTAATCTGGAGTAGGTGGTTTGCAGTGCAACAGGAGAAAGGGGAAGGGTAATTGGTTGTTGGTAGACAATATCATATTATTCATTCCCCATGTACAGTCAGATGGACTGCAGGAAAATCAAACTTTAACTTGCACCTCTGTGGAAAAAAAACAAGATAAATAAAGATAATCATATGGGTAGCATACTGAGTGAAGCAAACAAGCAGAATAATGGATACAAGAGGAAAAGAATAAAGGATGTAGTCAAAATGATGAATGCCAAGGGGGCATTCAAAAGAGAAGCCTGGAGGATAAATGGAAAGGAGGCAGAAAAATGCAAGAGGATCATACAGATCATACAGGATCATCACAAGTTAAGAACTCAGAATTATGGCCACCTGGGGGAAGATAAGATAAGATAAAAGCATTGAAAATAAATGACATGGGAGGCATGCAAAATGATGGACATGGAGATTATACACAATGATGATCACAAGGGAACTATAAAGAATGAATGAAGCATGCAAAATGATGGACACAAGGGAAGAATGGTTGATTAAAAAAAGGTAAATGGCAATTAAATAATTGGCATAGTATGCATATTGATGGACAGAAGCATACATAAAAATGGTGAATTATCTCAATATAAAGGTACACAAAGGAAGATAAATTTGCAGCCGAATTTATTGATTTTATTGTGAATTTTGTGCTGACTGCGCAAAAAAGCAACATACCTTTGACTAACTGCCAGCAAAGTCTGCTTTGCATCTTGGCATCACACTTTACCTTCACATGTATGATTCACTGAGGTTTGTATGCATAAGTATAATGAAGTGTATTATAAGAAAACCAGATGGCACCAGTTATTGAGCACAAAGGTGGAAAGAAATAGCTCTGTTCCAGCAGTCTGCAATTTACCCTTTGCTGTGCTGAATGGGGTAACAAAGAATAGGCAGCTTGGCAGAGAACAACATATAGTAAGGATACATCTAACAACAACATAATTAATCCTATTCAGTATATTTAATATTTAAAATATTTTTTAGCAGACAAAGCATGGAGCTCCAGATTACTGTAAGACCCCTTATCCTGAAAACCTCAGGTCCCAAGTATTCTGGATAACAGGTCCCATGCCTGTACTATATTAGTATATAATACACAAAAGCCATGAATATCTTCAAACGGTGAGTTCTGATGTCATCAGTTATAAACGGTGAGTTCTGATGTCATTTCTGTCACATCACTCACTGAAATGTGTGTATTATAATAAATAAAGTACCCCCAGTTGTAAAATATGAGGATATTAGAAGTTACCTCGGAGTTCCATGACCTGGCCGACAACTATTGTTCTAGGGATATTAAATATACAAATGTGCTAGAGACAGAAAAAAATCCATTACACAATGTATACATCAAGCAGGTCATAAAAATATGCTATGCTAAATTCTTAATATAATGAAGAATATTACATTGCAATATTTAACCTTGTGGTTCTTAATTTTAAAGTTTATTTTTATTACTCTTATTGAATTTTATCGTGAATGTGAAATTAGGCTTATGCCAGTGAACCCAGACATACACACACACACACCCAAGCGCTAATAAAACTAGAGAATATATATTTATTCTTTATTGACAGTAAACTTTAAGTTTCTCTAAAGAAATAAAGTCACAGACTTCAAACAGACAAATAAAAGCTGTAAGCCAGCAGCAGTCTAAAAAGTGAGATATACAAGAGAGATGAAGATGTAAACAGAGAGAAGAAGAGATATTGAGAGAGAGCTGAAGGAAAGTTGCAAGTGGAGAGGGAGATGAGAGGGGAGAGATTGAGGTACAGGATAAAAGGAATTTGTAATTAAAGAGAGTAGACTCAGCAACTCCCTGCAGTTCATTCTTCTATCAGCAAGTATCTCAGCCTCTCTCTCGGTTTTCTTTTTTCTGTCTTCTGGGTTCAAGGATTTCAAGAGGCGATATTCAAAAAGTGACAAGTGTGTAAATCATACTGAGAAAGAAGCAGATATGGAGAAAGTTTAGGGGAATAGCATTCAGAAAGAGGGGGTAGAATGGTGAACTAACTATTAACAGAAACTAGTAGGCATTACAAAAAGGGGATGGGTAAGAAAATATGTGTTACTCAAACTCAGTGAAAAGTCAAAAAAGTACTAAAGGTGCTTTGGATAAGGGGAATACAGGGATCAGTATGCAGGGGATCACACCGGTTTTACATATTAAGTGAGGCTGAAAAGGGACATTAGGTGTAAGAGGAATATGTGTACAAGATGTGATGCTCAAGTAACAGCATGCAGCATGTGCGAAAGGGGCAGACTAGAAGTGGGGGCATTTACAGGAGGGCCAGGGTAATCCACTCACCAGCAGAGGCACAGCATCCTACGCGCTGACATAGCGTACAGTGGCCCCCACCCTGCGTGCGAGGAAGAAGTGGGATTAGTTCAGGATGCTGTTTGTATGAAGAGGTGGATTTTGGTATAGGATTTTATACATTAGAATAGGTAAAGAATAGTGATTTATATGGAAACTATGTAAGTACATATGTTTTGCCAAGCAGTATATGTTACCACACCTTGTACGAAATGAGAATAAGTATAAATATAAACTGGTGAGTATTGCTGGGATACTTGAATCATTAACCTGATAGAGGAATCCAATCTAAATTATATGTGCTACTAATAAAAACAAAGAACATATGTTAATGTAAGGATAAGTGTTTAAGAACTTAGCCTAAGGCATTTGACTGGTTGGTTCCATTGTTACATTTTTTTGATTCTAGCACCACAAATTACTGTAAATATAATTGAGCCGAGACTTTGTGCATGTGTTAATAAAGAGACTAAATGGCTAGAATCAAAAGCTAGTTACTTTATAAGAAAGTGACAAGGGTTACGTAGCCTTAACTCCAGCAAGAATCCGCAAGTGGCTTGCATTGTTCCATCTATTATTGTGATGTTGGATCATTAATGTATTATATTAATACTGTCCATTCTGTTGCATTGTTGTTGGTGTGCTGTGGACCACAATAATCTGTGTATCTGTGTTATAGCATTTATGTTTTGCATCCATCAACCTCCTCTACACACCTCTGCAACAGCCCATCCTGATTGTAAGGAGTATTAAAGAAACTGGTGCTTTATCTCTAGCCATTACACAGGAGCTATGTATACTGTATCTGTGTGTATGTACTTAAAAAAAGTTTTGGCCTTTGTATTTGGTATTATGGTCATGCTGAATGGTAAACATGCTTGCAGTGTTTTACTGTATTTTGGATCAAAATCTGTATCTTTTTAACAAAATGCTTAGTCCCTAATGATAAAATGCAGCCCTACAGTATGACACCGCCATCATTTTCGATCAGTTTGGGTCAACCATATTTTTTAAGCTCTGCATACCACTGGCCTGTTGTATATTGAGGTGACATGAAATAACTCATTAATCAAAAAGAACCATGTGAGTTGCCAAAAAGCATGAGGGTGACCAGCTGTGGGAAAGGATTTGATTTTGTGGCTAGATGGGACCAAATGCCTTCAGGCTAAAATATAATGAGGTGGTTGTAAAGGGTGTGAATGGATTTGCACACATTACCACTGTCTGACTTATGTACAGGTACATATGTAGATATAGTATTATGTTGTGCATATAGAGCAAGAATGCTGTTAATTTCATTTTGGTTATGCTCCTCTAGAAATGAAAGGATCCTATCACAACTTTTAACCCCTTTTCCCAGAGTATCCCACATCACCTTCTGCATTCTTCACGTTCATCCACAGGATTTTCCCTTTGCCCAATTTTCTCATCCTCAACACAAATATTTAATTTTCATAATTTTATGTATTTAGTTTTATATAAAGGGGTTGTTCATCTTTAATTAACTTTTAGTATGTTATAGAATCATCAATCCTAAGCAACTTTTAAATTCATCTACATTATTTCTTTTTTTAAAAATTTTTAATTATTTGCCAGTTACTTTTCTGACTTATTCCAGCTTTCAAATAGGGGGTCACTGACCCCATCTTAAAAGCAAATGCTCTGTAAGGCTACAAATGTATTATTATTGCTACTTTTTATTACTCATCTTTTCATTCAGACTTCTCCTATTCATATGCCAGTCCAGATTGAAATTGCAAACAGTAAAGCTGCTATATAAAAAGCTAAATAATAAAAAATGAAAACCAATTTCAAACTGCCTCAGAATATATATATCATACTAAAAGTTAATTTAAAGTTGAACAACCCCTTTAAGACTCTATATTGTATTCACCATTCCTGTTACTCACCTATATAGGTAATAAAAGAAGGATAGCAAATAGAATGCCAGTTTACACCAGGCTTCTTTTTGACAGTAGTTCAGAATGTCCACATTCATAATGGACACTGGATCAAACATTACTTCTGAGCCATCTGCTGGCCGGTGGAAGTACCTGTGCAATAAATACCCATATATATGTGTTACTATTTATTTACTTATACTTTGAATTAAGAATATAAATATTTCACATATTTAGATGACATTCCCTCTAATATTCATCAGTACTAATGAATAATAATAACAACTATAGTAGGAGTGTGAGCAACACGATTACACATAGAATCCTCATCATATACTCTGTGTGTTCTGTATGCAAAACTGACATGTTCTGAGGTGTAAGCTACTCATAGAATCAATCCAGGTGAATAAAATTGTTTTTGCCACTATGTGTGGCATTTCGGATTTATAGACTAATGCAAATGATTTGTCTTATGAAACTGCCGAATCTGCACCTCCTCCCCAGAATTCTCTGTGATTAGCAGGCAGATAGCAGGTTTAGCTATTATTACTTCTATAAACTTCTATAAGGGGAATTATTATAAAAACTTAACATGTCATGGAAACAAGAAATGTTCTAAATATAATCAATACAACAATCGCTACTTTTTCTGAAATAATCAAGTTACTCTTCACTGTCCCTTGTCAGATTATGATGGACAATGCAACTACAATAATTAAAATAAATATTTTGGCTGGCACAAGTCTTAAAAATAACTGAAATTTTCGTTAGGGTCTTGGTGCCAATTGCACAGAGCAGTTCCAATTTAAATGAACAAAATATCCTCCTGGAAATTCTTGACTACAAGGCTGGCATCTGTAGTTTGGAAGGCAATTGAACTTGGTAATATATATTAAAAGATTCTGTTATTTTATTTGTAGAAATTACCCCATCAAAGGAGCACCGCTTAAAATGGTGCAGTAATTTTGCATATTCATTTAAGTGACATACATGGTATTAATCTACAGCTTTGTACACATGAAGCATAATTAAAAGTTGTTTGTATGTATAGACCCTCCCTCAGTTTATACAAAAGTTGAACCCGCTATCCGGCGCTGATCCAAACATCAGAGAGAGTCGCTATTAAGAATGTGGCTTTTATTCAAAACACAGTGCGGTGTACATGGCAGTGGGTATGTGCAGAAACTAACGCGTTTCGTGCCCTCACAGCACTTTCTCAGAGTCCCTCAGTTTAATATGGGTTATTTGTAGACACTATGGAGAATATCCTCGTTTAAGATAATTTCAGCTAAGCAGAGTCATATTACTAAGGCAAAGCCAAGTTTTCAAAAAGGTATTAGTTCTGTCCAGATTATGTCATATAGCAAAAGGTTTGCATAAATGTCTAAATATTTAATATAAGATGTGTGATAGCACCAATACTAGCAGCTTCCTGAAAATGTGGTTCCATCTTAGTAAAATATTTCAAACCTGAATGAAATATGCCTCTTACATGTTCCTTTCCTTCCCTAATATCCATGTTCCATTTTCCTTCTCTCATTCCCACTCCCTTTCCTTGTCCTTTCCTTTAGTTCTCCACTCATTCCTGATTTACATAAATTTGCTGACTCATCTTCATCCCATCATAATGTCTATGCTTTCTCCTTTTCTCACTAATATCTGCTCTCTCCCCTTAAAGGGGACCTGTCACCCTAAGAAATAATTTCAAACTCTTTTCTATCATGTTAGTTGAGCAAAATAAACTTTACTTACACTGTATTTATTATTTAAATTTTGTTTCCTTCTGTCTTGGAATTATACAATCACAGCAAGCAGGCAGCAGCCATTTTGTGGACACGGTTATTAAGGGAAATTGCGTATCACCCCAAAATCTTGTGTATGCACCAGAATGGGGGACCTGATGTCCATTTGCAGTGCCCTACACAATTATAGAGCCTGAGGAGGGAAGGGGGAATGTGAGGAGAGCAGTGACATGTAGGAAGTGCTGAATGGAAAGTGAAAGTATAGAGGTAATACTTGATTGACAGTTTAGATATTTAAACACCTTTATAACAGGTATGGATGTTTTAATGAAAACAATTTTTGGGGTTTCATATTTAATTTGCAAAGGACTTTAATTATGCAGCTTTTTATGTGTAGGTGACAGGTACACTTTAATGATTCATCCCTCATCTTTATGTCCTCAATTTCTTCTTCTTGCTCTTTCCCCTTTCTAAATGTTGACTCTGCCTCCTGACGGCTCTTTCCCCCATGTCTGTTTTACAGCTATCAAAATGTCAACAATGCAACAGGGGGTGCTCTCTACTGACATCAATGAGAACAGCTGTTAGTAGCCCTGCACCTACAATTATAGTCTAGAGCAACATACAGCAATTCACAATTAACCTTGAAAAATCAACAGCATTTTACTTGCGCCTAGTGTGCCTATATTCTCATGTTAATGTCAGCTGAAGAATATTTAACTAAATCTCTGCTCCTACAAAAATGGCCAAGGGAACCTTCTTGTATACATATGTGTATATATGCATGTATTTCATATGCATACAGTATAAGAAACTGTTAGCTCTTTTGTGCAGGGTCCTCTCTACATCTTGTATTGTTATCTGCTGTGTTTTTGTGTGTAATGTATGTTCAATGTATACATCCATTTAGTGTACAGCTGAGCAGTATATGTTGGCACTTTATATATTTTTATTAATAATAATTCAAATTCAACTGATTATCATCTGTAATATAGAAATGTTCCACTATCACTGTAAATGTTTTTGTTGTACAGTGTACTATGTACAGTATAGTTTCTAATACCAAAATCTTGCCCTCTCCAGTCCCATGCTTCATATTTGTGTCAAACACTGCCATATCAAGCAAAAACACTATAAAATGGATCACTAGAATAAAAGGTGACTAATGGGTGTTAGAGTGGGAACGGGACCTCTTGTAAAATATCAGACACTAGAATAACTGCCTTTATGATGCCAATAAAGCCATGTTTTCCCATTTGGAAATAATTAAAACTGCTTGAGTGTTTTCCATTTCAATCTATTAGAAGTTTAATAGGAACTATGAATTTGAAATGTATGTAATATCTGTGTCTGGAAATAAATATTCTATTCTTTAATCATATATGGCTGTATATTATACATATATTATATTTAAACTTTCAAATTAGTCCTTGCCAGTGCTGTTTAGAATTTAATTTCCCTACACAGGTACATGAGTACATCTATACACAGATTAGGGTCCATTTCAAAAGAAGCCATACAAGGTGGTCACAATTGAACTTGGAACCCCAGTGCGGCCTAAGCAGCAGTGCTATTCACCATACCACTATGCTGTCTCTTATAGCAGGGGGCTACCTTAACCATACTACGCATGAAATCATTGATTTCAAAGCAAAACAGGGCCATTTTTTAAAGACTGATGTCTATTCACTTTATATATTACCACTTGTAACACCTATCCATGCATTTGTGAGCATGAGACTAAATATCTATGCAAATGCCTGGATTACCTTGCTACTCAACGCACCCAAAAGGTAGGGTATACAGTTATCAAAAAATAAAAAAAGGAAAGATGACTATAGTGCAATACACAAGGAGGCACTTACCTCCAAAGATGGTAAAATAGGAGAGGTATATTGAGGCCCAAAGTAACCCACTCAGCTGCACACATAAACATCAAGCAGAACAAGCCGTGGATACAATACTCAGGCACTACCAGCTGAGGAAAGAGAAGGTGGGAGTAAAGATGTGTGAGGTATTAACAGAACAGAAAATAGGAAATAAACTGTACAGATAAGATGGAAGTGAGAAGTAGAATAAGGGCAAAAGAACAACAGGATACATTCCACCCTTAAAAAGAATGGTCATAGTTTAAATGTTTAAATATTAAACAATTTTAAAAATATAAAACAAGTAGTTCAAATACAATAAGAGTCTGCATAATCTTTAATTTGAATTCCCTTTAAATTTAATTCTAAACAGACACTTTCTTCACTTTTAGGCAGTTCATTTAAACACAGGGATGACCATTTCAGCATAGAAAGCATAAATCATAAAAATAAATCCTGGCCACTGGGGGCTATCTTCACACATTTGATGAGTTCCCTCACTAAACTGAGCCCCTTGTGAACTACCAGCAAAAACACATAGGTTGGGGTCACCCCTGTACTTATGATACTTCCTTTTCGGGGTTGCTCAGCCTCCTGTCTTTCTCACTCAAATACAGTGTCGGACTGGCCCACTGGGATACCAGGAAAACTCCCGGTGGGCCCAGGTGTCAGTGAGCCTCTTGCTTCTAACCATTTGGCCAATTTCATGGTCATTCCTTCATTTCTTTATGGGAACAAAGAAAAGAGACTAGGAGAATAAAGAGGATGAGTGAGGTTCCAATAGTTTAGAATATGGGCCCTCAGCCTAAGATTTTCTGGTGGGCCCCTGGCATCCCAGTCTGACACTGCTGAGATAGACTCTCTTTCACTTGGTCAAAGGCTCCCTCTGCTCTTTGTAGTTGCAGGCAGCACCCCCAGACCCTCTGGGAGTCCATCACATAGGCAGGTAACATTTCTATTCTGTGCCCTGCTCAGAGAGACCTTCCTAATTGTCTCACTAGAATTAAATACTTTTCCACAGGACAGCATCCTTCCTGTGGCAAGTGAGCTGCAATACGTGAGCTGGATAATGGATCAGAGTACCTGGCTTACCTGTTCCTTCCAGAATACTCCAGCTTCCAAGATCTGGCTACTAAAGTTTTTAAACTGAGAAACCCTTCTCTGTTTAACAGCTTTCCTGACACTTACATCTCTTTTACTAATTCTTTGGTCACTCTACCACAATATAGAAACACACACACTATTTTATAGTTCTGGGTTCATAGTTAACCTATGTCAATCACATGATAGATAAGGCATAGTGCAAATGGAGGATGCTGTAGCTGGTAGCTGGTGGCAAAAATTGTATATAAAAAGTACACATTAACAGGAGATGGTCCACGCTATGCTTTTGTACCAGCTTGTGTCATACTAGCAAATCTGATATTGGGCCATTTGCCATGTAGAACAGCCTCCAGATCTTTGAGACATGAAGGAGATGAAAATGCAATAAGAAACTCCCCATAAATGTTCAATGATGCTTATATTTGGTGTTTACTGGTATTCCCCCGGGCTGGTGTAGTTTTCTGCTGATAGGAGCACCGGCCTGGGGGTTTCAGGTAAGTCAGTACAATCACTTGGGGGTGCCTAACATTTGGGACCCCCAAGTGCACGAAGACTTTCCTTCTCCTTTAAACACAGTGTTGTTGCCTAGGGTAATAGTTATTATTTATTTACAGAATATTTTTTTATATTTTGTCAATGATTTTAGGCTATAGATACTGAGTAGTTACTGATACTCACAATCAGTAATAAATGAGCCAGCTTGAAGTTATATTTATAACAATTCAGCATAATCTGCCAAGTCTAAATAAATGACAGCATTCAAGTAACTATGGTAGCAAGGAAATGCAATGTTGAAATTAGATTATATGTCAAAGCTGGACGACTAAATCACTTAAGGTAGCTTGAACACAATTGTGCATCTCTCACAAAATTAGATGGATGTATAGGGTGGCCACTTAAAAGGCAACGTAATTACATTACAGAACATTAAATTACATGTTTTTATTGTACCGGGATACTATGTTTTTCAGTGTCTACAACGATTCCTAAACTATTTAAGTCTGAAATAAATTTCACACCATTGTTAGAATATTTATAAAGAATGCCGCTTTTGGTCAGACTATTGTTGAAATTTGTTTTTCTGCTCAGTACTAGTAAAATGCTTTTATTTTCTTATTGGAGGATGAAAACCATCTATTTGGAAAAGAGAAAGAAGTCACCAATGTTTTGCTACAAGTTCGGGACCTGTCCAGAATGCTTGGGACCTGAAGTTTTCTGGATAAGGGGTCTTTTCGTAATTTTGATCACCATACTTTTTAAGTTTACTAAAATATAATTTAAACATTAAATTAACCCAATAGGATTGGCTTTCCTCCAATAAGGATTCATTATATCTTAGTTAGGATCAAGTGCAAGGTACTCTTTTATTATTACAGAGAAAATGGAAATCATTATTAAAAAATTGAATTATTTGATTAAAATGGCATCTATGGTTCCCACTTTAGCCCCATGAGCCATGAATATCCTGTAAATTATATCCTTATAAACGGTGCTTAGTGATGTCATTGGTTTTAATTGTAGCTTAGTGATGTCATTTCTGTCACATGAATCACTGAAATTTGTATACTATAATAAATAAAGTACCCCCTATTGCAAAAGGATATTAGAAGTCACCTCAGAGTCCCATGACCAGTATAAAAACACTCAGCCTTCAGCCTTGTGCTTTTATAATAGTTACCTCGGAGTTCCATGAGCTGTATAAAAACACTTGGCTTTCGGCCTCGTGTTTTTATATGGTCATGAAACTCCTCGGTAACTTATATTATCCTTATAATTTACAAAAGGGGGTACTTTATTCACTATATAATTCTAGTTTTAAATGTACGTATAATTTTACTTACACTGTATATTTCTTGCCACAAGAGCACGATATATTACAAAAGCAGTTAATAAAACATTTAATTTGTTTCTTATTCCCCGGTCATAATAATGATGTTTTCTTTCGCTACCACTGTATGCTATGCAATGGCCACATGGAAAGGATCATTTCACCTACTGATTTCTTCACTTTGCTACCATCAAGAAAACAATGTACATTTTCATCCCCTAAACCGGGTGAAATTTTTACCTAGAATCTTTTACATATCTCGATCATCCTCAAGTGAATAAATGTACTTGTTTTTTAGAATATATTTTGTTGTATGCCAGAAACACTGATAAGTTCTCAAAAAACAGACTGGCTTCTCCTATTTTCTATTTCTCTGGCGAGAGCCATAGGAAGTTATATCCTTTTGGACTTCAGGCCTCTGTTATATGCACATTGCATTGAATACACTCCTGATTGCCCTTTATTAATAACTGATATGTTTCCTCATCATTGGAATTCAACAACTAGAATATTTTTTCATATGATCAGGGTGATTGCTGGAGAATTGTAATAATTGTAATACACTATTTTTAGATGTTTGTTTTCAGTATATGTTAGTGCTACAAAATTGTTATCAGATTGATTTTCAGATCCATAAAACCTACTTTGTCTTTATCTATATGACAGATTAAAATGGAGATTATAACTGTTATTATTAAGACAGGTTAGAAATGTTTCCAATTCCTGTTGGTCAACTTTTCATAGAATATACAGGTCATCAATATAGCTGTACTATAGAAGAATATGTTCTGTATATTTGGTAAACTTGTCATGGAAAACCTCCTATTCTTCCCACCAACATAAATAAAGACTGGCAAAGGAGGGAGCACATGAGGCTCCCATGACAGTTGCATGTACTTGTAGGAAGAAATTATCTTGAAAATTAAAAGAAATTATGAGTTAGTATACATTTTAAAAGTTTTATTAAAAAAAATGATCTGTAGTATATATGTAGTATATCAATCTTTCTTACTAGTAAGCAACTAGAATCAATAGGGGAATTCAACTTTAGACAGAATATCTTTAGTGTCTTTGTTATGAGAAGGAAGATCCACCACAATATCCCTAATTTGAAGATCTACTCATTTGGAGAGGTTTTCAGTAAGCAAGTTAATTCTGCCTTGGGGAATTTATTTAATTTTTTTTTATATATCGGGCAATAAATAGATGGTTGCTACTCTTGGATGAATAATTGTCAACTATCTGAATTGTACTGATTCTCAGGAGGCATTTTCAATTTGTTTAATTTAATTGTTTTTATATTTCTCTTAAGTACAAATGCATAGGTCAAATTACCATGTTCTGCCCTTTTGGCTTGATAATTACATCATTCCAAGACTCAATATATTTTAATGCTTTTCATTCAGCTACTGATAATTTATTTATTAGTATGTCCACAATTCTACTAACCTTCTGCATTACTGCAGTCTATGTATACCTAAACACTAGTATAAATATTACTTGGGGGATGAAAGTGGATTTTTTTTTTAAAGGTCTAGCAGCTCTGGTGATTTCCCCAATGATCTCTTTTAATAAGTCATATAAATACTGGAGTGGTTTTTGCTCGATATCAGATAATTCTTGCATGATGTTATCTTTATTTGGGGCTTTAAAAAACCTTTTGAGCACGAGTTTCTTTCACAGACGAATTGATCCTTATAAAATTTAACTTTGTCCAATTTGTGAGTAGGGCAAAAGGTCAAACCCATGTTCAAGAGGGTAAGGTTGTTAACGTTAAATTCATAGCTGCTAAGAATTATTACTCAGCATTCATCAGATATGTTTTGCTTTATTTCTTTTACTGTTACTTTTTCTTTTTTATTATTAAAATATTCATCCTCAAAATTGTAACTTGGGGAGGACTGTACCCTTTAACCCTTTTGGGAATAGGCAGTGATGTAGATATTTACAATCTGTCATAATATTCCACCAGGACTTCATATGCTTAGTATTTAGATCTTCGTTTCCTTAATTTGGGTTCATTCTTTATGGGGGTTATTTATCAAAGGTCAACTTTTTATACCTCGAATGAACTCGAATGGTTTCTTATTTAATAAAAAACTCGAATGGAAAAAACTTGACTCTACGAGTTCGAGTTGTAAAACCAGAAAACTCAAATTAATCGTGTTTCCAGTGACAAAAAACCTGAATCGCTCAAATTGATTGAGTTTTCGTGCAAAACTCTCTGTAAAAAACGCAAACATCATGCAGGCTATTTACATCTTTAAATGGTTCAAGGGAGCTCTGCCGCTGACTCCTACATGACCTTGACAGGTTTTAGATGTTTTTTTCTCGGAATCAAGCTATTTCCAGGGTTCGGGTATAAAAAAATGGAGATTATAACTGTTATTATTAAGACAACCTGAAAATGGCAGTTTTGACAAAAAATTACCTTGAAAACTCAAATTTGAGCCTTAATCAATAACCCCCTATATGTTGTGGAGTTTGGGAGAAACATTCTTATTAAAATAGTTATGATGTGTCTATTTTGTCCATTTTTTTTAAAGATCACAGAGATTCCTAATTTCTGTCATTGTCTTGTCATGGGTACAATGCCAAAATTGGTGCTTTAAAGTAGTAGTTTCTAATATTCAAGTACAAAAAAAGTTTATTGGCTCCATTACCGGTCCAAGGCAATGTATAACAATGGGGAAAGAACTTTCTTTTGTACTTTTCACAAAATATTTTATATTATTTTTAGTCGTTATTTAAATGATTAGCCATATAGCATCCAATATATCTGATGCCAGTTTGGACACATAGAAGTCAATGCAGTGTACCCTCTAATGTAATTCATCCAACTGTTGTTAGTTCACCCTGTATAAAATCCATATGTTGTACATCTGTTTAAAAGCTAAAGACAGATTTAATTCTTAACAGTCATGTAATATGCATCTAAAGTAATTGCTAATTAGACTAACAGGATTGCCAGGCTATTTATTTAACTGAGTGCACGTTAGGAAAATTATAAGGCAGTAATAATTCTAGGAATACAGAGGTTTATTTAAATATGAGTGAGAATTTCCTACTTAATATGTAACCAGGAACACTACAGAGAAAGAGGGCAGATGCCAATAAATGAGACAAAATAAAAGAGAGAGAAGGCCAATAAATCGGGGGAAGAGAGAAGATAAAGAATGATGTATTATTGGATAAAGGGCACAGCTACTAATTAAAGTTTGAGAGGTGTGGGGAACTTTTTTTTAGGAAATATAGATGTAAAGATTGACAGCTGAAGACAAATGCAAAATACAGAGGCTGTTTTGGGATGGTACTGCATGGGCTGGGTATTGAAGGCAGATAATGATATAATTAGGGGTATATTATGATATTTCTACTCCTCCTATATGAATCTTATAAAACATGCTACCTACCCTATTTTTGCATTATCGTCGTATAAAACAAATTGATATTAAATTTTGTTGCAATGTTTTTTCAAGAAAATTATTGATAAATGAGTTCAATTTGTGGAAGGGAGTTTGGTCAAATTTGTATTCATAAAAAAGTTTACTTTTAGGTAATCAGCCCCTTAATGTACATTAATATTTTGAAGAGTAGTTTATAGTAACAGTAACTCTTTAAGCTACATGACAGTATCGATTAGTAAAGGAGCAAGAGTAAATCCTCTGTTCTTTACATATTTCAGCTGAATGATAGCTTTATTGGCAATGCAGTGTTAGTTAAAGGGGTTTTTCACCAATGGCTGCCATGCTCGGCAGCCATAAAATTTAACTGAACTGGAGAGATTTTGTATTAACGACTGGTCAAAAATACCACCATCTAGAATCCAGACACTCATCAAACGCTATAGGAGGCATCTAGAGACTGTTACATTTGCAAAAGGAGACTCAACTAAGTATTGATGTAATATCTCTGTTGGGGTGCCCACATTTATGCACCTGTCTAATTTTGTTATGATGCATATTGCATATTTCCTGTTAATCCAATAAACTTTATGTCACTGCTGAAATACTGCTGTTTTCATAATGCATGTTATATAGTAAAAGGAATTTGCTACTTTGAAAGCTCAGCCAATGATAAACAAAACTCCAAAGAATTAACAGGGGTTCAAAAACTTTTTCATATGACTGTAGATCAATAGCTCATGATTCACTTATCTGCACCCCTTTTAGCAGGTCCATTATCTACCCTTATGTGCAACACTGTGGAATTCACTGATGTTTTATAAATGCGTGTAATAAAAAAACAACACAGACAGTTCAAAATGATGGAGCACATTCAAATTACAAAGAATTGCACACAATAAAATAAAAAACAAATGAAAACAGTTTAACAAAACATAAAGCACAAAGACAGTGTTCAAATAAAAAAACATGAAACAGAACAAACAATAACACACAGGTTTGGTCGCTAACCTTTCTGAGCAAACAGCAAATCCTTTCCACGTTCTTAACCCTTTCTCTCTGCAAAAAAAGGTGTGATAGGAAAGAATATATAGACATGGGAAGAAAAGGGGGAAATCAAAATGTAAAAAGGGTGGAAAGAAAATGACATAGGACAATATGAGGAATTAGACAGTGAAGGGAGGCAAGAAATAATTGTAGATGAAGAGTGGAATAACAGGATGGAATAGGGGAGAGCAAGCAAGGTAAGAGAGATATTGGACAAAACATGCAAAGAGATTAAAAAAAAAGGTTAGTTACTGTCCAAGAGATTTGCAAAGCATATCCTTGACACAATTATGGCCAGAAAAAGCACTTCATAAATGTACACAAAATTGTGTTCTGTTTAGAAAATGTATGAGCTCTGGGTATACATTAATTTAGTCACTAAGTATATATATATATATATATATATATATATATATATATATATATATATATATATATATTATAGTGGAGAAACCCGGCACTCACGATAATGGAGTCACGTATGCCTCGGTGCAGTCCTCGATGAAAATTAATGTAAAAGAGATGATAGAGATCGCACTCGCAGGTCTTAGAAGAAATAAATGTATTTTTATTTTTGGACAATCGCTGACGTTTCGGCTGATGCAACAGCCTTTCATCAACCGAAACCGATTGTCCACAAATAAAAATACATTTATTTCTTCTAAGACCTGCGAGTGCGATCTCTATCATCTCTAAAATATATATATATATATATATATATATATATATATATATATATATATATATATATATATATATATATGTAAAGCAAAAAACCGGCACTCACGAAATGGAGGTCAGGCGTGCCTGGGTGCAGTCCAAAGTCGGTAACATCAATTAGAAGTGGTAGAGATCGCACTCATAGGTCTTAATATAGAAAAAGATGTTTTTCTTTAAGTTGTTTAATCATCATGTATTTTGCCCTTGACATGTCATTTCCTCTGCCCCCGGTGTTTCCTCTTGTATTGATTTTATTCCCGCCACACTGTGTATTTATATCCGTGTGTATGACACTTTTTTCACTTTGAGAAAGGCTGTTGTCTCAGCCGAAACGTCAGCACTTGTCCACAATAAATTTTCTTTTTCTATATTAAGACCTGTGAGTGCGATCTCTACCACTTCTAATATATATATATATATATATATATATATATATATATATATATATACTGTATATATATATATATATATATATATATATATATATATATATATATATATATATATATATATACTGTATATATATACTGTATATATATATATATATATATATTTATTAAAAAGACTCAGTTACATTAGCATTTGTTGGTTTTTAAATTTATAAGAAGGTGTTTGTATCAGGAAGAATAATGTGAATTAGCTCATCACCAAACATTAATCTATAACCTACATCAAAAAACATGGAAGATGCTTTACAAAGGAGAGGTTAGAGGAATAATATGTCATTAAAAAAAAATTGCACTTACTGCTCTGGAGGGATTTCCCTGTTCAATAGGGTTCTTAAAGTCTGTCCGTAATTCATCAAAAGCGATGATCTGCAAAAGGAGTGTTGCTAAGTGTTTTTACAGAGCAAGGCACAGCATTCCTATTATAACTCTTGTGTTATACTTGTTGTCCCATTCACCACTTAACTTATTTAAGGTCAGCCCTCCAATCACTCCTTGCCTGAGCATTTGGTTCCCATCCTAGTAGTGCGGCATTGTCCCTAGCTACGGGTTCCTGTTCTAACCTCCTTTCTATTCTGCCTTGCCTTGTCTTGTCTGAACCCTTCCCTGTCTTGTCCTGCCTGGCTCTGAACCTTGTCCTGTCTTGATCTGCCTTACCTTCCCCTTCCAGTTCTGCTCCGGTCCTGCTTTAAACCTTGATCTTTCCTTGCTTTAACCTTGCTGTGACCTTGCCCTGCCCAGCTTTCCTTGCTATTCTGAATCTTGCTTTGCTCCTCACTTCAAACTTGACCTTGCCTTAACCTTACTCTGTTTTGACCTGACCTTGCCTTTCTGTTTCCTGCTTTCTGTTCTGACCTGTAACCTGTCTATATCTTCCCTCATCTTACTCTGCATCTTGCCCTGCCTTTTCCAGTCCTCTCCTGCTATCCACTCCAGTCCTCTCCTGCTATCCACTCCTGTCCTCTCCTACTTTCTGCTCCAGTCCTCTCGCTATCCAGTCCTTTCCTGCTATCTGCTCCAGTCTCCTCCCATTATCCAGTCCTCCAGATCAAGTTTGCTCCCGAGCTACACCCGCACTGTCCTATACTTTTAGTCTGCTCCTGTCTGCTGATCTGATCTACGCCCACACCGTCCTGTCCCATACACTCTGTTCCTGTCCTGATCTTCGCCTTCTACATTCTGTCTAGTCCAGTCCTGACCTTCGCCCTCTTCATCCTGTCTAGTCCAGTCCTGATCTTGGCCCTCTCCGTCCTGTTCCACTCTGCACCTGTTCCAGTCTGACTCAATGTCCTCTTCAACCTGTTCCTGCCTTCCCTTTACGTGTTCCCTTGGCACATACACAAATCTTACCATTTGTGCCCCCTATCCTGGTAGTATTTTATTTATGGTTATTAAACATGCTGGCATCAGTATCTCCTGTATAAGATAAGTAGATTACCAGGAAAGGCTATCAGTAGGCAGGTGTGTTTGGTTCATTTCTTGATAAATAAACCACCCGACTGAAGAAAAAGGCAGAAGAGCTAAAATAATTCCACAGTAACAAGTTGCAACCTATCGTATCTAAACAGACCAAATATTACATAATGAATTTGTAAATAATTTGCTTTAGTTTTTTAAAGGTCCACATCTGCATAAAAAGGTTTAAGGTGCATGTGCACACCTGTATACTGTTATATTATATGCACCATAGAGTTTACCAGTGTGCTGGAGAAACACTACTACTTTATTCTCTTCTTTAGCATTAAACACCAGAAGCAGTATGCTTGTGGCTAAATAGCTATCAGAGTTTATTCTTCCTACACTGTAATATGAACCTTTAATATTGCTATCTGTCAATGTCTGAAAGTAAATCTTTTATTTCAGGTTTATATGAACACATATGTTATCAAAATGTGAAATTAGAGCTTAATAAATAAAAATCACCCTTGTTCTATTCATTCCAATGTGACTTTTAGAATTGTATTTATTAATGGGTGAAAGTTAGAACTCACCATTTGATAACATTGGTTCTAAAAATCCCATAGGAATGAATAGAACATGGATGAGTTAAACTCACATTTTGATAAATCTGTTAATGTAGAAGTTTTTGCAATACCCTAAGATTTTCCAGGCAAATTTTTATTTCCAAAGTAACATACTGGTATGGATTAATGATATATTAATGGTTTGGAGGTAACAGTAGCTCCAGTGCTTGTACAGTAGCCTGTGTCAATGGCCATAACTGTGCTCAGGTCATAACAGGAGGCAAGAGAAAGACAACATTGCCAAGCACAACACTATGGAAGAGCAAGGAGTGCATGTTGACACAAAGACCTTTAAAACAATAATGGGATATTCTGCACAACTGACTGCAGGGAAATTTGCAGGTCCACAACTGTGGTGCAGTAGGTAAAAAAACCCTAATATGTATATTTTTATGAATTTAACATTGACTGCTATTCATTTTGTTTTTCATTTGCTAACTGCAACCGAAGATTTCTGAGTTTATTTTCAGCAGCAGCAAATGCATAATTGTGATAACTTATGTATACTGGTTTATGGATCGAGTGGTGCTGAGAGAATTAAGTGCAATCACATTTGTTGTTTACAGTCATCTGTTCATTTTACAAGTTTCGCTCTTGGCACATAACTGTTTTTATCTTAATGAGCCCTTTTCCTGTTTGCATTTTATCTTCCTTGTTTACAATCAAGAGGCTATTATAAAATTAGATGGCTGAATAATTTCACAATTAAACACAAAAAAAGACACTAGGGGCCATTTAGAAAGTCTGCCTTTTTTTAACCGTATTCTCGATTTTCTGTATTTATATAGATCTGTAGGCTTACTGATTGCCCCTTAAATACAGCACTGTCTGTGTTAGGCAGCACTCTATCCAAGAGATGCACTTAGGCACATCCCTCTCCTGTCCCCACCTGTCCCGTCAGAAGGCACAGCCCCCAACAGGGCATCATCATTACCACCTGCCCTTGGTGTTCTTTGGTGTCTCATCTTTCTGCCTCCAGGTTAGTTCTTCTGTCCTTTTCCAACTGCTGCTTTGTGACAGTAAGGTGGTGAATCTGCTTATGTGTCTCTCCTTACTCTTGTAATGTGTTGGGCTATCTGTGCATGTTCAACAAAAACAACCACCCTTTCCAGACTTTCATCAGGCAGTTCTTTTGCCAGACTCTGTTTCAGATGTTCAACTTTCTGCTTAAGGGCATCAATGGTAAAGTTGATCTGTCTGACCCATTCATTTAGTAGATGTTTTTAGACTTTTTGTAAAATCTTGTTGGCTCTGTGACCTTTTATGGTTGAACCCAGGCGTAGGCAACAAGGGGTGAGTCCCTGATGTTGGCAATTGAGATTAAAGCGTAGATGGTTTCGATAGTCCGCCAGTTTTCTTGCTGTTCTTTCATATTCTCAAACCAGTTTTAGAGTATTCTCTCCAAAATGAATGGCAATAACTTTACAAGGCAAGACTCGGCTGTCTTTCTACACTTAAAACACAAGGGACACTCCTTTGAAGATAGCAAGGTCCAAATCTTCAATAAAGAAGACCGCTTGTTCGAACCAGGCATGAAAGAGGCGATTCAGGTGGAGAAACCATCCCTGAACAGAGGCGGGGGCCTCCAACTGCTACATACAATGCTGTTCTAACATGTGTACCCAGGCGGATTCAGAACACTTCACACATCCATTAATGCAACTCTAACTAGGAGTTGCATGACACATTGTAACTACCCAGAATCAACACCTCTGTAAATTTCATATGTCACCTCTTTGAAGAGTTACAATGTGCCATTGTGAATGGATTAGTGGAAGAGTATATATATATATATATATATTTTATATATACATATTTATATATATATATATATATTTATATATATATATATTTATATATATATATATATATATATATATATATATATATATATATATATATATTTATGCATGGAGCTGGAGCACTCAGATCATTTGGGTAATTGCCTAGGTGCAGGTTATCTTGAAAAATTCATAGAGCAACAAAAACCGCACACAAAGGACTTGTATAAGTGCAAAAAATAATAACCAATTTATTGCAACGTTTCGGCTCCTGTACTTGAGCCACCTGAAGAAGGCTCAAGTACAGGAGCCGAAACGTTGCAATAAATTGGTTATTATTTTTTGCACTTATACAAGTCCTTTGTGTGCGGTTTTTGTTGCTCTATATATATATTTATATATATAAAACTTTATATTAAAGGGATTTATAAATATGTATGTATCAAAGAATACAGAAAAAAAAACAAAAAAAACAAACAAATTATAGATATAAAAAGAAGAACAGTGGGCTCTTCCACATAAAAGGTGACACAAAAGAGAGCAAATAATCTTTGTAACCCCACATTAGTTTTAAATGAATCCCACCTCCCTAGATGCTTTCCAAAAGGACACAAGCAGGTAGTCAGGGAGACTAGTGGTTATTGTTAAATAGAGGAAGGTGGTTGAAGTTAGGCACTCCCAAGTGATTATATTTACTTACCTGACACCACTGGCCGATGTTCCTATCAGAAGAAATCTGCCCCGGCCAGGGGTTCTCCAAGCGAGCACCATGGAGTGATCTTCTTTCTTCTTCGGTTTTCCAATTTCCCAGGGCAAACATATGTGCAGTACAACGAAATAGCCTGCTTTTTTGTTAAGTTTGGCTTTTCACTCTACTGCACATGGGCAGCCGTGAGAAAACCAAAGAAGCAGGAAGAGGCTAGCTCCATGGTGCTTACTGAAAGAACCCCGGGCCGGTACAGATTTATGCTAATAGGAGCACCAGCCCAGGGTGTCAGGTAAGTAAATATCACTTGGGGTGCCTAACTTTTGGCACCTCCAAAGGTAATTTGCCTTTTGTTTCCCTTTACAAAGAGCAAACAAAGAGAGAAAGAGATTCTGGAAGGTTGTGGAAATACAGATATAGTTTATCAAGTTCTTCACATAAGCTGTTTCTGTAGATAGTGGTTTCCCTTTCTTTCAAGACATTTGATTTTCTGGCTAACCATTACATTAATATTAGGTTAGTAGATCACATGTTAATTAAGTTCATCCCTGTGTTCCAAAATTTTCACAAGCTCAATCAAACCAAATCTGTGTAAAACATTCCACTTTACAAATGGTGTCCAAGCTAAGGTTATTGTTGCATTCACAGCGCTTGACTGGTACGAAGTGATACTTAGTACTAAACTTGCTGTCTTCTATTTTCCATACTCCATCTACATCTCTGATTCTTGTTATGTATAATCAGTATTTATATTGCTGTAATGGCCAGCACTAAGACCTTACAAGATTCCTCCTTGAATTTCATCTGTCTTTCCATGATATGAGCCTGCTTACTAAAATAAAAAGCTGCAGAAAAAGTGCACCCTGTTAGGGCTATATCACACTAGTGGACATATTTACTAAATTGTGAATTATCTCAGGCAAATTTCTTACTTAAAATCAACAAGTATGCTGTTGAAAGAGTAATGTGAATATTGTCTTGGTATAAATCCTATGAAAATTCACCAATGCAATTCCCCATACAACTGCAGTATGTGGGATATTAGAATGGAGCATTTGATGTAGAAGGTGATGAGATGCAAAAGTGACTGCTCTATCTTTCTAATGATAGTTTAAAAGGCTAAACCTGGAGAATTTTTTCTTGTCCAAAATTCATTCCCTTGCTCTTGGCAAATAAGTGACTATTCACAGTTTAAACTGGAGAAATTTTACCTGGCGAAATGATGTGAATGATCCCCCATACAAAATTAATTTGTTAAAACGTGTCATACTCTCCTTTTATTAAATTGGTTATGCCAAGGGAAAGTTTAGATTTTGGTGAAAATACTCCAAATTTGAACTTTTACCCTCTAGTAAATATGCCCATAGGCCTTTTATCCTCTGGCAATTTTACAGGGGAGAGAAAAAAGCCTTCTGACTGTGCACACACGGCCATAAAACAATACTGTGGCAAAACAATAGTATTCATTTAGGGGGTTATTTACTATAACTCAAATTAATCTCAGTTTTTTATGAAAACAAAGTTGACCAAACTCCCTTCCATGAATTGAACTCATTTATCAATAATTTTTCTCAAAAAAATCGTAACAAAATCAAGCGTCAATTAGTATCATACAATTGATGCTCTGAAAACTCGTTTACTGAATTTTCCCTGAGAAAGCTCTTTTTTTTTTTCCACAAAAAAATGGAGTTTTTCCCTTAGAAACCTGGACCAGATAAATTAGAGGTTTAATAAATGAGCCTCTTACTGTTATTAATTAGGCTTCATTTATAGATCCAATGTGCATGAACAAAAGAAAATAAATTAGTCATTCAGAATAAAAACAACTAGGGTAAAAAAGCTAGGGTAGCATAAGTGCTGGCCCAAAATGTCACCACAAAATTGTTGCCATAAAGCAATGATGTATTTCTAAATATGTAAGCATGAAGAATATGACTTCAATAAAGCAAAATTCAAAGCAATTGTTTCTGAAATATTAGACAGTTACATTTATCACTTGTACCTGGGCCCCTCTGTAACTAAAACATTAGGGGATTCTACAAAATCCTAAAATCAAAATGTGAAATAAATCTGCATCAAGCAAGAACACCTCTGGCAATCTGCCCAGTTCTGCTCCTGTCTCAAAGCCTGCCCCAACATTGCCCAACTTATTAGAGCCTTATCAGTCCCCATGAGCTATACTAGCAGAAAAATAACGGTCCTACCTGCTTCTGTAAAGTTGTCTATTACATCAGAGATATTGGGACAGAACTTTGAAGCCCAATACATTTGTCCCTACCCAGGTACTTCTTTATCCCACTTGCGGATACATTTTTCAGGGGAGAACATTGTAACAATAATTGTGTGTTGCTATTTTCTAAAAATGGAATGTCTTTATTCTGACATTTAGGGGCCCATTATTAAAGCTCGATTTTCTCTGGCTCAGGTTTTTATGGGGGAAATCTACTTTGCAAGGACCATCATGAAGTAGCTTCAAATTCCCTGTTTGACCTGGTTAGTTCAAGGAATAACAAAAGCCATTGATTTTTCGTGATTAAAACAACAACAGGTGTGTTCAGCAAAAGTCCTTTTGATTAAACTTGTGTTGCACAGGGTGATATACTACCCATTTAATGTAATGCTAGCTTTACATGTACAGTACAAATATTTCATACAGTTCAATCCAATTCTGACAGAATTGCCCGATACTCGTGAATATCTGTGTATGTGGACCTTTCACCTATACTTGTAGTCAGCTGAACACTGGTAGCAATTAGTTATCTGATTCAGACTGACCCAGGACTGAACGGATCAACATTAATCTGACCATTACGGCCATGAGTTCACCCAAATAAGGAAGATGAAGGGAGCCTTGCAAACAGCAAAACTGTGCTGCTACTTTTTATTGCATGTTGGATTACATGGACCCTTTTTCAAGTGTTTTGCCAGTTTTATGTAAACTGTGTCTTTTGTACCAAATTTCAGCCATTTGTCCAGATGCACTTTCTGAACTGTTTTACATTCTCAATTGCAGTCACTGCATAAAAATGGCAAAACTTCCTCTTTTTGCTGTTCAAATTGTCCCAAAACACATTTTTTAATTCAACCCCCTCTATAAAAATCAACCTCTTCATATGAGAATGACTCCCCTTTGGACTACAGTTTCCAATTAATATTAATGATGCAATTCTTTTCAATCCCTTAGGTCCTAGGCCATGTACCAGCTGAGACGTCCACACTCTCTCTCTATTTACCGCCTTGCTGATTATAAGAAGAAAGAAAGTTAAATGGTTTAATATTCATTCATTGCAATACATGCATTTTAGCACCTTTAGTCTTACACATAATATATATATATATATATTGCAAAGAGTGTACAATTCTAGCTTTCACAATATTTTTGCTCTTAGATCCCAAGACATTAACCTGCACCTTTATTTTGTGGATATTTCTAAATGTGTGTATCTAACTTGAAACATACAGGGAAGTAGCTTGTTGGATAGATAAAGCAAAAGATCTTTAGATCGACGGTTCTTGTAGAGGCTCCCGCTGCTGGCAGACACGCTAACATTGCAAGAGGACACTGAACTAATTGTGCAGAAATACCCAGAGGAGAGACAGTTATAATACATTGACCTCATAAAGAGAGACCAACACAGAAGTTAAGAGGTAATGAAGTACTGAGAAATGAAAAAAAGAAAAAAAGGAGAGAATACTAAAAAAAACAGAACAGCAAAAAGATGAAATTAAATAACAGACAAAATACAAACACGTGAAGCTATTCAGAATAGGCTCTTGTAATCACACTGTAACCTTTATTAATTTACTGTAAGACCCATGTTGGTTATAGTAATATTGTAAAATCCTGTGTAATTTGCTGGTGCTCTAAAAATAAATGATGATGTATAAGATGATGACAATAATCGCATCATTATAGACATGTTTTCCAAAAGGAAATAAGTGTGGGTGTGATGGGATAGTTTAATGTAGAAGGTGTGGTTTGGAAAGGGTGTAGCTTTTTCTGGGTACCACTTTATAAACATATGCAGTTTCCATGGCTACCAGATCAGTCTCCACAGCAACAGAGAGATGCAGAAACACAAAGAATGGGACATACAAAGGTGGAAATGGGGAGGGGGAGCTGTATGACAAATGTAGTCACATTTTTTGTAATGATACTGCTGATAGATAGATAATGATATATACACACAATGCTATTCATATTTTCAATCTGTGTGACTCACTGCCTTGTACAATGTGAATTACAAGAGCTTCAGTGTAACACACACACGCACTACATACAGAAAAACTCATGTACGCAAACAGATGTAACATGTCACACAAGAAGTATGCAGTGACTCATGCTGAAAACATGGGGGCAGATAATTCTCTTAGAACACCTGAAATTTTCACACCTTGCATACAGTCTCATCAATAAATGTTTTCAAATGAATGTTAAAAACCATAAGATGGAAAGCAACGCATTGAACATTATTGTTTTTTTATTGCTTGACAGGTCTACATCCCTAAGAATTTCAGGTACCTGTACTGAAATTAAACCTTTTTACAAACATATGTAAAATCAAAATGCTAAAACACAGCTACATAATGATTTTTTTTACAGGATACATTGTTGCAAATTCAGATCTGATCAGTGGAACTTATTTTCTAGCACAGGTACAATAAGTACTGTAACCCATAGCAACCAATCAGCAGTATGGTTTAATTGGTCTATGTATGAATTTATTTAATGTATTGATTGACAGCTGACAAGGTTTCTGCAGGTGTGCTTGCCTCCACAATGTACTGCTGAATAAAAAAATACTTTTCATACAGCAGGCATCATTTTGGCCCTCCGGCTATCGAAAACAAATTCTAGCACTTCTGAGAAGCTGAAAGCTTTAGAGGATTGTTGGAAGTTGAAGATCAATTCAGATTCAGGAGCATTTGTTTAGTTTTATAAACTAAACAAACTTATCCACACCATTGCTAAATTCTTACTTATTTAATTATGTTTACAATATCTATATGGATATATAGGAGGAATTTGTTTAAGTATTTCTGTTTTTCTGTTGCAAACAAAGAGCCATGGCAGCTGCTCACATTAGTCTAGAAGGCATAATATTGCCACATTTTGCTATGTTAAATACCTATTATTGGCAGGTATAATGTGAAGGATTACATTGGAATCACTGCATTTAACTGCCAGTGGTACAGATGCAATCTATGGCATTATCAACATCATTCTTACTAAATAATCACCATTTTGTACAGCTAACATATAAATACACAGCAATACAATCACATGTAGTAATATCTCTACATGTATTATCATGAAACATCTGTTACATGCACATTGTAGCATAAAATACATGCAAAATACATTCTGGAAGAGAAAAACGTTCCACAGTCAGATGCATTTAAACATTGCGTGTTGGACAGTGTAATAAAGGTCTAGAGCACAAAAAAAAAAGCCGATACCTAGTCACTGATGTGAAGAGAGGTGCACCTGAGACCTGCCTAAGGGTTTATGTGTGAAGACAAAAAAAGATTTTATTATTTTACATAAACATTATTGAATTTATGATTTTTATTATTAGTATTCATTTCTGAGTCACTGGCGTGTTTAGCAGTGTAACATTAAACAATATGCATTGTTAGAAACAGTGAAGCCAGAGTGGTCTGTACATTGCATTTCTTGCTTTTCATCCTTCTGGTCTTTTAAACTGTAGAATCTGTGCTATAATAATTATGTTATTACACCTTCTTTATAACATGTTAGAAGTATTGTCTTTGTGCCACAGGCCCACACATTTCCTGCCTTGTTGAATTAGATCAACAAATATCCATCTGTCTAGCCTCACACAGTACATTATTTACCCCCACTAGTATACCCCCACTAACTGCCTCTCCTTGGCTGGCATATAATATACTGAGCCAATTGTTAGTATAATATTTCCCATTTTCATAGTATTTACATTTACATTTATTTTATTACTTTATTAAAATGCCTCCCCTCCCTTACTACCTATTTTGTTCTAGATGTTGTAGACTGAGGTTGCGAGACTCACGTGCCAGATGATGAAGAAAATTAGAGAAGCACAGAGGACGAGTGTCAGCATGTAGCAGAACGCTGCAAAGGTGAACGCCATGGCTGAAAAAGAGACGGCTGAGAGCGCTTCCTGAGATTCTGTTTTTTAAAAGGCCACCAGTAAACCCACTCAGAGAGGCAACTCCTTAGAACAGATGACAGAGGCTGGTCCTTGGCTATGTCAAAAGAGAGCAATAGCAGAGCTTCTAGACAGATTCCTGATGGAGGCTGCTAAAAGACTTCACAGTTTTAGGGGTGCAAAGACTGAGGAAAAGTGCAGCAAAAAAGATGTTCAAAAAAGTCTAATTCAATGAGACTGCTGGTACAGTGATATGCTTGTTTCTTAATTGCCAAAATATTGCTAAGAGGCTACTCTGAGACAGTTACCATATTATTCTTGCAAAGTATTTATAGCAGAAGAGCTGCTAGTGAGATAGCTGAGGGTGCTTCGTATTATAGATGAAATACTGCGAGAGTGCAGAAACAACAATGTTAGTGGACAGCCTACCAAAAAAAAAAAAAAAGACGGCTGGAACACTGCTGAGACAGCCCATCAGAAGCCTTTATGCCTAAAGAATTATACAAATCATGTGGCCTACAGAACTGCTTCTTATGAGCTACCTCATTCTAAAGCAGAAAAGGTTTCCCACTGTGATCCCTGTGTGTCTCATTGTGTGCTACTAACACCTGTATTAGTGGATCTTTGTGTGAGTTTTCATGTAGCTTCCCTTCCTCCAATTCCTTGATTATTTGTACCCTTCTGTGGCCCTTCCTTTCCTGGACTCTTCTTTATCTGCCTTCTCCTGCACACTGTCTTACATTCTTTTGTTAATCTTTTTCTACTTCTCCCAGCACATCTCAGTGTGTCTTTTCTTCTTTTCTTTGTCTCTTGCCTCTCTTCATATGCACCCCATTATGTGTTGTGAAGGAGGAGAAATCTATCTATATGCACAGCTGAAAGAGTAGAACTGTAATCCTGGGCTTCTCTCTGCCTCTTGATTTCTTTCTATCTGATATTCTCTCCTGTACCTTGCACTCCTCTCGCTGCTTTGCTTCTCCCTCCCTCTCAAGTTAATTTTCTCCCTCCCTCTGTTACACCTCCTCCACTCTGATTCCCTCTCTCATTCCTCTAAACAGATTACTTTCATATTTTTCTAGTAACTTCCTTTGCCTACTTGCCACTGTTGCACATTATTTTCATTATCATTTTGCATTCTTAGATTTCGTTTTAGATTTATAAAATTATATTTATATATTCTCTTCCCTATATTCACTCACATATAAAGCACGCGCAGGCAAACAGATACACACACCCATATCTAAATATAACAACAAATTCTAAGTAATAAATCAGTCATATAAACCAGATACTTTTAGGCTAATTTATTGTTAAATGGAATTGACTTAAATACAACTGTATAAATTTGTAACAGCATTCAGGTAATTAGTGACTTCAGCAATGGCTCAGAATGTGTTGACATCTAGTGACAAGGTTTATGTACTGCACTGGACATTGACAAATGAAATGACAGAGCAGAATTACCGTATGGATCTTCTCTTTTCGACACAGAGCAACACGGAAACCAAGGGGCTGGCGCACGCTGTGTGTAATATACCTGAAGTGAAATCGACCATAAGCCTTGTTTTGGGCTATAAGTAAATAGGATGGGGCGCTGGTTGATAAGAATTTTATACAAGGGATTCTATGTACTGCCTCTTCGGGTTACATGCTATCTGTTCATAATCAATAAGATCATTCAATATAATTTCCATGACTTTAATCAATTCCTTAAAAAACATCATAAGACATTATTAAAGAGATGGTTCACCTTTAAGTTAACTTTTAATATATTATAGAATGGTTTATTCTAAGCAATTTTTCAATTGCCCTTAATTTTTTCTTTTTTATAGTTTTTGAATTATGTGCCTTCTGACTCTTTTCAGCTTTCAAATGGGGTCACTGATATTTTTATTGCTACATTTTATTACTCGTCTTTCTATCGAGGTCCTCTCCTATTCATATTCCAGTCTCTTATTCAAATCAGTTCATGGTTGCTAGGGTAATTTGGACCATAGCAACCAGATTGCTAACATTACAAATTGGAGAGCTACTGACAACAAAGCTTAATAAATCAAAAGCCACAAATAATAAAAAATTAAAACCAATTGCAAATTGTCTCAGAATATCGCTCTCTATATCATACTATGAGTTAATTTCAAGGCAAACAACCCCTTTTAAGCCACATGAGGTAAGTAAGCAAAAGCAGAGGTAACAAGCTATGCAGGCTGTTATTTATTTTTATAGCAAATGAATTCCATAACTCAAATGACCTTATTATAAATGGCCATGTACAAATTCACATTAGATTTGTGAAAATGTCACATTCATGCCCCTTGGCACTGTTTGCTTTCCTGAAAAAGAAGCAGAATCTAAAAATGTATTCTAGCACATACGTAAAACAATGCTTCAATGTCTGTGAGGGTGTGTAGGTGGCATTCACAGACCAGTTTTGTTCTCAACTATACAGTGTAGCAGAATTTTAATTCTGAGACTGCACCCATGAACTCATACAATTACTTACATATTCATAGCTTTACATTTATATAAAATTAAATGAACTCTCTTTCTTTAATTATAAAAAACAGTGAGGCAGATTTGTAATTACACTATTTATACAATACAGCCACAATCTCAAACACCAATTTCAATTTTGTGAGTTGCTGGATTGAGTTCTGATATACGGCATCATGTGTAGATAATTTGCTGCAGATTCCTGACCACATTTAAAGGCTATAGAGTAAGGGGCTTATTTTTGATGCTCTATAAAATGAAATTTGCAGAAAAAAGGGATAAAAAGCCGTCTAAAATAAATGCCAAATTTTCCAAGGTTTGTTTTTATTTTATACCATGCGAATGCCAGATTTGCCGTTGTTATTTTACATTGCTAAGTCACTAAGAAAAAATGAGTTAAAAATATGTACGCAGTTTTTTGTGCATTTTTTACACTGCGAAGCCTGGTGATGTGTAGTGAATTATCTTACTGTTTTTTACACCACATAATAAATATGCCCCTAAATGTATTTGACGATGAGCTACACTGTTCAGTTCCCTGGATACCTGCAAGTGACCAGTACAAAAAATAGTGGTACTTTATTTACAGCACTGCTCTACCCAGTTGAATCAAACTATTATGGCTGAACTACCATGAGATTTTGATCAGATTTTGTTTGTCAGATTTTATCTGATCTTCCATGCAACACCATGCATTGCAGTGCAACACCACGCATCAGAAACGGAACTAGAGGGGGGGCGGGCCCTGGCGCAGGACGCGCAGCCGGGCCCCGCCCCCCTCCCTACACCCGGAACTGGCCGGGGAACACGCAGCTGGCGGACTGCCGGGGGGCCCTGAGGAGGTGCGGGCCCTGGCCCGCTCGCACCCCCTGCTCCCTCGGTAGTTCCACCCCTGTGTAGGATGTTACAAAATCTGATTCTTCACAGCTATAATGTGATATCAGATCAGATTAAGGGCTTGCATTGCGCTAAATGTTCGATAAAGTAATAAATTAATGTGCAATTTTACAGAGTACAATTCACCGCAATACAGAATTAAGTGAATGCGTGAAACAATGAATTTGTTAACAACGTTTCCAGTTTTTACTGCCGTTTTTGTCGGAAACTGTTTGTATTGATCTTTTTTTTTTTTTTTGCAAATCATGCCTCAACTTAACACAACATTCTACTTACATCTAGAATTCATTAAATACAACATACGTCAAGTTCATAACTTTTTCATTTTTTGATGCAGAAAATAACTTCTGTTTACCCTGTAAAGGTCAACACTGCTTAAGATTTCTATGAACATCTATTGGCTCATCCCAACCAATCAAAGGTTATTAGTTGAACACCACACCCAGACATAGCAACGCTATAAAAAGGAGTTGCTGTTTTGGAAAATTCTAGGGACTGACTTTGCCCTCCATGCTGCAGGTGCGTGCATGCTTCAAGTCCACTATTGGTCTTGCAAAACATACACCCATGTACATTCTAACACAAAAGACAACCATTTTAACGTAACTGTATCCAAAAACAACATCACCTTCACTCTTTTCTTTTTCTATACTACTTACATTTTCCAACTTGCGCTCTGAACCATATCCTCTGTCTACCAGCACAGCTGACTAGGACCTTCTCCAGCCTGCCAGGGAGATCATTATCTCCCCTGTGACTGCATCTGTGCTCCATGCTGCAGGTGCTTGCATGCTCCTCGATTCCATGTTAACTTAACTGTGTCCAAAAACAACATGATCCTCACATTTTTATTTAAGGACTTTTCAATTTTTCAACTTGCACTCTAAACGATATCCTATTTATCATCTTATAGTGTTTCACACACCAGCTAAAAAAGACCTTCGCCAAATGGCAAGTGTTCATCTTCTCTTATTTTTTTGGTCTAATTTACCCAAAAAAATTATGTTTTGAGTTTCAAATTTAATGTTTGAGTGACATAACCCACATCTAAAAAGATATATTAGTAATATCCATCATCTAGAACAATCCAAACAAACACATACTTATTTAGAATCATTTCCTGCCCATGTCTATTTTTTCACTTATTTTAACTGGAAATATAATTAGGCTTCTTCAGAATGTGCATTTAAAGGGTCAAATCACCCTGCTTAATGAAAAATATGTAATGATTATTTCAACATAACATAATGTTTACAAGGTTGCCATTTGATCCTACTATCACACATTTTTGTTGTGTCAGGTTTGTTTGTATTTGTTTTCCTAATTGTTTATTGTTTGTGTCCATTTCTAATGCTATTTTAGTCTGCCATTACAAACCTAGGCTGCTTGCTATGGTCACATATTTTAACTAGATAGCTGTAGGAAAAATAGCAGTAACTATGATGCAACATTAAATTTTCTCTGTGTAGCTAATGTCATTATTTGATGTTAATGTCATGTGTCTAGGGGAGGCCCGTTTATCAAAGGTCTAATTTTGAATTCATGTAAACATTTTTAAATTTGAATATACTCACAAATCAACTGGGAGGTTATTTATGAAAATATTTAATGGCTTATATTCCGACCCAAAAATTTGAATTGTATTCGATTCATATTCGATTTATACTAATCAAATTTTTCTCCCGAAAAAAAACTTTGAATGTCAGGAAGACTATTAAAATCTTCATATGGCTCCGTGGACCTCTGCCATTGACTTGTGCATGAACTCGGCAGGTTTGAGGTGCCGAATATTTGAATTGGAACGGTTTCCATGGTCGAGGTTTGATAAATCTCACATTCGAATTTACATTAAATTAGGGGGATTATAATTCGAATGTGTGAATTTTAAACTCAAAAACTAGAATTCAAATTGGCTATTCGATCCTTGATAAATCTGCCCCTATTTAAAAAAACAAAATATTGAGAAGAGTGAGAGAAATGATATGAACATTTCCACAAAATTTGTAATATTTTATGATTTTTAAAGGGGTTGTTCACATTTCAGATAACTTTTAGTATGATGTAGAGAGTGATATTCTGAGAATTTGCAATTGGTTTTCATTTTTTATTATTGAAGGTTTTTTAGTTATTTAGCTTTTTATTCAAAAGGGTCTGTGACGTCAGTGGGCGTGTCTGTGATGTCAGTGGGTGGACCAGTGCTGTCAGTGGGCGGGGCTATGATGTCAGTGGGTGGGGCTATGGCGCACAATCAGCGATTGGCCGATCACCGTGTCAATCAAGGGAATCCTTATTTGGAAAACCAGACAGGAAGTATAGACCCGGGCAGCCCCTCAAAATACCGGGCTTTCCGGGTCAAAACCAGACAGGTGGCAACCCTACCTGGGTGTGGTGTTAGCCACCTACCCATAAATGAATCAGGTGTCTAATTTCAGTGTGTGTGAAGGGCTGAGGAGCCTTGTGTGAACTCAAGCTGAGAGTGACATAGAGATATCACTACAGATTTGCCTGTTTAAACTACAAGCCTGGAACCATTGCTTTGCATACCAGACACTGAGGAAACTGAGCTGAATCAGTAAGTGCTGGACTGTGACACATTTTATTTGCTTTATTTCAACCTGCTAAAACCTTATGTTTTGTGCTGTCTGTGTGAACGGCTTCAAATAAAGCAGCCTGAATTGGACTGAATTAAGGCTCTGTGTGTTGATTCTGTGCTACAAAAGTGCCATGGTCATGATTCCTGCTACCTGAAATCTCACTATATATATATATATATATATATATATATTGCCCTTTTTTAGTATATTTTAATAGAGACCTACATTGTTTGGGGGGTATAGTTTTCCTTTAAGCTTAGCTCCACAACAGCTGCCCAGACCACACTGAGCATGACACTCTAAGGGGCCGATTCATTAAGGGTCGAATTTCGAAGTTAAAAATACTTCGAAATTCGACCCTCGAATTGAAATCCTTCGACTTCGAATATCGAAGTCGAAGGATTTAGCGCTAATCCTGCGATCGATCGATCGAAGGATTTTTCGTTCGATCGAACGATTAAATCCTTCGAATCGAACGATTCGAAGGATTTTAATCCAACGATCGAAGGAAAATCCTTCGATCAAAAAATCACAGGCAAGCCTATGGGGACCTTCCCCATAGGCTAACATTGACTTCGGTAGGTTTTACCTGCCGAAGTAGGGGGTCGAAGTTTTTTTTAAAGGGAAAGTACTTCGAATATCGAATGGTCGAATAGTCGAACGATTTTTCGTTCGATTCGTTCGATTTCGTTCGAATTCGAACGAATTTAACCAATTCGATGGTCGAAGTACCCAAAAATACTTCGAAATTCGAATTTTTTTCATTCGAATCCTTCACTCGAGCTTAGTGAATCGGCCCCTTAAAATCCAAGATGTGGAACTCCTGTGTCCCAGCTCGCTAATTATGCACATACTTGTGAGGAAGGTAGGGGATACTTTGATGATTGTACATCACATGCATGTGCATAATGAGTGAGCTAGGACACTCACTTGTTATGAGCATGCGTTTGCCCCAACATGACCACCCACAAGCTCCCAGTGTGTGGGACAGAGCTCCCTTGAGGGTTTTTTTTCCAAAATACACATTGTACCCCACATAATATAAAAGGTGTTGTTCAGCAGCTATCTGGTTCCTAGGGTCCAATTTACCAAATCAACGAGGCAGTGGTGTGAATGAGTAATTGGAAGATGAATAGGAAAGGGTCTAAATGAAAAAAAATAATAAAAAGTAACAATGAAAAAAATGTAATTTCCAAGAACAATAGTATTTTAGCTGCCATGGTCAGTGACCCCCATTTCAAAGCTGGAAAGATGCAGAAGAAGGCAAATATTTCACAAACTTTACAAAATAAAAATGAAGACACGTTTCGAAGAATAGGCTATTCTATAATATACTAAGGGGGTTATGTAATAAAAGGCCATAAGTTTGCCCAGGAGCAGTAACCTATAGCAAACAATCAGAAGGTGGCATTTCCTGGTCACCTGTTTAAAAGCAAACCTCTTGGTTGCTATGGCTTGCTGCTCCTGGGCAAACTTAGTGCCATATATTACATATGGGGGTAAAAGTTAACTATCCTTATGGCACACTGGGCAGTTTAAATGATGCAGTGCTCACAGGGAAGCTTTAGGTACATGGTACCCATATATCAGGCTGAATCAAACACAAGTATGCAAAGAAACACTGGAGCACACATTTGCACAGGAGCTACAATATGATAGGGTAACTGAGTATTCGACTGGCCTCTAGTCTCATGTCCTTTTGCATGTACATGTAAGGGAGCCTGGTTTAGTGGCGCTGCTGGGATGCCCCCAGCCCTCTACCTCTACACGCCGCTTCCGGGTTTGACGCTCGGACGCATGCAATCCTTATGTTTTCAGCACACAGTGCCTGACGTCATCATTGGTGCGAAATTCGAATATTTAAAGGGCCTGTGGCCAATTGCATATTGCCCAACATTGGTCTATTTTTATAGTTTCTGGGTGCTATTTCAAGTCTGTCTAAGCTGTTCCTGACCTTGCCTGTCTCTGATCATTCCTAGTCTGCTACCTTCCTGACCTTTGCCCGTTTACTGACCATCCTGTTCTGCACCGTTAGTTTTGGCCGGCCTGTGAGCTTGACTACGCTCTTGACTCCCGAATTTGTACTGCACTGCCTGAATGTTGTTGACTCAGCCTGTCCCTAAACCACGCTCCTTGTTCTATGTTCTTCCTGCATATGTTTGGTTCCCTTGTCTGCCCAGAACTCTCCCCTTGGTCCTCTCACTATAAGACCTGGCAGCATCCGAGTAGTGGAGGGCTCCTCCCGAAGTGTAAGGCGGCGGTTATAGGCGGAAGTGTGAGCCGAGGCAGGGACATTGAGGTTTGTCCTGGGTTTGGGATTCCTTACATAAGTGTAAACAGTTGTGAGCCTTTGGTATTTACCATTGTCCTAAAGATGAAGATGTATTTCTAAATGACTCTTTTGTGGGATGTAGCTGTGTCATAATGCTGTGCTATGATGGAAGCTTCTGCCAATATCTACACAGCCCATGATGCGAAAGGACCAAAGGATATCTGGGTATTGCTGAAAATGATAGGTCCACAAAAATACAGTTCTTTCAAGATTTGGAACTCACCTCAGGAAACACTCAAGGTTTTTAAAATGGTCTAAAATTAGCCATTGGCCACCCCTAGAAGGTAGGTGGTGCCAAATATGAATCCTTTAATTTACAGGTTGATCCATCAAGTGACGCACCACTGTGGAACCTGTGATTGGTTATGATCATTGGCTAAACCTTTAGATGCAGCTTTCATATTCCAATTACTACACCCACAAATGAGGTTCAACTTACAGGCAGTTTTTTTGTGATTTGTGCCATACCATGGGGTGCTCCATTTTTGAGATAGTCAGCAGGTTATTCAAATAGGTAGCGTCTAGAACCTCGGTCTGATGCCATAATGCACGATTTTGATGGTTTCCAGTGCTTTAACCCTCGCAAGCTTCATTTGTGTGGTAGGCTACTTCAAACTCTAAATAGGGTAGACAAAATGTGGGGTTCCATTGGCAGAGACAAATGCCCTCTTACTTGCGTACATTTACTAGGGATAGTTTTTGTCACTAAAAGGATGGAGTGCAGCTTACCAAGAGTTAAATTGCTGGATTTGAGAAGCAAAAAAGGTATGACTGGTGAAGCTGCAAACTTGCTAAATTTGCCTATGCAGTGTCTAGAAAGTGTTTTCTAGACACTGCAGGAATTATGAGACTCCTTCACTTTGTTACACAAGCCCATAAGCAGGACTATATTTTGCTCCGGTGCCACCCTAAGCACCAGACTGGCCTTTTAGCTTCAGGTGCTGGGGGGATTGAGGTACTAGTTTCTTTGGCAATTACAGCATTTGCAGTACAGTTTGAGCATTGACAGTCATTTCTGCTACAAAATACACACAAACAAACTCTTTACTACTCCACTGAAGTAAAAATGCATGACTGTATCCTAACTTGTGACTGTGTCTCACCCACCCTTACTTATCTATAGTTTTCCTTTCCAAAATGTCTTTATTTGAATTTTTTTAACAAAACAGAGAAACAAAAGTCATTAGAAAAATAAAACATTTTGGCCAAATAAACAGGGTGAAGTATATTCAGGGATACTCCTATTCGGTTTTGGCTTAACTATAGTTTAGTAAAGTATAGTAAAAATGGTTCACAAGAGGTGGGGAAATTTAGCTGCAGCAAGGATGAGGAATGTTTGTCGAATGGTGGGACCTCAATCAAGAATAGAGATGGGCGAATAAATTCGGCAGGCGTGAATTCGCTGCGAATTTCCACGTTTCGCCGCAGACAGATAAATTCGTAAAACTGCCGTGAAAATTTGCCGGGGAAAAATCCGCCACGTTGGAAAAATTTGGCCACATGTCAGAATAGTTGTGCGCATAAACATTGTCCCGTGTCAAAATTATTCGGACGCCCATTGATTTTAATGCATCTGGCCAAAATAGGCGCACATATAACAATTGTCTCGGCGGTCAACATTGACGTGCGTCAAAATAATTTTGACGTCCATTTGAATCATGAATATTTATTGCCAGGTTGACAGTTTTTCTGCCGAATTGGGCTACTAATTTAAAGCTCAGGAGGGTTTACCAAACTCACAAGGTTCGGTTTTTGGTTAGTTTTAGGAGCCTTGGCTGGTTTGTACTTTGGAAACATGACAAAGTTTTTTCTTTCTACTCTACCTGGCCTGTTTCTCCCAGTGCATATTGGGTAATGTACTTTTTATTTAACATTGCCTATTTTGAAGGTTAATGGAAAACTACAATACCCAGCACACAATTGGAACGGACTAGTATAGAAAGAAGCTATCTTTTCTACTTCACTTTGCTGCTGTTCTAGCATCTCAGTCCCTATAAAGCTATAAATCTTGGCATCTATTGGGGCCGCTGAGAGATGTAGTTCAACACACCAATATGTATATTATGGATACATTTCTGCAGTGGTATACCTTATAACTGTCCCACTTTAAATGGGACAGCACTAATTTTTGTCACCCAGCTTGTGTTTCACGATTGCCCTTTTGATGCCCTGTTTTCTTGCAAGATGAGACTGTGACAACATTCCCCCATAGTATATAAATCACTACTCTGGAGACCAAGAGGACGAGATCTCAGTTTGGGTTGGGGAGCATGGTTTAGTTTAGTATGCAATTGAAATGCATACACTCTGCATGAAATTATTGGGGGCCACGGGGTGTCTTCAAGTGCTTAGTGTGGTGGTATTTTGGGGATGTAACCACAATGTAGGCATGTCCAAAATGTTGCTGGCACTCTTAGCATGACAATTAAAGGAGTGGTTGCCCTTTAAGGTAACTTTTATTATGTTATAGAGGGGCCAATTCTAAGCAACTTTTCAATTGGTTTTTATTATTTATTTGACTTTTTTTCTGACCCTTTTTACAGCTTTCAAATGGGCATCGCTGACACCCTTCTACAAGACAAATGCTGTGTGAGGCTACAAATGTATTGTTATTGTTACTTTTTATTACTGATCCTTCTATTCAGGCCCTCTCCTATTCATATTCCAGTCTCTTATTCAAATCAATTCATGGTTGCTAGGGTAATTTGGACCCTAGTTACCAGATTGCAAATTGAAGAGCTGCTGTATAAAAAGCTAAATAACTCAAAAAAACAAATAATAAAAAACAATTGCAAATTGTCTCAGAATATCACTCTATACATCATACTAAAAGTCATCTCAGATGAACAACCCCTTTGATGCACATTTTAAAAGTGTTGGGAGGTATGCAGGCTTAGACTGACAATCTGTGGCTTCTGGCTAATGGCAGAGGAGCTGCTATAAGATGCCATAGAGTTAGACAGTCACTATTTAGTGGGCTGGTGCAGCCAGTTATTTGGGCCTCTGTGTACTTGAAACACCAGGGCCTATTTTGAATCCCAGCCCAGACCTGGAAGTATGCAGCAATCTTACTGGGCAGTATATGTTAAAATAAAACTACAATAATCTTCACAGGGTCGGACTGGGGGGCCCAGGGCCCACCGGCCTGCTGTCTCAGGGTCCCCCTCCCCTGTCTCAAATCCCCCCCCTCCAGACCCTGGCTGTAGCCACCTTCGGCATGACCTCCCTGCACATGAGTGAGCATGTATTTACCTTTCTTCACGCGACCTGAGACAGAGATAGGGGAACCAAGAGCAGGGAGCGGGTCTGGGCCAGTGGGGGCCCCCACTAGAGCAGGGACCCACCTGTTTTTTTCTCTATGCCCCACCGGCCCAGTCCGACCCTGAATCTGTATGCACTGGGCACAGAGGGCAGGACATTATCCCTGAAACTAGGGTTGCCACCTGGCCGGTAAAAATGATGGCTGATCCCAATGTTATTAATAGGGAAAAAAGATAAATATATAGGAAGGCCGGTATTTTTTTTCCAGAAAA
Organism: Xenopus laevis; assembly: GCF_017654675.1. Lineage (NCBI taxonomy): Eukaryota > Metazoa > Chordata > Amphibia > Anura > Pipidae > Xenopus > Xenopus laevis. The sequence goes on along the minus strand of NC_054377.1, from coordinate 31,396,932 downwards.
GGTGGCAACCCTACCTGTAACTTAAGAGTGGGCACTATACATGGGTAGTGATGCCAGGCTTGAGAGGGCTATGTGAATGAATATTTTAAAATATATTGATTTTTATTTTTCCACTGTGCATAATGAGCTATTTTAGGGCTACTTTTGAAGTAGCTTTTGGTCAGTTTTGGGCTGGTTTTGTGACTTTGGTATTTTTTGAAATGTATACCTGGCAACCCTGATGATGGCATAGATGATAGCTGTTTGAATTCCGGGGTTACTGACAAAGAGATCTGAACAGCTTTAGTGTACAAAACATTAAAGTGTATTTATTTTCAAAAGGTATTTTTGGAGTCCGAGTCGACTATTACGGACACCTTCACAAGGAGGATCTTTATAGTACTGAGCAAACCCCAATCAACGAAGCCACATTGCTTGGACTCTTTTTCATTATTTACATGTATGTTAGGAGTACCGTAGATTAAATATAAAAATGTGTCGTTCTATATTTTTGACACTATGTACAGATGTGAATTTTGCAGAGCTACACATTGGTACATTGCAGTATTATCAGGTCGCGTTAGGTATGGACTTAGGACCATCACTAAAGTCTTCTAACACCACATACTTGATGTGGTGCTTGCTGCCTGCCACACCAGTTCAGTTTGAGTAAAATATCCTGAACAAACTTTTGTGTCGCCACCATCCTTTTTCAGTCCGTGCCGCCACTTCCGCCTCGGAGCACGCTTGTGACGTAGCTCTCCTGCGACTCCAGCCGCGACCTCCTCAGCTTAAATACCGCAAACATGGCGGAAACTGCAGATGGTGAGTTTTTGTTTTGAATGAAAAAGGTTTCAATAGAGATACGTTTGTTTATTTTGTGTAGAGTGTTTGGGTATTTACAGCTGTTAAGGAACGCTGCAGTTGGACTATCTATGTGGTATTTCCTTACAAAAATGGTACGGTTCCTTTACCCGGGCTAAGTGTGAGGTTTAGCATGCATGCCCCATAGGACTCTAAAGGTTTATATATTTTTTTTGAACCCCGTGTGACTTATGCTGGTTTCTATCTTGAAGCGGTCTGAATAGGAATATTGCGAGAACCAGGGTAATTTGCAGAAAAGGGCACTGAAGTTCTATAGGCAAAGATGGGAATGTTGGCTATGCAGTGGAAGGGACTCAAAGCTACTTGAGATTATATATATATATATATATATATATATATATATATATATATATATATATATATATATATATATAGGTCTGGACTGAGATTCAAAATAGGCCCTGGCATTTCAGCTACACAGAGGCCCAAACAGCACCTCACTAGCCCAATAAATAGTGCCTGTCTATGGCAACTTACAGCAGCCCCTCTGGCATTTGCCAGAACCCACAGATTGCCAGTATATATATATATATATATATATTCTTGAGAAAGGTCCAGACTGGACCAAAACATTGACAAATAAACTTCACTTTGCTTGATCTCATTATGAAGTCCTGGAGTGCGTCATTCCTTGGAACACGACTATCTGCACTATATATGACAGCACCAAGGCAGTAAAACTCTGCTGGATTGGAGTGCACCACAGCCTGAACTGTGTGTGTGTGTATATATATATATATATATATATATATATATATATATATATATATATATATATATATGATTGGATCGACTCGTTTGGTTTAAGAATAGGTTGTGGTAAAGTAATATCAAAGTAGTATCAAAAGTTTACACATACCAGGGTTGTATTCCAACTAGAGTCCTGCAGTGGGTTGGGTACCCGCGGGTTACCTGCAAAAACCTGCGGTACCCTGCAGGTTTCGGGTAGAAGTTCCAGGTGTGGGTATAGATGCGGGTCTTCTCAATAGAGATCTTTACTCTTTTTTCTGATCACGCCTACTTCCAATGATGTCACTTCCAGTTTACAATGACAGTACTTCCTGATTCTTGATGGTCAGCGGGTCCGGGTTGCAGATAAGGTACTTGCAGATAAGGTACTTGCGGATAAGTTACTTGCGGGTCGGGTAGCAGGCAAGAATGCAGGTTGCGGGTCCGGATTGCAGTTTGCAGGTATGGCTCGGGTACGGTTCCAAAAAATGGACCCGCGCAGGACTCTAATTCCAACATCTGAGGGCCCAATGTTGAGAAACAGGGTGGAATGTAGCCAACTGGTTGGTTGACATTTCAAGTACGGTAGCAATTTGAAAAGAAATCCCACTTCCACGTCAAACCGTTATTTGCAGTGCTATACAAATAAACATGTACGTGTATTTTGTTTCATTCTATAACTCCTTACGGTACTTTGTGGCTGAAAAAAAGAATTATAACACTGCAATTCATTGCTACTGTTATAGAGAGGCAATGTAAAGGTCCTCAAATAGGGTAAACTGTAGTTAAATGGTATTAGAGCTCACTCCTCCTTGTAGAAAACAGAATTAGAGTTCTCTTCTCATGAATAAGCGTTTTGGTAAATAGCAGGGTGTCCTGGCCATGTACTAATATGTTAAATACCAATTCAATAATGGTTTGCCAGAATAGCTTTAAATCTACCACTTTACCATTACTTATCTGCATTGGGCTTGGAAATGGTTTTGCATGTTTCTGTTGCAGGGATATTTCTCAGGTTTGGCAGTAAAGAACGTTTAGGCTGGAGAACAACATTAAGGGGCAGATTTATCAAAGGTTGAGGTGAATTTTCGAAGTTAAAAACTTTGAATTTTGAGCTATTTTTTGTGTGCTTCGACTAGGGAATAGTCCAAATTAGATTCGAATTTGAAAAAAACTTAGAAATTCGAATATCGAAATTTATCCTGTACTGTCTCTTTAAAACTTCGCCCATTCACCATCTAAAACCTGCCGAAGTGCTGTTTTGGCCTATGGGGGACCTCCTAGAACCTATTTGGAGTCAATTGGTGGACCTCAAAGTTTTTTGGGGGGGGGGGGACTTTGAATCGAATTTGATCGAATGCGTTATTCCTTTGATCATACGATTCGAATAGGGACCTCATCGCCCCAAAAAAACCTTTGACTTTCACTGCGGTTGGTCTTTTTGAATTCGAATTTCGAGGTTTTTCAATTCGGAATCCGACCCTTGATAAATATGCCCCTAACTGTGTCTGCCTTGCCCCCAGGCCTTGACATTGCAGAAGCCAATAGGACTGCGTGTTTTTGCAAATATTGTCTCACAATATTACAGTCCTGCCAGATTCTAAATCTGAATTTAAATATAGCGCACAGTGGGGCCCACCTGAGAATTGGGCAAGGGTGGAAATTGCCATGCAACCCACCTGGCAAAAAGGGCCAGGGTAGAACAATGATTTTGTACTATTTTGTACTTTCCTGCTCATCAATCAAATAAATGCCTGGGCGTATGGTCACTAAGTAGAGGGGCCTTCTGAGAGCATGGTGTCATCACAAGATTTTTAATAATTCTTCTTATTAGCCTAGACAAACTATCAAGTATCACCAGTTAATAAGAGAACCAATAGAAATTTGGAAGCACATTTTTCACTTTTCAGCAGACTGGTAAAAAGCTACCGTCGCTTTAGGGCATTATGAATGCTGCCACTGGCAGTTTACACTATATACTAAATATGTACTACTGTATTTATACTAAATATAATACACATTATAAAATATAATTTTGGTGTGTAAGTTTGCTTTGGTTTTAAAGTTCATTAGATACTTTCCACTCCTACCTGTGTCATTCAAAACATATTGCAGTGAAATCTATATCGGTATGGATATACAAGATCAATGAAAGGGGGAAGCTTATGAAAGTTTTCACTTGGTGCTGCACATATTTCAACATACCTGGGCAAAATATGTTATTCAGAAAATGGAGTGCTATAATCTACATTAATCATATTAGATATTAACTTAGGTTTGTGCTGTATACTACACAGATTCCACATGTAAGGTTGCTGTCTCATCCCTCTGCTCCTGTCCTCTTTAGAAAGATATTGAGGGATTAAATTGTGAGGCTTGGGGTGTGTCACATTGTGTAGAAACCAGTGCATCACTGTGGCAGGTGTATTTCCTAAAGAGATGAATTGCCAGCTTTTTAGGTTGAGGCACCATAAATCATTTCACACACCAGGAATACATGCTAATGTTTAATGCATCATGAATTATTTATTAATATGATTTTAAAGGAATGATCAAACTAACTTATATTATGCACACATTCTAGCACTCCCCTATATGAAAAAATCATTATGCAGGGTTTTGAAATACATGCACCACCCCATTAAACTGCAATACATTAGAAAACATCAATTTATTTTACCAACTGTATTGTTGGTCTCTGAAATCTGCTCTTTCATGGTGCTTTTAGACACAGAGCAAATATTTTCCCTTGAATTTCCTTTGCTAAAACCTGGCCCCTTAAAGGAGAAGGAAAGCTCGTCGGCGCTAACCCCCCTCCCGTGTATTGCCCCCCCTCCCTCCTCCCCCCTGGCCTACCCCTCCCGCTGGGCAAATGCCCCTAACTTGTTACTTACCCTTCTGCGCAGGTCCAGTCCAGGGAGTTCACAGGCGACATCTTCTTCCACACGATCTTCTTCCTGCTTTGACCGGCGCATGCGCAGTAGGATCATTTCGCCGGTACGATCTACTGCGCATGCACGTGACTTTTGGCGCATGCGCAGTAGATCCGTACCGACAAAATGATCCTACTGCGCATGCGCCAAAACGCCGGTCAAAGGAGGAAGAAGATCGCGTGGAAGAAGATGTCGCCTGTGAACTCCCTGGACTGGACCTGCGCAGAAGGGTAAGTAACAAGTTAGGGGCATTTGCCCAGCGGGAGGGGTAGGCCAGGGGGGAGGAGGGAGGGGGGCAATACACGGGAGGGGGGAGGGGGGTTAGCGCCGACGAGCTTTCCTTCTCCTTTAAGACAGTTGAAAATTAAATCTTTAAGGTCCGTGTAACACCACATCAGCTCTTTCTTTTTTTTTTTTTTCTTTAACTGTTTTCAGGCAAAGTGTTTTTTAGAGCGGTTGCCTAGCAGACAAACAACATTTATTTGAAGAAAAATCTTAGAAGCAGAGATATTCATTACACAAATTATATGGACCTTAAAGGAACAGTAAAACCAAAAAATTAAAGTGTTTTCAAGTAATGAAAATATCATGTACCGTTTCCCTGCACTGGTAAAACTGATCTGTTTGCTTCAGAAACACTACTTTAGTTCATATAAACAAGCTGCTGTGGAGCAATGGCGGAAATTGAAAAACGGCTTATTTGCTATCTGCTGTGTAACCTGAGCCCTGTCTCCTTTGAATGGCTGCCCCCTTTGCTACACAGCAGCTTATTTATATAAACAATAGTAGTGTTTCTTAAGCAAACACAGCAGTTTTACCAGTGCAGGGCAACACTGCATTATATTTTCCTTACTTTAAAACACTTTTATTTTTTGACGTTACTGTTCCTTTAACTGGAAAATTTGAAAAATTCTTGCCCACGTTTCACACCACTACCAGTGGCCACATGTTGATTGTTGAGGAGCACAGAAGTAATGCAAAGGAATCGTGGGGCGGGTGGATGTAGCATCAACCTCTTGTCCTCCAAATACATTTCCTCCCAAGTAGTTACAGAATACATTCTTAAATTGATACTGACACTAAAAAACTACTTTTTAAAATATGAATGTACATTAAAAGTTACCTATAGGCCATGCTGATGCTAAGAGGTTTGTTTTTGTAAGTAATTGTTAGTTGAAGTTCCTAAACCTGACTGTTTTGCCAACCTGACTGTTCCATCTCAGCCTGTCAGTTAAAGTTTCTAATGCTAACGGACTCTTATTACCCAAATATGGCAGCCCCCTTATAGACGAACACAAGAAGTCAGATAGGTAATGAAAAAGCACTGGGCAAATACTTTATGGCAAAATTATAAGTAGCATGCAAAGTCAATTTTATGGTAGATGTAAAAAAGGTTTCTTTTCTGATAGTCAGTATCTCTTTAAAACAAGTATTAATGATTGTTCTTTTCAAGGTCTACTGCTGGAGGGTGTTATTCATGTGATATTATAAAGGATACTCTCTTTAAATTTTAGACAGTAATTTTTAGATTAATAAAACAAGTTTGTTCAATGTATTATTGACATACAAGTTCATCTTTTTCTCGCAGGAAGTAAAGAGGATATGATGGATCATACTTCTCAACAGGTAATGACAATCAGTTTACTGTGTGTTATTCTATTAGATTTCTTTCTGTATTTTCAGTGTTTGGAATGTCATATGGTCAAACCCCCTTTTTTTCTTTAATCTTCACCATATAGACTAATTAACTGGTAGAATATGGGGGAATCTGCGCTCAGCCCAACAATGGTTATGCAGTGAATGCCTCAATCCTCTTGTATGGATGTACCGTGCATCCAAAGGATTAATTAACTGACCAATTAACATACCATTAATAATAGATAATAGCATACCTAGTGACCTATGGCACAAGTGTATATGGGGTCCATGTGATTTTTAATAAATTTTTGCAAATTTTGGAGTGAGGCAGTAGCTTTCAGTTAAGCTACTGACTATAAACAAATCTGCTAATTCAGAGTAATACCCAACATGCACAGCGTCCAAAAATTGCAAGGAGATGCAAAAAATGCAAAAAATTGCAAATAAATGGAACAAGTTAGTCCAATCCGCTCCTGCCGATCCTACTACAGTTCACCCAACTGTAGAATACTTCACATATATATAGAAAAACAGATCAGAACCTCTGGCATCGGAGACAAACAAACTCCAGAAATAGGAGGGAAAAAAAAGAAAATATATAGTGTAGTAATCTTTATAATTTTGTAATTAGAAACCATGTGTTATTGTGGGGAAATGGTGATGTGCTGTGTAACTTCCCTTTTAAATCCGTTTTTTCATATGTGTTCATAAACCATGCTTAATCCCCCTCTCAGGTGCCCTTTAACTCCTCTCAGCATGCATGCAAATTCTTCCACCGATAGCTGGCTGAAATACCTACTTACAAGACCCTAGTCTTTAGTTTGCCCGTAATGATATCCACGCTGCTCTTCTCCTCCGTCACTCCATGTATTTTTCACATATAAACAGAGACTTATATTGTGTAATTTGCTTTAATAAAACTTCTTATAGATTCAAAATATTTCACTCGCATTTTTGTCATTCTTTACACACGTTTTCATAAAAAAGGCTGTTTTGTGCAGGTTGCCAAATTGTATCCGAGATAGGAGTAAAAGAGCCGGCTTCCCCATCTCCCTCGTGGCTTCTTCCCTGTAGACTGCCATTCTATCCCCACCGCCTGACGCATTTCGCTGATCCAATCAGCTTCCTCAGAGGCATGGGGGTGTGCGTCGCATATTTTCCTTAAAAAGTCAATTGCAGCTGGTTGCTATGGTTACCCTTCTGTTTCACATCGTAATGCGTTTCATCTTGCGGTCCAGCCCTCTATTTGGGCGATCTTCCGCAGTCTGTTACTATAATCGGATTACCGGGCAACCAAGCATCTCTCTTATTTAAAATATCCAGTCTCCGTTCACAGAAATAGCCTCCCTTTTTGCCAAATACAAGTCTAGAGGGGGTATGTTTTCTTTGTACAGTTCTTAGCATCCTATTTTTTTTTTACTTACAGATCGAGTGCTGAGGAGGTTTTTCTTTGCTCTGAAATATAACCCATAATTCACCTTACTTTATACATATTGATTGGTTCATTTATCCCTAATAAAATACTTGAGAAGTTTAAAAATACATTGTGCTACTTCGATTAATTTCTTATATTTATTTATTTGCTGTAGTGACTTTTTCTTTATTTGTGTCTGATTGTGATTTTCTATTTATTTATAGTGATTCCTTCTTTACAGTCTATGATTTTTTTCTTCTTGTGTTTTAGTTTTTTACTCATTTTGTAGTATTCAAATGTTCAATTTTTTACAGTATTTGTGTTTTTACTCCATTTATTCTATAAAGTGCTTTGAATTGAATGAATGAATTTTAGTGATTAGTGTAATAAATTAACTACTTTCATAGGTTACAAGTTAGAGTAAAAGGTTAAAAAATTAAAAATAGTGAGAGATTTTTTAAGAATTGTTTTATAGAAATGCCCTTAAATTCATATCGATATTCAATCCCTTGGGTGTTAAGGTTTGCATAGTGTAAATCCATCTGCTTTCCTCTTGCAATGTTCTTTATCACCTCCCCTCCAATTTACTGTAATTTTTCTGTTATACCCCAAAATTTCAATCCCTTTGCATTTTTATTGTGGTGTATTTTAAAATGATTTGATACACTATGATTCTCTGTTCCCTTTTCTATATTTCTTACATGTTCATTTATCCTGTCTCTCAAACTTCTGTTGGTTTTCCCAATTTATTGTAACCCGCATGGGCACTCTAGACAGTAAATTACATTTTTGGTGGTGCATTTAATGCAACAGTCGATATTGAATGTTTCATTGGTCTTATTTGATCGGACATTTTTCTTTTTTTCGGTATATCTACATGCCTTACATACGGCACATGGGTAGAAACCTTTCCATTCATCTTTCTGTTTTTTCTTTCTTGTTTTATTTGTCTGTATATGATTCTTTACTAATATCTGTCCTAAGTTTCTTGCTTTTTTGTATATCACCTTTGGTTTTTTTGGTTATCTCCCCTTTAAAAGTGTATCACCCTCCAAAGAAAACATACCCCCTCTAGACTTGTATTTGGCAAAAAGGGAGGCTATTTCTGTGAACGGAGACGGATATTTTAAATAAGAGAGACGCTTGGTTGGCCAGTAATCAGATTATAGTAACAGACTGCGGAAGATCGCCCAAATAGAGGGCTGGACCGCAAGATGGAACGCATTACGATGTTGCATGCATTTAGCTGACATGATTATATATGACCCTCTCATTTAAGAATATATATATATATACAGTATATATTGACAAAGGCCCCAGTGAGGGTCGAAACGTCGATTTGTGCAATAATAAATAATTACTTTTTTTGCAAGACCCTGTTGTGCAACAGCTTTCATTCTATTTTTATTTATATATATATATATATATATATATATATATATATATATATATATATATATATATATAAATGGTTTATTAACTACAATAAACCATCCTTTAGTTAATAAACCATTTTTATTTTTAAGTCCTGAGAGTGCGGATCTTCTTTGTGGGATGATATTTCAAAATTTTGGATACTGCACCCAGGCATGTTTGAACTGATTGACGTGAGTGCCGACTCCTCCACAGACTATTTACTACTTCTTACTCAGTTTCCATGGACAACAAATAGGGGCTTATTTACTGACCTACATGAAAAATTGCAACAGTGCAGTTACCAGTACTAACCTATCATATTTGCTTTCACTTTCCAACTTGCCACATACTGATAAAACAAATTGCTGATTGGTTGCTGTTAGTGTCGCGTAACACCTATGTTAGTAATTCAGTACTTTGATATGCAACAGTGTAGTTCCAGCTCTGTTTTACTTTTAGGCTACTGCCACATTCTCAGCCTGTGTATAAACTGATCTGCTAACCTCTGTTTGTCCTGTGTCTGCACACAGACATTGTAGTGGCCTGGGTGCAAGATGCACAAAACAGAATTAGGTCTGAAAATCCATTTCTTTTGTGCTCCAAAATCCACTCCATGTGTCCCAAGCGACTGTGAGTACAGACACAGGAGCAAGCAGAGATCAGTGGATAGGCTGATTCTCGACCAGCATTTATACGCCGCTATGATACATCCCCGTGTCGCAGTAGCTTTACTAAGCAGTCCCCTAACTGCACAATTAAAATCCTTTACATTTAGGGTCTGATTTACAAACATAGGTGCTAGATTGCACCAGTGCAGATACTGATAGCAGTCACGTCTTTATTTTAATTCCCTAACTTGTAGTAGACTACGTTTTTTGCTGATTGGTTGTTATTGCCAACTGCACTTGTGCAGTTTAGAAACTATGTTCGTAAGTGAACCTGGCTTCTGTTTTCCGCATTGTTACATTCAGATTTTCTATCAAAAGCTCTCTGTGAAAAACCCCTTTTATAATGTATTTTGTTAACAAATACATGTTTTTTTCTTCACAGACAGGGTAATCTTCACTGCGAATTTAATATAATGTGTGGGTGAAAGCAAATATTCATATGAAACACGAATGCAATACCTTCCTGTTTGAGCAAAGAACCCTCCTCTTTGCACAGATCAGACAACTTCTACATAGTTTCATTTGCAGATCACCCCTATCTGTTTTATAATAAAAGTTTCATCCTGTCTTTTTATCAGGTTCGGGATGATGTTGAAATATCCTCTACTGCTGTTAGATTGGCACAGGTGGGTGTGCTGGTATACTAAGGAACACATTAAACAGTATATTTACTTTTCATATATTCTGCCTTCTTGCATTTTGAGTCTCTTTTCCTTCTGCCTTCTTCTATTTTGAGTCTCTTTTTCTTCATTTCTAGTTATATTAATTGAACTATGCCTGTCCATATTAATCATGCTTGTCCTATTCAATCTAAATAAGTGCTTTCTTGCTCTTGTTATAGATGGCTGGGATGCCTCTACCTACACTTCAGGCACCACCTCCACCCCCTGGTCTCGGAAGAGGTTTTCCAATAGGCTTGCCTCCTTGCATCCCTACTGACACTGAAGGGGCAAAGCAGTCACAAGGGCCACCTGTTTCACTGCAGCCAAAGGTAAAACATTTTTAAATTTTTAAAATGAGGGAAGACTTAAAATCAGTAAATGTTAAATTGAGGTTTGGCTAGATATTTTCACTTGATCCCTTTCCAACCATGATTTTTATAATATTACCTTAGGGGGATTGAGGACAGCGTAAATGGAGGAGCTTGTCTAAGGCAGGATGGCAGAGCATTTCAGGAACAATTAGGGGAAATGTATTTTATGTCATGACTATTGGGTGACTTGTCTCAAACAAGTGCAAACAATGAGAGGGAGTAGAGTGAGTATAATATGATCATAAATGAGGAGAAGAGGAATGCATAACTTTACATTTTTTCGAATTTCTGCACCACTGTGTGTGTGTTTGTATATATATTATTTATGTGTTATTTATATAGCACCAATATATTTACACAGAGTATATACATCATTCATAGCAGTCATATAAAAATGGCTCTAAATAACCGTGGTCCATATCTTTTAGTAAATATTGGTGGGGGTTGGGAAAATGACTGACTGTTGATGGATGCATCTCCTTTCTTAAGGTTCTACGTAACACAGATATATATTTTCAATGTACTTTTTTTTGTGTAGGCGACCCTTATTGATCAGGAAGTCTCTACCACACGGTCCCCACTTCTGCCTAGAGGTAAATATTGATATATTTCTAATCTAGAAACATCTCTGTCCTTGGCAATCTGTAACAGTTTCTTCATTCCAGGTACCCTTCCCATTACAACTTCAATCACACCATTGATGTCCTCCACAAACCGCCCTCGAGTCCAGTCACAACCTTCTGGAGAGGATTCCAAAGAAGTGAGCCAAACCTCATCTATTTGTTGGTTAAAGTTTTGCTCATGGGCGTGTCAAGGTACATCTTGTTTTCATCTTCTAATTGTTTCTCTTTTCCATAAAACAGGCAGATGATAGTTCAGCAGGACCAAAAATCCCTCAGGTTCTTGAAAAGATTCTTCAGCTTAAGGAGCTCAGGCAGGAAGAACTTGTATCTTTGCCAGCAACTACTGGTAAGCTACCTCTATAATTTATGACTGACAGTGCCCGGAAGTAATTATTGCTGTAGCCCAGATAATTATTTTGTCCTTTTGTCATGTTCTCTCATTAGAGAAACAAATAAGCCAGTATTTTAGGAGTCATACTGAAAAGGGGAATGCATAACATCAAAAATAACCTTTGATATGCATATTTATTTACTATGTAATTTACTATTGTAATTTAACTGCCACAGAAAGCACTTTTGATACTTGTGTGGTTGTTCCTACTAAAGCTAATATCCAGGTCTAAATTTAAAAACTGTAGCACAATCTGCAGAAAGAATTATACCCTGCTTTCTAGAACATCTACCATTTCATTAATAAAAAATTTATTTGGACAGTATACACTTTTTTCTTTATAAATTGGCTCAATGAATAGGGCTTATATTGCACACGCGCTCTGCCTTTTTTTATTTCATGCACTAAACAGCAAAAAAAAATTTTTTAGCACTTATTAGCACCCTCGTTCTGTTAAGTCACTGAATAAGAGAAGCTAGTAAAACTTCTTAAAGGGGATGTAAAGACAAAAAAATTAAATTCCATTTTTACTTTCTTTAATCTATATCCAATATTCTTTAATCAAAAAATGTGTATCGTTTTTATAATAAACCTGAATGAATGTGGTGAAATTCCCTCTTCGTTTTACTTGCTCTGACTGCAGCAGATCGGAAACTACAGACGGTCCATAACTGCTCTGCAGGGAAACGATTATACTTTTAAATGGCCCCTCCTTACATCCCTGACCTCGAGTAGCTTTGTTTGTTTCCCTGTAAAGCAGCCAGCGACTGTGTAGAGATTCGTATCCACAAACCCAGTGCAGTCCACATATTCTGATTGCTGTATCAGCTTCTATGGCAGATATTATTTGACTTGTGCAGTTTTGATAATTTATGAAGATCCCTAAGCTTTACTTCCCAACTGAAGCCCAGACCACACTGAGCATGTGTGTAGTCTTGGTCTTGCAAAGATGTTTAACAAAGTTACAAGATGATGACTCGCTGCGGCCAACTTTGAAAACATAAATCATTTGTTTAATTAGACCTCTGGTGCAGTAAGTTTATGTTTAGTATACAAAATAAAGCATTTCTAGCATTATTTTAGACTTTAGTTCCTCTTTAAACTTAGCTGGTGTTAGGTATAGCTGGTGAGTGAACTTAAACTGAATGAGGCGGTCCCTGATAGAGATTAAAAAAACAATAAAGGCCGTCCATAGCCTCCTCCAAATCATCTGGTTCTAGAGATGGGACCTTGGTCTGCCACTTTTGTTGGGCTGTGACGAATGGGGCCGGGAGGCAGGTGATTAGCGACCTAAAGATCCTAGAGACCAGTTTGCTGCTCTTGGGGTCCCACAGAGTCTCCTCAAACTTAGGGGTGTCATATGTGATCTGGACCTGTCGTGTAACCCGGGACAAGGAAAAGATTTTTGAGTTGACATTATTTACTCTAATTTTGGCTGAGGGGGTTTTATATAGCAATTGGGCCCACTTGATAAAATTAGGACCGAATCTGAATTTGCACATTGCTTCCCACAGGTATTGCCACTCTATCGAATCAAATGCTTTAGCAGAATCGATAGATACCACTACGCTAGAACCTCTGTTATTATGGTCAATTTGGAGATGTGTGTGCAGCCTTCTGAGGTTTATTGCTGTGGATTTCTGGGGCATGAAACCTGACTGATCAGGGTGGATTATAGAAGTGACCACTTTTACTAATCTGGTGGCAAGGATCTTTGCAAATATTTTCATGTCTGTGTTTATTAGGGAAATGGGACGGTAAGAGTCCCATTTCTCAGGGTCTTCCCCTTTTTAATATGAGTATTATCAGTTAATGTGTTGCACGGATTATCAAGTAATACATCTCCCTGGACTTTGTACCACCATCAGGGCCAGGGGTCTTCCCGGAGGGCAGCCCAGTTATGGTGTCTTGGATATCTTGTCGTGTAATAGGGCTATCTAAGAAGGCTGCCTCCTGTGATGACAGGGTGGGGAAGTCTGTTAGCGAGAGAAATTGGTCTTGTTGTTGAAGTGGAAGTAGCTTGAGAGGAATAGTACTAGTAGTCACCTATACTGTTCGCAATGACAACTGGGTCTGTTATAATTTATCCTGCAGGATTTTGTATTCTAGGTATTGTTGTGGGGGATCGATGTGGATGGGATAGGAAAGTTAGTAAAAGTTAGTAAGTTGCCTGCCTTGTCAGCTTGCTCAAACACCCTTTGTGTAGAGTAAAGTGTTTTTTTTTTCATGTTAGGCTGGTTTGCACCAATTCAAGGGCCTGTTGGCTCAGTTTAAATGTATCATAATTATTATCTGTCGGATCAACTGTGTATGCAGTTCAGCTTGGGAAAGTTTCTTCTCTGTTTTAGTATTATGTCTTGCTGTGGAAATGGCGCTTATCAGTGTTCCCGAGCAACAGCTTTGGAGGTGTCCCAGAGAGTTCTCATAGGAGCTGAACCAGAGTTGATTTCCCAATAATTTGTGCTGACTCTGTTCCAGCACCTTTGAATTTGAGAGCCGTAATGAGCTTAGACGCCAGCAACTATGTGTCTTCCTCATTCCCTCTTGAAGGGTAAGCGCAAGTGGTCTAAAACCCTTTACAAGTACTATATTGTGTAAAATCAGGGTCTATTCAGGCGAGTGTTTTATGAGTGGCAGAGTGACATGAATATTGGAGTGTGTTAGGGTGTTTCCACCATATTCTCTACCCAGTCTCTGAGTGCAGTAGAGTGGTCAGAAGAGAACCCCAATCTATACTTTTGGGCACCGAGGGTAGCATTAAAGTCTCTCAACAGGCAAAGGGGTGCAGATGGAAATGCAGCTAGAGCAGTAAATATATGCTCCACCAAAAATATGGAAAATGAGGGCGGCATATAAACATTCACCAACAATATTTCTTGATAGAGTAGGTTACAGTGCATAATTATGTATCTACCATAGTAATCAGTCCGTAGGGACAGTAGTTCAAATGGGAAGTTTTTCCGGATTAATATAGACACACCTCTAGAATAGACCAAATATGTAGCAAATATGGTAGGTGTGTGCTACCCAGGTGTGTGCTACCCAGTATTTTTTGAGAGTTTTTGCCCCACTAAGTGTGTTTATTGGAGGAATAAAGCCGAGGGGTTGAAACGCTTAATGTATTCAAAAAGCACAGCGCGCTTAAACTTAGAGTTAAGACCACTAGTATTCCAAGATATTATTGTGGGGGGACTCATTATAGAGGTGTAGTTATTAGTGATCCAGGATAAAATGGATGTTTAGATTCGAATTCCTAGGACAAAAGCACAGTATATTGCATATTCAAGGTTAACAGCAGACCTATATTGTAAACAGTATAACTGGCAGTGACCAGCAGTGGAGCCAGACTCCACATACCCTGTCTACCCCCAAACTTGAGTAGACCTGTACCCCAAACATAGAAAAGCAAACCATTAAACTTTTAACAGGGAGAGTAAAGAAGGCAGTGACTTTGTTTAATCCTTGTGGCATCTGGGGTATGCTACCTGCTCTGTAAGGGTGGTGGCACATGAGGCTACTGGGGGAGATTTGTCTGAATAATCTCCACTAAATGCATTCCCAACATCTAGGATGTAAATTGCCGGTGGGATGACACTTGGATCGCTTCAGTTTTCCGAAGTTTCCTTGTGAGGCAACTTCGGAAAACATTAAAGAGTTCTGAGTGCCATCCTGTCGGTGATTTCATTCTTGCCGGATGGAAGGTATTTAGGGGAGATTAGTCGCTGGGTGACTAATCTCCCAGAGTAGCCACCACCCTAAGGAGGAAAGAAAAAGCATATGGCTCAACTAATTTTGAATCCAAACTAACGAATATATAGACCTTCTGGAACGAGGTTGCTGAATCTAGGGATGTCAGGATGAGCTCTTTCATCGGATGGTAAATGTAGTGAGAGTTTAAGGTGCATCCATCCAGAGAGTTCGATCGCGGTTGCACTGCTGGAGGGCCCCCACCTCAGTACCCCTCCCAATCAGAAGGGGGGTTGCGACAGCCAATGTCCACTGTGTATAGGCAGTCTCACTTAAAAAATATTTAGGTATAGGGATAGAGCTCTTCCAGTTAGAATGGGTACATTTTTAGAAAGCCTGGTGTAAGGCAGGGTGAGGAGGCACAGTGTATACCAAGTTAGGTATTATCAGTTGTGATCCCTGTCTGGGTCATTGGGTGGGGTTCTCATTTTGCCTCTTCCATCTAGCTATTTATCCGTTTCCACCGGAGTAGAGAAGAAATGAGTGGAATTTTTTATGCCATTATGCGCAGCTTTGCTGGAAACATCATCGAGTATACTAGCCCTGCCGCACGGAGGCGCCTTTCCACCCCCGGGAAGGTTGCCTGCTGCCGTTGCACAGCGATGGAGTAATCTGTAAAGAGTGACAGTGGGGAGCTATTATGTGTGATTTGGCCCTTTCAGCTGGCACCCAGCAGTGCAGCGTTCCTGGCCACAATCTTGACCCTGCCTCCCTGTTTAAGTATATTTATGTGTGTTATGTGGGCCACTAAACACTAGGAAGATCACTACTATAATCAAAAGTCTGATGCAAGCATTATTACTTTGTATTATATTTGTTTATGGAGAGCTCATTATCTACCATTGAAGAAATCTTTTTTGCAGAAGAAGAGGGACAAGTTATGAGAAAAACAACACCATTTTCCATTGGTGATTTACAATGGCAAAATAGAATAGTTTCACGGTTTATAATTTTTGCAGCTGTAGCCATACAAAACACTAGCTATTAGGCTGGTGGGGTCAGTAACCCCCTATTGAAAGCATGAAAGAGGCAGAACAGGAAGACAAATCAATTACAAACTAAAAAAAGAAGACCAGATAAAAATTGCTAAGAACAGACCATTCTAACAGACTAAAAGTTAATGGAAAGGTGTTTGGAATCTCCAAAAACTGTATTTCCATTAATGTGGTAAAATATATTTCTGGTATTGGTAATTAAATCAGTTTAATCATTATTTAGAGCTTTATATGAGTATGTGGTGTCCACATACCTTAAATAATATTTGTATGCATGTAGTAGAGTATTGTTTTTCAACCCCTTTTTTTTTTTTTCATCTCACACAGAGGAGGAAGATATTGATGCAGACTTTCGTTATGGTAATACAGCTTTAGAAGCCGAAGAGGATAATAGTGTCCTAAGTAAAAAAGAGGTCAGATGTCATTCTGCAGTCAAACGTGTTTATATTGTATGGAAAAGTATATAATCAGGGTTCATAATGTGCAAATTTTTATAAATGTTTTGCTGAGAATTTACTATAAAGCCTCCAAGGGCTTTATTTATACAAGGGCAATAGTAATAGCTTAAACTTCCTGTATCCTCTCATTGTGGATACATAATGTTGTACATTTGTAATACTGTAGTCTTTTATTTTTATTTATTTTTTATAATGACTTGTAAGCTTTTAACTTACATAAAGGCAGCCTTTGTAACTCAGAATACTGTTTATATGTTAGTCTTTCAAATGCTGTCATGTTTGCAAAAGTTATGTATATATTTGTTAACTTGTGTCCAAAGAAAAAAAATCGAAGGAGGAGAAATCGAAAGAAGCGAACACATAAAAGAACGGTTGCCACAGAACCTGCCGTAGTTGATGAGCTTAATGAAGCTGCAGAACCTGATCTTGCGGGTGGGAAACTGGAGATAGAGTATGTGACAGAAGAACCGGATATCTATGATCCCAACTTTATATTTTTTAAGAGAATCTTTCAGGCCTTTAAGGTAGATTTATGTGAAATGTTTGTAGCCTTACATATTTCAGGCACTTTGTAGTCCTAAAATATCATTCTTGGCTTGTTTATTATTGGGCAATTAAAAAAACTTGTGCATGCCCTTGAAAGTTTATATGTGGCACCTCGAGGGGCCTTTGTATTCTAGATGTTTGTTGTTGAGCTGTGATTCTCCTCTCGAGGGAGAGTTTTTGAGTGAAATGGCAGTAGGTGTTGTGTGTGAGCATTAATTAAGTTTAGTTTGCATAGGTTTTCCTGATACATAACTTTTTGGTTGTCATTTTCTCTTGTTTCCACAATTTTCCAGTTTACTTAAATATGTATAGTTAAAGGAAAAGTGTCACTTTTTTACATGTATCAGAAACATGCCTCCCTACAGGCCTCCCTTCCTCCCCACATATCCCCCATTATAGATCTGTGTCACTGACACAAATTCTGTCCCTGGTGTCTTGGTAGATGAGGTTGCATATAGAGGGTAGGTCAAAATCCTGAAGACAAATGTAAACAGTTGTCCAGCCTATCTTTAACTTGCCCACAGGAAATACATTATCTACTGATACTGTACATTGGTGAGAGGAGCTGTAGGGGGTCAGCTGGGAGAGCACTTAACTAGTACTTAACAACAAAATCCATTCAATTATTGTTTGTTAAAAGTCATAATTACCATATATTAGACATTACTAAATTACCATTATTTATTATGTTGGAACCACTATATAGCAGTCCTGAGGGCTTGGGACACACAATTCCACAATTATTTAACATTTTTTTAATTATACAGCTGACAGATGATGTAAAACGGGAGAAAGAGAAGGAGCCTGAAAAGGTGGAGAAAATTGAACCAGCCGTTCCAAGAAAACGATTTGAGGAGGAACTAATGGATGATGACAGCGACAGTGATGCAGATGTAAAAAAAATACACTCTTTGTTATGAAATGTACACTTCTCACTCTAAGCAAGTGCTTGTACTAATCTTGTTTGTAGAGGTAATTGATATAAATGGATATGAGTGACATAACATTATACTAGAAAGAAAAGTATACAGTATAACAAACATGTATTTTTGATTGAAATGGAAACTTGCATTTCACCTCAATTACTTCCTCTTCCAGTTGTGCTGAATTTGTATTGTGTTGCTCCTGTTACGGTTTCTTCTGTTCTTTGACACACTTTTTTTAATTGTATCACTAGGAGAAAAAGCTAGATGCTCCCAAATTGTCTAAGAAAAAATTGAGAAGAATGAACAGATTTACAGTGGCTGAACTAAAACAGGTAAAGGCTAATTGTTGTAAGTAAAGCTCATGAATGCAGGAAATTACACAGCAATTGAACTGTTATTTCAATCTAGTGCTTTAAGCAATAAAATTGGTCGCTATGCATTACTGGAGCAGTAATAATAATACCGTAGATAAGTTGGTTGAAAAAAATACCAAAGTCCATCAAGTTCAACCCCTCCAAATGAAACCCATCGCACATACCTACACACACCCACTGAAACTATTTATATACTTAAATTTGGTGCCCTTGTGTCCTCACCTTATTTTCCTCACTGATCCATTGTGTTTTTGTTATCAGTTGGTATCACGACCAGATGTGGTAGAAATGCATGATGTTACTGCTCCAGACCCCAAACTACTTGTTCATCTGAAAGGAACTCGAAATTCTGTTCCTGTTCCACGACACTGGTGTTTTAAACGAAAATATCTGCAAGGAAAAAGGGGTATTGAAAAACCTCCTTTCCAGCTGCCTGACTTCATCAAGAGAACAGGCATACAGGAGATGAGGGAAGCTTTACAGGAAAAGGTAGGAAATGGTTAAAAAAACCAGCACATTAGGTAACATTGTGTTGATACTGGATGAAAATGATAGCAAAACTATAATAAATAATGTGGGCAGCAACTACCACAAGAAGCTTCTTCCTTATCCAGAGAATGATACCCAGAGATGTACAATCCAATCCTTATGAAATAATTAGGTCAACTTTAACAAAGCAGCAAATTTGTGGAGATTGCAGAATGGTATCCTATTAGGTATTTATAAATTACATAATTGCATTCTTTTGCCCCCCAGGAAGAGCAAAAAACTATGAAATCTAAAATGAGGGAAAAGGTGAGACCGAAGATGGGAAAAATTGACATTGACTATCAAAAGTTGCACGATGCATTTTTCAAATGGCAGAGCAAACCCAAGCTTACCATTCATGGAGATTTATATTATGAGGTGAGTTGTGGGGGGAGGGGGGAGTTGTCTGCTGTCCGCCACTGATGCTAAGTGATCACTAGTTACATTTGATGTATAAGATTCTTTTTTTTCAAGTTTATTGACTTGACATTAACTACATTAACATGTAATTATGTAATATGTCTCATTTATCTTGGTGGTAAATAGTGAGCTAATACTCTCCATAGTATATATAAGGAGATTTAGTGTAAAATCTCTTACTCTTCAGTCGTTGGGGTACACAGGAACAGTGGGGTACAGCTGTTACCACTAGGAGGCAAAACACAGCAATAGAAAGAGTAGGACTGGCTATTCCCTTGCTGGCTATACCCCCCCCAAGCAGGCGGAGCCCAGGTCAGTTTGTACCAAATCAAGAGAGGGGAGTCCTGTGTCCCCCCCCAGTGACTGACGAGAAAAAGATTTAACAGTGAGTATGCTAAATCTCCTTTTCTCCATTGTCTGCTTGGGGGACACAGGTACAGTGGGGGATGTACCAAAGCTGTCCCCTAGTTTTAGGGTGGGGAGGATAGGTTCAAGTGGCAATGTCCACCGCTGCTTGAAGAACCTTCCTACCAAATCGTGTCAGAGCAAAGGTGTCAAAATGGTAACATTTTGCAAAGGAGTGTATAGATGTCCATGTGGCTGCTTTACACAATTGTTCTGCTGAAGCTTGGTTTCGGAATGCCCAGGAAATGCTCATCTGCCTTGTGGAATGTGCTTTAAGCCTGGGAGGATAGGGTATGACCCCTGAAGGTATATGTTTGTTGTATGGTCTGTTTGATCCAACTCAATTTAGTGCCCTTGGATGCTTGTGTGCTCTTGTGGGGCCCCAATGGTAAGACAAAAAGAGCGTCAGACTTGCGTATGTCTTGAGTTCTGTGGAGGTAGAATTTAAGTGCCCGGACTGGGTCCAGTAAATGCAGAGCCACCTCCTTGGCATTAGATGGTGATGGACAGAAAGTTGGAACAGTGATCTCTTGGTTTAGGTTGAAATCTGAGACCAACTTGGGAAGAAGGGATGGTATGATCCATAGTACCGCCCTGTCCGGGTGGAACACAGGGAAGGGCGTCTTGCATGATAGGTTGCTAAGTTCCGATACTCTCCTCGCAAATGCTATGGGCAACAGAAATAACATCGTCCAGGTGAGTAGTTGCATTGCTACAGAAGCCATGGGCTCAAATGGTGGTTCCTGAAGTGCCCGTAGAACCGGTGTGAGATCCCATGTTGGGGCTGGTGCCCAGGTTGGAGGAGCTGTGTGAGCAACTCCTTGTAGGAATGTCTTTACGTCCGGTAGTAGAGCTAGACGTTTTTGAAATAGGACCGACAAGGCAGAAATCTGCGATTTGAGGGAGCCTAGAGAAGAGGCCCATGGATAGTCCCACTTGTAGAAAATCCAGTAGGTTTGGGATGGAAATTTTTTGATAGTTCTGATTTTCCTGTGTACACCATTTCTGAAAAGTGTTCAATACCCTATGGTAGGATTTTCCTGAAACAGGCTTGTGGGCTTCACCATGTCGTCTGAGAACCCCTTACGATTCAGTATCTGGGTCTCGAGCCACGCCATCAATCTGAGGCTAGTTGGCCTTGGGTGTAGAATGGGACCTTGGGAGAGAAGGTGTGGTAGTTGAGGTAGAGTCCAGGGTTCCTCTATCGAAAGGTTGATGAGGTCCGAAAAAAAAAATTTCATGGATGCCGCTGAGGTTCCCTTAGAAAAAGGGCCATCGCTGGTGCCTTCAGACATGGCTAAATATACCTCAAAGGTAAATATACCAATTGAATGGGACATCCTTAGTATGTCAGTGCACTATGCCCAGCCAGGAGTGGAGGTAACAGGCAGCTGGCGGAACAGAGAGTGTAAAAAAGAAAAAATACACCTTGCTGTATAGTGAGCGCAGCTAGGCCCGGGAGCTCTGTAGAGGATATGCTCCAAAGTCCCACGCGGAGTTTTGGCGCCAGTGCTGCTGCATGTGAACAATGTGATCCTGTAGGGAACGCACGTAACACTCAGGCTGACTCGTTTCCAGTTGCGATAGTGAAAAACCGAAAGTGTGCTCAAAAAACAGCTGCTGCTGCTTCCCAGTGCCTCCTATAATGGGAAATAGGTTACCATAGAAACGACCCACTTAAATAGACAACATGCTGTTTAGGCTCTGTTCCTCTCTCTAGGCTGCTAGGTATCTGCCAACTTCTTTGCAATAGAGTGTGTTGGGGGGGCAGCCGGGAGAAGTGAAGTAGGATAAGCCTACTTACCCCTGCAAGTCTCCCCTCCCTCAGTGTCCTTTGGCCAGCCGTTTCTCCTCCTGTGAAGGAATGGAGAAGTTAGGGATACTGGATAGTCCGTGCACCCCTTAGACCCCGAAGATAAGCCCTCGTTGGGAGATGACGGTCACCTACCACCGACTCGTTGTAGGGGTTTTGAGCATCTCCTGGTGTCAGAAAACCTACTGTAGTGAGTCACCAGCACGTCCTAACCTCCTGAGGATACAACAAAAAAACTGATCTAGGCTCCGCCTGCTGGAGAGTATAGCCAGCAAGGGAGGAGCCAGTTCTACTTTTTCTATTGTTGTGTCCTGCCTCCTAGTGGTAACAGCTATATCCCACTGTTCCTGTGTCCCCCAAGCAAACAATGGAGAAAATAAGCATTTGAAATTTTGTAATAAAAACCTTTTATTATGCTATGTATAAACTGTGTGGTCTTATCTAAAACAATTATAACATTTTTGGTTTGTTTGTTTTTTTTTAAGTCTTTATTTGTGGTTTCAAGGGGTAGGGAAAGGTGGAAAAAATATATATAAATATATATATATATATATATTTATTTCTATTAACTTATAGGGGAAGGAGTTTGAGACCCGCCTGAAGGAGAAAAAACCAGGTGACCTCTCTGATGAGCTAAGGATTACTTTGGGCATGCCTGTGGGTCTGGTGAGTTGGGTTTTTTTTTTAAATAAATGTTATCCCTGTGTCTAATACACATACAATAAAGTAGTCTTAATTTGATAATATATAATGTAGATGAATCCAGAAAAAGGCTTTGATTGTACAATTGCTGTGAAATGTATGGATCCGGTAATAATGGCTGGTCCCTTTTTTGTTAGTGGTGCAAAACTATAACTGTGATTATCGAGCTGCTGTAGGATGTTTGTTATGAATGACAATATGCCAGCCAGTGGCAAGGCTACCAAACAGAACATGAACCTACAAACAAGAAAGGGGAAAGTATATTGAGATTTTGTGCCAAAAACACACCTGCTAGTTTGCAGGACCAGCACTTGTCCTGGGTAGCTTCCATGCTGCCAATATTATTTTCACTTTGTGCCATCTACAATATAGACAAGACAGTTAAGTTTATATACATGTCTAAATTTCTTGTCCAGCTGAGTACTGAATTCTCAGTTATCATTTTTTTTTCTTTCTCAGAATGCCCATAAAGTGCCCCCTCCCTGGCTTATTGCAATGCAGAGATACGGACCACCCCCCTCCTACCCCAACCTTAAAATACCAGGGCTCAACTCCCCCATACCAGAGGTATGTTGTTTATTTTCTTACTTAGCTGTATGTGGCTTTTCACTTCTTTTTTTTTTTTGCTCAAGAAGGTTTTTATTGAAAAGCAAGTAAACAGATACAAGACACGGGTAAACATTCCATATTCTTACATTCATAGACACAGGTTATCACGTGAGTTGAATTACAACAAGGATAGAAATGCGATATACAAGAAATAAGCTGTACACTAGGCAGTAGCTCCCTCCTGCGCCCTGAGCCAGGAGCCCCAAATTACTTCATATTGAAGGAGGTTGCCATTTTTTTTACATATAATTTGTTCTGTATTGTGTAGATCTTGGACTGATTTACACCATTGTTCAAATGTCGGAGGGTCAGAGCTTTTCCAATGGCAAGTAATACCTTTTCTGGCTAGGAATAAGACTCTTTGTAGGTATAGCTGCTTATCAGAAGGGATATCATGGGTAGACATAATCCCCAGAAGGCACACCTTTGGATCTTTGGGTACGCGGAGACCTATCTGTTGGGACAGAGTGTTCAATATTGTGGACCAGTAGTGCACCAGGTGGGTACAGTCCCACATCGTATGCAAGAAAGTGCCTTGGTGTAGGTTGCAACGGTTGCAAAGAGGGGATATGGTCGGATTAATTATATGCAATCTAGTTTTAGTATAGTACGCCCTATGCAGTATGTAGAGTTGAATTAACCTGTACTTGTAGTTGAGGGAGACCAGTGAGGGTACCTTTAGGGCCTGGGCCCATTGGGCGTCAGTGAGATAAACCAGGTCATGGTCCCATTTTTCCTGTGCTTTGATCATATAGTGTTCTGCTCTATGCTTTTGCGTAACCTTGTATAGTTTGGACACCAGCCCTTTGTGGGTAGTAGCTGCTATAGCTGTGGCCAGTGGGGAACAGGAAACTTGGATAGGCTTGGTTTTGTTATGCTTGGTCAGTGCTGAACAAATGGCACTGTATGCCAGCCACTGTGAATTAGGAAGGAGGTGTTCGGTTTTCAAAGTCCTAAAAGGGACTGGGCTGCCCTCACCCCATATCTTGCCTATAGCAGTCAGATTCCCAGTTTCCCATACCTTGTGGAGCACAACCTGACGCATCGTTGGAAAAGTTGGATTATTCGTAATTGGGGTGTGGGGATGCATGGAACAAAATTCAATCTGCCGATGCGCTATGGTCCAGATTTTCCTTTGTAGTTTGAGTAAGGGATGTATTAGTGAGTGCCCCCTTGGCGAGCCACTGGCTAGTAAGCCCTGGAAAGGCGTCTCGTATTGTGGGGTAACAGCGGACCATAGATGCAGGAGGCTGACATCTGCTATATGGGGTAGCATTTGCCTGCAGTGGGCTAACTGGGCTGAGATATAATACTGGAACATGTCTGGAAGTGCTATTCCTCCTGGCTGTTGTGGGAGTCTTAAGATTTCAAAGGAGATTCTGCTACGGCCGTTCCCCCATATAAAGTTTCTAAGAGTATTATTGAGAGCTGTAAAGAATTTTTTGTCAATCCAGATCGGGGAATGCCAGAGGGGATACTGAATTTTTGGGGTGACTAGCATTTTGATCAATTGTATTGCGGCCTAGTGGGAGCTTGGCCCATAGGTCAGTCTTGTTTTTAGCCCAGGCGAGCATAGGTTCCACATTATGTAGGTAGTAGTGTTCCACCGGTAGGGCAACCTGTATCCCTAAGTAAGTAAACTTGTTCACTAACTGCAAAGGGCAATGTGTGAGGTTTTCAGAGTCTGTCAGCGGGTCCAATAGGAACAGCACCGATTTTGTGGGGCTAACACACAGCCCTGAGAGGGCACCAAATTGAGCTGTAAGATTGGTCAAGGTAGTAAGTGAGGAGCCCCTGTCCCCCAGGTATATCACAGTATCATCTGCGTAAAGCTGGATTTTCTCCATCTTATGCCCTACTCTAAGGCCAACTATATCCGGGTGAATTCTCACAGCCTGGGCGAATGGCTCAATTGCCAGGGCAAACAACAGGGGGGACAGGGGGCATCCCTGTCGAGTACCACGCCACAGGTTAAAGGGGGCCGAGGAGCTTGCATTTACCCTAAGAAAAGCATTGGGTTGAGCATACAATAATTTAACATACATAGTAAACAGTGTACCAAAGCCCATTGTGGACATCACCTCCCAGAGGTATGACCATTCCACAGTATCGAAGGCCTTGGCGATATCCAGTGCAGCCACTGCCCTCGTATTACTGTTAGGATGTGACAGGGATAGATTAAGGTACAGTCTCCTGAGATTAATAGCTGTTGTTTTACCCGGTATAAACCCTGTTTGGTCACACCCCCACGAGACTGGTTATCACCTTAGCTAGGCGATTCGCCAGGACCTTCGCCAGTATTTTTACATCTGCCGTCAGGAGAGAAATTGGGCGGTACGACTCACATTTGTGAAGGTCTTTACCGGGTTTGCCTATCAGTACAATTGCCGCCTCATACATAGAGGGGGGTAACCTGCCCTGAGTCAGTGCTTCCGAGTAAACTAGCTGGAGGATTGGAGCCAGGACTTTAATATGCCTCTTATAGAGCACAGGTAGGCCATCGGCACCTGCTGCTTTACCCTGGGGGAACGAATCTATGGCACTTGTGATCTCATCCGAAGTGATTTCCATGTCTAGATACCTGCTATGCTCCCCATCCATTTTGGGCAGGCCTAGTCGGTTGAGGAATTGTTGGATAACAACCGGGGTAGCTGCCAGTTTGGAGGAGTATAGTTCCCTGTAAAAGGATACAAGTATGTTTTCAATTTCTAGTGGATCAGTTTTAAGCTGCCCAGTCATGTCTTGAAGGGCTGTTATAGGGTCAGGGCCCCCCTGGTGTTTGGCCATGTATGCAAGCATTTTACCAGCTTTCTCGCCGTGTTCAAAGACATTTATCTTTGAGAAGAGATGTTTACGGTGTGCCCTTTCCCACATGTGTTGTGCATATTGCTCCTGTAATTGTTTTAGGGCCTGCAGGTTAGAATCCGACGGATTTTGGCTTGCCTCCCAATCCGCCCCAGCCACCTTAGCTTCAAGCACTGCTGTGGCAGCCCTGGATCTTTGCTTGTGGCAGACGATCTGAGCATTAAGGACCCCTCTAAGATATGCCTTGAGTGCTTCCCAGAGTGTAAGTGTGTCAGTAGAGCCAAGGTTGGCTTCTAAAAAGGTATTGATTGCATCGTCCAGGTCCTGCTGATTATTAAGTATACCAAACCAAATCGGATTGAAGGACCATCTCGCCCGGGTTGGGGGCTGGGATAGATTGAGTGGGGTGAGCAGAGGGGCGTGATCCGATATGCCCCGGGGTAAATACCTAGATGTTTCAGCTCTAGTAGCAAATGCCGTTGTAGTGAACAGCATATCTAGCCTAGATAGTACACTGTGGGATGTGGAATAACATGAATACTGGAGAACATTTGGATGTTGACACCGCCACAGGTCCAAGAGACCTAGCTCCTGCATAAGAAGCTTTAAGTTGGAGTTCCCCTCCGGACCTTGGGAACCTGCCCGCCTCACTCTGTCTATTTTGGGATTCATGACCGTGTTGAAATCCCCTGCACATATAGGGATGGCCCGGGGGAAGTCTACTTGGTACTTGGCCCACTCTTTGATACAGGTGTCTGCATACGGGGGTGGGATGTAGAAGTTTGCCAGTAATAACTCAGTTTGGCCCACCATGCAATGGAGGAACAGGTATCGCCCTTTTACATCGGAACGCAAATGAAGCATTTTAAAGGGGACTTGTTTGTGGACTAGTATAGAAACCCCCAATGAGTGATTAGAATAGGTGGAGTGGTACGCCCATCCCACCCACGGACGTCGGAGCGCCAGCGTTTTACTCCCAGTTAGGTGGGTTTCCTGTAGCAGGGCAATATGGGCGCTGTTCTGCTTCAAGAAGTCTAACACTAGTTTCCTTTTTATGGGGTTATTCATACCCCTGACATTCCAAGAGAGTACGTTAACTGCCATGGAGTCGTGTGAGCTTAACTATCACCCCGGGGTGTCTCAGGGTCCTAATCCCCGGCTTGGTTATGCCTACCCGCGGCATATCAGTGTAACCCTGCCTTGAGCATTTGACATTTACAACATTTATAACACAACATTTGTGAAGTCCCCAACAACCCCTTCCCTCCCTTTCCACCATTAAACGCAGGCAGAACTTATATCCCATACAAAAACCAAAGAGTTTCTAAATGCGTTGTGCGGACAACGCTGGGGGGGCGTAGGGCCAACTAGGCCTAAAAGAGCCGAGAGGTGGGTGCTAAAACTCAGGTCATCCTCTCTCCCGGGGCTAGGGGTAGCGGCATGATGAGGAGCTGTACCCCTGAGTCTACAGAGAGTAGTGTCCTGTGGAACCCCCTGCAAAATAGAAAAAAGGCCATATACAACCTGCCCATGGTGTCGAGTTGAGTCCTGTGTCCATAGTCCAGCGTAACCGGGCAGTATTGTAGTGGTGTTGTGAAGGGGGCCTAGATGGTTGGGGAGAAGCCGGGACCATCCTCGTAGCAGGGGGCCAGAAACGGGATATGAAGGGTCCAGGTGGGACGGCAAAAAAGGAAAGCCAACAGGATAGTGGGGCAAAGGAAAATAAAAAAGGCCAAAAAAAGTGAAGAACAAGGTGCCAAACCGGCGGTGCTGTGGAGTCGTCACGACGCCCGTCAGTGAGGATCCCTCAGCCGTGGGTCGTCTCAGGGCTTGGCGTTGCGGGAGTCGAGCCAGTCGTTCAGATCCTTGGCTGAGATAAAGAAGTGGTTGGAGCCTTCAGCGGTAACACGGAGCCTCGCCGGATACATCATGGTGTATTGCAGGTTCTCTGCTTTCAGCCTCCGCTTGGCATCCTGGAATTTGGCCCTCAGCTTCTGGACCTCCGATGAGAAGTCTGCATAGATAGAGATCCTGGAGTCCTGGTAGTGTAGAGTGTTCTTTTCCTGAGCCAGCCTTAATATGGTGTCTCTGTCCATGGCATTTAACAGGCGTGCCAGGAGGGGCCTCGGGGGAGCCCCAGGCTGGGGGGGTCTTGTGGGGACCCTATGCGCTCGTTCCACCGCAAAGGTCGCCGACAGTTTGTTTTTATCAAATGTAGTCACCAGCCAGTTAGTCACAAACTCCTCCGAGGAATTACCCTCCGCCCTTTCTGGAAACCCGACCATCCTTATGTTGTTTCTGCAGGCGGTTTTCCAGGTCATTGGTTCTTTGTATGTAGGCAGCCATTTCTTTATTCAGGTTCTGCAGGGCCTGGGGAAGCGGGGCACACGTGTCCTCAAGATCGCTGATCCTTTGTTCTGCCACGGTCGTGCGCTCGCGCAGCTTCTGGAGGTCTTGCCTGATAATGGATAGATCGAGCCGAATCTCGTCTGTTTTTGTGTTGATTAACGCAGTGCAGGCCTCCTTCGTGCTCTTGATCTCCGTTATAATATCAAAGAGGGTCAGCTGTTGCACTTGCTCTTGGTCCAGCTCGTCTTCCTCGTGGTTAGAGGTTCCGACGCCATCTTGGTTTGCTTTACCATCCCGAGCATATTTTTCCAGGCGAGTTGCAGCCTCAGAGGCGCGCTTTTGGGCCCGGTCCTGACCCATGAGTAGTCTCTGCGGTAAGGGCTCCCAGTTGGGGTACTGGTGGTCCGTGTTTGCGGGTTTGCGTCAGGGGATTTGCAAGGTTATTGCGCCCCGGGTACGGAGCTGAGCCGATACACGTCCTCTCACTTGCAGCAGTTGGCCACGCCCCCGGCTTTTCACTTCTAATTGGTTGTTGTGTCTACCATTTTTCACATTTGTCGTTCTTCATTAATCACTCTCTTTCATTCATTTCCTTAGGGATGCTCCTTTGGATATCATGCTGGAGGTTGGGGAAAACCTCCTGTGGATGAAATGGGGAAACCTCTTTATGGTGATGTGTTTGGGACCAATGCCTCAGATTTCCAGGTGTGTGTGTTTATCCCATTTATGGCTTCTTGCCACATCTACCTTTTCCTTATCCGACCTTGCATCACATATGGATGTGATATGGACGTATGGTGCTACCTTCATATAAAACTAAACAAATGAGAACAGAAATGCTAGATTAAAGGTCCATTAAAGGTATATACTTCTGTTTCAGTTACAAAAATTATACTCCAAAAATGTTTAGTTCAGTATTAAAAATCAATATTTATTCAATACAAAATTTAAAAAAGTAAGCATACTGACCCATTGATGCTCTGCCTAGGTGGCGCATCAATGGGTCAGTATGCTTACTTTTTTAAATTTTGTATTGAATAAATATTGATTTATAATACTGAACGAAACAGTTTTGGAGTATAATTTTTGTAACTGATATTTGGGCCCTTTTGGACTGGGGGCTGTATTCCAAAAAACCTTGGCCCTTAGGACTGGCCTTATATACGCAGCAGTTGGGCGTTATTAGTACTGAATACACTTCTGTTTGGCATAATCCAAATTAATAGTTTTTATGAGGGCAAAAATGGTCCACTAAAGCACAAACCAACAGAGGCTTGCCACCTCTAGATTGACAAATTACTGCAGACTTTCTCTCTGGTTATTAATGAATCTGCTGATCCCTGGTGGTGTTTTCAGCTTTTTCCCTGAATTGCTCTCTCTCTGGCTTATATACAAGTCTGGAATAAGATACTCAATATGAGCCCAGATATATTACACCTGGCGACACACCACACTCCAGTAGGATACGACTTGCTTCAAAGCCCTGTGTACAGGACATCAATTCAGGCCTTAACACGGGACTTCTTGATGCAGACCAAACTTAGCCGTGGTAGCTAAGCTATCAAGAAATAACAAAGACCCTCCCTACATCTCCAGAACTGCATAACAATTCCCATCAATATTCTTACTAGGAGAGGCAGCACTAGAAGCTTCTTCAGTCCCTGTAATTCCAAAGAAGTCTTGTAATACAGCTACAAAGAACACACTGGGCCAGACATCAAGAACCTGTATTTCAGAATGAAATGCTGGGAAATGAGCCTTTCTCATGCAAGGGTAAAACATGACAAGAATGACTTCCCAGATCCTTGCTATATAATGATTTCAGATTATAATTTATAATAATCAATCTTCCAGACACCTGAATGCAAAACTTTATTTCTGTATAAGTCTTCCAGACACATGAATGCCAAACCTGCTCACATATCTGTTTCTGCTTACATAGAGCAAAAATGAAGAAGAAGATATAGACAGAACCCCTTGGGGAGAACTAGAACTATCAGATGACGAATCCTCTTCAGAGGAAGAAGAAGATGAGAGTGATGAAGATAAACCTGATGAAACTGGTTTTATTACCCCAGCAGACAGGTATGCTGCTAGCTTTCATTTTTAACATAGATTGGTTAAATATGAGCAGGAGATCTTTGTTGAGTCCCTACAGTCATGCCAGAAAAATATTACATATATTTGTATATATTGCAGTAAAACCTCTACCTAAAAGAGGTTTACATCCTATATGTGCATAGTGAACAATGGATGACATTTAAATAATACAACCAATTGTATTCTGAACAACACTCATCTGGTTTGTAAAAATATACCCTACTGACCCGCAGATGGCAGTCACCATAGCTACATAGTAGTTAAGAATATAAACAATATTAGAAATTCTGTCATAACTGCCCAGTTTTAAAAGATTCCAGATATAACCTGTTCTTTAACATTTTAGTATTTTGCTCATCGTTTTGTTAATTCTGGCAGTGGTTTAATTACCCCGGGAGGCTTTTCGTCTGTCCCTGCTGGCATGGAGACGCCTGAACTGATAGAGTTGAGGAAAAAGAAGATTGAGGAAGCCATGGATGGGTAAGAATCGCTGAATTTGCTTGATATGCTAATTTTTATGTTTTACACTCTACAACTATTAATATTACTTAGATAAATTCATATATACAGTAATTTAATGTGTGGTAGTAATGGAACGCATTGCATTAGCTGAGTTACTAAAAGGTTTTCTGGTGTACAAATATGAGCTAATCCACAGCTGCCTACACTTGGAAACATTTTTCCAGCTAAGGATACTTTCTAATTACTCTGTGAAGATGAAGTTTAGTGTGTTTTGGACAGCATGTCTTGTTTGATTATATCATCTTATGTTCTGTTTCATTTAAAATTATTTTCTTTGTCTTCTAGAACTGAGACACCACAACTCTTTACTGTACTTCCAGAAAAGAGAACTGCTACTGTGGGTGGAGCTATGATGGGCTCCACCCACATCTATGAGATGGCCACGGTAAGAAGGGAATCCTGATGTTGTATAAATCATATTGGCAAAAGGGACAAGAGTATAGAAAATGTTTTTATGGAAAGAACAGAAATGAAAAACACAAATAAACTGTTTTAAAGGGTAGAGGATTTAACGGTAAGTACAAAAATCCCTCTTTCTCTTGCCTAGATTGGGGGACACAGGCACATGGGGACGTACCAAAGCTACCCATGAGGGTGGGACATCTGCCCTACTTGTGTTCAGAAAACCACATCCTGCAATGCTTTTCCTCCAAAGCTAGCTTCAGCTGAGGACTGCATGTGAATTCTGTAACTAAGGGAAAATTATACCTTTTTCAAATCTGCTCAGCAGACGCTTAATGGTGAACTGTTCACGAAGTACTGACTTCACGTCAGGCCCTTTAAATCTTATATTTGATTGAAGTAGTCGCACTATGACTTGTATGCTTGTTAGGCTGTCAGAGAGAAAATTGTTTATTAATAATACCCACAAATGGTTGATTTGTAATTATTTCTGTATTTGACATGTCTGTTAAAACCAATAAAAATGATTAAAAAAAAAAAATAACCATTAGGCTGGAGGGGCTCTAGAAAGAGAACCTTGGCCCCTGTGTGGGAAGGTTTTTGGAAAGTATCCTAACCACTTGCTCCAGAGCCACCAGTGTTAGTCCTCCTTATGAGGACACTAAAATAAAACGGAGGAGAGCAGGAAGTAGGCAGGGGATAAAGCCCAGACTAGGAGAAGAAGTCGCTTAACTGTTTAGTGTCTGCTCCCCAGCTGCAGGATCTTCATCCCCACGGTGCCTGTGTCCCCCCAATCTAGGCAAGAGAAAAGATGTTTTCAGGGGTAGCAAAGTCCTGAGAGGCAGCTGGTGGTTGCATTGAATGGATGGTATGATTTTTTGTTTTACAAGACATTAAGGTTATATAATGAGGGTGGGATAAACAGTGGCAAACATTAGGGAACATGATTTAGCTGAGACTTTTCTAGCAGTTCAGTAAATTGATATTAACTATATTCTTCGATAGGCCATGTCTCGCAGAGGTATCGCCACTGAGCCACAGGGCGTAGAAATCGCTCTGGCCCCTGAAGAATTAGAATTGGATCCATCAGCAATGACCCAGAAATATGAGGAACGTGTAAGGGAAGCTCAGGAACAGGTACAGAAAGAAGACTTCAGTGACATGGTGGCAGAACATGCAGCTAAACAAAAGGTAAGTTGAAAATGTACAAACCAAAACAAATATATGCATGCACATCTGATTATCCTGAAAATCTTTTAAAAGCATTAATGAGATTTGCCATTAGGCCTGTCTCACATAGGTATCCTATTAGCTTAAAGTTAGGTGTCTGTGTAGGCCAGTCAAGGTCTTTCGCAACTATCGCAGCAAATCGGTTCTGTGTTGGTCACAATTTGTGGTTTGGACACCATTGTGCTAAAACGGTAAAAGGCTTCTCCTAAACTGCTGCCACAAAGTTGAAATCTTGGAATTGTCAATCATTTTATGCAGTGTTAAAGTTCTCTTGCATGGGGCCAAGAGGCCCAAGCTATGAAGTACAGCCACAAATCTTTATTTCTACTAAAACAAACTTTGCAGTTTGCAATATATATTGAGGCAGGTTTTCTTGTCCATCAGAATACAAGTTAATAGAACAAGATGTATTACTACAAAGGACACAATTCTGCTGCTTCAGAATTGAGTGGTGATGACCTTTGTGCCAGACCAGCTAACACTTTGTACATTGTGATGTTAGACGTGTGTGCGAGATTTCGTCCATTAGAAAAAAAACATTGGAGATACCGTAAATATTGTATAGAATGATCAGATAATCAGCATTTATTTTCACCACTGATAAGATAGGATGTGCTCAAACTCCTTGCTTGTATTTACATATAAATAGATTACAAACTAATTCAAAGGAATTAGTAGCTAGACTTGTCTGCTATACTTATCCTTCAGGTATGCTTCCCAGACACACAAATAACATAACACAGCCCTCCAGCTCCAGACGCAAAGATTTCTCTTGCCGAACGACCGATTTTAGCGAAGTCCGACCAATCCTTCGAAATTATCATGCGGTTAGTGAGATTCGAACGATCAAACATCTTACGATTTTTCGGCCGACATCTGTCAGGAAATTGATCGGCCAGGTTAAAAAATCTTTATCGGTCCCAGTGCAATCTATCTATGTTTGCAGGGCCAAGGAGGTAGCTACCCTTTGTTTTCCTGCCAAATTGGTCTTTTTAGTTGATGGACAATTCGTATGATCATTCCGAGATAATCGTGGTCTCTGGATGATGATCAGATCTTTTAGAAATCTCATCTATGGCCAGCTTAACTCTTCATCTTACATCAGGCACGTCCAAAGTCCGGTCCTTGTGCCAATTTACACCGGTCCGCTACGTCATGAAATTAATAATAATGTGGCCCGCCAGCACAGTGCGATCAGGAATCGCATAGCCGTAGCAGTAATATTTGGGCACATTAATGAAATGATGTGCTACTTAGTCTATACTGCTGCCTGTGTGCTGAAGGTGTTAGCAATAGACATGTACTGGCAAGTAGTGACACTCCACTATCACATACTTCTTTAGCTTACTGTACAGGCATGTGAGTACGTCTATTGACACCTTCAGTCCTAAAGAAGTATGCGTGTCACCACGTGCCAGTACGTGTCTATTGCTAACACCTTCAGCAGCACGTCAATATGTCAGGCTGAATGGTCGGCCCCCACACATTTTCACCTCACCAAATCTGGCCCTCGTTGCACAAAGTTTGCACACCCCTGTATAGTTACAAAGTCCATCAAGTTCAACTCTTCCAAATGAAACCCAGCAGCCATACACACACCCCTCCTTACCCTCATATACATTATATATACCCATATCTATACTAACTATAGAGTTTAGTATCACAATAGCCTTTGATATTATGTCTATCCAAGAAAACATCCAAGCCACTCTTAAAGGCATTATCAGAATCAACCATCACAACATCACCTGGCAGTGCATTCCACAACCTCACTGTCCTCACTGTAAAGAACCACCTATGTTAATTCAAATGAAAGTTCTTTTCTTCTAGTCTAAAGGGGTGGCCTCTGGTACGGTGATCCACTTTATGGGTAAAAAGGTCCCCTGCTATTTGTGTATAGTGTCCTCTAATGTACTTGTAAAGTGTTATCATGTCCCCTCACAAGTGTCTTTTTTCCAGAGAAAACAACCCCAACCATGACAGTCTACCATCCATCCCTCTAACCAGTTTAGTTGCACGTCTCTGCACTCTGTCCAGCACATTTATATCCCTATCTAACTATTCATGTAACTTTTGCGATGTATTATTAGGTATAATGCACTTAAAAAGTACATTATAAGTCACTGGACAGATACATGACACACAAAAATACTGCCATTAAATGGTTATGGAACAACACTGTAAATATATTTACCTGCAGTGAGTGGAATGTCTACTATGTGTATTATCTATATGGATAGATGCACTCTAGCTATATGTGTATGTATTTCTTTGTTTTACTAAATACATTTTATTTCTCTTTCCTCACCTTTTCTACAACCTCCAGCAAAAGAAGCGGAAGGGGCAACCACAGGATTCACGAGCAGGTGGCAAGAAATACAAGGAGTTCAAGTTCTAAGTCTATTCCACACCCAAATTTTTCTCCCTCTTTCTTTTACATTCTTTTATTTCTAATAAAACTGTTAAACTAACAGAGGTTTGTCCTTTTTTTCATTCATTCTTTTAGATGTAAATGTATTATATGTGTAGTTGTGTGTTAAATGATTTTATTTCTTATAAAAGTAATATTGAATGGAGGTTGAACACCGCAATTGCTAGTAAAAGATCCCTTTCTGTGTTTTTTCTTTTTAAATTGCTGCTTTTGAATGTCCTTACATGGAATGATACATTCTCTGTGCGTGTTATTCAGTAACCTATAGTTACTTAAAAAACATGCTAATGAGACAATTTGATTTTTGTGACAGTCTGTTTTTGCCAGTTACATATGGAAGCTGTGCTACTTTGTTGCATTTTTACACTATCCTATTATGACACCTATAGTATACTGAAACAAGGACATTTATGGACAAAGTAAGAGGTGTGTGTGTGGGGGGGTTCTTTTGAAAGATCTATACAGTTTCTGAATAGTTGTAGTACCAGTTAAGGTGACAGTTGACTACTACTTGGATTTTAGTTTTGACCAAGCGTAGAAGTTATACAAATGTAGGTAGAATTGAAAGAGATTCCAATTATTCAACACATAGCAATATAGAAACAAACATTTCAGTGAAGGTCTGCACAGTGATAATATGTGTTTACTAAATTATCAATATGCATCTGTAATTTGTTAAGGAAAAGTAAAACAATTAATTTAAACATCCATTCTAACAATAACCCTACCCCTACCCAATGTTTTTTATTTTAACGGAGAAGGAAAGGCTAAAATTAAGTAAGCTTTATCAGAAAGGTCTCTATAAGTACACCAGTAAACCCTCAAAGTAATGCTGCTATTTCCTTCCATTGTGTACACATTGGCTTCTTTTTTAGACTTCCTGTTTTCAACATAAACCTCCAGGGCTAGGGCGTGAGCATGCTCAGGTTGCTCCTCTCTCCCACTCCCCCTCCCCCCCTGCTGTAATCTGAGCCCAGAGCTATGAGTGAGCAGGGAGAGACTCAGGCAGCAAGTGATGTCACACCAAGGTAATATGGCAGCTGCTATCCTAAACAAACAGAGAGAGCTTCTAGAGCTGTTTACTCAGGTATGGTAAAGCATTCCGCAGAATACATATATTGTTATAGCTTGCACTATTGTTGGTAATCTATTTGCAATAAACTGCTTCTGTATCTTTCCTTCTCCTTTAAATGCTTTTTGCAAAAATACCATAATAATGGTTGGTCCTCTTCCTGCTGTACCAAAAACGTGATAATCTGATGAGCTTTGCCAAACTCTACGTGCACACTCCCCAGAGGCTCCTAACATCTAATCTTCAAACCAGAAGTCTTTTCATAAATAGTAAGTAAGGTTTTTTTACTTTTGCGGCAGCAGAGGATTTTGACTCTGTCAGTATTGGTTCCTCAGCCGTGATTTATTTCTACAAGTGCGGGGAGCAGCAAAGGTAGCACCCAATAAAGCCATAAATTTACACTGTCAGTGTGCATGTTCCTTCGGCTCACTCCTTTGCTGCTCGCCGCACTTACAACAGTAAATCTAAGCAAAGAATGGAAGCTGTTGGGGAGCAGCAAAAAGCCCTTTATTATGGTATTTTTGCATTATGCAGGTTTTGTTAAATGGACATAGAATGTATTTTTACATTTATAATTTTTAGTGTTACTTTTCCTTTAAATAAGGAAAAAAATATTGGTGAATAAGAGGGTATCCGGTACAAAAATGCATCATATTATTTATTCTTAGAACCGGCCAATTCTGAAACAAAAGGAGCCAAATTAGAAAATAACAGCTGTAGAGGAAAATTACAGAGATTAAAACTTTAAAAAGTAAAGTTAAAAAATGGTGTAAAGAAACCAAGAACAAAAAAGTTGACATTTTAGAACAATGACAATGATTCTATAGGCTATACCCACTGAATGGTAAGCCAGTTTATCTGGAGGTAGATGACTTTGCATCTGCAGTACCCTGTACATTTTATTTACATGGTCAGCTACCAGCCAACAGCTACTGTTTGATAGGGGGACAGATTGTGGTCTAAGCACTCCATCTGTTTAACCCCATGTGGGCTTCTCTTTCCTCTAACTGAACAACTATAGTGTTGTGAGAATGAATAGTGCATTCTTGGAGATCAATAAATGTTGTAGGGGTAAAGCCCACAAAAAGGAGTCTTTGGGGTATATTTATCAAAGAGTGAAATTAGAGATCTACACTGTCTGCCGCTCTCCATTCATTTCTATGACATTTTAAAAAGAGTATTTATCAATAGGTGAAAGTCCCTTTGATCGCTATGCCTTTCAAAATGCCATAGGAATGAATGGAGAGCGACAGAATTTCACTCTAGCAGACTGTGCAGACCTCTAACTTCACTCTTTGATAAATATACCCCTTTGTGAGGGACAGGTGCTACCCTATACTCTACTGTGACCTAACCATCTTTTGGATGTTTGAGATAGGTGGGATTCCCTAATCCATCAGTACTTGCCACTTGGATGTTCCGAAAGCCCTCCCTAATTTCACTCCCAAGCTTGCTGCATAAATGGAGGGGTGTGACGTCCCATATGGAATCAGATGTCCATCCTCCCAGAGTGACTTTACCAGGCCCCAAGAAAATCTGACCAATACATACACCAAGACACAAATTTAGCAGAGTAGCCTAGTTGTTTTACAGCTTTATCAGATTAACAGAAACAAAATTAAAGGCAACAAGCTACTAGAGGCATTCTGTGGATTTGATTATACACCTGAATGAACATCATATACATTGAAGGAATGGACGGAGAGGGTGGTGGGCCAGTTCATATCCATATGAGAAGTCCCAGTTATATAAAGTGAATATCAGGTGTCCCATCTCAACAAGTTCTGACTGAGAAGACAAATGTTGGAATATTATTCCAAAACTTTAACAATCAAGAAAGATCTAGCACCAAGGTTAGAAACCGAAACCAACAGTTTTGATTTATACCAACAATTTCCAATTGTCTCTACACTGATTTTATTTGCTTTCTGGGTAGGTTGCAGTTACTCACCTTGATAGATTTAAAGAAGAGGCTATTGAGTATGGATTTCATCGTTATCAACCCCAAGTATGAAAAACAGATGTAGGGGCAGATTTATCAAGGGTCGAATTTCGAGTTAATGGTAGTTTCTAAAAACTCCCACAAACTCAGATAAACTCGAAATTCGGAAAAAAAAACCCGACCAATCGAAATTTATTAAAAAATTTGAATTTTTTAAATTCGGGGGAATAGGATCAACCCACATACTCATATATAGGGAGGCGTGCATTCACCATCATTTGAAAAAAACTCATATTACTATTAGCAAAGCATTGCAACTATTCCAAGTTTTTTACCCAGTGGCCTGTAGGTTCTGTGGAGATTTAAGCCAGCAATATACATATAAATAACTGTCCTTAGACATGACAGACTAGAATGGTAGAACAATGCTGGTGTAAGGTGATAGATAACTGGAGTTGCTTTGATTCAAGAAACTGTTTATCACACAAATCAGTAAACATGTGACTCTTTGGGCAGAGACACACGTGGAGATTTGTGGAAATTTAGTCGCCCGGCAACAAATCGCCTCTTCTTTGGGTGACTAATCTCCCCGAACTGTGATTTGGTGGGTTCCCTTGGTGCAACCGTCACTGGTAGCCATAACCCTCCTCCCGATCCACCTTACTGCACACACTTGAGCAGACTCACATTCAATCTCTCAAATACACAGACAAATCACACACATACAGGCACAGATTTTGCCTCTTCCCCAAACTGCAGAAAAGCAGAGCCATTTTCTCACTCTCACACAACACAGACACATCATCAGAAATCATCCCCTTGATAATAAAATACAGGCCTGTATAATTATATAGGTTGGCAGTGGAGCACCATAATGTACAGTGCACGCAAGAAGTATATGCAGTTATATAGCAAGAGGTCATGGTTCATTCCATTGGTTAAATAGTGACTGATGTCAGCTTTGGTTAAATGTATGTCCCTTTTAAGTCATCTAACATTACTACCAGCACAGTATCCACTGAACATCATGACATTTTAAGAAATATTGAGGAATGAATATGAATGCCCAATTCACAGTGCAACCTTGCAGCAGACACTGACACTGCATAACAGCCAACGTAATTGAATTTGAATATTGCCAGAACATTTGATTAATTTTATGTAAGGCTGTTTCAAAGTAATGTGCTAATTATAAGATCTATGGTAATTGTTCTGTGGTTGACCAGTCATGTGTACAGTATTTCTGCAAGCCTAATGAATTTAGTTTTTCTAGAACATTAAAATATAAACTTTGCAAATGGTCTGGAGTGATTGATTTAACTGCTTTGTTGACACTTCTATGTGCCAAAATAATTATAGATGTATTGTTGAAAGCTATTTAATGCCTTGCTGAAGTGTTCATTTTTAACTTCATTGGGTGCATAATTTAAAATTAGTATGGGCACTACTTCTGACATTTCATTACACCATAATATTACATTGTGATAAAGATAAATTCACAGCTTGTGGGTTTATTTTACCTAGTTATTTCCACTGTGGGGCTCCTGACTTAACTTGCCTACATATTTTCACTAAAATATTTTCACTAAGTGATTTTTCCTCAAGCTGAGTACATTGCAAGTTCCAGGTTGAAAACTCACAGCTGTATGGTACTGATCCAATTAACCAACAAGTAACAACATTTTAATTTCTGCCTGATTTGGTTTTTCTCTGTACAGTAGATTGTACCAGAAGTTTTACGCACCCATCCATGTTGATGACATCCTATTGGCATTCTCTAGTATTTAAATGTTTTTAGTGTTTTTTCAGGAGTGGTGCTCTACGTATTACCTTAAGTAAGCTTTAAAAGATGTTATTACTGAGATTAACTGGCCCCTGCATTCTTTATACCTCAAATTCAGACTGTAATCTTCTGTATTGTTGACACCTATAATCTCCCCTACATTGTTCAAATTTGTAACACCTTTATTGTTCACGCTCCTAAAACCCTGTACTGTTCACATCTCATACCTAAACTGAAAGTGCCCACATTGTTCACCTGTTCACAACTCAACAAAAAGGGGCACCAGCACTGTCACTGTATGTAGCACAGTACTACCTGTTCATCTTAGAGTGGTCCTGATAAATGTCCCTGTCTCCTGCTGTATTTTGCTGTCTCTATGCTCCCTGTGTGTGTCATACTCTGCCCTATGCTCATTGTGTGCCATACTCTGCCTGCCCTATGCTCCCTGTGTGTGTCATACTCTGCCTGCCCTATGCTCATTGTGTGCCATACTCTGCCTGCCCTATGCTCCCTGTGTGTGTCATACTCTGCCTGCCCTATACTCATTGTGTGTGCCATACTCAACACCCTATGCTCCCTGTGTGGTCTGTGCCATACCCTGCTTGCCTTACATTGCCTGTGGGACATGAGCCTGGTAGGGTTTGTTCTGGTGGTTTGTTAGCATTTGGAAATTGTTGTTAGGGGCCTATAAGGTGTTTAATCATGTGCTGGGGGGAAGGTGCTGTGGATTTATGGTTATGTTTTAACATGGATGTTTAGAAGAAGCAGGGCCGACTGGCACTCAAACGGATCCACAGGACCAGAGAAAATTATTTTATTTATACAAAGTAAAAAATGTATACTTGCATCTCCATTCGCCCTATGCATTTTGCACCCACTTAGTCATGGGCTCCTGTTTTAAACTTACATTTTTCACATATGAGTATTACTCCTGCACTGAGCACCAACCATTTGTTTTTTTTTGGAGTGGTACCACCATTAATGTGGATATGGTCTTAAAAGTTCTTGTGGTAATGTGGGTGTGGTTTAAAAGGGGGAGTGGCCAACACTGATTGCCATTATTGGCACTCCACCACATAGGCCAGAAAAATTCCAGCCCTCGGTACCACAGAAGTTGGATGGTACTGCTCTACGTTATATGGCCCCTTGTCCAAAAACCCCATGCATTCCAGACAATAAATCTGTACCTGTACCTGTACATTTATAGTTAATGTATCAGTTAATTTAGCAGTTGAATTCAGTGATGTAACTAGAGGGGGGCGGGACACGCTGCCGGGCCCCCCGCCCCCCTCCGTACACCCGGAATCACGGCGCATTAGCTGCCGGGGGGCCCTGAGGGGGTGCGGGCCCTGGCCCAATCGCACCCCCTGCTCCCCCGGTAGTTACGCCACTGGTTGAATTCTAATATTTGTAATACTTTCTGGTAAGAAAATTTTACTTGCAATTATGGATTATGTTGTTGAATATCTTGTACCTGACATTAAAGGAATAGTTCAGTGTGAAAATAAAGACTGGGTAAATAGATAGGCTGTGCAAAATAAAAAATGTTTCTAATATAGTTAGTTAGCCAAAAATGTAATATATAAAGGCTGGAGGAAACAGATGTCTAATAAAACAGCCGGAATCCAACTTCCGGCTTTTCAGCTCTATAACTCTGAGCTAGTCAGCGAATTGAAGGGGGGCCACATGGTACATTTCTGTTCAGTGAGTTTGTAATTGACCCTCAGCATTCAGCTAAGATTCAAAAGCAACAGATATGACCCATGTGGCCCCCCCTCAAGTCTCTGATTGGTTACTGCCTGGTAACCAGTCAGTGTAAACCAAGAGAGCTGAAAAGTAGTTGTGACTGACATGTTATACATCAAATCACTCCAGCCTTTATACATTGCATTTTTGGCTAACTAACTATATTAGAAACATTTTTTATTTAGCACAGCCTATCTATTTACCCAGTTTTTATTTTTACACTGAACAATTCCTTTAACACTATATATAAATATTACTCCCTGTCTTATGTTGCTTAAGCTGTGTCTTGTCTAGCAAATGGAACATATTTTCTGGTGCTACTCTTCACATGGAGACCTAACTGTGGTAGGTGTGGCTTTTGGCCTATGCACTTTCCTGGTGGTCATTCAGACTCCACCCTAAACTTCATTGTGTGCGCTTTGCAATAATGTAGTTATAATTCAGTAAGGTAAGGCTCTGGCCGTACACCTAAATGGGTTCAATATTTTTCTACAGAGCACAGTGGCCAATGTCAAGAATATCCAAATTAAGTTTCTATAGTTTGCTGTCTTACCAGTGTCCTTCCATGCTCTCAAATGGGTTGGCCCACAGTCAGTATATTGTTATAGTAAAGTTGGTGAGTACAAATTTCTAACTGAAAAGTTGTGACAGCTAGATGACCAACATATTAGCAGCCAGTAAAACATACACAAGCTTCAGTACATTTTCCTTTGGGTTTGCATAATGCCCTTTGTGATCCAAAACCAGGTGCCAAGTGATCCATAAGATCAGCCAGAAGGGGTGCATAAAAATAGTTTTCTTGCAGTTGTTTAGTGCCCAGAATTGTTTTATTCTTTGCCAGTTCAAAGATATCAAAAATACTTAGAAAAGAAGAAACCCTTTTCTGTGGCTATATTACTAAAACACTCAATGTACAATTCCACAATAACTGAATTGCCCTACTATAAGGAGGTATCCACTGTCTGGTATAATAATGAGATTATTCCACGACCATATACACACAATTTGTGTCTCACACATGTATAGTTCATTCAAAATTCATTATGTCAAAGAAAACCATTTCATGAATTCATTTTATAAACACCAATGCTTAAATCATTAATACTTGTAATGAATAAATTGATATAAATAGGTGCGGATTAAAATGCCACGTGTTTACACAAACTCACTAAAGTGCCAGTGCAATAAATAATAAGTTCATAAATTACTTAAAAAATGAAAAATTGATAATTGGCTTTGATTGAACCAAACAATATACATCACCCTAACTAATAGGATAAGAGTGGAAATCAGAAATAAAAGACTGGTGGAGCTGTTCCCTTAGAGCTTCTAACCTCTATTTCACTAATCCCTGGTAACACCACAATGATGGAAAAGGCAGAAGCCACCAGGCTTTGGTCTCAATTATTACCTTAAAATATGTAGATAAGAGGTCGCTAAATGGTTAAAGGCAGTTATGTGTAGAACCAAATAATGTGCACAAATAACAAAGTCCAAATATTCCAAAGGACAAAAACAAATGTTTGATGCTCCAAGGGTTAAATGCAAATTATCTGACAACTCCAACAAATGTTTCACATCCTTAATTTGCTGGTCCCAAGCAAGCAAAGTCTACTAATAAACTTTAAAGAAGGGGCACGCTCCCATTGTGTAAAATTGTGTCAGCCCCTTTAATCAAAGAAAGATATATTGTACTTACAATTTAAGCAGAAAATGATTGTTCATCTTTTTCCCAGATCCACATTATGTATCTCTTGAAGGTGCCGCAGCCTAGAAAAGCCATATGCTTTGTCCCCCTTCAAGACTTTCAACCTTTGTTCTCTAAACCTATCTTTAAGTTTTCTCTTCGTTTGTCCAACATATTGTATTCCACATTCACATTCAAGAGAATAAATTACCCTCATTGCATGTGATCTTTTGTCAAAGTGAAAAAAGTCCACC
Organism: Xenopus laevis; assembly: GCF_017654675.1. Taxonomy (NCBI): domain Eukaryota; kingdom Metazoa; phylum Chordata; class Amphibia; order Anura; family Pipidae; genus Xenopus; species Xenopus laevis. The sequence goes on along the minus strand of NC_054377.1, from coordinate 31,353,377 downwards.
TGTAACATCTAAACAAGTTTTTATTATGTGGAATAAAACGGAGATCTGGGAAACAGATTTAATAAACTTTATTGATGAACTATCATTTTCTGCTTAAATTGTAAGTACAATATATCTTTCTTTGATATATTGTGCTGATACAATTTTACACAATGGGAGCGCGCTCCTTCTTTTATGTTTATTAGTTAAATCGCCTAAACTGATAGAAAGGCTTATCATAGGACAATTAAATAATTGTACAACTGTACATTGGGTGTTTTAGTAATATAGCCACAGAAAAGGGTTTCTTCATATTTTTAACCTTAGTGGTTATAGAACCATCAAACTGTAATAATCCATGTGAGTTACAGTATCCTTCCCCCTTTTCCTATTTGTAATAACAGTTCAAAGATATCCTGACATTTAAAAAAATTGTATGTCATCCTAGGCAGGATTGCTGTAATGAACCCTGACGGTGGCTCTGTGCCCTTGACACAATTTCATGGTGATGACATAATTTTTCCCCAAAAACATAAAGCAGGACAGCCACAGAAATATTCGGGCCTGGGAATAACTTACCGATTAAAATATCCTTTTGAGGGTAATGGCCAGGTCTGGACTGTAGATTCTGGCAAATGTCAGAGGGGCTGCCGTTAGGGTTGCCACAAATACCGGCCTTCCTATATATTTATATTTTCTCCCTATTAATAACATTGGGGTCAAGCATAATTTTTACTGGTCAGGCCGGTGAAATACTGGCCAGGTGGCAACCCTAGCTGCTATAGACGTATTGTCACTTATTGACTACTGAATGTGGACCTGGTAAGGCAGTGCTGGTCCTTTAAGTGGTGTGTGCATGGTTCAGATGGAACATCCACAGACCATGTCAAATGTGAATCTAGGGCCTCTCTGACATACAAAATTTCACAAACATCATCAGGACAGCACTCAGGGTGGAAAGGGAGTACAGATCAGTGCAATTATATATTATAGTGCTGAATAGCAGCCTCCAAATGTTACACCATGCTTATGGCTACCTTCAGTCCAACCAACTGGGACAGCAAAAAGAAGCTGCATTTAACTTTATTTTCACCAGCTTGTAGACTGTGTGCATAGAAATAACTCGCTCTTTTCTCCCCAGTTCATATAACATCTTTTTTTAAAAAATGAATTCCTATGCCAGCTCTTTCCAGGTTCATATATCATCTAAACCGTAGCTCATAAACAATCACTCATTTGCCCTAATTTCTATAGTATATCTTCTCTCCGTCCAATTCGTATGCCACCACAACCCATTTATACCATGTCTGCAGGTTTATACAGACAAATACTGTATAAGGATAGGTGTAATTATTCTCCAGGGTAAGATGCTCTGCTTCTGTCTCGCTCTGCCATCATATTATATGCCTTCTGATTTCGCATTCTGATTCTGTTGTTTTACAGTCATCTCAAAATCTATTTTTTCTCTACAGTTACCAAGGCTCTATGTATTTTTGCATCTGTCAATGTGGAAAAGGAATGCATCAGTCCGAGCCCTTAAAGCAGGGATCCCCAACCTTTTGAACCTGTGAGCAACATTCAGAAGTAAAAGGAGTTGGGGAGCAACACAAGCATGAAAAATGTTCTTGGGATGCCAAATAAGTGCTGTGATTGGCCATTTGGAACCCCTTTATGGATTGTCAACCTAAATTGAGTCTCTGTTTGGCAAAACACTTGGTTTTTATACAACCAAAACTTGCCCCCAAGCCTGGAATTCAAAAATAAGCTCCTGCTTTGAAGCCTCTGGGAGCAACATCCAAGGGGTTGGAGAGCAACATGTTGCTCACGAGCTACTGGTTGGGGATCACTGCCTTAAAGGATAAGTAAACCTTTAGAATAAGTGAATGTAAAATTGATGATAGTGCCATTCTAAGAAATTTTGCAATGTACATTTGTTATTTATTTTGTTTTTATTACAAGATATTAAGAGATACATGTTCTGTTAACTTGAATGAATTTTGTTACAGCAGCTCCACCTGCGGGTCAGTTTCCAACCAGTTTGACCACCAAGTAGTCAAGGATGTTGCCAGGAGAAAGAAAGAAAGAAAGAAAGGCTGCTCTATTGTTTTTCTGGATAGGAAAAAACATTACAAACCTTTTCACTTCTTTCATAAGCAGAAAAACATCAGAGCAGTCCTTTCTTTCACCTGACAACTTCCTTGACTACTTGGTGGTCAGACTAGTCAGAAACTGACCAGCAGGTGGCGCTGTTATAACAATATTCATTCATATTACATACATGTATCCATTAATATCTTGGAATTAAAATAAATAATGAATGTAAATTACAAAAGTGTTTAGAATAGCACTATCATCAATGTTACATTAACTTATTTTAAAGGTTTACTTATCCTTTAAAAAATACTTTAGCCTGTTCCCTGGCCTCCTGGAAAAGTAAGATTTTTTACTCAGAGCTTTTATTGCGAATAGTTGTCAGTAAACACCATTCTTCTATAAACAGAAACTCGAAATATAAATGCTTTTATTTTTTTTTTATTTGACCCCAAAAAATAATTACAGCAAAAACAAAAATTACAAAATTGTATGCTGCACCAATAAAAAAAACCTTCTTTCATTAAGTTCTTTTTCATGCATAGCTTTTTGGAAAATTTTCTGAGCTTAACCAATCATAACGTTACATCTGTATGTGTAAAGTATAACATATGGGTACAAAGGAAAATGTCTTCAACTGCGTTTAATACAACACTCCCTGCGTTTCACGAATTAACTCGGCAAGATAACAAATTCTGCAACGTTTTCTAGATCGTCCACACACCATTTTTGGCCGCCCCACTTCCACGCCAACAGCTTACATTGCAGCCTATAGAACTCTTCTAGTCTCTACGTCTCGCTCATCATTGGTTAAAACGCGACAGAAGGCGTGTCGCAAATCCCGTGACCAAACAATTTTTACACAGCGGCGCGGCCCCATATCAGCTACTGACGTCAGTGATGGAGCATCGCCCATAAACACCAGTATCCTAACTTGATTGGTCTAGAGAGGAAGGAAGGCATCGTGACAAACTAATGTTATGACCGTGATTGGTTAGTCCGCGCCCTGTCATGTGCACTCCAGATTATCTTGTGATTGGCTGAGAGCTCAGCTTCCTCCTGTCTACTCGCAATGTCTGAGCGCTCTCTTTCGGCTGGGCTCTTGGGGGCCACTGTCGCCCCGCCGCCTATAGGCCCCTGCTTAGGCAATGACGTACCAACCACTGTCCCTCCTCCTGCTGCAGGAGGTCCGGTTCGAATGAACTTGTACGCCACTTGGGAGACAGATCGAGGAAGCGCTTCTTGCGTACCCAGGTTTGATGTCATCACGTATTGACATAACGTTTGACCCTTAACCCAAAACAGCGGGGTATTTGAAGTGATTATTTGGCAAGGGAACTATTGTATGGACATTTTAGTGCTGTTTTGCACCCCATACAGAACTTACATTTCTTCCAGTTATTTAATTGGCATATATCCTGACCTGGACAGTTAGTTATAAGGGTTTTTGCCGAAAAATATTGAGTTTTTAATGTAGAATTCAGTTGGCTGATTAGAGCATACCTGCCAACATTTTGGAAATAGAAAGATGGAAAAAATTTGGTGCGCTGCAAAAATGTTGACCACGCCCACTTTTGTGGTGCACCGTGTTAATTTTACAAAATTTGGCAGGTTATGAAAGTTTGAATACATTTCTGTGGTTTTATGTTTTATTAGAGTTTTGCGAATAGGGTCGCCACCTTTGCTGATGGCTGAACCTGAACATGGGGGGTGGGGCATATAGCATTGGGGGTCGGGCAGTGATGTAGGAACAGGTATGATGCCATCAGAGTTGGGCACAATGATGTCGGCGGAGGTATGACACCTGGGCGAGGCTATTGCATCACTTGGATTCAATTGGCTGGATTTCTATCCAGTTTTAACAATGTTTAAAGTGTTGGCAGGCAAGGGCTCAGACTGTCAAGTAAGTACGTGGTACGTTCTCTTACAGCTGAGCCCTTCGCTCTGCATCGGGGGCTTTTGCCACCTTTGCAGATAGTCAGGACAACCTCCTGGGCAACGAGGCTGGGGGGCTGTCACGTCCAGGGTCGATCATGGCCCCTCCGCCGCCTGAGGCAGCAGCAGTTGCTGCTGCTCCCCCTCCCCTGGAAATTCGCTCTTAAAGTACCAGGAGCAGCATTTTTGCTGCCCCTGGTACCTAAAGGGGCACTGCCACCTGAGGCGACAGCCTCAACTCGCCTCATTGGCGAAGCACCCCTGGTCACGTTGATCCTGTGATGGGATTGTTGCAGGGCCGACCTCCAGAGCAGCAGCAGCACACTTGCACACACTTTCATACACTTGCATACATTTATACACTTACACACACATTTTACTAAAGCCTATTTTTATTTTGTACACTTCTGTTGCCTTTTGCACACTTATTCACACATATGTGTGTATATATATATATATATATATATATATACACACACACACACACACACACACACACACTCGGTCAACTTTTATAAGTGTACACACATGTATACACAAAAACTCACAAGCTGTTTTTTTATGTATTCATTTTACTCTTAACTTTTTTTTATCTAAAAACTTTATTTTAGCAGCGTGACAATTGGATCACGTATTTTGACCACTAATTACGGTGTTGGTTAAGCTATTTTGTTGTTTCATTGGTTTCGGTAGTTTTTGTAGTTTTTTTACAATTGTATCCCTTCAGTATTGTTCCTTATGTGTTTTTTAGCATAGCTTTGCAGTTTAGTGAGATAAATGCAGCCAATTGCAACATTTTTAGGTGATTTTCATAAATGTCATTAAAACCGCTGACTTTAACGTAGCTTATGGTAGTTTGGAGTAGAAAGACCTAATTACCCATTTTAGATTCTTCAGAATGTGTACTTTACAAAAATATATGGTTTTGGGGGGTCTTTATGCTGTTAGCACGGTCTTATGGCACATAATATGCAGTCATGGTCTTTGTTCACAGAAGGCGAATCGGCAGAGGTGAAAATTTATATGCACTACTGTTATTTCGAGTCCGCACATGCCACCTACTTTGGTTTATCTATGCATATTGGGCATAAAACTGTTCCGTAGACCCTTGGAGTCAATATTTATGGTGTTTTCCAATTGTAAAATAAATTTGCACAAGGTAGATTTTGGGGTCTTTACATGCCATGTACTTCGATAAACCTATGTACATTGGGCATCTGTGTTTTATCTTGTTACCTAATAGTATGTGGAAAGTAAGATGTCGCAAGTTAGAAATTTGAGGGGATTTTTTGAAATGTCATCAAAATGACCAGTTTTAGGAAAGGTTTGCAGCTTGGTGTTTTGGAGTAGAAAAACATCCATACCATATTTGGTTTCAGGGGAATGTGTACTGTCCGAAAACATATGGTTGTCTGGGTGAACATACTTTTTTTCTATCTTTGCCCCCCAAAACTATGTAAATGTGCTGATTTTGACTACATTTTGGGGCCCCTATATGCCACATGCTTAGGTTAACCTATACTTATTGTGCATCAAACTGTTCAGTGGACTCCTGGAAATCATATTTAGGGTGTTACATTGGTACCTAATGATGTGGGCGAAATATGATGCTGTAGATTGGAAGCTTTAAGGTCATTTTCTATAAAAAATTATAATTTTAGGAAAACATTGCAACTTGGTATTTTGGAGTACATAGATATATTTACCCATTTTTGATTTGCCAGAATCTGCTCTCTCTAATAATACGTAGTTTTCGAGGGTAATCCTACTGTTAGTGGAATGTTTGGCCTTGAAATTGGAAGTATCCCATTTTGTGGAGTGGTGGTTTGGAAATTTGGTAGTGTACTGCCTGGAGATTTTGAGCTATACAAGTGAGAAATCTCCATAAAACCATATATATTTGGTATTGGCGCATTCAGGAGACATTGAACTTTCCAAATCTGCTGTGTTCTCATATATAAAATAAATGATGTTACTGATATATGTGATTGTACTATGTGAAACATGATTTTTTTCATTTTATTAGATACTCAGAAGCCTATGGGGCAAATTCACTAAAGCGCGAAGTGGCTAACGCTAGCGTGACGTTATTTCGCCGGTTTACTAACGGGCGCTGGCGTAAATTCGCTAGCGAAGTGGACCTACTCTAGCACTACTTCGCACCCTTACGCCAGGCGAAGTTGTGCTATGGAGAAGGGTCAAGTACGCAAATTCACTAACTTGCGCATTTTACTCTTGCGCCAGACTTGCCTTCGCCACCTGAGACCAGACGAAGTGCAATAGAGTAGATAGGGCTTGCTTCAAAAAAAGTTGAAATTTTTTCAAAGCCGAAAAAAAACGCTGGTGTCTTTTCCTTTTTTAAGGGTGATGGGCTGAAAAAGATCGTAAATTTTTTAGGGGGTACCCTCTTTCCCCCCTACATTTCCTAACATATGGCACCTAAACTATATAGTGGGCACATGTATAGGGCAAAATAACAACTCTATTTTATGAAGCTTTCCCAGATTGTGTAGTGTAATGTATTTGGTGCTACATATACGTCCATTGTACTTTAAAGGATAAGTAAACCTTTAAAATAAATTAATGTAACATTGATGATAGTGCTATTCTAAACACTTTTGTAACTTACATTCATTATTTATTTTAATTCCAAGATATTAATGGATACATGTATGTAATACGAATGAATATTGTTACAACGCCACCTGCTGGTCAGTTTCCGACTAGTCTGATTACCAAGTAGTCAAGAAAGTTGTCAGGCGAAAGAAAGAGACCTGCTTATCTTAAATAGTAACAATTGTTTCTTTGCTTATTTTAAATTGTAACCTGACACATTTACTGGGCTCTCTGCCAAAGCCAATTACATTTCAGAAACTTTGTATCTTTTTCTGGCTGTTCAGTGCAGGAGATCAAAAAGAAACTTGGAACATATCAGTAACAATCCGGGACTGCGGATTGAGCTGTCAAAATCTGGACTGTCCCACGAAAAATGGGACATTTGGGAGGTATAGATTAGAGTGTATTTAGTGGTTGTATCCATGTGCAGGATGGGACAGCCATTTATAGTGGCAGTCCTATTTTGAAATGCAGAAATCAGACTATAACAATAACATCAGTGGGTGGGCCAATGACTTTGTCACCTGCCAGTCGACAATTGAAGGTGGGGTTAGGTTATGACATCTGCTTGTGACAAATGGGGGTGATGCTGTGAAATCATAGGAGGGGGTTGGCCAGACTTTTGTTCAGGTTTCATGATGTTAAAACTTGGATTGAAAGTTTTATTCTGAATAGACTCTGAAAAACCAAGCATTTTCATTCAAAGTCCGGCTCTAGAATCCACTACGTTTAATGAACACATGGACCAAAAGGTCTACTGTTTAAGATCCTATAAAGAGATTTTCCAAAGGAAGGAACTAAACACCAGTGGGTGCCAGTGAAAATGTAAAACTGTGCTACCCTCTGCTGTTCACAAACCACTGAATGCTTAGAACCCACCATACCCTTGTCATTATCTCATACTGCCTTGGTGCAGTTGGACCCCCTGCCTCGGTGCAGTTGGACCCCCTGCCTCTAGAGTGATTTCACCACTGGATGCATAAAATCATGGATTCATTTTGAGATTCAGCCATATACCAGCACTTTATATTGCTTTTAGATTCAGCCAAATCCTTAGAAACTCGGCTTCAAATCTCCGGACTACTGAACACAACAATGTTTTAAATTACACAATTTATTTTTCTGATATTTTAATATTAAAATAATGAACTTGGTGTAGCCATTTACAGTATGTTTACCTTATAGAAGGTGTCACTTTATGCATAAATGTAGGCATCTGTAGTTCCATAATCTGTAGTAGCTAGCCAAAGTTGTCTCTTTTGTTCATAATGGTTAAAATGCTGAACATAGCAACAGAAGCAAAAAAACTTCTGTGAAATGGGACATTGAGAAATCAATATACTAAGGGTAGGCAAGTATATTGCTTTGATATATGTGGAACAGCATGACTATTCTAAATTGTCTTCATTAACTCTCTTGATGGTTTTTGGCAATACGGCCTCTGGTCACTCCATGTTATTTCAAGTCTATGAGCTTATTTCCACATTCACAAAAGAGGCAGGACCTACATCTTTGAAAGTCACTCAGAACTTACATCATCTTATACCTCAATAGTTGTATGTCTCCGATCAAAACTTATTATCCATAAAATGTTTTTGAATTCTATCCTAAAGGTAACTTCTTCTAAAACGAAGTTTTTGAGCTCTAATGGAAGTCTTATGTATTTCTGAAACTTACAGGGCATCTTGAGATTGCCATTGATCCATTTGCAATGAATCTAAAGAATGAAATTCTTTATTTTCATTTCAGGGGTTTTTCCTTTGGCCTTTCTGCTGCTCCAAGCATTTTAACAGATCATGGTAGTCAAATGTTCTTACTAAGGCACCAGGGGTTTTATAATACTTATATGGATGATCTCTGTTTAGTGTGGACTCCAGAATTCAACCGGAGTTGAAACATTTCAACAATTCAGTCCTTGGGATGGGAGGCCAGTTGGTAAGGAACCTGGACTGTTGTTTAGTGAAGGCTTTTCTCACACAGGAGACAAGTAGTCATCTTGTATCTCAAATCAGTACTCTATTCATAAATTACCAAGATCAGTCAGGCTATGGCCCTTGTGGGTTAATTGAGTGCCTTTGAGGCCTTTCTTAGAGATACTGAGATGAGACTCTGTCCAAGTCCCTCAAGAAGCCTCAGCCAACCATAACAAACCACAAAGAAATGCCAACACACTTGAGTGGTTCATTTGAACAATAGGTCGGCCCAAGGACAAGCTAATTGCATCAAACTAAATATTATTTTTGGCAGTGTTGAAGGCTCCTGTGGAATTAAGTTGATCTGATCTGAGTTTCAGGAGTAAAAACAACAATTTGTTTTGTGTGCTGTTTTCAGAATCTGTGTGCACAAGTACTAAGTCTAGAGGGGGGACATTGCTAAAAGGTTTCAGGGAGCTTTTAAAAGAGGATCCAGTCAGGCTTCACCACAGCTGTCCTGTTCTTTTGTCACATTTCTGGGCTTCTGAAAAATACGTATATACCAAAAAAAGACTGGCACTCAAGAAGCCTCATTGGTCACCAAAAAGTATAGTGAAATTAGTATACAGTAAGTATACTGCACAAGCACATAAGGCAGATGAGATGTATTAATAAAGATATTTAATATACCTATGACGGAGTGCTCTTGGAGCATGTAACTCGTAAGGGGTTGAGATGTAGTAATAAAGATTTTTGTTTTTAATATACTTTATGGTGGTCTATGTGGCTTCTCGAGTGCCTACCCCTCGATTGTATATATGGTTTTCTGCTACCCTTGCTGAGGGTCTGGGGCTCATGCATCTGGACCACACTCTACATTTGGTGGGTTAACATCTCAACATATTGACTGTGAGTTACTTATTATGGTATTTGAATTTAATTTCTTAAAAATGTGGCACTAAAAGTACCAACTAAACAATCGATTTTTGGCCCTGCTGACGAGTGACAAAATCCTGTGAATTGGCTCTTTATTGACTTGCATGATAATCGACTGGACCCTGCCAGTTAACTTGGAGTCAGCTGATTATATATCAGAAATGGTCACAGCCATGTTTCTGATTAATAATTGCCATGTGCATCATGTGAATGCACTGGATGGATCCAGGTGATTACCATACAAATTGAGGGGTAGCTCCCAGGCCTGTCCTCTAAGCTGGAAATTGCACAGGGGGCCTGTATTAGAGGAATACTTCATTAGTATGTTTGTCTTTGTTTTCTTACCTGGTTCAGCTCTCCTGTCTACAGCTGATGGCACATGGGGCACTTTGAATTGACATGGTCAACAAAGAGGCCATATATACTTTCCCATTTGTATTAATTGAAATTTCCATATCTAAAACACTTAACATGCAGCAAATGTAATCTCGTGAAAAATTATGCTAGTTCATCTATTTTAAGGTGCTTTACATTCAACAATTTGAATTCATACAGTTGAATGAATAAATAAATATTTTTTGTTTTTTCGACTTTTTGTCGCATACAGAAGAGGCCATCTCTCATGCGTAACAAAGTAGGTACCCCTGTGCAATTGACCTCATCATTTGTACTATAGAACCAGTTACCGTTTTTTGGGGTAAAAACAACAAAACAATCGGAGCACAGGACCGTATTTACAAGAGCACACATGAGAAGAATATACAGTACATTGTGTGTGTGTGTGTGTGTGTGTGTGTGTGTGTGTGTGTGTGTGTATATATATATATATATATATATATATATATATATATATATATATATATAAATTCTATACAGTAATTTTATTTCTCAGTGCATTTTTCATTTAATATTTAACATAATTCATGTTTGCCAACTTTCAGTATGAAAGCAATCAATTTTGCTTGTTATAATACCCAATTCATTTCTTTATGTCCTCAGGCTCTTTTCTCTGACATTGAGAAAACTTGTTATGTTCAAAGACCTGGATAAGGATTTATCTTCTGTTGTCATCGCAGTCAAACTTCAGGTAATTAGGACTCATTATGGTTAAAGGGGTGGTTCACCTTTTAAGTTAACTTTTAGGGGCAGATTTATCAAAGTTTAGATGTTATAGTTTCTTTTTTTTAAATCTAGAATGACCTCAAAAATTCGTATAGTAAACTCAAATATCTAAAATGAATATAACCGACCCCAAAAACTAAAATCCAAGTTTTTTTCCTGAAAAAAACCTCAAATCTCAGGAAGGCTATAAACAACTTAAAATGGGTCACTGAACCGCTGCCATTGACTTCTACATGAACTTGTCAGGTTTTAGGTGGCGAATAGTTGAATTCGAGTTGTTCCAGGGTCCAGATATGATAAATCTCAAATTGGAGTTTGGGTTATTCCCAACTCTAATTTGTGAATTTTGACCAAAAAATTAAACTCAAAAATTCTGATTTGAATTCGAATTTCCAATTCAAACCTTAATAAACCTGCCCCTTAGTATGTTACATAATGTTATCTTATGTAATGTTTTAGTATGTTATAGAATGGCCAATTCTTAGCAATTTTCAATTGGCCTTAATTATTTATTTTTTATAGTTTTATAATTTAGTTGCAATTTTCTTCTGACTTCTGTCACTGGCTTCATATAAAAACTAATGTTTTGTAAGCCAACAAATGTATTGTTATTGCTATTTTATAGTCAGGCCCTCTCCTATTCATATTTCAGTCTCTTAGTCCAATGCATGGTTGCTAAGGTAATTTGAACCCTAGCAACCTGATTGCTTAAAATGGAAACTGGAGAGCCACCTGCAAATAGTCTCAGAATATCAAGGTCTACGTTATTATAATATAAATAAACTTTAAATATGTTTCCACAAACTAATTGATTTACCTAGGAAATATACTATGATTAATTTGTCAGGCATACAGTAAGTGCATAAAGATCTACGAGAAATAGTGTAAGCAATAAAGTCCAGAAGTAATTATAATAATATAATAATTATAATTTTTCATAATAGTGTGTATACAATGGGGTAGCTTGTAATACAATAACTAACCTGTAGGACTGATTTATATTTTTGGCTATTAAAAGACCAATAACCTCAAACAATGACAATTACATTTTGTATCTGTTTATCTAGAGCAGGGGTCCCCAACCTTTTTTACCCGTGAGCCACATTCAAATATGAAAAGAGCTGGGGAGCAACACAAGCATGGGAAAGTCCCTTGGGGTGCCAAATAAGGGCTGTGATTGGCTATTGGGTAGCCCTTATGTGGACTGAAAAGTCTACAAGATGCTCTACTTGGCACTATACTTTGTTTTTATGCAATTAAAACTTGCCTTCAAGCCTAGAATTTAAAAATAAGCACCTGCTTTGAGGACACTGAGAGCAACATCCAAGGGGTTGGAGAGCAACATGTTGCTCGCGAGCTACTGGTTGGGGATCACTGATCTAGAGCCTACAAATCAACAATTTCTTGGCAACAAAGGTTCTATTTTATAAAGGGAAACCTCAATTGTACATCCACTGGTTTTAAACTTTATCTCATTTTTTTGTGGTCCCATCTATAGGTTATGCATAGTACTTTTTCCTGATATTAATTTAGTTTTACTGTATGAGAGAGGTATTTGTTAGTTGTTACCTTTATTATATAGTTCTGTAGAGAGCCATGACATTTGACCCCTGTTTGGTGCAAAAACGAAACCATTGTATTCCTTACCTTTTTATCCTGTTAACCAGTGCTTGTAATCCTTTTTCAGACAGAATGGCTGACCTTGGCTACAGCAGCTTATTTACAGTATATAAACTATAACTGCAGTTTTTACAAGTGCAGACCAACAGTACATTACATATTCATTCATTTAAAACACTTACATTTTTTTTGATGTTACTTTTCCTTAAAAATACAAAGCATTTGCAATCTGATTGTTTACTTTTGGTAACTGTGGTGATGCTGCTAAGGGCCCATGCTAGTAAATCAACCACTTTAAATCTAAAGGGAGTATATATTAAAAAAGGAATAAGATTGTTCTGCGACAATTGTGTGCTCACCAACATTTTTTGCATTTTTTGCATGCACTGTTCTTAAGATTTCTGTTTTTCGAGATGTGGATATTTCACATTTGAGCTACCTCCTATCTGGTGAACCTACAGTCAACAGACAAGTCTATAGATGCAAAATCACTGTAGTAATCGACTGCTGGGATAATATTACAACTATTCAGTTCTCCCTTTCTGCCTTATTTTAAGGACTTTTTTGTTATCTTTAGAACTGAAATCAGGGCGGCTATTCAGGTTAATTTTTTCTGTTTTTTTTTTTTTTTTTCCCATATACCGTAACTGTTTTCCAGTAGCAATAGCTTTGTGGGGACGTTATTCTATTGGCAGCGAGGAGTGATTTAAATATAAAATGAGGGTCAAAGTTCCCTTCAAAAAGATGCACATAAATTTTAAGAACAGTGCATGCAAAAAATGCAAAAAATGTTGGTGAGCACACAATTGTGGCAGAACAATCTTATTTAATCTTACTATTTAATCTTACTTCCCACCCATGTATATTTGTGTACACAGCTTTTTAAAAATGCATACACAAGATCCGGAATAGTGGATGACACAAACCTTTCAACCCATATAGATTTTGATTTCTGTATTTTTTTTGAATGTATGTAAAAATGCTACATGCGCACATAGAACAGGAGTCAATACAATCATTAAAAAAAAGAAAAATACACTAGTTACAGTTAAGTGCTAAGTATTAAACAGATAAGCAAAAGTAAGCCCCATACCATATGAACCTTTGCATCTAAATTATTATAAATTATTTTTTTTAAGTAATAAACTCTGTATAAACAACCCCCCCCTCTTAAAGCTACTCTCATGGCCTGACTGGTCACCTCCTTCCTTAAACTGCGTTGAACATAAGCTGTATTTTTTGAACTCATACTGAGCCGTATTTATTATTAGTACAATATAGACTGTTCTAAGATCAGATTCATTTGTTTTCTTTTTCTTCGTATGATTTAGATATTTTTTCTACAGCTTTGTTCTGTGTTTTTGCTTTTTACTGGTTACTGCTAAAAGCACCATTTTAGTTGACATTTACTAATAAAACCAGGTTGCATTTTAAATTGCACAGTGGAAAGAGCTACATTAGGAAGGGAAACAATGGCAAATGTGAAGTGATCCCTAAATAATACATTGGTAGAATACCACTGTCCATGAATTAAAATGTAATGGTTAATGTCCCGTTTAATCCATAAGAATGGTCATGCCGTTCTGAAAAAGTATGTTTATTGATTACAAATCAATAACATAATTTATCAAGTGATGGATGGACAGCCATCATTCTGCTACTAAATAATATATGATAATCTTTTTTTAGGGCTCAAAACGTATATTGCGTTCTAATGAGATATCTCTGCCAGCCGGTGGTGTTTCAGAGACAGAACTGCAGCTGACGTTCTCCTTGCAGGTAATTTATTCTCGCGTCTTGTTAATGCATTGAAGTAACTTAAACAAAGAATTTTTCCTCCAACATCCTCTGTATCCTCTTAGTTCCTCACTGCTGATATGAGGATGGATTTTTTTGTCTATTCCTATATAATTTCTGATGGTTTATTTTATTTTTCATCCTAAACTCAATATCGGTTTTCTAATTTAGAAGGAACAGAATATGTTCTATAAGTAGATACCTTTACTGCTAATTCTTATCCATGTCTTCTATGCTTTCTTCTCTCTTTTCAAAATACCCAAAATTAATTGTATGCATTCCCCAGTATCCCCACTTCTTAAAACGAGATGCTAACCGACTACAAATCATGCTGCAAAGACGAAAGAGATATAAGAACCGCACTATCTTGGGCTATAAAAGTTTGGCTGTTGGAGTGATAAATATGGCAGAGGTGAGAAAAAACTGACAATAGGAGAAATACAATAACATGCAAAAGTGTATATCATGGAGAGCATCTTATTTTCTATGTAACTGTCTTTTTTTCTATCATGTGCTTTCCATTATTCCAGGTTCTTCAATTTCCCAGTGAAAGTGGACTAGTTCTCTCTCTGCATAGCCATGTGAAAGAGGTCTCTTTTCCAGTGGCAGAGATAAACATTCACTCACTTTCCAGCCAACCAATTGACCATGAAGGACCTAAAGCAAAATTGTCTGGTACTAACCTTTTGCTTAGTTATTGTCATATATAAAAGTAGATACCTAGAGGGTTATTTATCAAAGGTCGAGTTTGTGAGGTTTTTTTCCACCTTGAATAAACTCACAACTTGAATGTTTTTTTTTTTTAGGTTTTTTTTTTATCCAGAAAAAATTTAATTTTTTACTGAAATTACCCTCGAAAAACTGAAATTTTCCAGGAAAAACACAACTCGAACTTTAATCAATAACCCCCTAAATTGTTGGGTTAGTGATTTGTTACTGGTTATTGTGAAAGAAATCCCTCTTTCTATAATAATTACTAGATAAGTACTAAGGGCACATCAACAAAAGGTATTCTGGTACCTTAGTCTAGCGCTGCTACTGTATTCAGCTCCACTTAGAAGCAGGCACCTCATTGCCAAACTTGGCTTGTGGGCAGCAATATATATGAAGGTGAAGTGCTGCACCATTGTGTTTGATATCCAGCACTGCACATCATGACCTGAGATATGCGATTAACAAGTGTTGCTCAGGAAACACCACTTTCTAATGCATCATAAGAGAATTCTCTTTGGCTTATAAATCAGTACAGATTTCACCCCAAGGTACCGTACATGCCCAGATAGTTGATTAGTGTGGTTTAAATATGGAAGTTTCTTAAAACTTGGCCCACCTAATTCTTGAAACCTGAACAGATTTTTCACTAGATTGTCCAAAAAGATGTCCTCTCCATAATGTGCATTTTTGTTCCTTCCACTTCTCATATGGGTAAATGTGGTTGTGTTTATAGCTACAAACTTGTTTACAAAAAGCATGTTACCTGGCTTAGCAATTTATGTAACGTAAAGGAGGAAAGCCAAATTTACCTGGGGGGGGGGTCAGCAGCAACTTTCCAAAGTGGGTCAGTACATGATCCAGTGAATTTTGTTGTGCTCCCACACCTTAGTCAATTGTGCTTTTCTTTGTCCTTTAAAGGGGTTGTCCACCTTCAAACACCTAGTTGTTTTCAGACAGAAGTAACAAACTTTTCCAATGAGTTTCTATGTGTGACTGTTTTTCTGATATTGACGTGTACAGTGTAATTTTTCATCTTCTAAAGCAGCTCTGGGAAGGGTGGTCGCCGACCTGTAAACTGTTCTAATTTGATACATTTAGTTGATACATTTCTTATATTTGTCCCTGCTGATCAGAATCCCTGAGTTTCATTAAAGTCAACTGTTAGAATTTAAAGAATAGTCGCTAATACTCCAGAGATACTGAGAAATGTATCAACTGTATCAACTAAATGTTGCAAAATTGTAATCGTTTAGAGTCTGCACCTGAATTACTGAGCTGCCAGACTGAAACACCAGGGACACAAACATTAAATTTTAAACTTAGATTTTGGAAAAACAGTAAAAAAATAAATAATTCGTAAGTAATTGAAAAAAAGTCTTTATTTCTGGGGAACAATCTGAAAACAACTGAACTGAAAAAAGTGTTTGAAAGGTGAACAACCCCTTTAAGACATTTGTTTCACACGTGTTCAATTGTCACAAAGATTTTTGTATTTTTAAATGAAGAATGTTTAATGAGCTATTAATATGACATAGTTTTAAGAATACATTTACAGATTATCGCCTAGTTTTTTTTGTTGTTGGGGTAGATAATGTAAATAGGTATACATTGTTTAATTTCTTATGTATGACATTTCTAGACCGCTCTCCGGATATTGAGAATTATTCTGAAGATGAAGATGAAAGTTATTCTTCTGAGCAGGAGGGTAGCGATGACCCATTGCATGGACCAGTAAGAGATATATTGTCTTATTTTGTATTAAGCACTATTTGAGACTTACTGATATTTTATAGATTATCCAGTTTTTTTGTGGCTACAGAATATATTTTGCTGAATACTTAAATGTATATTCTAAAGTTGTCCTAGTACCTTCCTGGCCTCCATATTTCCCTAAATATAATGATAAAATTCATTAAGAACTATAAAACAGAAACATTATTTTTACAGCTATATACAATAACTGTCAGGCAAGAAATCTAATATCTGCAACTTCTATCTTGAAATGCAAATATGCTTGAATTGATGCTCAGTACACAGAAATAAGCTACAACCCAATGCTCTACACTCTTATTTAAAGGAAAAATAAAACCTATATTGAAGTAGGATTTAGATTAATACATCTAAACACCTTATTAAGTAAATAAAGTGACAAAGTATGGAACTGCTCCTAAATGAAATGTTTTGATATGTTTAAACACTGGGTACCACTGCAAATACACTAAATTCCATGGGAAACTGTTGATTCCTGGCATTTGAAAAACTGCTGCTTTGTAGCACAGGGTAAAATACTGCTTGAACTGCAGCCCTTGAAATACACTGTGTGTCTGCACCCTGGCTGACACATTGCCTCTCTGGGCAGACATAGGAGGGAGCAAGGCAGAGAATCAACTCTGTCTGCCAGTAGCCTTACAGTGTAAATATCATACATAGATTTGTATATAGAAACAAAACATTTGTCAACAACGTCAACTTTGTGCATTTCAGGATTATTTCTATGAAGATGAAGATGTTAGGAAAGTAAAGAAACCACGCAGGAAAATACAGACTTCATCAGCCATAACTAGGGTAAGGCTTTTATGCCTTAAGCACTTTTCTCAATCTGTTGCACAATATTAGAACGTAAGCATTTTTTTATTAGTCTCCCCTCATGTTATTTCTGCATGCAAATAAAGTCTGTGTTAGTTTGCATTAAAGCAAAATAATAATTTTACGCGGATAGATAGTTCTACAGTTAAGATAAGGCACACAAGGCCAAACCCTTTGCAGTGAATCCTTGTTTGTCTTCACTGTGTCAAACAATAAAGTCTGCTTCATTTGTATTTATTAACTTCCTGGCTCTGGTAATAGACCTAAATCTCTAGCTAATTCTCATTTTCTCTCACTTCCTCTTATATTATCAATCCTCCTGTACCACATATTTGTAATTGTGTCTGCAGCAACCAAACATTAAACAGAAGTTTGTGGCACTTCTTAAAAGATTCAAAGTCTCTGAAGAGGTAAGCACTTATTTTATCACTGTGCAAATTAATTAGCCTATATATAACTGTATTAAAGTTTTGTGAATAATAACTTATTGCATTTCATTTTGTGGCCATATATTATTGAAATATATTTGTCATTCCCGTTATTTTTGTGTGTGATTGAAGAGAATCTGTTTTCAAGAAAAAAAAAGTAATCAATATTTTGTTAAGTGTTAACTTAAGTTGTTGAAATGCTGCTAAAACAATGGGATTGTCATTTCAAATACTTGGTACTTTTTTTTCTTTAATACATTTTTATTCATTTTCAGACATTTATAATATACCGTATATACTCGCGTATAAGCCGAGTTTTTCAGCACCCAAAATGTGCTGAAAAACTCAAACTCGGCTTATACGCGGGTCATACCTCTGCTCTTCCCTCTGTCCTTCCCTCTGTCACCTCTGCCCCAGCCGGACTGCCTGTGACTGCCTGTGTCGCCGCCCGGAGCAGGTCCAGGAGCTCCGGGCGGCGCGTCCTTCCCTGCCGGCGTTCGCTTTCAAAATGGCGGCGCCCATGGCCGCCACGTGGGTAGCGGCGCCGGCCGCTACCCACGTGGCGGCCATGGGCGCCGCCATTTTGAAAGCGAACGCCGGCAGGGAAGGACGCGCCGCCCGGAGCTCCTGGACCTGCTCCGGGCGGCGACACAGGCAGTCACAGGCAGTCCGGCTGGGGCAGAGGTGACAGAGGGAAGGACAGAGGGAAGAGCAGAGGTGACAGAGGGAAGGACAGAGGGAAGAGCAGAGGTGACAGAGGGAAGGACAGAGGGAAGAGCAGCCAGGGTGGGGAGAGCGACAGATGGGGGGGGGGGAGTGGCAGAGGGAAGCAAACATGAAATAGGGGTGGCAGAGGGAAGCAAACATGAAATCCGGTCGGCGACACAGTCAGTCACAGACAGTAACAGGTACCTGCCCAGTGTCCCCCAATTGTTGCGGCTGGGTCACATTCACATTTTGAAATCTGACATGGGGCCCCTAGGCTTATACACGAGTCAATACATTTTTCCAGTTTTCTTAGGTAAATTAGGTACCTCGGCTTATACACGGGTCGGCTTATACACGAGTATATACGGTACACAGGTATGCTGTCCGTCAGGTTTTAGATACAATGAATATATGCAGAGAGATTTTACATATTTATAAATCATTAATCTGTCCTTATACAGAGCATATCCGTAACCGTAACAGTAATAACAAAAAATACACCAAAAAAAACAAAAGAAATACCAATGTAAAATATGAAAGGATGGCCTATCTTTACGTTTAGTCACCATTCCTATAATCATTACATGGTTGCCAAGTTTTTTTTTTTTAAAAAAAGGTTTTCTTAATTGAGTTTTAACTTTTAGTAAGAGTACAGAAGAAAGGAGAGAGAAGATAGAAATACATTGATGAGCATTCCCCTGGTATCCGTACTTTTATCATATCAGAACTGTACACTTTATGAGTTATTAAGACCTTTTCACACTGCCATGTCCATTTTGGGTCAGCAAGCCACCTGTCCCCAAATTTGCTAGTGTATGCCCATTTTTCGTAAATCAAATTTTTCCTTGGGAGAATGTCATCAAGCAACTTAATCCAGAATCTTAATGCAGGAGACTCTGGCGCTTTCCAGGTCATTAAGATGGCATACTTGGGGTAGTGCAGGATCTGTTGTAAGGATAGTATGTCACCTTGGGATAATGATGGTTCTTTGAAATGGCCTAACAAACAGAATGCAGGAGTTCACACTGTTGGCAGTGCAAGAGATGTATTTATAAACCCAAGGATTGTGACCCAGTATTGCTGAATTTTTTGACACTCCCAGAATACATCCAGGTAGGTGCCACTTTCTATATTACTTTGAAACAAATATCAGGGTCTTCTACATTCGTGCCAGTCTTTGTGGAGTCAAGTACACTCTATAAATTTGGTGTGAATAAAACGGTCTTTAATACAGATGTTGGTGTCTGGAATCTGTTTATGTACTCCCAGGCCTCCTCATCCAGTCATGGGAAGTCTATGGCCCATTTTTGACATATATTTTTAATAGAGCTCTTGTCTGCGCAGATAATGCTCCACAAAACGCTTTCACAAAAATCCAGTTGATTGACCTTTGCTGCCAGAATTTAGCCCAGGGTTTGTCTTGCAGCTAATAGAATTAAGTTAATTAGACACAGTTGGACCCTGTTTTCCTCAAATTCACATACAATACAGAAAAGGAAGTTATATATGCAGGACCAAAACTTGGTTTCCTGGGATCAGGTCCACCATATTTGTCTCCTAGTGCTCAGCTCTGAATAACCCCAGAAACAGTTACCTGAAACATTTGGAACAAATTTCACTATCCTAGCTGGGATTAAATATCACCTAATAAGCACTTTAGATCCTGCTTTGAGCAGAATCATGTTCGCAGTGTTTCAAGTTTAGCCAGCTTATTCCATTGTGATTGATAAATTGTGAGGTAAGGTGTAGATACAGAAGCGAAATTGCTCTGTATGGTGGTTTACCAGACAGGCACCAAGGTTCAAAGAATGTGGTAGTCTGTGACTGAGATTTAGTGTGCTTCCAGTATGTGTTGGTAAGGTGTATAATTTGAGGAGCCCGGTAAAGCTCAGATTCTGGGAGTTGAAAATTTTCACGTAATGCATCTATACTATAGTTAGCATTGAGAGTTTTCTGGTTAATTTGCAATCATTCCACAACTGAAAAAGCTTAGGCTGAATGCTTGGCTGTGAAAAGAGTGTCTGCCAGGATAGGAGCTGCAAGAATATGTGCTGAGCTACTTGGTCCCATAGTGGCAATGGGTGCTTTAAAACATAGCTTCCTAAATTTGGCCGTCTATATTATGATATCAAAAATAGGGAGTTTGCTTTGTAGGAATGAGTGAAAGAGTCCTCTAATTGAGTCCACAGAGCAACAATAATGTCACTATGTACTGAGGTTATGGCTAAGAGTTCTAGATAATAGGTATAAAAGTGTGCAAAATCCAGGCCTCCAGAGTTTCTGGATCTGTAGAGGATCATGCAGTTCACTCTCTGGTGCCCTCCACCCCAGACAGAGGAGAGTCATTTTGTTTTGAATAATTGGAAAAAGGCTATATGGCACAGGATAAATAATGGATAACCGATAACACCATTATATTCTACAGAGCTTATTTGCTATCTGCTGTGTAACCTGAGCCTTTTCTCCTTTGAATATCTGCTCACATTGCTACACAGCAGCTTATTTATATAAACAATAGTAGTGTTCCTGGCAGTTGGCTCTTCAATATTACCCTAAGCTACAACATTAATGCTCCAGCTTTACCCCACTATGGTGTAACCCCTATCTAAAGCAGCTAGAGTTGATCCCAGACTCTCAGCTCTGGGCACGATACAATATCAAATACATGTCTAATGTCATAGCAGACGGTAAACTCATTGGTTTTCAAACTCTAAAGGAAATTTATATTTTACCGAATACCATGTTTTTCAGATATCTGCAATTGAGACACGCGTTTATAACTCAATTTAAGAATGAAACTGTAGACATCACACCAAATGGCTTAGAGGCTGGGATACATAAACAGGTGTTAGGCAAGCCACTATCATATTTTTATGCGCAATTACAGAATGCTAGGGGTATCCCACTAAATAAACTTTGAACGATATGGCAGCGTGATATCCCTGAGATCACGCAGGAAAACTGGGAAGAATCACTAAACTTCATCTTTGAGGGAGTGATTAGCAGTAAAGACAGAATGACACAAATCAATTACCTGCATAGAGTGTACTTTACCCCACATCGTCTGCATAAAATGAATTCAGCCATTAGCTCGGAGAGCCCCATATGTCAACACTCCCCTGCGGACTTTTTCCATATGGTGTGGGACTGCCCTGTGATCAAAACATATTGGAGGGCAGTTGTGCAACTCATTGCAGCTAAAACTGACCTCTTTGTGCCATTAGAGCCCAGAGTACTTTTATTAAGTCAGGTAGAAGACGTGTCCCCTGAGGAGGGCACACTGTACATTAATTTCTATACTCTGTATGTATGTTAAAAAATCGATTGCACTAAACTGGAAATCTAGGGGTGGACCTAATATTCACGACTGGGAACAGTTAGTGGAAAAATCCCTACCATTGTACAAACTTACATATATGAAAAGGGGCTGCCCTGAGAAATGTAATAAGATATGGGGATTGTGGATTGAACAGGACCCTGAACTAGATCCACCTTGATTTACTAACTGAATACAATGTGCTCACAATATCCTCTACCTGTATACAATAATCTGGTGGGATGTGGGAATGCCACGGGACCAACTACTGGTTTACTACCTCTTTAATGTGTTAAACTTAACATGTATGGTGGATAATACTATGTGAGAAACAGATGGATTAGGAATAGAACTATTTCTTTTTGTTGTGACACGCTGTGAAATAATAGCATTAGTGTAAGGTAATAGATACACTGTGTTTACCTAGAAATGCTGAGATAGAACTGTATTGTAATAACTATCAATGATATGAAAAGTAAAGCACAAAAAAAAAAAGAGTAGAAAAAGGACAAGAATCCGAAGAATGACACAGACACCATGTTATTGTTTTTGTTGTTTATGTTTTAATTTTAAAACTAAGATGCTTACATGAAACAAATAGAATGGAACAAAAATTGTATCTATAACAGATGTGTTAACTGAATGTACGTTTGTTTCAATAAAAGAATTGTTAAAAAAAACAAACAATAATAGTGTTTCTGAAGCAAACACACCAGTTTTACCAGTGCAGGGCAACACTGCATTATATTTTTATTATTTTAAAACACATTCCTTTTAAGATCTGCCCTATTGACTGGGAGTGTTAAAGTAATAAAACAAGTCAGTTGATTGCCCAGATCAGCACAATCCAAGAAATGTGGTATTTACCCCAGCCCTCAAGTAGCTCAATGAGGGTCTTAAATATATAAGGGTAATTTTTCTGATATAATTGTTCCGGAGAGCTGTTAAGTTTAACAAAGAGTATGGAGACAGAGAAGGGTTGCCATTGAAATTTAAAGTTAAGGGTCAGTAATTTTGCTGTTTTCTTATATTAATAATAAAAGCCTCTGTGTTGGCGTGGTTGACCTGCAATCTTAAGAGCTTCCCAAATGTAGTGAGTAGATTATAAAGATTTGGGAGAGATGCCAACGGTTTAGTTACTCACAGGGTAATGTCATCTACAAACAGACTAACCGTGGGCCGCATTACTTGTAAAGATACCGGAAATATCTGCGTTATTTTTGTTATTTCTAATTGACATGTCTTCATTTCTTGCTCTTTTCTGTCATAGGTTGGATTTGGTCTAGATCATGTGTCACGAGATGAGATCCGGGAAGAAGATCTTGATGAGTTATATGATAGTCTTGAGATGTTCAACCCAAGTGACAGTTGTCCTGAGTTAGAGGAGAGTGAAAGTGTTCTCAGCACACCCAAACCAAAGCTCAGGTCAGAAATGCTACTCATGCTTTCATCTTGATTTTTTGATTGCGTGCCTTCAATACATTCGACAATGTCTCTAGTCTTAATTAAATTTTTCGTAAACTATTTGGATGTTTCTACAGGCCATTCTTTGAGGGTGTATCACAGTCGAGTTCTCAAACAGAGATCGGAAGTTTGAACAGCAAAGGGAGCCATGGCAAAGACATCAACAGCCCAGTAAGAGAACACTATTGAATAAAAGAAAACTGAAGATAAAATATTTTATATGTGTTACCTTACCCTCTTTATATTTGTATTTATAGTGGAGGCAGCTTTTATGTTTTTGTATAAATAGAAAAATACTGAGACGTGCACAAATGCATAGAATATGTGCACAATGAATTTTTTGACAAATGTTTAATTGGTTGCTTATATCATCAAGAAACAATACACCTTACCAATAAATGTAATAAATTAATTTTTAAAATAAGCAGAAACTAAAGCTCCAGGAAAAAGATATTGCTGTTGAATACGGTCCCAGAGGCTTCAGGTAGCTTTTGTTCATGTGTGAATTATGCAGTGAGATGCATAATGTCACTGGCAGGGGGCTTGAAGGGAACCAGACCCAGAAGGCTAACAAAAGAGAAAGGTAGCATCACCTAGTTTGCATAAGATTTTTTTTATACTGTTCTGCACCTTTGTATAGATTAATTTTACTTTCAGTAGGAATAATAAAGCTAACATTTGTATACAGGGGGATCTCTCAGTAGAAGTGAAGGTGGCTCGCCGTGAAGACTCGATGGATGCTGAACTCCAGGTATTAATCTCTGAAACTTTACAGTGAGCAGCTGAATCCTTAAAGAACTAAAGAAGTAGCTAGAAATGTTAGTACATGATGTTTTGTGCTTATGTACCAGCCCAAGGCAACCACAGCCCTTTAGCAGTAAATCTGTATCTCCAAAGATGCCCCAGTCGCTCCCCATCTTCTTTTCTGCTGATTCACTGCACATGCTCTGTGCTGCTGTCACTTACTGAGCTTAGGGACCCACTCACAATATACAGTACACATAGAATAGAAATGTCACAATATAAGGCTGATTAGTAATTAATACAGTTAATTACTACATGGCAGCACAGAATCCAGTGCAATTAGCATCAGAATTTAATAATCAGCCCTGTAGCATTAGTTTATATTACAGACAAACCTCATTTTCTGCTAGATAATTTGTGACAACCCCTAAATCCCCTAAGACCTCGCAGTGCTCCTCGCGGGTGGGTGCGGGTTGAGCTCTTCTCCTGCTCTGCACGCTCGCCACCTTCAAATGCCAGCATCCGACTTCCAGGTTCCGGTTTTATAGTCTCGCGTCTGCTCGCCCCACCCCTTTGTGACATCATTGTGATGTAATTGGCAGTGAGGGTCGGGTCTATAAAAGGACCCCGGAAGCGCGAGTGTGGGCGGGTGTGGGTTGTAGCAGGGCAGGTTACGGTAGAGTGCGGGTCAGGGAAACTCTGACCCGCACATCACTAGTTTGGAGGATGCAGGCTGAGGATAGCTGGCTGTTGATACAAAGTAACAGTAGTAGGCAGAGCGATCAGCAGGACAGCAGGGGCCTAGTCTTTGGGAACTGTCAGAAACCATTAAAAATCATGAAAAGTCTGCATACTTTTTAAATGATGTATATTGCAAAGATGCTTGAAATTATAAATTTTCATCAAGCTTAAGTTATGTTTTTGTGGAGTTCCTCTTAAGACAACCCCTAAGCTTAGCTTTTCAACAGCTGCTCCTAGCCCATTGAGTATGTGAGTGTTGCAGATGGTGACCCCCTGTGACATGTTTGAAGTCCTGGATCATTGCTGCTATTGACAAGCTGAAACTTTAGGCTGGTGCAATAAGTTTAGTATATAAAATATGATATTTTTATGGTGTAGTTCTCTTTTAAGGAAGCCTGTATACATCTGTGCATTAAAATTTCTGCTTTGCGTTGCAAGATATAGTTCTGTATTTTCAAGTCCAGTCCTAATCACTTTCTTTTGTTACAGGATATATCTATGGACTTTTCACAAGATGTGGATAGTCTTTCAGATTCCCTTAGTTTTGCTGTCCCTGAGAAAACCAAACCTATAAAAAGCCCCAAGTAAGTTATGACCTCTTAACTTCAATCTGAATAAACTTTAGTCGTTGTTAGTTTTTTGTGCAGCAAGATACAAGTGGGACAGCAGCTGGTTCTACAATTCTAGGAACCATAATCAGGTGTGGTGCTATAAATTTGGCAATCTGAGTACGGTTACAACATCGTTTTTATCTTAATATTAATAAAATGCATGTGTATTTATAAACATCATGGGTACAAGTAACTGCCATGAGTAAAAACTATAAATATATTAAAATTGTAACCTAAACTGTCCACTATACTCCCCTTAAAAAAGTATTTATTAGCAGTGTTGGTTAGTTTAGTCTTGTAGTTGTAACAAGTAAGTAAGGTTGAAAAAAGACACACGTTCAACCTTTTAGTTTTTTTTTTTAAATTAATTTATTAAATAAATTAGATGTTTTGGTTGTATTTGACCAAATCATGTTTCCATTTTTTGTTAGCAATTTTGGTGAGGTTTTCTGCATAGTTGTAGGAACACCTGACATTTATTTGGGATCTATACTGTTATCTGTAATGGGTATTTTACATTTTACGTGATTTCTGAGATTATATTGCTGTATGGAGTAATTGGTACATTCTCAGTTTTATTTGAACATATATTATTTTATGTGGTAGGCACTTGTACTCCTGTAGCAATTATTATAAATGCATATCATGTTAGCCATTGTCCTCCTCCGGATATCTAACACATTTTGTGCACTTCATCTTTCAATAAAAAGGATTATTACTATGGCTCATTGAGTTTTCAGCAGCAATTTATGAGTATTTTGCCCAATATATTGGAGAAAGGGAGATTTAAGCTACAGGGCATATTTTTACAGGTATTTGCTAATGTAAAAGCAGTTTTATATGAATGCCTAAAAAAGGCAAAGACTACATAGAATCTACCCACAGCCTCTGTGAAAAGTATCCATTTACTGTAGTAACATACCCTAAAGCTATTACTTTTAGGGCATGGCTGTTCTGCGTCCATGATGCAGTATCCATTAAACACAAAGTTGCATTTGTTATATAGAAGTAAATCTGCGTTTAGAGAGATTTGTGGGAGATAGAAAACTGAGCTCTCAGAATGCAGCACTTTATACTGGATTATGAACTGGTTTTATAAGGATTTGATACTGTCGAGGGAGGTTTTGTTACTTTCAAGCTTAATAAAATGCATTCAAATGAGGAAAGAAGTCAAAGTAAGAAGAAAGTTCAACATTGCATCCGTGTGTGTGTGTGTGTGTGTGTGTGTGTGTGTGTGTGTGTGTGTTTTACGATTGGTCACAGAGCAGTGTACATGGGAGTAATGTTACTGTACCAGCATGAGCTAATAGTGTGACCATTATGGAATAGGTGTTAATGTCCAGCTTTTGCCTGAAAGTCACCTGCAATATGAATAGCTACAAAGTTTATGTACTTGAAATGCACTTCCAGGGCCACCATCAGGGGAACAGGGGATACAACTGCCATGTGTCCAGATGGTTTGGGGGGTTTAGGGGGGCATGGCCGTGCTGAACTTGGATAGCCAGGCCCCGCTGTTAGTGAGCTGCGCACTTCGGAAGGGAGGGCGGGAGCTCCTGTGCCTGCATCTTTTTTTTTCTAACTGCTCTGATTTGTCAGTGAAGTGTTAGTCCCTGTAAAACCGCATGGGGATTGGATGGGTGAAGTTTGAATCCACTCCAGTTTACCTAATTCCCATGTAGCTTTACTGGGACTTACACTTCACTGGCAAATCAGAGCACAGAAAGCTGAAGATGGAGGCACCTGAGCTCCACCAAACTCTGCAGCTCACTCACTGCAAGGGGACCCAGCTGAAGTAATAAATGTAATAACTTGTAGGGGCCCTGGCACCAATGGTTTTTAATAACTTGTAGGGGCACTGGCCACCAATGTTCTTTTTAATAACGTATAGGAACCCTGGAACCAATGTTTTTTTTCTAATAATTTATAGGAGCCCTGGCCACCAATGCTATTTTTTTAAATAACTTGTAGGGTGGCCCTGGCCGCTACTTTTTTTTTTTATAACTTGTAAGGGGTCCATGGCCACCAATGTTTTTTTTTCTTTAACTTGTTGGGAGGCCCTTAATGTTTTAGCACTTGTGCCTGCGTGGCCTTTGTACTGATGAGTGGGGGGCCCATAAAATATTGTTGTGTGGGGCCCTGTGATTTCTGATGGCAGCCTTGTGCACATCTATTATAAACAAAGTTCATACATCCTAAATGTGTCCTAAATAATAAACTACCATGTATTTTTATTTTCAGTGTGACTCCCCAGAGCAGAAGGAGTATCCCTTCAAGAGAGAAACAATCATGCAAAGGACTTGGTGAAAGAACTCAAAGTGCAGAGAGTGAGAGGATGCAAGACAATGCACAAAACACACAGGTATGGTGTGGGAAAAATATCTAATGACTGTTTTTTTTGTGTATATGGGAAAGCTTGATGGATATTTTTGACACTTGTCTTTTGATGCTGCCTTAAAAGTCTTCTTTTGTTCTTCCTCTTTTTGTGTCTTACCTAATTTGCTATTTTACCTTCAGATCCCTAGAAAGACTCTGCTGGATCAGTTAAATCAAAACCTCTCAGATCAATCCCTTCCAGAAACCATAATCATAGTCCAAACTTCAGACTGGCAGGGTCAGGTAAGAAGAGGTTCTTTATTTTTTCCTTTAATACGAATTTCCCTCATATCCCTTCAGGCAACACCAACATAGAGAGATGCCCCATCCTATATGTAGGGAAAAAAACACTGCCCCTTTTTAAAATTCCTCTCCTATAAGAACCCTCTTCCCTCTGTCAGTTCAGTATTTTTTCCTACCTATAGGTTAGGACGATTTGCTCCGTAGAGAGGGTGATTGCAACAGTGTATCAGGTATAGGTTCCCCTCAAAAGATTGTTCTCTAGGAGACGAGGCGTCCGTATAAACCCGAACTTCTGGGTTTGTGGCTTTATCATGGAATACTGTGCTGGCCTTGCTTGCACCGGTCTATTGGTTCATAGTAAGTGCTCACAGCTATAGCCTTAAAGGAAAAAAATAAGGCTAATCATGGCCAACTTGTCTTTTTTTCAGAGATGGCTGACACTTGTCCTGAAAAGATGGAGGCAAAGGTGCAGTCTAAGTAAAAGCAGAAAAGTGTAGACTTAAATAAAGGTTCAGCTAAAGAGAAAAAGGAGCCTCAAAAAAGAGAAAAAATCTTCCATTAACTGTCCAGTGTGTAATATTAGATTTTCTCCCCTGGAAGATGAAAAATGATGTGGCATCTCCAAAAATAAAATGAAAGCCTGTGATGTGCCGCCTGCTTCTATGGAATAATTAATGACCTTTTCGAAATCTATGCTCAAGTAGATGTTTGAATCGATTAAACAGCCTGAACCGTCAAGAGATACCTGCTCCTCTGCCAGTCCTTTATATGAGGATCATCTGGCTATACATTTGGTTCAGGCACAGAGAAAGGTGAAATTTCTAATACAGTATATTTTTTCCCTCAGAAGGGATTGAAGCCCTAATGCTGGTGTTCAGGGAGACCATGGGCTTGGAGGATTTGTCAGAGCCTCCTTAAAA
The DNA here is from genome assembly GCF_017654675.1 of Xenopus laevis. Taxonomy (NCBI): domain Eukaryota; kingdom Metazoa; phylum Chordata; class Amphibia; order Anura; family Pipidae; genus Xenopus; species Xenopus laevis. The sequence continues at coordinate 31,324,520 of NC_054377.1, read as the reverse complement.
TCCAGCAAGTTATTTGCTGGAATTAATAAGTGCAAGCCGGTGTGTCCTGTGGATGAGGCCATTAAAGGCAAAATAAAATTAAAATGGTCAAAATTAGAAAGGAAATTGTCCTTTCAAAAGAAGTTTTACTCTCTCTTCCCCTTTGATGCTGAGGAATCAAAGATCTAGGATACACCTCCAAAGCTGGATCCTTCTATTGCACAGATGGTAAAAAGGACAGCCATTCTCTTGGATGATTGCTCAAGCTTAAGGGACCCTATGAACAAAAAGTCAGTAGCAGCCCTGAGAAAATCCTATTTGGCAGCTGCAATAGCAGCAGCTTCAGTGGCAAGTTCCCTGTATGTGCTCAGTTAGAGAAAAGTCATAAAAGGGGTGTCCAGAGGGAGAGACTGTTAGAAGATTTCCCTCTCCTGTGCTCTGCTGCAGATTTTTTTTAACAGAGCTGCACTTGTTGCTGTTTTGTCTTTCCCACCCCTCCCCACAGATTTGCAACTACATCTTTACCGGTACTAGAATTACAAAAAGAAGCAATGTTTCGGGCTTTGTTGCAAGAAGCAATGAGTATTGATTCCTGTTCCTCAAGGGGAAAAAGAATTAGTGGTGTATTCTCTATTCTTTTAAGTTCCCCAGCCCAACGGGAAGTTCAGAACTGTCATAGATCTTCGATTGAACAATGAAAGTAGCCGATACCTTTTTATGCATCAAACAGGGTGATCCCAAACTTTATTCCATGGTGCTCTCCACACTGTTCACAAGATCAAACGTTTCGGGACCGCATGGCCCTTCATCACTGCAGTCTTTTTAAATGATGTATATCGCAAAGTTGCTTGAAATTATGTTTACTTTTCATAAAGCTTAAGTTATGTTTTTGTGGAGTTCCCCTTAAGACAACCCCTAAGCTTAGCTTCTCAACAGCTGCTCCTAGCCCATTGAGTATGTGAGTGTTGCAAATGGTGACCCCCCTGTGACAGGTTTGAAGTCCTGGATCATTGCTGCTATTGACAAGCTGAAACTTCCGGCTGGTGCAATAAGTTTAGTATATAAAATATTGCATTTTTGGCCATATTAATTTTTAGGGTTAAGTTCTCCTTTAAGTATTTCTATATTAGTGCTGCCTGAAGGGACATGAAGAAAAATAATTCATTTTATCTGTCTTGCTCTTAACTAGATTCACACTCCCTGTTATTTTCTCTCGTTCTATAATAGTTTCTTTTTAATGTGTTGCCTTGTTTTGTTTTTATTTTCATTATTTATTTATTTTTTTCCAGTTTGTCGCAAATCTGTTTCAGCAGCATCATAAACCCTGTGTGTGTATAACCTGTTCTTCCGATGTGCAGTGCGCTCTGACTGCTATTCTTACACGTATTCAGAGACAGTGAGTATACATAGCCCTGGCTAAACCCATGTTGTATTGGTAAAAAGTCTAGTTAGTGTGAATTTCAAAATAGTGGGGGTTGTTTTAACTTGACTCTTCTAGGCCATACTTTGTTTTCTAAAACCTGGAGCAGGCTCTTAAACCTGGAGTAGGCTTTAAAGGGGTGGTTCACCTTCAAGTTAACTTTTAATATGTTATATAGAATTGCCAATTCCAAGCAACTTCAATTGGACTTCATTATTTATTTTTGATAGTTTTTGAATTATTTGCCTTCTTCTTCTGATTCTTTCCTGCTTTTAAATGGGGGGGTCACTGACCCCATCTAAAAATAAAAGCTCTGTTAGGCTACACATGTAGGGGCACATTCACCAAGCTCGGGTGAACGAATAGAGGGAAAAATACTCGAATTTCGAGTAGTTTTTTGTGCTCCTAGACCAGTGATCCCCAACCAGTAGCTCGTGAGCAACATGTTGCTCTCCAAGCCCTTGGATGTTGCTCCCAGTGATCTCAAAGTAGGTGCTTATTTTTGAATTCCAGGCTTGGATGCAAGTTTTGGTTGTATAAAAAACAGGAATACTGCCAAACAGAGTCTCAATGTAGGTTTACAATCCTCATAAGGGCTACCAAATGGCCAATCACAGCACTTGTTTGGCACCCCACGAACATTTTTCATGCTTGTGTTGCTCCTCAACTCCTTTTACTTCTAAATGTTGCTCACGGGTTCAAAAGGTTGGGGATCCCTGTCCTAGACTATCGAATTGGCGTAAATTCGCCTGAGTAGAATAATTCGAATAGATCGAGAGAAAAAACGCTGCGACTATTCACCCATTCGATAGTCGAAGTACTGTCTCTTTTAAAAATACTTCGACTGCCTACTTCGCCAGATTAAACCTACCGAATTGCTTTAAAAGCCTATGGGAAAGTCCCATAGGCTTGTTTTCCATGTTTTTGATCGAATAAAAAGGCATTCGATCGATCATTCGATCAATTGAAAATCCTTCGATCGTGCGACTATTCGCCCATTCGTCTATTCGCCAGCGCGTAAATTCCCAGAATTCACTATTCGATTCTATTCCCCAGTCAATTTCGAGGGATTTAACCCCTCGAAATTCGACCCTTGATACATCTGCCCTGTATTGTTAGTGCTACTTTTTATTACTCCTCTTTCTATTCATGTCCTCCCCTATTCATATTCCAGTCTCTTATTCAAATCAATGCATTGTTACTAGGGTAATTATGACCATAGCAACCAGATTGCTGAACCTGCAAACTGGAGAGCTGCTGAATAAAAAACAAAATAACTCAAAATCCACAAATAATAAAAAATGAAAACCAATTGCAAATTGTCTCAGAATATCAGTCTCTACATCAGTCTACGTTAATTTAAAGGTGAACAATTCCTTTAAGTAATATAAATATACTTTATCGCCTTAACCCAGTCGATTCTATTCTATACATGCAAGTACTATTTTCTTTGAAGCAAAGGTCCAAAATGTTTTCAGTTCAAAAGTTCACTAATGCAAATAGCTCTTTTGCACTCTTTCATCTGTTTTGTTAATCCCCTGCCATGTTATGTCACAGTGGGGGCACTCTTCGGGTGTATTTTAGCTAGCTAAAGAACTTTTATGATTAACTCTCTTTACTTAAATTGTTAACATTGGTCAGTGCACTGTGAATGCTTTTCTGCTTGAAATTACTTTGGAAGATTTCCTTATAGATTGAAGAAAAGCTAATGTAATTCCAATATTTAAAAAGTCGGCCCATAAGTTTAACATCTGTGGAGGAGTTATTTGAAGGATTGTTAAAAGATCAGATTAAAGAATATATTTTAAAGAATGCAATTATAAGTAGTGAAGGATAGGGTGTGGTAGTGATATCGTTCTAACTTACAGTGCAGCAGTAAATAGTGGCTGAAGTCTCATCACAAGTCACATGACTGAAGAAACCTGGGAAACATGTCTAGCCCTATGTCAAACTTTAAAATTTTATATAAAAAAAAATTTGCTCTTTTGAAAAACATTTCCCTTTAAGATTGTAAACTCCACTGGGGCAGGGACTAATGTGAAAGATGTATTATTTCTTTTAAGCACTGTGGGAATGTGTTGGCACTATATAAATATCAGGAAAGAAAGAAATAATTACATGTAAAGAAAGCATGGAAGGAACAGCAAAGATCACAAAAAGAAAGGCCACTAAAAACAAACACAAGTTTTTCCTTGTCCCTTAAATTGTTTTATTGTTTTTAACAGTGTAGTTACATATCTGCACTATATACTTCCTAGTAAAACATTTTTATCTTAATGTGGCCATACATTATCTCACTAAACGAGCAGATCTTTACCAGATATGGTGGGTGATAGGCTATACCTATGGTGGGAGATAGACTAATTTGATTGTTTAGCCACAGGTATTACAATGAAGGGAATATAGACCATTGGGGCTGACATAAAAATTAAACCTGCCCGACCGACATATAGACAATATTGGACCAGATATGGTCATAGGAAGACCCCTCATAGGGCCCCATACACTGGCCAGTAAGCTGCAGACATGGTCTGTCTGCAGCTTTTATTGACCCCTAAATAACCCCCAAGAAAAAAAGAAGACCTTTAGACTATTGTTTTCTATATCATACTAAAATTAATTTTGAAAATTCCCTTTATGTCTGCCTTTTGCAGCTGTCACACAGCACCTGGACCACCACGACCCCTGAAGGTAGTGTGTGTTGGAAGTCACACTTTCCTTAGTTTTCTGCTTGGAACGTATGTAACAAACTTGGCTGGAAGATCCTCTGATTGGCTAGGATACCTGCGATTTCTGTTGGTACCCCTGGGTAAGGCAAAACTTAGGATGAATAAGATATTACAAGTTCGTGGCTAAACAAGTGTATATTGAGAATATAGGCAAGAACTAATTGATAGAATGGTCTTTAAAACAATAACTGTACACTGCATGGCTCTTACATGTTGAATAAAACAAGGGTTCTCCCATGTCTGACCGATACATTGTTTAAAATGTCAATGCTAGACATTTGGATTTTAAAGCACTGCATATCTTGACAGTGCTATATAAATAAATGATGATGATTTTTTACTTTGAGTGGAACATTTTAATTTGCTCAGGAAAACTTGTTTTTTTTTCAGGATAATACATGTTTAATTCCACTTTTATAACAAAATATATGACTGTAAATATTTTAAAAAGTACATATGGGTCATAATGTATAAAATATTGTGTAAAGATATTCTTTAAAGGAGAAGGCATTTTTTTTTAATTTGGGGGTGCCAAAAGATAGGCACCCTCAAGTGATTGAATTTACTTACCTGATAACCCTTGGACAGACATAATATCAAAGGCTATTATATTATATGATACTAAACTCTATAGTTAGTATAGATATGGGTATTGTTGGATCTGCTCTATTTTGGGGTGCCAGGCTAATGACTTGAGGCAGACTGATCTTTAAATAAGTGGTATTTATTTACAAAGGAACTAAAAGGTATAACATAAAAAGGGAAATAACTAACATGGAGGGAGGTAGAAAGGGATAGCGAAGGATGCAATGGAAGGGAGTGGAAAGTGACTAACTAATAAAGTATTTACAATGCTCTTTATATACACATAAGGAAGACCATTCAAACAAACATACTACCCTGTTTCCAAAACAGCCACACCCAAAAGACAGTCCCAGCCAATCAGGTCGATGTTGGCTTTTCTTGAAGATGGTTCATCTATTCTTAGATAGACAAGGGACTGAAATCAAGTTAGGATGCACTGTGAAAGAAATCCCATAACCCAATGCTCCAGGTGTCCCTTTGTTGATCCAGCAGAGTGTCATTCCCTTGGGAACTCTTGCTATCCCTGCACCCACACCAGTATCTCCAGTTATTTGCATCTCTTTGATATGGACATTACTGTAGCTACATGGATTGTTTTATGGCAGGATGACTGTTGTCCAGGCTTGCACCTTCACAGTTGCCATTGATGGAAAGGCAAATATCTGTTAACCCATAGCATGTATGAGCTTATTGAATATCCAAAATTCAGTACTACAGGTATATATAATTTATATGAAGGTATGGAGGGTGTGTGTATGGATGCTGGATTTTCATTTGGAGGGGTTGAACTTGATAGGCTTTGTCTTTTTTCAACCCTATGTAACTATGTAAGCCTGCCAGGGTTCTTTCAGCAAGCACCACGGAGTGTTCCTCTTTTTCCGCTTCTTTGTTCAAATTACCTGAGGCATATGCATGCTCAATAGAGTGCAATAGCCAGCTTTTTTGTTAAAGTTTGGGTGTTCACTCTGCTGCACATGCACAGCCATGAGAAGAAAAAAATAGCAGGAATAGGAGCGGAGCACTCCTGGAAGAACACCAGGCCGGCACTCCTATCAGCAGAAAACTTTTGACACCCCAAGAAAAAAAGACTTTCCTTCTCTTTTAACTGCATTAAATGCAACTGATATCCCCTGAGCATTCGAATTCCGAAGGTGTAGTTTCATGGATGTTCTTGATTTACACATTGTTTATAGATTAAAACCCCACAGCAGTACAAAAGAAAATATCTAAAGAGCACTACTTTAAGAAAGTATATACATTATATATTGCTAAAGGTAAAATTCTAATAAATTAAACAAACTGCAGCATAAATAGAAATATAGGCATAGGTTCTCTTTTCTAAAAAAAAAAAAAAAAAAAAAAAGCTTCTAATTACAGAAAGGCCATCTCTCATAGAATCCAAATTTTTTTAATCAATTTCTTTTTTTATCTTATAATAGGTCAGTACATTTTACTTGATCATAAGAAACCTTCATAAATCAATATTGGTGGCAAAACAATCTGGGCCTTCCAATGATTTTTTGGCAGGGTCCATAAATCATGACTGGTCCATTTTTATTTAATTTAAAATTAATGAATTTGGGGTGGGCAGATCAGATTGCTGATGACAAAAAATACAGCACAATTAAATTTACTGTATGTGGGTTGTATCCGTAGGTTGATTGTCATTAAGGGGGAATAGGCCTCCCCAAACTCATGATAAAAAAATCCAAAGGCAAAACAGCTATTGAAAAAGTCAAAGAAAGAAATACTTTACCAACTGACTATTACAGCAATGTTTGTTCTGTTGGGCATTAAGTGTGTGAGTGTCTGAATACAACAATACATAACTCCCTCCATTATACAAATGGGCACCATCTTCTGGCTCTTCGGTATTGTTCGGGTCTTCTTCCTTCCCGTCAGCAATTTCGGCCACTTTCGAAGAATGCTCAGTTGTCACGAACTGGAAGACCGCTTCAACTGCCAATACGGCGCTTACTTCCCAAAGAAGACCGAAGAGCCAAAGATGTCGCCCATGTGCTCCGCTGACTGTAGGGTATGGGTTTTTATTAGTGGGGTTGAATTCTCCTTTAAGTACTGCAATTTTTTAAAATAAATTACTTAAATAACTACCCTATAGAAAGCTATGCCAGTTAGCAGTAAGAAGGTCTGCAAAGTATTTTCTAATATTAAAGGGGGTATAGATTTTTGGAAGGAGAGCATAGTTCTTCTTTATACAGTAAAGCAGAATACATTACATATAATTTAAATAATAAATAAACTTCAGAAGAGCATGTTTTCTGATAAGGGGTATGAAATGTCCCTGTTATAAAGAAAGGGTGGAATTATTTGTATTGGAGAAAAGGCACTTGGGATGGATATGATTACTATCTGTAAATATGTAAGGGGACCATATAATAAACTCTTTGATGCATTATTCAACAGTAGTTCTTCCAGAGATAGCAAGGGCATCCTTTGAGGTTGTTTCAAAGGAGTAAATTGTGAAAAAGTATTTTTACAGTAAGAGCTATAAAGTTGCGGATTCTTTTCCCCCTGATGTGTCTGTACTGGCAGATAGAATACTACTGAAATTTACTCTCTTTTTTGATTCAGAGACTAGTCTACCATTTTGAAGAAAAGAATTGCTTTTGAGATAATTTAGTTTGATTATTTTTCCTTTATCTGAACCAGCTAGTATTCACTCTGGTTTCAATTTGATGCCTTTTTTTATTTTTTTAACCTCTCCTTCTATTTAACTGTATATGTTGCTCCAAAACTAAAAAACTCTACTAAGACACTTAAATTTTATTGTATTTTGAATATCAAATGAAAAGTCTACAGCAGTGATCCCCAACCAGTAGCTCATGAGCAACATGTTGCTCTCCAACCCCTTGGATGTTGCTCCCAGTGGCCTCAAAGCAGGAGCTTATTTTTTGAATTCCAAGTTTTGGTTGTATAAAAACCAGCCACACTGCCAAACAGAGCTTCAGTGTAGGTTGACGATCCACATAGGGGCTACCAAATTGCCAATCACAGCACTTATTTGGCACCCCAAGAACATTTTTCATGCTAGTGTCGGTGAAATTTATTGAAAATAAATAACTGACGTTTAGCTAATCCTATAGCCTTTCTCACTTTGAGAGAGGCTATAGTATTAGCCGAAAAGTCAGTTATTTATTTTCAATAGATTTCACCGATTTTTTGCATCTTAAGACCTGTGAGTGCTCGCCTTTTTCCAGGATGCACTTAACAATATAAAGTTTTTACTTGTTCCACCAAAATTCCCAGTGTTGCTGGTCTTTTTGAATGCTATATATATATATATATAGGGACATGCACATCAATGATTGAACCAAAGTAGGAGGACTGAGAAAAAGGTGATCATCTGCATCGGAAAAATCTTTGAAAAGATGCCAATTTGTGTGCCGATATCTCCTGAGCGATTCATTTTTGGTAATTTCTTGTTTAGTGGAGAGAAAGCCATGTACACATTTTAATATGAAGGCGAACCAAAACTTTAAACTGCACTTGCCTTGAGTCAGTTGCCACAGTGCAGTTGCTGAAAAAAAAAAGACCACACGTATCATTTGGATACCAAATCCAAGAATAGAAGGCGTCCGTTTCACATTAAGTGTGAACACAGTTGCACTAATATTAGTGCAATATTAAGTCATTTGTAAAAATTTGAATTATTTGCCTAAAATGGAAGGAGATGAGCTAATTTGGAATTTTCTTGATGTTGAGCTTCCGTATAAGAGATCTCATACCTGTACATGAAAAAAAGTGGTTGTACAGAAATTTGGTCAGTCAGAAGCTTAATACTTATGTCTATTCCAGGCTCTCATCCTGTATGTAAATACCTTGCGTCCTTGGATCCTCGTTACTTTTCTCTCTTCTTTGATGTTTCTTGGAGGGATTTATTTAGTAAATCAGAAGCTCCAACTTCAGGTAAGAAAAGCAGTAAAGTAAATATACTCTAAGGAAGTGTGGATACTTAGTATAACAAAATTTTTTTCCTTAGAACCGTTTGATGTGATTGGCCGGATCATGCAGTATGTAGCTGCAGCCACTACCTTACTTCAACTGCCAATAGCAGAAGCCATGCTAACCTGCAAACATAAACTGTGAGTAGACTTATAGATCTGTGGGTAAAAAAATTTTTTGTATGATGTATAGAGTGCAACTGGGTTTCATTTTTTTTATTTGTGGTTTTTGAGTTATTTAGCTTTTTATCCAGCAACTCTCCAGGTTCCAAATTACCCTAGCAACCATGCATTGGTATAAATAAGAGACTAGAATATGAATAGGAGATGAACTGGATAGAAACATAAATAATAAACAGAGCATTTGTTTTTAGATGGGATCAGTGACCCCAATTTGAAATCTGGAAGAAGAAGAAGGCAAATAATTGTAAAACTATAAAAAAGAAAAAATGAAGGCCAATTTAAAAGTTGCTTATAATTACCCATTCTAAAACATACTAAAAGTTAACTTAAAGATGCATGTTATTATGTAGAAGTACACAGGCATGCAAATCCGTGTGTGCGCATTTCTGCGTTGCTTTCTATGCATCACTGTGCAATGCTTTTATGATAGAGACATACTATATATATATATATATATATATATATATATATATATATATATATATATATATATATATATATATATATATATATATATATATATATATATATATATCTATCACAAAAGACCAGTGATTGCGCTGCTTTTTGGTACTGATTATGGCACCCCAAGAATATTATATTTATTGGTAGAAAATGTTCATTGAGAAGAGGTGTATACTGGTCCCTGAAGCAAATTACACTAAGAAGCAGTGCTAACTGGCACCCAAAGTACATTATACCCCAGCATGTAATAGTACAGAGTGTCTTTTGGTGGCTTTGTTGCATAAAGGCCTTATCTTCTGTTTATCATATTTTTTTTATCAGTCAGGAGGATGATTCATATCAGAAGTTCATTCCATTTATTGGGGTAAGTGAATTAAACTCAACTTGGAACTTTTCATTACTTTTTGCATGGTTGTTATTTGAAAAATCGACTCTTTAGGTTAATGGTGCACAATGCATTTTCGATATTTAAGCAGCTCAAAACCCATGGCATTAAAGCCTTTAATACACCCCCGATATGCCTGATGGCTTTGGACTTTTGCCCATTCTATAGTATGGACTTTACACAGTATTTCATATTGTTTGCAGTTTAAAGTAGTTTAGTTTTGTAAACATTTTTTTAAATTACTACTTTAATTGTCTTCTATAAGCAAGCATTTGCCTATAGTAACCAATCAACAAAACGTTTTCATAATTCTTTTTTCACTAAGAAAGTTGCTGGACTGGCAATCGCTGCCCTTTGTCTTTCCAATATTTCCATGTAATTTAAGCATAGAAACAAGGTTCCACTAGATCTGTGTCCACTTATTTATGACATGCTACAAGTTGTATTGAAAACAATGTCTTGTGTGAAACTGGTCTTAGTTTTTTCTTTTTTCCACGTGTTGTTGCTAAAGTCTGACATCTAAGATTATGGTTAGAAATACTGTATGCCCAAGACAGCACCTGGTACCATAGCAAAGCTCCTCTTTTGAAACACATACCTGTTCATATCAGTGAAATGAATTCTGTATCCTGCAGCTATATTTTTAGATTTCTCTTTGATTTCTCCCATTTCTAAATAATTATTCCTCTAAAAGTTCAACTGTAAGGATAGGTTTTTGGCTCAACACAAATATGATTTGGTTTGCATTGGACTACAGTGGAACTTTCAGCTAACATCAGTCATATTCAGCTTTTTTTAGAACATAAAACACAGACAGTGTATTTTGCTTGCAGTTGCAATGATAATTAGATTGCAGTATAAGTATGGGATCAGTTATCCGGAAATCCGTTATCCAGAAAGCTCCAAATTACAGAAATGCCTTCTCCCATAGATGCCAATTTCATCCAAATAATCAAAATTTTTATAAGTGTTTCTGCCTTTGTCTATGGGGCTTTTGCAATGCAGATAATGTTGGGGTCCCTTTACTATCCTGTTTTCTAAAATGTAAAAATAAATACAATTCAAAATTGGAGATTGAGTGTGATTTTGTTTGCAGGGGCTGGTGTCAGCCATGAAAATTCACATAGACTTTTGGTCTCTCTACATTGCTCGTTGTATAATTACATATATATAATAATATAGACGCAGTATGTGACATCAAACTATGCACAAAACCAGTGGCATTCATATTTCTAATGTTTTGCCTTTTGGCCCAGAAACATGTGGGAGATCAGATGCTGTAAAGTGCAATTTTTAGAAGATTTGTAAAAGGCTAAATTTAACTGCAGATCTGCAGTATATATAAGAAAGCCATATTTACCCATTTTCAATACTTCAGAATCTAAAAGTATATAAAGGTGTTTACAATATAGAGAGTTTTGCTATGTATGCGCTTTATATTTTAGGCCTCTGCATGCCACATACTGGGGTAATCATATGCATATGTCGTATCAAACAAATCAGAATGCCCATGGCAATCCTGTTTATGATGATTTGTTTTTACATCATACAGAATGTTGCTGCAATTTGCAGAATTGTGCAAAAACAGCTAATAGCTAGGAGTATAAAAACATAATAGCCTGTTTTGCATTTTTTTTTCAGAATTTATACTTACTAAATAATTTATTGTATGGTAGGGTGACTGTTACTCTTACTTTAGAAAGGGAATTTTGTTCATAGGAGCCGCACTGTCAGTCATTGCAATTAGAATATACAATTTTGCATTCTTTAGAAGTCACACATTGTTGGTGCTTTATGATTACAGTTGAGATTTAGAGCTGTGTATTTGACTATTGTGTTGATAATGAGTTTTTGTTTTAAAAAAAAAAACTATATTTTAGAAATATCTCATAAAAGATCAGGAGATGGACAGATTGGCCTTATTCAATGAGTATAGAAATGTTAATTTAGCAAATTTGCTTCTCCTAGAAGCCAGAACCATGTTTCAGTCTTAAAGTATTCTCATGAAATATACTTTATCTTTTCCCCCCTTCCTGCTATTCATTATTGTAGTTTTTGTATTTTCACCATATTTCCTCTCCTCATTTTAGAAGCCATTACATAGATTCCTTCAGATAATGTGTTTTCCCATATTTGTACTCCTTGTCTGCTTTGTAATGTCTCTCTCCTCTCACTGCCCCTCGTGTCCTCCTACAGGTGGTGAAAGTCGGACTGGTGGAGACATCCCCCCCAAACACTGGTATGTGAGGAAAGTGTAAAGAATTAACAATTTCCACATCTACACCATCATTTAACTATGACATGGTCACCTCCTTTCATTTAAGTTAGTTTATTTATCATTCAGTTAGTCTGCTTTGTTTGTCCTTTACAGATGCAGAAGATTTGGTTTCCCTTAATGTCGGTGGTCCTCCTTCTACGTCTCCACCTTCTTCATCAATACTCCTCCGAGATGGATCTGCAACACCTCCTTCTTCTCCCTCACTTGGAACTGCCCTTCAAGGAAACACAGGGTGAGTAAAATGCTTTACAAAATGAAGACATGCACAGGATTTAAAGGGGTGGTTCACCTTTAAGTTAACTTTTAGTATTATTATTTTTCTTGAGTTTTTTAATAATCTGCCACCTTCTTTTTGACTCTTTCAAATTAGGATCACTGACCCCATCTAAAAGACAAATGCTCTATAATTATTTCTCATTGTTCTTTTCACACCCTCTCCTATTCATATTCCAGGCTCTTAGTCAAAGCAATGCATGGTGGCTAGGGTAAGTCGGACTGGAGAGCTGTTGAATAAAACACTATATCAAAAACCACAAATAAAAAATGAAATGAATTGCAAATTGTTTTAGAATATTACTCTTTACATCATACTAAAAGTTAACGCAAAGGTGAACAACCCCTTTAAAAGAGAATTTGGGGTTGTTTTATATTTTATCATTTTTGTTCTCATCCAAGCTGCGTAGAATGACATTTTCTTTAATTTTAAACACTGTTTTTGTAAAATGAAAGAAAATGTCATTCTACGCAACTTGGATCAGAACAAAAATGATAAAATATGAAACTTTTAAAATATAAGATCATTTGAAAAGTTGCCAATTATAGGATATACTATAAAATATCAAAAGGAAATGTAAAGATGGGCTACTCCTTTAAACATAAAGTGGCAATAGACGTTTCTGTACTTTCCTTTTCTTCTTTAGGTCTACCTCAGATGCTCTTGGACTACAGGTAGATTACTGGCTGAGCTGTGATCGCCGAAGAGAGAGAGAAGGAGGTGGCAAAAACACTTTAAGAAGCATCTTCCGATCTGTTGTGGTATCACGACTTCCAGGGCCAGACACACCACCTGGAAGCATGAGCCTTAGTGTTGTGACTGCAGAGCCACGAAATAAGAAAGGTGAGATTAGCATTGAAAAACTGTCTTTAGCATGTTTTAAAACTCTTAAGACAAGATTGCCCGGTTTATTTCTCAACGAGGCACCATTTCAAACATTAAAAATAGTTGAAATATAATGTGAACAGAGTATACAGCAGTATTCGCTAACTGCAATCATGTTTATTATTGTGTTTCTATTATTTTGTACATTATTTATGTCGCAATAACAGTATTGAAACTAGTTGATACTTCTGTATACTCCATCTTTTCCTTTTGTATCGTCACATTGCAACATCATCAAATGTAGCCTATAGCAGGTGCCAGAGGCACCCCCTCATGTTGTACACATAATATGCTACACTACATTCATAAACAAGTTTAACTGTTTATGTGGGTCAAAACATAATACAAATATGAAAGAGACGGCGGTCCCATCCTTTGTTAATGAGCCCTGATATATTTTATGGTGGAAGAATTGAGCTGCATCTTTTTGCACTTTGTAATTCTCATCAACCCAAAATAACTACCTTATCTATTGTGAATTTTAGAATGTGGTGTATAATAGCTATAATGAGTGACATAAGCGTGTGTATACACATTTAATCACAACAAAATTCCAGTAAAAAATCTATTTTCAACTTGATATGTTGCTGAAGATACACCTACAATAATAGGCTACTGTGGCATCTAAACATGTTTCAGGAGTCTTTCATCACACTGATTTTTTGGCTCTTTTTTTTTAAAATAATATAATGTGAAAAATTGTGAATTAAGGAGTCACAAATAACATTTTTGATGCATTTCCTAAACTGGACTGTAAAATTCTAAATATACCAGGAAAGCAGGGCTACTTTGCAACCCTGATTGCAGTTATTTTTGATTGGCTAAAATTAATTTTTGGTTCTGATATATCTTAACATGACCGTTATGTTTTTTTAGATCAGCATTACAATATAATTTAAAGCTGTGGTTCACCCTTTAAGTAAACGTTTGGTATGTTATAGAATGGCTAATTCTAAGCAACTTAAGCAATTGCCCTACCTTCTTTCTTTTTTAAATATTTATTTGCCTTCTGCTGCTTTCCAGCTTTTAAATGGGGTCATTGACCCATCTAAAAACAAATGCTCTGTACAGCTAACAAATTCTAGTTATTGCTACTCTTTTTACTCCTCTTTCAAATTAGTTCCTCTTCTATTTATATTCTTATTCCAAACATGAAAATGAAAACCAATTGCAAATTGTCTCCAAATATCACTCACTACATTTATCGTATGAGTTTACAAGGCTTTTTGGACAATGTATTGACTGTGCAGGTTTAACATAAGTGCAATATTTAGTTTACTAGTTAGTCTATAGTAGACATTTTGGAGTAATTTTACCATGTAAACTACTGTGCCGCTGGTATATATGTACCCTGATCTCTTAGGTCAGGGTTTCCTCTTCCAATACAATTACAGTAAACAATTCAATTCTAATAAAGCTCCAAGTTCACTTTGGAGCTGAAGTCTAATTATACTGAAGTGTGCGTGTATGTGTGTTTTTCATTTTCTTTTAATGGGTCTGCACCTTTTAAGGGGTGGTTCACCTTTCAGATTACTTTTAGTATGATATAAATAGTGATATTATGAGAGAATTTGCAATTGGTTTTTATTTTTTATTATTTGTGGTTTTTGAGTTATTTAGCTTTTTATTCAATTTGCAGTTTATGCAATCTGGTTGCTAGGGTGCAAATTCCCCGAGCAACCATGCACTGACTTGAATAAAATACTGGAATAGGAGATGAGATAAATAGAAAGACCAGGAATATCAAGTAGCAATAGCAATACATTTGTCGCCTTTGCTTGTTAGCTACAAAGAGTCCGAAGAAAAAGGCAACTAACTATAAGGGGCCGATTCATCAAGGGTCGAATATCGAGGGTTAATTAACCCTCGATATTCGACTAGGAATCGACTAGGAATTGAAATCCTTCGACTTCGAAGTCGAAGGATTTAGCGCAAATTCTGCGATCGTACGATCGAAGGATTATTCCTTCGATCGAACGATTAAATCCTTCGAATCGAACGATTCGAAGGATTTAAATCCAACGATCGAAGGAATATCCTTCGATGAAAAAAACTTAGGCAAGCCTATTGGGACCTTCCCCATAGGCTAACATTGACTTCGGTAGCTTTTATCTGCCGAACTAGGGGGTCGAAGTTTTTTTTAAAGAGACAGTACTTCGACTATCGAATGGTCGAATAGTCGAACGATTTTTAGTTAGAATCCTTCGATTCGTAGTCGAAGGTCGAAGTAGTCCAAAAAATACTTCGAAATTCGAAGTTTTTTTACTTCGAATCCTTCACTCGAGCTTGATGAATCGGCCCCTAAAACTTTAAAAAATAAATAGTATTGTATTGGCCATTATATAACATACTAAAAGTTGCCTTAAAGGTGAACCACCCCTTTAAGCTGGTATAGTAATCCTTTTGTATAGAATACTATATAATATAGAGCTATGTATAGGCCTTACTTGCTTGATAAATGAGTTAAAGGAGGATAATTGCAGGATTAACATGGTGATTGAGTAATAATCAAGAAGAAATTTAAAATAAGGTTATTTAAGGTAAACCGTTAATCTTTATGTGACTTATTTTTTAGTAAAAAAGACATACCTTTGTCTGACAAATGCTTAGTTATAACTTTTTAAAGTCATGCAAGCAGCTACCATTTTAAATATATAACATGGTTACTTGGGCATGAATCTTTGGAGTCTACAGGTGATGTTCATTTAGAGGGACATTTACTAAAACTCGAATCTAATTTTTTTATGAAAACAAATCCAACCAAACCCCCTTCCACGTTTTTAACTAATTTATCGATGATTGTTCTGGAAAAGAGTGACAAAACATCACAACAAAATTATGTGTCAATTCGTATAATATGATTGATGCTGTGAAAACTTGTTTTTGCAAGTTTTGCTGCAAAAACACAACTTTTTTTTAAATTATCCAGCGCAGATCACTGTGTCAAGAAACAACTTCAGGGACATCTGCCATTGACTTCTACATGATCTTGACAGGTTTGAGATGGAGTATTTTCAGATTCGGATTTTTAGCAGATTTGGGATATGATAAAAACCCTAAAAACCTCGACCAGAAAAAATAGAGGTTAATAAATGGGCCACTTAATGTCTGCAGAGCAAACATCATGGGATTAAGACATAAAAAAAAATCCTGACCAATAAGGCTTTCTGTGCAGTATCACATACAGTATGCCAATGCATTTCACTAAAAAGTATAGTGAAAATAAATGGCTCTCTGTACGGTATGTTTTAAGTATATGAAGAATAAAATTGTATGTGCACATAATTGTTTTGTTACTTAGACATTGGAATTTTATTTTATTGCAGTTCCCACGCTTTTCCTCAGTAAAAAGCCGAAGGAAAAAGATACTGATGCAAAAAGCCAAATTATCGAAGGAATTATAAGATTAATCTGTTCCGCCAGACAGCAGCAGACCATGCTGAGAGGTAAGATGTATAGTTAGCGTTAATGAAAAAGTGAAATAATACTTTATCTTCCAGAGTGGACATTTTTTCACATTATGTCTAGCTTTGTATCCTGACTCCCACCAGAAGCTAATAAAAAACAACTTTAAAGCTTGTCCATTTGTTTGTTTGATTCAGGAGGCTCACACAAATGCACTGTTAAGTATATTTTGCAATATATCATCAGCCATTCATGTACCCATATGTTTATAGTTATAAAGACTTCAGAAAGGTCCTTGTTTATTTCAACCTACAATCTTCTAGACATTTTACCATTATTGCAATCAATGCTAAAATTACCAAAGACTTCAGGCACTCGGCTTACGTCAAAACAAGTCTGTACTAAATCCCATTGTGATTAGATAAAACAAACTAATGACCCAGCACTGACCCTCTAATGAAACAGAATTCTGAAACTCAAATATTTATCAGTACATAGTGCAATTTTAAGATCTATATTTCTGATTTTTACATTATGGATTACAGTGTTTAAAAAAAAAAAAAACACTTAAGATAAGGCGAATTCTTGGGATCGGGCATTAGTTGCATGTATATTGTATGTATATACAGAGTATGTTGGTGCTACGTAAGTACCTCTCTGTAATATGCGTGTTAGTACAGGTATGGTATTTGTAATCCGTAAACCCGTTATCCAGAAAGCTCCAAATGACGGAATGGCCATCTCCCATAGGGGCAAATTCACTAAGAATCGAAGTTGCGCCAGGCGCAACTTCGCCGCACTTCGCCAGGCAAATTTTCGTCAGCGCTCCGCAAATTCACTAAAATGCGAAGTTGCGCACAGGGGTAGCGTAAGTTTGCGAAGTTGCGCTAGCGTTAATTCGCTATATAAAGCGAAGTTGCGCTAGCGAACGCTAATTTGCATACGGCGCGAAATTCAAATTTCAATGGAGGAATACGTATCTGCACTACAAATGCCTAGAAAACCTTCAAATCTGCCAATAAAAATTTTATTTTGCCCTACACATGTGCCCACTGTCTAGGTAAGTTGCCATGAGTCAGGAAAAGTAGGGGGGAGGAAGGGGAGCCCCAAAAAAAATTCGATCTTTTTCAGCCTATCAGCCATCATGTAGAAAACACGCCAGCGTTTTTTGGGACTTAGAAAAAATTTTGACTTTTTTGGAAACAATCCCTATCTACTCTATTGCGCTTCGCCAGGTCTGAGGTGGCGAAGGAAGTCTAGCGTAAAAGGTAGCGTTCGCTACACTGCGCAAGTTAGTGAATTTGCGTAGTTTGGTCGCTAGCGAAAATTCGCCTGGCGTAAGGTTGTGAAGTAACACTAGCGAAACTACGCCAGCGTTCGTTAGTTAATTTGCGCAGTAGCGAAAATGCCGAACGCTAGCTAAAAAACGCTAGCGTTCGGCGCTTCGCGCCTTAGTGAATTTGCCCCATAGACTCCTCCAAATAATCCAAATTTCCTTTTTCTTTGTAATGATAAAATAGTACCATGTACTACGATATAACTAAGATATAATAATCCTTATTGGAAGCAAAACCAACATATTGGGTTTAATTAATGTTTACTGTAAGTGCTTTTCTAGTAGATTTATGGTATGACGATCTAAATTACAGAAACATCCATCAATCAGAAAACTCCAGGTCCCGAGCTTTCTGGATAACAGGTCCCATACCCATAATAATAAGGTCATCCCAAATAAGTTCATGGAGAACTCCAGCCACAATTGCCAAAAAACTAAACTACTTTGAATTATGTTTTTTTTCTATTCTTTTTTGATTGATTCCCATTAAGTGTAACTGTAAAAGTCCCATTTAAAACATTATACTTTCCGCACAAATTTTCTGCACAAGTTATCCAGTTTTTTATCAGTTTTCTAGTCCTCCCCCCCATAGGGACATCTTCACATGGGGTTTTTCTGTTTCTTGCACCTTCCTCTGGAGCTAGCCAGGATTTGCTTGGACAAAATGTTAAACTTGATGATCGTGTCCAAATTTTCACAGTTCCCTGTACAGCAGTACTTTTAATCCCTGGTTTCCATAATCATATTTCCCCACCTTATTTTCTCTTCTTAATTAAACTTGGTTTATATATTTCTTGTGCTTGCCTTCCTCCTCTCAGTAAATTTTCTAAAACAACTCATTATGTATCTTTGACATTTTGTTTATTTCTGCTCTATTTTGCTTTAGCATCACTCTGCTCAATCTCCTTTTTCTTTCCCCCCTCCAGTAACCGTTGACGGACGTCTTTTCGGGGATGTGAAGTATTTCCAAGTGGCATCACAGTGGCCAACCCACGTGAAGCATTTTCCTGTTGCAATATTTGGCTCAACTACAAAGCCATGACTACAAAACACTTAAATATTAATTCCATTTATAAAATTTCAGTGTTACATATCCCAGTCATACTTTAATGTTTAGATGCTAGTGACTGTGACTTTCTTTCAGGTAAGAACATACAGCTTGGTAGTCAGTTTACAGACGCAAACATTCTTATTTAAAGGGGAAGTTCAGCTAACAATAAACTTTTAGCATGTGTTAGAGAATAGTCATCTTGAATTTTTGCAAATGGTCTGTATAATGTGCATGGCCACATTTACGTTTCTATTCTGCTCCTCAGCAAGCTGACATTTTCACTATTTCTTTGCATGGGTCACTGACAAATATTCAACATACTGTAGGTATGGGATCTCTTATCTGGAAACTTTGTATGCAAAAAGCTTAAAATGAATCGAAGGACAGCTTCAATCTTAAATGATGTCCTTTTTATCTGTAATAATAAAACAGTAGCTTGATCTTAACTAAGCTGCATTAATTCGTCTAAAAACAATTTAGGTTTATTTAATGTTAAAATCTTTTTTAGTACTTTTTAGTTTTGTAGCTTTAAGGTATGGTGATTAAAATTACAGAAAAACCCCATATCGAGAAAGTCGCAGGCATTTCAGATAATGGATCCCATAATTGTAACTTCTTTTTTTTTTTTTTTATTTCTTCACTGGAGATACTAAAATATGAATTTATAGTAGTAAGCCTTTTGAAGGGCTTAACTGGCTTCTTTAGAATGTTTATTATTCTTGTAAATTCTGACTGTGTTCAACCCCTTTTAGTGTTTGCAGTCTGCTTTTTCATTTTTTTTTTACGTTTTGGTATGTATTATAGCAGTGATCCCCAACCAGTAGCTCATGAGCAACGTGTTGCTCACCAACCCCTTGGATGTTGCTCCCAGTGGTACCAAAGCAGGTGTTTTTTTAAAAAATTTTGGGGTTGGAGGCAAGTTTTGGTTGCATAAAAACAGGTGTACTGCCAAACAGAGCCTCCAGTAGGCTGCCAGCCCACATAGGCACTTCCAAATATGCAATCACAGCCCGTAACTCAAGGAGTTATTTGCATGCTTGTGTTGCTCCCCAACTTATTTTACATTTGAAATGTGGCTCACAGGTAAATAAGGTTGGGGATCCCTGTATTATAGCATAGATGTATCATTATAGCATAGAATCTACAGCAGCGATATTGTGATATTTTTATGCCAGTGCCATATGTTCTATATCAGAAAAAATGCTTAATTGGCTGCTACATTTAGGTAACCTAACTTTTTCTGAATCACTTTTCACAACTCTTTAGTCAGTGTGATAATCCTCTAACAAGAATCCAGCAGGTGTGCTTCTCTATAAGCGAGGTTATGCCAAGCTGAAATAAGGCAAAAAAGAAAAACAACAGTAACAATTTTGAAGTTGTCTCATAGATCTAGAAAGAGAGATAACATAGAAAAAGGCTAATGGCACATGTGGTGGTTTCTTCAGTAGTGGACAAATGCTGGCAGTGAAAACTCCCAATCTGGTGTGCATTTTGTGGCCAGAATCTGCCCTATGTGGACACTTACAGTCAGATACCATTCCTGCCATGGTTTACTTCCATTTTGTGGTTCAGAGCATTATCTTCTCTGCTGTGCCCATTAACCTGATGCTAATGTAGATATTTACCTGTAGTTACCACATTTCAGTATCAAGATATTCAGATATGCATTTGTGCATTACAGCTTGTTTCTTTGACATTCTTTCAACATTCTCTGTTTTAGAATTTATACTACTATTAGACTGTTGAATATACCGCAATGTCCTTGGTAAATTGTTCTAAGCTGCCACTGAGGAAGTGTTCCTGCTGCAGTTATCTGTAGAAAACCAGTCTTTTGCTGGCACAATGCTCAAAATACTGCTGAACTGTTCAGGGGGGTTATAATAATGTATAGGATTGTGAGAAATACACAGAATATTTAATTCAGCACAAGCCAAATATATAGTTAAACAGCAGTAGCAGTTATTTATATTACTACTTCAATAAACCTTGCTAAAAGTTAATTTGTAGGCAAACTTCCCCTTTATCTTTGTTACATACACTTGTTATACACAGACACACTTGTTCAACATACTGAAGAACATCCTTCTTCTCTACCATGCTTCATTAATTGCCAGTGATATTGCATATTGTTATACTCCGTACATATAACTAAGTCTCATATATACTACTGTCAATTGCTGTTGTATTCATATTAGTTTAAATGTTATATATAGTGTGTCAACCATGTATGCAACAGAAATCTTTACAATAGTGTGTGTAAACTGTTTGAAATGTATTTGTTGTGAAAAATTACAGGCATGTGTTTCAGCATATACCACCCCAAAATATACATGTGTTACATAGAGATATCTCTCACACACAACTTGGCACTTTTATTTTTAATAGATAAATATATGTAACACATAGCCAAACTGGTCATTAAGTGACATGCCCACAACATCTGTTACATCTAATACGTATTGTTACATCTTTGTGTTATGAATAAATAGACAAGGGCTTTTCAGAATTTTGAGGGATATTATTCCATTTATTTTACTTGCTCCAAAAAAATAATTAGATGCAGTGTTACAGTTTGGTTATTCCATCCATGTTAAGGCCTTATGTCTCACCCACCCTTATTGAACCAGGCTAAAGGTTCAGTATCTTTATAGTAGCAATTATCCAGGCCTTTAAAGTTGTCACAGGAGTTTTCCATATTGGATTTTGTTAGGAGAAACATGCATATGCTAAGTGTGCTTTAGGCAGCTGTGTATGGGGGTCGATGCAAATGATCAAGCACAATATGAAGTTTGCCTGTCATATAAGCTACTGCTAAATGGTTGTTTTGGGCTGGTATAGAAAACGGTAATGTACAGTTATGGGATCTGTTATCCAGAAACCTATTATCCAGAATGCTCCGAATTACAGAAAGGCCATCTCCCATAGACTCCATTTTATCCAAATAATCCAACTGTTAAAAAATAATTTGCTTTTATCTCTTTAATAATAAAACAGTAGGTTGTACTTGATCCCAACGGAGAAATAATTAATCCCTTTTGGAAGCAAAACCAGCCTATTGGGTTTATTTAATGTTTACATTATTTTCTAGTAGCCTTAAGGTATGAAGATCCAATTTTCGTAAACATCCATTATCTGTAAAACCTCAGGTCCCGAGCATTCTGGATAACAGGTCCCATACCTGTACATCATTTCTGCCCTACTTTTTTTTTTTTTAGTTAAGCTTTAGTTCTCATTTAAACAAAATGGGAGAATATCCTTGAAAATCCTTTGAAGCCCATTTTATTTATGTAACAATCCTGTGAGGGGAGCTTCATGTGGAATTAAGACGAAAGAGCGCACAATACCTTCTTATAATGGATTTCTGTTACGACTATGACGTGCTAACACACATAATTGCACCTAGCAGGCTGACAAATCAGGTGTATTACAAACTTATTTGTAATCTTTAAATCTTGCACACTCCAGTACTGTACTTAAACACTGCCAATTAGATCCATCAGGTTCTTTTTAATTTGTCTTTGTACCTATTTTCCCAACTGACAGTCCCTTCTTCTCCTTACTGACATGCACAACTTGCAAAGCACAATTTTCTCTAGAAATCAGTAGATCTGCCCCTTCTATAAAAGCCTCTGGTGCCAAACTAGCCAGCCCTCTACCCTACAATAGTACTTATTCAGTCCCCCCCTCCCCGACCAAGGTTTTACTGTAGTTTACCCCCACATGCCTCTGATGTTGTTACACAGTATGTATATATAATTTGCTGCCCAGTTTATTTTTCAGTTTTATATTGTTTTTATTTTCATTAAAGGTCCTGTGGTTTTTACAGCATGTCTGTATAATCTGTTATATTCCTGTGTTATTTGACCTGTTATATCAATTAAACGAGAGATGAATCAATTATAAAGTACAGTAATGCACATAGAAATTAAGGCTTACTAATGGCTATATCAATGGAGATGATGAAGTATGTAGGTGACATTAGACGTGGGGAAGAGGGGTCAGTCTTGTTTGCCTGCAAACTACCCCTGTAGCTAGTATGTCAGATTATACCAATGAGTAAACCCATGGGTTTCGGGCCAACCTGGGGAACACTGATGCTAAAAATTAACCAACCAATTACAATTTGATAAATTAATTGCTAATAATTCTCTGATGAGACTGAGAATTATATCAACTAATGTATCACGTTTTAACGATTTAGAAATTCAGAAACCTGTGGCTTATAAGGCTGACACTGGGAAACATGAGAGTGGGGAAAACATTGCTTCCACCACATCGCTATGCATAGGTTGTTGCTGCATGTTTCTGGAATGCTCTGTACACACAGGAACTCAAAAAAAAACGTGGACTTGCTCAATTTTTATTGCTGATCTGCATTCCCGTGGGTAGAAGTCGATAATGTGTATGGTTGAACCCACAAAGCCACATGGCAAATGTGTTTATAATATGCTTTTTGGCCTCTATGTGTACACACTCTTATTGAAAAAGCTTCGATCAGTTAATTTATCACACTTGGCCATAAATATAAATTTTTTTGCCACATATATAATTAGGGAGTGTGAGCTTTTATGTGCAGAATTTACACGTGTGTTTTTTAGGATGCTTTGTGGAAACTGCTTATGCCTTTGTGTGGCTATCAGGGGTCACTAACTCAGTCTCTCACACACACCTCTGCCACCAGTATGTGGTGAAACTGGGGGGTAGTTCTGTCCACCAGGTGTATTAAGTGGGCAAAAAGTAAAAAAGGGACTATAAAAAATACCAATGCGCCAAGGCTAATTCACAGACGCCTACTTAAGCTTTACCTCTGCCATAAACACAACTTAAAATCAGCCTGAATGCACCCAGATCCTCTGACTCCACAGACGGTGCTTAACTGGATCTCCTTGAGTTGCCCCAAAACAGCACTTGGGTAGCATGTGACCACCTGGTGATCAAGATGCCCACTCACTTACATCCTGTCTGGGCCCACTGAGCTCCTCTAAACCTGTAGGTCTCAGAGGTACCAGACAGCCTAGGACTCCACTACAAATTAGCCATGTAAGCAAAGTTACTATGAAAACCCTAAAAGAATACAATTGTAAGTACTTTTTATCAGCCAAGCCAATAGAGTTATTATTTGGAATTTAAAGAAGAAGTTCACAGCACACATTATTTACAAATAGAAATATATACATATACAGTGCAATACAGTGCAATACTCTTCCAGGTCATGATCCAGTTAACACTACTAGTTCTACCCTGCAAAGAAATCCAAACATTATCCAAGCACTGAGGCTGATGAATCCCACCACTGTCACCAATTTGTCACAATTACAGGACTATAAAGGAACTGTAACACGTTTTTTTTTTTTTACATTCAAAAAATGTAGAAAATTTACACTCTAAATAATTATACTATTGAAATTTTTCTATATTATTTTAATATGTGTTGTTTTTTTTATTTTTTTTTTAGAAAATTAATGTTACATTAATTGTAACATTTTTGCACAGTTTTCCAGGTGTAAAAATAACATGGCAGACACATGAGATCCAATAGGGAATAAACATCAAATTTCCTTCTCCTTAAAAAAAAAAAAACTTGCATTATATACAGTATTTTACAGGCATTACTTCATAAACATTTAGTTGGAAAGGAGGATGGAAAACGGGGCGAGCAACTGCCTTTTGTACATTTACAGTTGCTACCTTTTCCAGTGACAAAACCTAGACACAGGGGGTGGGGCTTAAGGCATCACGGTTGGGCATTGATGCTGGGGGTTGGCAAGATGATGCCGGGGCTAACACAATGATTTTGAGTGGGGTTATGTTTCTGGGGTTATGTTTCTGGGGTTATTGCATCACTTCGATGCAATAGGCTGGTTTTCTGAATCAAAACTGGACAGATGGCAACCCTAGCTTTGTGTATATTCTGCCTAATGAGTACACCCAATGTTTTAATTAAAAGCATGGAATCTGTACAGGAACCAGTTATCCAAAAAGCTCTGAAATACAGTAATGGCAATTTCTCATTTTTTATTTGCTTTATCTTTCTGTACTTTCATACTTTTTCTACCAGAAAATCATATAAACATTTAGAGGGGTATTTACTAACCTCATATTTATTTAATCTTTTTATTAAAACAAAGTCGACCTATCTCCCATCCATGAATGTAACTCGTTTATCATCATTTGGTGCAAAGAAATCTTGCCTTTAAAATCATGCGTCAATTTGAATCCTATGATTGACACTCCGAAAACTCGAGTTTGTCGAATTGTCCCTGCAACAACTCATATTTATTGGATTATCTGATGAAAAACAGCCTAGTGCCATTGAATTCTACATGACATCAAGATGGATTATTTATGGATTTGCATTTGTAGCAGCTTTTGTCTATATACAGTACATATATAGACAGTACATCTCTAAAAATTCAACTTCTTTTCCCCTCTAAAAATTCAAGGTTTACCCTTTAAAAACTCGACCAGAAAAATTCAAAGTTTAATAAATAGGCCCCTAAATAAACGCAATAGGCTTGCTTTGCTTCCAATAAGAATTAATTATATCTTCTTTGGATCAAGTACAAGGTCCTGTTTTATTATTACAGAGAAAAAAGAAAATCTTTAACGGATCCTATACCTGTATAACAATTCAAGGCAACCCTGTGAGGGATCAGTGGGTAAATCTCCATGGGAACCATCATCATAGAATTCTGGGCACAATGGGAATTAATTAAATAAAATAATTTCCCTTAAAGGGGAAGGAAACCTCCTCGGCGCTAACCCCCCACCCCCCTCCCGTGTATTGCCCCCCCCTCCCTCCTCCCCCCTGGCCTACCCCTCCCGCTGGGCAAATGCCCCTAACTTGTTACTTACCCTTCTGCGCAGGTCCAGTCCAGGGAGTTCACAGGCGACATCTTCTTCCACGCGATCTTCTTCCTCCTTTGACCGGCGTTTTGGCGCATGCGCAGTAGGAGCATTTCGCCGGTACGGATCTACTGCGCATGCTCCAAAAGTCACGCGCATGCGCAGTAGATCGTACCGGCGAAATGCTCCTACTGCGCATGCGCCGGTCAAAGGAGGAAGAAGATCGCGTGGAAGAAGATGTCGCCTGTGAACTCCCTGGACTGGACCTGCGCAGAAGGGTAAGTAACAAGTTCGGGGCATTTGCCCAGCGGGAGGGGTAGGCCAGGGGGAAGGAGGGAGGGGGGCAATACACGGGAGGGGGTTAGCGCCGACGAGGTTTCCTTCCCCTTTAAATGTATACATCATTTTTATAAATATATTTTTTTGTCCCTGGGGACATGGCTACTTAAACAGGCTTAAATAGAACTCCACATTTCTTACGGATAATCAGTCTTCCTTTGATTGAATTGGAAGGCATCAGGTTTGAGAAGTGCCGTGTTTTGAAGAACACGCGTGTACTGTGTTTTGGTCCAGTAACATTAGCCTTTTACATTGCTCTAAATAACAGGACCCATTTCTGTGTTACACCAAAAAGTTAATGACTTGTTCTTGCAATGGGCAGTCAACACACTGAATGCAGTCTTTAGATGAGATGACTGTGAGGTTAAAGGGATATTGTATTTCCAATAGCAAATATCCCTAAAGCAGATTAGCACAGGCCACATGAAACCGCTGAATCACATGATCACAAAGCTATCTATGTAGGTGTAATTACTATTATTCAATGTTTCCATGCACGTGTTAACATCTATGATTTCATAGAGCTGTCTGTCATTAAGCTGTTATTTATATAAAGAAACAGCAATAAACAAAGTTTCTACTTGATTTCAGTATTGGAATGATACAAAATGAAAAATACTTTTATGGTGTAATATTAATAAAATAGGTGGAAAGTCATGACAAATATGACATCATTATTCACATGTCACAAGTGGTGTATTCTCCACCAGCGAAGAACACACTTGTGTTGTTTACATATTTGTTTTACTCTCTTATATAGTTTAAATCATATATATTTTATTTTTGTGATCTACTTTACCTTAAGCCTTATCATATACAGTCATATGAAAAAGTTTGGGAACCCCTCTTACCAAATAAATTTATTTACATAATTTACACCCAAATAAATTATTCAAAATCCTATTTTATGACAATAGTCAAGCATAATGAACTTTAATTACACAATATAGATTATTTGAATCTTATTTCCTTCAGTCTGGAAAGTCATAATTATAACAAGCAGGCAGGAGCCATTTTGTGGACACTGTTATTAAGACAAGCCTTGCATCATCTCAGAATCTTGTTTGTGCACCAAAATGGGGACCAGATGTCCATCCCCGTGCCCTGGCTACACAACTAAATGGTGAAGAGAACGGGGGAATGTGTGGAGAGCAGTGACATCTAGGAAGTGCTGAATGAAAAGTGAAAGTAATTGTCTGCCCTGCCTCTATGCATAAGGCATAGATGAGGAGCAAACAATATTTGATTGACAGCTGAGATTTTTAAATGAGTTTACCACAGCTATGAATGCTTTAAAGGGGACCCGTCACCCAAAAAAATTATTAAAAATCCTATATTATCACATTAGTCAAGTAAAATGAACTTAAATTACACTATATAAATTAGTTGAATCTTGTTTCCTTCAGTCTGGGAATTCAAAATGATAGCAAACAGGCAGCAGCCATTTTGTGCACACTGTTATTAAGGCAAGCCTTGCATCATCTCAGAATCTTGTTTGTGCACCAGAATGGGGGACCCAATGTCCATCCCCATGCCCTGGCTACACAATTAAATTGTAAAGAGAACGGGAGAATGTTTGGAGAGCAGTGACATTTAGGAAGTGCTGAATGGAAAGTGAAAGTAATTGTCTGCCCCGCCTCTATGCCCATGGCATAGAGGAGGGGCAGACAATGTTTGATTGACAGCTGAGATTTTTAAATGAGTTTACAACAGCTATGAATGCTTTAATAAAAAATAGAAATTGGATTTCATGTTTAATTTGAAAAGGACTTTTATTATACAGATTTTTGTGTCTGGGTGACAGGTCCACTTTAATAAAAAAACAGAAATTGGATTTCATGTACAATTTGAAAGGACTTTTATTATAAAGATTTTTGTGTATGGGTGACAGGTCCACTTTAATTCTTTGGAGTTTTGTTTATCATTGGCTGAGCTTTCAAAGTAGCAACTTCCTTTTAATATATAACATGCCTTATGGAAAATGTAGTATTTCAGCAGTGACATAAAGTTTTTTGGATTAACAGAAAATATACAATATGCATCATAACATTAGACAGGTGCATAAATGTGGTCACCCCAACAGAGATATTACATCAATAATTAGTTGAGCTTCCTTTTTGCAAATGTAACAGCCTCTAGACGCCTCCTATAGCCTTTGATGAGCGTCTGGATGGCTGTATTTTTGACCATTCGTCCATACAAAATCTCTTCAGTTAAAATTGATGGCTGCCGAGCATGGACAGCCTGCTTCAAATCATCCCATAGTTGTTCGATGATATTCAAGTCGGTGGACTGTGACGTCCATTCCAGAATATTGTACTTCTACCTCTGCATAAATGCCTTTGTAGTTTTGGAAGTGTGTTTAGAGTCTTGTTGGAATATCCAACCTCTGTGTAACTTCAACTTTGTGACTGATGCTTGAACATTATCCTGAAGAATTTGTTGATATTGGGTTGAATTCATCCGACCCTTGACTTTAACAAGGGCCCCAGTTCCTGAACTAGACACACAGCCCCACAGCATTATGGAACCTCCACCAAAAGTTGACAGTAGGTAGCAGGTGTTTTTCTTGGAATTCGTTGTTCTTCCGCCATTCAAAGCTCTTTTTGTTATGAACAAATAATTAAGTTTTTGTCTCCAAAATGACTGTGGCTTGTCTAAATGAGCTTTTGCATACAACAAGCGACTCTGTGTGAGTGCAGAAAGGGGTTCATTCTCATCACCCTGCAATACAGATGTTCTTTGTGCAAATTGTGCTGAATTGTAGAACGATATACAGATACACCATCTGCAGCAAGAAGTTCTTGCAGATCTGTGGAGGTGATCTTTGGGTTGTCTGTAACATTTACCTGGGGTCTTCCATTTCCTTACAGTTGAAACTGACAGTTTAATCCTCTGAAATTATTTTGTAGCCTTCCCCTAAACCATGATACTGAACAATCTTTGTTTTCAGATCTTTTGAGAGTTGCTTTGAGGATCCCATGCTGTCACTCTTGAGAGTAGAGTCAAACAGAAGCACAACTTGCAATTGGCCACCTTGAATACCATTTCTCATGATTGGACACACCTGTCTATGAAGTTCAAGGCTTATCAAGCTAATACAACCAATTTGGTGCTGCCAGTAATCCGTATTGAGCAGTTACATGCATTTAAATTAGCAAAACTACAAGGGTACCCACGTTTTTGCACAGCCAGTTTTTCACATTTAATTTCCTACAACTGAATACTGCTTCACTAAAAATCATTGTTCAGAAAACACCCCAGTACTCCGATGTCCCTGGGAAATGAAAGACATAGCACTGTTATCTTTTTTTGTTGAAAGTGGTGTAAATTATTGTGCAGGCTGAGAGGGGTTCCCAAACATTTTCATATGACTGTATGCTACTATATTTGTTATATTTGTTATATTTTCATTTTATTCAAATGACCTTTTCCCCCTAGTTCACAAAGGGCACTAATAATATTCTACTGTACATTCAATTCAGTATTAGTGGTCTTGAGTTTAAATCTCATTAACTCTTATCGCCCTGCCTCTCATTTCCAAACAGTATCTCTGTACATTTTTCCTTGCCCATCTACATTTTAAGACATTTCAGTTCTGCTTAATTTACATAACTTATATTTCCATTGCCAGATCCATTACATGGCCATAAAGCTAACCGCCTGCATAAAATATGACTCTGTAACATTGAAAATGAGCTATTGCTTATTGATTTAAAAGGCTAATATCCTGTGTAAAAAAAAAAATCAAGTCCTCCCTTCATAAACACATAGCTGTATAACCATTATGCTCAGGATAGTGTATCATGCTTGTCTAACTTAAAGGTGTAGCTCACCCTCAATTGTGTAGGCAGTAGCATGAAGATAAATCTGTCTACAGTGAATGTTTAATTATTTTTCCACTGCTTTGGATAATTATAATATGATCACGAATTGCACCAATCCTGAGATTTAGACAAGAATGGGAATGAGAGATGGATGAAGCAGTAATAGGGAGGAAACCTGTGTACCAATGAGACGGGAACAAAAGTAGAATGGGGAATGAAAAAACTATACATAATTAATTTAAGATTCATAAAGTGGTGATAGGGAATGAGAACACTGCAGAACAATGATGGAGAGCCACAGCAGCGTCGAAGGACAAGTAAAGCAATTTTCACTGGGGGGTGCCAGTGAATATATTTGCTAACCGCTGTTCCTGGACTGATGCTCCTGTTAGCTACAAACCACACCTATCAGGGTACCAGTACATGATTTCCATATCACCATGATTTCATGATGCCCTTGGATATTCTGGAGAATATTAATATCTGATCTTAAACAACTTTCAATGTACTGCACAATATGTGCAGATGATTACTTTTTTTCACACTAATCTGTTCCTTCAAGCAATGATGGGGAACAGTGATGGTTAGTTAGAGAAGTACAGAGCAGTTGGCATCATAAATTACCCTTATTTTAGCATCCCCTGACCTGTAAACTTATTACATTAGCTCTTCCCTGATCCTCGGGTCATTGGATGTCTCTCTCCAGTCACCTAAATGTGACCATATTCCCATTATGGATTTCACACTATGTAAAGTACTAAAGTGAGTAATTCAATTAGTCACCTGTCAGTTAACTATCAGCTCTCTGTCTACCTCTGTCATTGCTGTTTGCCTGTAGATACTGCACTGCAACTCCCAGTGCTACTCTTGGTAACTCTGCTTGGTAACTTTTCTTCATACTCCATCACTGTGTGTGTCTCTACCATCACATAAGAATATCACAGAAGACCACTCTACCAAACAGTGGCGTAACTAGATATTACTGGGCCCCACGTCAAATTATTTTTCAGGTCCCCAAAATATCTAGAGGTTGACTTGTTTGATGTCAGGGCTGCTTGCCAGTTATTAACATGTGCATAGAGGGGTATACAAAGCAATCCACTGGTGCTGACTGCAGTATAAGATGAAGGTGGGTGGTGGCTGAGCTCTTGAACATCATAGGGGCATGGCGTGTTGTGTTGTTGTAGACTGTGCCCACCGTAATTGGGCCAACCAAAATATTAACAAAAATTGAGCAGTTACCTGTTAACCATTAATAAACAATATTTTTCACCTTTCACCTAACTTTTAGTATGTTATGGAATAGTATATTCCTAGCAACTTTGCAATTGTTTTTTAATTATATGCCTTTCTCTTTTGCCTCTATACAAATTTTAAATGGGGGTCACTGCAGCCAAAAAAAAAAAAATTGCGGTGCAAATCTAC
Source organism: Xenopus laevis (assembly GCF_017654675.1). NCBI lineage: Eukaryota > Metazoa > Chordata > Amphibia > Anura > Pipidae > Xenopus > Xenopus laevis. The sequence goes on along the minus strand of NC_054377.1, from coordinate 31,293,146 downwards.
AATTACAAAACTATACAAAATTATAGTTATTGTTATTTAAGTTCTCTCCTATTCATATTCCAGTCTCTTATTTAAACCACAGGCTGGTTGCTATGGTATATAAACCCCTAGCAACTGGATAGCTGCTGAAATACCAAACTGAAGAGCTGCTGAACAAAAAGATGAATAACTTAAAAACGACATCAAATAAAAAATTTGAAGTAAGCCACCATCAAAAACAACTAAAATAACTTCACTTCTTAATGCTGGTGTCATGTATATATTATGCCTCATATTTCCCACAAATTATTCTCTACTTCTAATGGGAAATCCATATAGCTGATTCCTGTGAACCCAAGCTGAGCCAAATGGACTTGCTGGTTCCAAAGCAGCCAAAATGTAGAAAAATATATATCAAAGATATAAATAGTTAAAATTAAAAAATGTTTATTACGTCACATAAAAAATGGTGCATACTGACCCTACATGGCCCACCTTACGCATTTCATACCCTCCGGTACTTCGCCATAGGTATCTCAGAGAGGTGTCTCAGTGAGACACCTATGACTAAGTACCGTAGGGTATGAAACGCGTAATATGGGCCATGTAGGGTTAGTATGTACCATTTTTTATGTGACGTAATAAAAATTTTTGAATTTTAACTATTAATTGAGCCTTGGGACATATATCTTTGATATATATATATATTTTTCTTCATATTTCACACACACAATGTAATACTACATCATGTTGCATAAATATTTTAAAATCATGCAGTAGACATCTCTAAAACTTGTTTACCCCACAGTTTAGTGTGCATATTTCTTATTGGTAGCATCTGTAAAGGCTCCAATCCTATTTTTATTCTGCAACCCTTGTTTGTAAATTTATTTTAAGACCCCTGTTTGTTAAATGATTGTGTTGTCACTTGTTAATATGTGAATAAATGATTGTTATATAAAAGTAGAAGCAGAAACTTCAAGAAGATAACCTTCAAAAACTAAAATGTGCTGTTGATTGACAGTATAATTGATATACTGTATCAGCAACATGAATGGGCACATTTACTAAGTTCGAGTGAAGGATTCGAAGTAAAAAAAACTTTGAATTTCGAATTTTTTTTGGGTACTTCGACCTTCGACTACGACTTCGACTTTGAATCGAACGATTCAAACTAAAAATTCGTCCATTTGATAGTCGAAGTACTGTCTCTTTAAAAAAAACCTTAAACTTGTGAAGGCAAAGTGAGTGTGGGCTACTAAGCGAGTGTTGCATGTGATCAAAGTGTTGCATGTGAATTAAGTGTTAAGCAGCGTTTAAAACCGTTGGTGTTTGCTGTGCGTGCTGGGTGCAAGGAGGGAGTAAGTGCAAATAACTGACTGCTGTGTGTTCTGTGAGTTATCTGACTGAGACAAACAGCTTTTCTTTTTCTTTTCTTCCTTTGATCGATCGATCAAAGTATTTGCGGTTGGTTAAATATCAATAATCGATGGTTAAATATCGATGGTTAATAAACCCTCGATATTTGACCCTTAGTAAATGTGCCCCTCAGGGTACAACTACACAAGCGTCTCTAACGCGATTCCGGGGGATCCAACGCAGTGCGCCAAAAAGCAGGCGTCAAGTCGGATGCGATGGAAAATAAGATAAGCAATAGTAATGTCGGATGGTGTCGCTTCGTTCATCCGACCCGCCTGTCGGGTGCAGCCGCTGCATCTGACAGTTGTGTCGTGTCGGATAAACGCTGCAACTGCGTTTTGGCGCACTGTGTCGGATCTGCCGGAATCGCATTGAAGAAGCTCGTGTAGCTTTACCCTAAAGGAAACAACTCAAATCCAAATCTTCATTTAGCTATTTTAGGAGACAAACTTCCTAATTGATTAATCCAATATGCTTTCCTCTGGAGTGATTTGGCATTCATATCCCCTCTCTCAAATACACTGACCATTTCAGTTTAGCAGCATTATGGGAAATTAGTTTAAAATTTATTCTTCCCTTCTGTGTGGACACAGAGGGGTGATTTCTAGGTACTGAAGAAGAATTTACCTGTGCCCCAAGATGCACAATATGCAAATTGTCATTTATTGGAAAGAAATGCAGATGAGGGTGGCCATGTGATAGCCCTGTGTTGAATTAGCCCCCTAATTTATGTCCAGCAATATATATAATATTCAGAAATGGTACTTATTGAGAACATGAGCTAAATTAGCCTCCTATATACATGTTCGGAAGTTTGAAAAAAAAGGGCCATAGGTATGGATATGAGCTATTTATAACAAAGCCTAAATCTGGTGAGTATAATTCCTCAGTATTCATTGTATGTTTGAAATGCTGAATGCACCGTAAATCTGCATGCTAATTAGCTATGTAGGGACCTATAGGATCTATTAGGCTCCTATAGAGTTAATCCCCTACCTTTGCTTAAATTCTCTTTTTCCTTGTTATTGGGCCAAGCCCTTCTAACTGGTAAAGTGTAACATCTACACCTATTGGACAAAGTGTAATGACACTCCCCTGCCACACTGCTATATAGTGTTGTGTAGGGGAGTGGCCTCTTCCTCTTTGGCTCCTGGTGTCTGTGCTGCTAGGTGTTTCCAATTGAGCCTGGGATCACCAAGGCCCCAGTAAGCCATTTACCCCAAAGGGACCTGTACCTTTGGTGCTGAAGTTCGGGAACCAGGCAATCCCGTGAATGAGGATTAGCTATCATTAGGGCAGATCTGTAATAGTCTCTCTAGGAGAGAGAGATAGCCAGATTAAGGTAGTATGAGCAGTTCTGTGCTCCAACAAGGAGAATAGCAGGGAGTAGCCTCCCAAAGGCTTTTAAGGTGCCTTTAGTGTAGGGAACTCAGTGATAGGGAATTCAGTTTAGCAGAGCACTGCCTGACCCCTACTTGATCGATCCTGTTTCACTTTGGTCGCTGGTCTTTGGAAGTGAGATATTCTTCCTACTGTTTGACTTGAGGAGTGACATCTGTACATGCTGCATCATCATCAATGCTATCCTTTCTCCTCTGTGATACGCTAACTCCTACTACAACTCCTGTGTGAGTAAACCTGTGGTCAATTGCCTTTGCATATTGTTGTGCTAATAAACCATCTCACTTGTTTTTCACTATCTAAGAACCTCCTGGCGTCCATTATTCTATCTTTCACACTAATTAGCCTGTGGGTTGTAGTTTTACACCATCTTAAAGGGGAAGCTTCGATTTAGCGAAGGCTCCGCCCTGAGTGTAGTTTCACAGTGTAACCCATGCTCATACACTAGCTGGACACCCTTAACCCCTAATTGGCGGGATAGGCCAAGAAAGCGTTACAGCTAATTATGTCCATAATTGTGCATCAGGGGTTGCAAGTGCAGTGCTGGCATATGTACTATTGCTGGTGCCATACCTCCCAACTGAGGGACAGTCCCTCTTTTGACAGCTCAACCCGCAGTCCATCGTTTGTACTGGAAAGTCCTGTTTCATTGCTTTAATAGGTTTTTATTTTGCATTTTACAAAAAACATACAAACAAAAACAAAAAAATATCATGCTTGGCACTTCAAGACGACTGGGTTAAGTCGTGTACATGAACAGTGAACTGTCACATAGTGGAGTAAAGCAAGTAACATCTGATTATCAAGGTGTCCCCAAATTATACATAGGGTTCAGTCCTCTGGTAAAGATTCTTGAGGGTTGCCATCCAACCGTCGTTCTCATATTTTCTCAAACTTTCCGGGAGTTTCCTGAGCATTGTATGTCAATTTTATTAGAGGCAATGTAGCATTTATTTACTCAATCCATTGTTCGAGTATAGGAGGGTTAGGGATCATCCACTTCATAATTACTAACTTTTTTGCATAGAACATAATGGAGCTTAGTAGTGTTCTTGATTTTTATAAAGGTATTGACTCATCAATAATACCTAATAAGCAGGTGTTGAGAGATCTAGGGAAGGATAGGCAATCATTAATGTTTGGAATGACTTCTATCCAATACGTTGTTACCCTAGGGAATTCCCAAATTAAATGAAGAAATCCAGCCTCCCCATACCACATTCACACAATTAGCTCCTTCTAGTCTTCCCACAGCTTTAAGCCTCATGGGCAGGGCCGCCATCAGAAATCACAGGGCCCAATACGAAAAAAATTCCTGGGCTGCGCCCACCACAAGCCCGACCTATGGGTCCGCCCTCCCCACCCCACAGGTCCACCCCCCACCACACACTATAAAAAAAAAAAAACATTGCTGGCTATGGTTCTCACATGTTAATAAAAAAATAAAAAAAATATTGCTGGTTAGGGCCCCCCCATTGAAGAAAAACATTTGTGGTCAGGGCCCCCCCCCATTAAAAAAAACATTTGTGGTCAGGGCCCCCCCATTAAAAAAACATTTGTGGTCAGGGCCCCCCCATTAAAAAAATATTGGTGGCTAGGGCCCACCTGCTGTTAGTGAGCTGCCAACTACAGAAGGGAGGGGGGAGCACAGGTGGCTGCATCTTCTTCCAGTGACAGCATTTTCTTCAGCTATCCAATACCTGAGCAGCTCAACTGGGACTTAAACTCGGTGACCAATAAGGGGAAGTAATGGACAGAAGATACCTCCCCTTGTGCTCCCGCTCTGCCTTCCCGAAGTCGTCAGTTCTCAGAAAGCAGGGGGGCCCGGCTTATCAAGAGTGCAGTGTGGCCGGGCCCCCATTACTCTCGGGGCCCCCTACAACTCTCCCCCCTGTCCCCCCTGATGGCTGCCCTGCTCAAGGGTGTAATAAAGATTAGGTGGATCATCTCAAATTGGATCATTCTGGCCCTGAGTGATATTAGATATAGGTTATTTATGGCTTCCTACCATTCGTAGTCATTTGATGAGGGGATAACTGAGGACCACTTCTGTTTTTGCTTTGTCAAATAGAGCGGGTTGAGAGGACTGAATTATGCTATATAATTGATAGTAATTTGGAGGGGTCTGGAGCCCATAGTCTGGCTTTCCATGTCATTAGTGTTGGTTTAAGTTGCTAGGACTGGAATTGGGTATAAAATGCATTTCTCAACCGAAAGTAATGAAATAGTTCTATGTCTTGGCAATTGCATTGGTTTTTAATTGTTCCAGGGATGTCAGACAGCTGTCAACCAGTAAGTCATCGAGGTGTCTGATGCCTAGATGTGGCCAGTACTGGAAATCTGCTAAATGTTTCAAACGTGACAGGTTAGAATTTCTCCATATAGGCGGCTTGTCTGATAACTTAAACAGGTGAGTACATGTTTTGGCTTTTAGCTTCGCCCATACTTTGATGAGGCTATTGATCACTCCTGGCAAGAGGGAAAGATCAAACCCTCGTCTGTAAGGTGAGTTACATATAGCCTCTAAGGATCCCATAATTGTTGCATGCAAATTAGCTAGTGAATTACTATCTTCCCGGTTAAACCAATTGTGTATATAGGATAATTGGGAAACAAAATAGTAATGTTGTAGGTGGGGAAGAGTGATCCATGATAGTCTTGGGGATTTGTTAGCCCATATTATAGAGATACTGTAAGCTATTTATTTTCCTAAAGCTATTTATTTTTCTTGGTTGGTTATATAGTATAAACTGGGGAGTTCCATAGTGGGTACACAAATCTGGTTAAGTATAGCATTTTAAATAGATTGACCCTACCCAGTGGTAGTTCAAGAATTGCAATTTTAAACATAACAAGGATGGACTCCAATACTGCCCATCTTTACTGACATGTCAGGACTAGAGGAAATATAATTTGCACTATGAAGGTAAGCGAAATTTTCATTATTGTATTGGAGATCACTTTTTGTGATGTCATTCTTATGTTTACCCACACTTATGCTTACTTTTTGGGATGAAATCAATGTTTTTAGTTTTTTCATGAGCTAAACAAAGAAAATAAAGCTTCACCCTGTTTAGTCATTAGGTAGAGAATTAGATTACCAGTGAACAAATGATCCCCTTCATTACAGACTCCTGCCACCAAATTTTTAATCCCTGTTTAACTCAAGAAAAAAAAACCTATTGACTTTTCATAATTAAAACAATAGGAAAAGTATATTTAGCACAAGAGTTGTTTATTGATCTTGACTCATAACATGCCTCTTCCAGTCTAAAGAATTTAGCAGTTTCCCTATAAAGTAGCTGTTAATTAAAGTAGGTTTAGGGCTGTGCTACAGCCTGGCTGCCTCTATCTGGATTGAGAGAGCATAAAAGGCCAGACGAGGGAAGGAATACAAAGCAGAATTTTTTCCCTTAAATTTGATTTTGGCATCCTTTTATTTGGAATGCCTGCCCTTAGCTGAATAATAAGAACAGCCATGCATCTATACTGCAGGCTTGTTAAATAGATTGGCTAGAGAGGCATATTGCTGAGAGGAACAGGCATTGAGATATTACAAATTGTCCTTACTGGAAGAAAGGTTGTCGCATGATTTGCTCACTACTCCCTTGCAAAACTAATCCATCACAGTTACTTATGAACATATGATTTTCCATAATTTATACCTACAAAGATAGTAATAAGGTAGGCAATCAAACCTGGGGAAAGGAAAATGTGTGATGATAAAAGTGGAACACAATTGTAATTTGGTGCTATTTATATACAATAAGGGAGAAACATTTCTACATTACAAAAACACATTAGTGTATTCTGTATCACATTAAAAATGTGTCTGGTAGATCCCTGTCACTACTGAGTATTCTGAGTTCAGAAAAAGACTTGAACTATTTTCATTTTATCTACATTTGCAGCTTGGAGACTGTAATGTAACATAATAGTCTGTGATAAGCAAAACCATCCTTTTATGAAATGAGTGGCCAAGTTATCATTCTGTATCTTCCAGACAGATAACGGTGGAAATTAAATAAGTACAGAAACCAGCAAAACAGAAATGCTGCACATGAAATAGAACATTAAAGTCACATTTTGAAGCTTATGGGGTAAAAGGAGACTATCATATATTATAAATAAGACTTTTATGCTTAATTTTGAGCAATTGCTTTAGTGATTTGATAGATTATTGACATTTATGATCAAGTTGTGTGTTGAAGGTAATTGACAAATGTGGCTTTTTGGTGGGAGAAGACAGGAACTGCGTATTATTTATCAATTTTGTCCTTGATAACAGTTGTTTATGGTAAATTGTAGGACTGCAAATGTAAATGGAGAAAATACAAGGGAAGAAGATCACAGCCATAAAAAAGATTAGCACATTTAGGAATAAAAATTGGGATTAGTTTGGAATGGCTAGGATATGGTATTAAGGATACATGCCAAAAAGCACTTTGTGCTGACATTGCCATGCAGTGTATGGGATAAAGTATCATACAAACTACTGGTTTGTTGTGGAATCTCCATTTATAATGCATAGATACTTATATTTGCTTTGCTAATCATGGGACACTGTGGGTTCTGCATTTGTTTTGTAAGGGTATTGTGGTTTCTGTATCTGTTTTGCTGGGACTAATGAGATGAAATAAACTGCGTCTTAGTGTTAAGTGAAGGCTGGCATTACCACATTCATAAGTTAGTTACTTTATTGCCACGTTAACTCATAGATCTTTTTGCAGGTGTACAAGAAGGGCAGGGTTATAGATAGATATTAAGGGGAGGGGGCAGGATCAAAGTTTGTACCAAAGCCATTTTCTTTCTTGCATTGGTCCCAGATATGTCCACTTCCCCGGAACACATTTGATGCTGTCATTGCACAGTACTGCACAGTACTACTTGAAACACTTCTAAACAGGATCAACATCATCAGGAGCCTACAGTAAGTTCTCAGTTATCATTAGCTCAACCCCAGAGACCCTTGAAGTATAGGTTGTGCTTCCTCTTATAGTCATTCAAGGAGCCAAACACTGTGTAAGAATGTCCATAAGATCCACAGTTACCAGCATAACCCATAACCCATTGCTGTTAAAACTTCTGGAGTTCCAGTGCTAGAAGCAGCAGTAGATTGTAGGGAAAAGTAGGTATGATGTCCTGTCTGCAATATTTTATCCATGGCTGCATACCCCTGAAGTGCCATGCCCATATATTCAGGACAGCATCATTGACCTGCCATGCAGACAAGCTATTTTATTTAATCACAAGTGCATGTGATTGGATTTCCTACCACTGAGTTTTTTTATAATCCAGCTATAGTAGATATGCCAAGTTTAATGCAATTTTCCAGGCACACTTTTATAATTCCCCCTTTGTAATTCAATCAAACCATGTTGATGTAGTTACATATGTTACCTCTTCATAATCATGATATACAAAGATCACCACCTGTGTCCTGTTATGCGCCTCTCTTTAGGGAAGCCAGTTAGACAACCTTGTTACATCAAAATAATTGTTTGCTAACATCACACCTTTCAGTTGAAATTTTTATGACAAAATGAAGATGACCACGCAATATATATACTATAGAAGCATTAGCTTTCCACACCTCACCTTGCCATGTGCAGAAAGGATTATGCATTAGGAGGTGTCTAGACAGTTTATTTGCATATAAATAGTTAGGAATAATATTCACCATATTGTAGCAAACAAAGCATAGCAATAGTTTAGGAAACATGTTAGTAAATAAACCAACGTATTTTTGTCTCATGGTACAAGTGTGTTGGTCTGTATGCACAACTGGCGTTGGAATGCATCTTTTTGTCAAGGTTTTACTTGTTGCCCACGTTTGGCTTTGTTGCTGGACCTAAGTGAAGCTTTTTTATGTGTTTGTCTAGCCCTTGCATTCAGGCATTATTACCTATTACTTCTTTTTAAATTTGTTCTTCCTGGAGCAATTCCAGCACACCCACATTACATTGTTTGCACAGTTTAGTGTCATCCATGAACAAATAGAAATTGCTTTTAATGCACTCCTCCAAATTGTGTATACATCCTGCTGAAAAAAACAAAGTAAATGAAAAACCAAGAAAAAATGAAGACCAGTTGCAAATTGTCTCAGATTATGTATGTCTATAATTCAAAGGTGAATTGTCCCTTTAATCGTTAGCCGAAGAAAAGAAAAATAAATGTTTCAAATCCTAAATGTGATAACAAATGAGAGTTACTTGCATAGCTGTTAGATTACATCTCTCTTAAACATATAATTTCATTTGAACTTGAACTTTCTGTTTAATGGGTAGATTGCATTTGTCTGTCATTCCAAATAAATACCACTATTCATCTCTACAAACAAATGAGCAAAATTAGCTACAAGAATAATGAGATATTGCTTCAAACATATTTATTGCTAAAAAGAAGGCAGTAGGATAAATGAGTATGAAACTAAGCAAATAAGAACAGAAAAAAATGATCTTCACTTTAAGGGGCCCATATATTAAACTCTATTTTTTTCTGGTTAAGTTTTTTAGGGGGAAATTTAGAATTTTGGAATTTTTAATAGATTTATTATACCCCAAAGCTGCTAAAAATCCGAACCCTAAAATACCCCATATCAAACCTGTCAAGGTCATGTAGAAGTCAATGGCAGATGTCCCTGAAGTTGGAAGTCGGAATAATTCAATTTGGCTACAATTCGTATGAAATGGACTGACTCTCGATTTAGTTGCAAATGTTTTTTTGCTCCGACTTTTTCTAGCTGCTATTTTAATAAATTAGTTAAATTCGTGGATGCAAATTGGATCGACTTTGTTCCAGTAAAAAAATTAGAAAAAGTGGAGTTTTAATAAATAACCCCCTAACAGTCCCAACAAATAAATGACATTTCATTTCTGGTCTGCAAGGCCTGGCACATTCCAACAGTTAGGGGCTCGTTTAGTAAACCTCAAATTTATCTGGTTGAGTTTTTATAAGGGGAAAACTGAAATTTCTTTTTTTTTGAGATTTATTATACCCCAAAGCTGCTAAAAAGCCAATCCGAAAATACTCCATCTCAAACCTGTCGAGGTCATGTAGAAGTCAATGGCAGATGTCCCTGAAGTTGTTTCTTGACATCTTGACCTGCTCTGGATAATAAAGTCTGGGTTTTCTTCAGATAATCCAATAAAGTTGAGTTTTCGCAGAGACAATTCAATGAAGTCGAGTTTTTGGAGCGCCAATCTTACTATTCAAATTGCCACTCGATTTTGTTGCAGCGTTTTTCTTCTCCCACTTTTTCGAGAAAAATATTAATAAATAAGTTCAGTTCGTGGACCGGAGTTTGGTTGAATTTGCTTTAATTAAAAAAAAATGAGATTAATTTGAGTTTTAGTAAATAACCCCCTTAATTGTGGTTCACAAACCAGATTAGCAGTCGCTGCTTAATTGAAATCTAGTTGTAACAAAATCCACTCACCCTGGTGGTCTAGTGGGGGGATGGAAGGGATGCCGAACTTCTTCAATGGCGCCCGTTCTCTAGGATGCGCGTCATGCGTCTCTTCTTTAATTATAGGCGCAGGCGCGCTGGCGAGAAATTTAAATGTACTTAAAGGTAAATTTTTCATTTCCACAATGCCCGTTATAGGAGTTTGTTCCTGGTGCTTTCTGAACTTTGTGCTAACCTGCTATTCTGATTTTGATTCCTGTGTTGACCCCTGCCTGGCTATTTGACGATCCTGACTTCTGAATCCTTACCCTTACCTGATTACCGACTTTGATTCTGCTTATTCACTCTGATTGACTTCCTGGTTTGACCCTTGCTTGCCTGACTACGTTTATTCTCTGCCTGCCCCAACCCGGGCCTGATCTGACTACTCTAACGCCTTATACTACGACTTTCTGCCCAAAGACTTTGTTTTACAGTTGTGCCCCTCTGCCTGTCTAGAACCCCTCGCCTTGCACCTCTTGTTTTAAGACCTGGCGGCATCTGAGTAGCTGAGGGCTCCTCCCGAGGCCAAAGGCAGCTGCTACAGGCAGAAGCACGAGCCGAGACCAGGGTGATTCGCATTGGTTACAGTCTGTACTCTCTGTAGCTTCAATGATTTTACACACTGTCATTTCATCAACCTTTGTTAATATAAAGCCGTTTCCCTTTCTCTGCATGTTCCATCTGCAATACATTCACGGACATTCATGACCTTTTCATCTCCAAATACTTTAACCTTCTCCCTACTGAAACTTGTCTCACCTAAACTGACACTGCTGCATCTGCCAGCCTTTCCTATGGATTTTCTTCCATTAAAAAAAATATGTCTGTGAACATTCTATTGTGTTATTCTAGTGTTCGAGGGGAAAAAATGCAGAAGAAAAGTTGCATGCTTTTGTTTGTGTTAAAATTCAACTTTCCCACTGGTAATCCTAAAATTCTGTGCACAAACTCACAAAATGTGCCTGGATGCTGAGGACAAGGGTATACTGTACAGTTACACAGCATTGCACTTCTTAGGTCATCATTATATCATCATTAAGGGGCAGATTTATTAGAGGTCGAGTTGTTTTTTCACAAAAAATTGAGTTTTCAAGGGTATTTTTGGTTCAATAATCTATTTTTCAGGTTAAAGATAAATAACTCATATTTTTCCAGATTTATTTTACCCTGACCCTTGAAATAGCTTGGATCTGAAAATACACCATCTAAAACATGTCAAGATCATGTAAGAGTCAATGGCAGAGGTCCCTTAAACCAATGGAAGATGTTAATAGCCTTCATGTGATTTTCGAGTTTTTTTCAGTGGGTTTCACTCAAAAACTCGATCAATTTGAGAGATTTAAACTCGCTGATTTGAGTATTTTTCCATTAGAGTTTTTTTCTTAAGAAGATTAGAAACCATTCAGTTCATTCGAGTTCATTCAAGGTCTAAAAATGCTCACACAGCTCTAAAAGTCGACCTTTGATATATAACCCTCTAAGACTTTTCGCTCACCACTGTTACATTCCTCTTCTTTTTTTAGAAATTATTTTTATTTCTTTTGTAAATAACAAGTGAAATCTATAACAGCTTTACATTGTTTCCTTTACAAAAAATGCTAACATACATGCACAGGCACGGTCATATGTCCAGGAACATTGCCAATAATGTATTCATAACAAAAGTAACATTAAAAGAAAGGAGAAAAAACACAAAAGTAATAGAAAGAGAAGAGAAAGAAAAAGCAAAAACTACTGAGAAATACAGTAACGGGTAAACTGTAATAGTATCTATGGGTCAGCAGGATATTCTAAGAGAATGTATCTTAGACTGTAATAATAAAATAATAAAACAAAGCAATCTAAAAGATATTAAAAAATTTTAGTTGGTGTGTTGTACTAAAATCAATCAGTAGTCAAGTCCCTATATAGGATTCAGGGGTCCCATGTTTTCTTAGAAATATTGAATCTATAAATAGTTTTTTTGTTTTTTTTTACCACCGGCGGAGTTGATCCTATAAAACTATAAAGGTATGGGATCTGTTATCCAGAAAGATTAGACTACAGATAGATTAGACTACACGGCATCTCCCATAGACTCCATTTTAATCAAATCATTTCAGATTTCTAACATTTTTTCATTATTGTCTGTAATAATAAAACAGTATCTCTTTATCCTGAAAATGCCAGGTCCCAAGCATCCTGGATAACAGGTCCCATTGATCTCACTGTCATTCTGTAGTGATTTGCAATTTACAGGCAAAGAAACAAAATAGTTCTGCATTCACTTACTGTATCAGATTGAAAAATCAGTGGCTATATTAAAAAGCAATTTTCTGAACATTTCTTTCACCGATTTTGCTTTGGGTAAGACAGGAGGTATCAAGAAAGTCTTTCTTATGATATTGAAGAGCTAAAAATACCTGAGCAAGTAATGAAAAAAAGGAATATTCCTCAGGGGATGTGAAATCCTTATCTTCAAAGACTGCTGGCTAGAAAAATCCAGCCCTTTCTCTTATTATTTCATATGACACTAAATGGTTCCATTAATAAACTTCAGAGAGATCAGTTTCATTGTATGTTTCAACAGTCTACATCTGCATTTTAAAATATCCATTGGCCGTATCATATCAGATAATACTCTTATTGTATTTAAATATATCTGTAAAGAGCTAGGACATTGCAACTCACCCAAGGAACTTTGACAGATAATAAAGAACTGATGCAATTTTTAGGGCAGATTTATACAAGGAGATCAAGCAGCCTAACTTAATATTAATGCTAAGAATTTAATATCAAAAGAAGCAATATCATTTGAATCAAAATCATCAGCTACTTTACAGTAATACAATATACAAATACAAATGTGGTACAATACAGTGTCAAATAACCTCTGTGAAACTGTAATGTATTTAACAACCTTCTGCACAGGCTGTCACCTTATTGAACAGTTTAATAACAATGTTTATTATTGCTTCACTTTATTTTTTTTATTTAAAGGAGGAATAAAGATTAACACAGAATTAATCTCAACACACTACCTTAGAAATTAAAAAATCGCACCCCTTGCACTGGGCCTTGTTGCGCTCTTCAAGAAAAAGTGTTGCATATGGTGCAGAGTGCAGGACTGGCAGGTGTCCTTAATACCTGCCAAAGGGCAGATACAGAGATAATCGTAACCAGGCCAACTGGGCAAATGTGTTCCTGACTATAACATATGGAAACTCAGATGATCAGATGTAGGGAGATGGGAATATAAATGGTATTGGGACTGCATAGGAATATAAATAATAAAAAGTAACAAGTTGTAGCCTTACAAGGGGCAGTGACCCCCCATTTGAAAGCTGTAAAGAGGCAGAAAAGAAAAGCAGATAATTAAAAAAATATATAGAAAAAATAAATAAATACATAATGAAAACCAATTGCAAAGTTGCTAGGAATAGGGCATTCTACAACACACTAAATGTTGACTTGCCAGGGAACCATACATTTAAGTGCAAATAGAAAACAACTCTTGTGTAAACTCAAGAAACTGGTGAGCCGAATAGGGGAGTCAGGGCTTAGTGAGAAGCCCAGTATGTTCTACAATGTGAAAGCTACATGGTGAGAGTCCCATAGTGGGAAATAGACTTGAATAAGTCTTGATTTGTTGAAACACTGTTGAACTGTCTTCTCTGTGGCCACGTTGGCAAGAGTTTGCCCCAAAATAAACCTGTGTTTTGCCTAAAGACATGGTGTCCCGGTTTATATGGTCTAGATCCCACGCTAACCTGCCTATCATAGCTAATGTCCTTCGAAAACTGTGTGTACAGGCAGACAGTTTGTTACATTATATTAGAAAATGTTTTGGTCTATGTGGAGGCTGTGCCGGATTTCTCCCCCGGGCGCCCTGAGGCCTCTGGGTCCTAGCACCCGCTATCGGCTCGCACCATTCCTTCTCGCGCAAGTGCGTGTCTGTGCATGCATCGCAGCGCTGGGGAACTCTGCATTCCCCATACACTCTAGGATGCGGCTGGGCAGCATGCTGCCCCTAAAAGTCGCCGCCTAGGCCCAGGCCTTTGTTGCCTCGCCACAAATCCGGGCCTACATGGAGGACCATCTTTTTTACATTTAGAACCTATTGTACTTATTCAGTGGTAATTATGCCCTTGCTTTAAAATGAACACTGGAAATGTTCTTCTATACAGTATATTGTATATGTTTTTAATTCATTGTTTAAAATTGCTTGAGAAAGCAACTTTCAAATATAGATTCATTCTTTCCTTTCTTTTCTTCCTATGCATTAGTTATATTTATCCTTTTAGAACAAGCCTTAAGGGGGTGTGGGTCCAGGTGCAATTGCACCCCCTGCGACACCAGTAATTACACCACGGAAACACACATCGTGTGGAGGTATCCCACAAGCATCTTTGTCCACCTCAGTATTATAATTAGTAATTAGCAAAACATGGTTTAGTTTGCCTAAAAATCTTGCCGAAATGCACTGGAGTCAAAGAAAAGGTGACGTTGAGGTTAAAGGGGTTGTTCACCTTTGAGATAACTTTTAGTATGATGTAGAGAGTGATATTCTGAGACAATTTGCAATTTTTTATTTTTCAATGTTTTTGAGTTATTAAGCTTTTTATTCAGCAGCTCTTCAATTTGCATTTTAAGCAATCTGGTAACTAGGGACCAAATTACCCTAGCAACAATGCATTGATTTGAATAAGAGACTGGAATATGAATAGGAGAGGCCTGAATAGAAGGATAAGTAATAAAAAGTAACAATCTATTATAATCTATATATATTATTATACATTTGTAGCCTTACAGACCATTTTTTTTAGAAGGGAGTCAGCGACGCCTATTTCAGAAGAAAAAGGCAAATAACTATAAGATTATAAAAAATAAATAATGAAACCACCCCTTTAAGGCGTTTTTTTAGCTTTGCAATAGCATATGCACAGACAGCTTCTTAGATAGACAGGGGGAGGGCTGGGGAGCTCTTTGACTGGGGAGCTCTTTGATCCCAATAATTGATGTGGAAGGCAAGAGGCGGGAAGGCAAAGGGACACATTTTTGGGAGTGGGGGCAAAACAAAACACATATGGAAATTTTAGTGCAGTCCTTCATAGAAAAAAGGCTCCCATGCCACTGATTTCTTACAAACATGTGCATGAGCAGCTCCGTAGATAGATGGGATGGGTCAGGGTAGGGTAGGGAAGAAAATGCTAATTTTGTCACTAAACTGTATTGGTTAAAATGTTTGCTTATCCTTAATTACAAAGCCTCTTTTAGTTCTGACACTGATGTTTGATTCTTTGTTAGTCTGGCATTCCTCTCTGCATGTTTTATTTCACAGTAACATAGTAAGGTTAAGTTGAAAAAAGACACACCCATCAAGTTCAACCTTTTACCTTTTTTTTAACCTGCCTAACTGCCAGTTGATCCAGAGGATCAACTGGCAAAAAAAAAACCCCATCTGAAGCCTCTCCAATTTGCCTCAAAGGGGGAAAAAACTGATTCAGGGAGAGAATTCCACATCATCACAGCTCTCACTGTAAAAAACCCCTTCTGAATACTTAGGCAGAAACTCTTTTCTTCTAATCGGAATGGGTGACCTCGTGTCAGCTGGAAAGACCTACTGGTAAATAAAGCATTAGAGACATTATTATATGATCCCCTTATATATTAATACATAGTTGTCATATCACCCCTTAAATACCTCTTCTCCAGTTTGGCCAGTCTTTCTTCATAGCTAAGATTTTCCATACTTTTTACCAGATTAGTTGCCCTTTTCTGTACCCTCTCTAATATCTAAAATAAATTTCGATCAATGAGCTTTCTTTAGTTGACTGCTGCCTGATGCATGCATCCCTAAGCCCTAATATATTCTGAGAGTCACTGTACCAATTTCTCCCAGGGGGACACAATAGCACTTTATGTTGTATGATGAAGTCACTCTTCATCATTATGTGGGGGTACAATGTTAGAATGCAGATGTATGTAGAAATTACTGGGCTGGGCATCAATTAGGGTGCCTTTTGAACATATAATGCAGAATCCACCTCTATCTATTCATCTGGATTATAAAATAGTATGAAATAACATGAAATAGTAGCAGAAGTCTTTGCAATTTTTTAGCTACTGTATTTTCTCTTTGCCACTATCTTCCTTCTCCCCTCTCTTTTGGGTTAAAAAGACACCACAAAGTGCAGAGGGGTGGGCAAAACAGGTAAAGCGAGAGAAGCAAAGTAAATTAAAAACATAGTAGAAGGAGCAGCCACAAGAGAAAAAGAGCAAATGGAATTACATAAAAGACAACCAAGAATATAATGCAAAATAAAATATATATACATATAAATTAAATATAACTGTTACATTGAGTGGGATGCAACAAGCAACATGAGAAAGAAAATGAAGAAGAAAATGAAACACAGTGGATTGAGTTGATACTCATGACTAGACAACTAATATGGAAGGCTAAGTTGTGTTTAGAAGAGATAAGCTAAATAAATTAGCTGGGGTGTATGTGAAAAGCATTTAAAGCAACTGTAGCCAAAGGAGCAATCTCATTTCTGTATACAGTGTTGATGGGTTATAAAATTGTAACAGCTCGAACAGATGATAGAACAGACTTTAGAACTACTCATTTTGAAACAGGTCATTTTGAAACTACCAAGGACTCTCAATTAAGAGGGCAAATGTTATTGAGAGTCCTGTAAGAAAAACATTCCTGCCCTTTTTATGAAATAACTAAACCATGTCAAGGCGATGCTTATACTAACTGATAAAATATATCATGTGTTACCGTTACAGAGTAAACCTCTTTCTTCCCAATGAATTGACTAAAAGCATCTACATTATTTGCATGGTCCCTCAAAATATACCATCTATTAAGTACAGATCTGTGTTCTGTCTTGCATAGTTGAACTATAGAACAAAGCAGAGACCCAGTGGGTGAAGATTCAGTGGAATTAAATATATGATCTCAGGATGGCCTTAGCCCCAGAATTTACAGCAGGTGGGCTTTGGAAAGGTTGTAGGACAAGCAATGGTGTAACAAATTTGGGGAATATAATAGGAGGATCACTTCTTGTCCCAGATATTAGATGAACAAGGTATGAGACCCTTTTGTGTTTCATTCTAAATAATGTGGTTTTAAAATATCAAACATTTAAGTCGGGTGTTATTTAGGCAGCAATTACCATTACACAGAATAATTTAATGCAAACACACAGAACCAGATCATGAAGGGTGAGTAAAGAACATTATCAACTACAGTGAAACCTCAAATTTACATACCCTGATTTGAAAGTTTCCTTCATTTACTGTATAATTCCTTCTACCAAATGTTTCTTTTTATTCCTATTAGGCATTCCCATACAGATGAGAATTAACTTCACACATTCCAGGATATGTGATTTTATTTGCAATTATTTTAGTTTAACTTTTTCACAGCTCACACAAAGGTGCAGGCTTTAAGTTCAAACACTATAAATATAGCTGTGCTTTGCCACAACACCTTCTACTGCCAGAAAACAAATGAAACCTCAAAGCCTAATTTATAATTAAACATACTGTCATTTGTTCACTATGCTCATTTAACATTTTTAGAAACCGTAATGGTGACGGTTAACGTTTTTAATGATGATCAATCTGAAGCAAAAACCATTGAACTTAAAATCTATGCCAAAAATATAATGGCTGCTCATATGAGCCTGGGAATGTGGGATTTTTTTAGTCGCTGGGGACCAGAAATAGCTAGTATTTGTTTACATCAATGGAGCACCTACAGAGGGTAACCTACTCCCTTTAGGAAAAAAAGAGCTAACAGCACGGTTGCTCCTAGATTTCTGAATAATTGATGAGTGTTAACAGCTAGGGATAGCTGCTCAGCCTAGGGTAAATAAAAATGAATAAATGGTGTTCCAACCTTTCAGAAGTAAGCTCTACGATCAGATGGCCACCAGTTTTCACTGCTTGGTGTGCATGGACAAATGACATTTAATTACAGGTTAACCTCTGTTGTTTCCCACTGGATGGCAGCAGCAGTCAAAATGCCCTCTTTGCCATTAGACTGTGGGGCATAGTGTCAGGAACAGCCAGGAATCGAACCCTGGTCCCTGTTGTTGGGAGGCTCTGCATTACCAGGGTGAGCCACTGGAGGATCTCTGTCCTCATGTTAGACACTGCTCTGGACAGACTTGAAATATATTCTTTCTCCCCTGCCTCATTATCCACATGTGTCTTCCATTCCCAATTAATGACCCTTTATAAGCCTGTTTCTGCCCTAAGATCCTGGCTTGATTATCTGAGCCCGATCCAGCCCCTTACTTGCGACTCCTGACTCCTGTGTCCCCTGCCTAGTTCCTGTGTTCCCTGCCTTGACTCCTGATTCCTGATTCCTGTTCGCACCTGGTTCCTGATTCCTTTCTCTGTGGATTCCCTGGTTTGACCTTCGGACTGTTATCTCGACCCTGCTTGAACGCTGCCTGCCTTTGACCTTGCCTTCTCTTTGGACCTTGCTTGCCTGCCGCCTGCCCAGACCTTCTCCGCCTGTTTATTGGACTTTGCTTTGCCTTTACCCAGGTTGTATCTTTCAGTTTATACTGTTTATGATATTTCATTCATCTCCATTAAAAACTCCTTTATCATAACATGGCTTTTGCTGTTAAACCTGCAGTAAATGTGTATCACCTGGGTTATCCAGCATATAGGCTCCATTCAACAGCACCCAAACCTGACAGTATAATCAAGCCACACAATAAGGAGCCTGCTGTTAACCCCTCTATATCACCTGAACAGGGTGAACTGCAACTCTCTGCTCAGTGGCTCTCATCAGTTAAAAAATATGAAGGAGAAGAGGGAACTTTTTCTGACTTTCTACTCGCATGTAAGAAATTTGCCTCTATTCCTTTTGTCAAGCAGACTCCAGACTCTATGAAGAGCAGACTCGTTATAATATTCCTCTTAGGGGGTAAAGCACAAGAGTGGGCAGAGGCTTGCATTGATGAAGAAGCTCACTTTTTGTAAGACCCCTGTTCTTTTCTTTCTTTTTTGAAAACAACCTTCACGGGTGATTTATGGCCAGTCCCTTCCGACATTTTTTCCTCCTCAAGTTCTCCTGTCGTTCAAGGCTTTGTTAAGCCATTTCAACTTACCCCTCCAGTGCCAAGATATTCCCAACTTGTTGGCCTCAAAAATATCTATCAACCTGTTATACCCTATGACGAGAGTGAGGAAGAGGAAAGTTATTGGGAGGATATTTATGACGAGAGTGACTATGATGCCTGTAATGATGAAGACTGGGAAGATGTGGAGTCAGACGATGAAGTTCAAACTGCATTTACCACTAAATTTAAGGGTCGGTCAGTCTCCCAGTATCTGCCTGCAATGCACTCTCCAGCTATCTCCCAGTCTGCTTCTAAGCCTGTTGCTTTCCATAAATCAGCCTCCCTGGGTCTCAGGCCTGAACCACAGTTTATTTCTTTTTCTAATATACCACGGCCGGCTTCCCAGCCAAACTTCTCTCCCATCCCAGGCTCTGTGCCAGCAGCCCAGCCGGTTCCAGCAGCCCAGCCGGTTCCAGTGATGGCTTCCCAGCCGGTTCCAGCAGCCCAGACGGTCCCAGTGATGGCTTCCCAGCCGGTCCCAGTGATGGCTTCCCAGCCGGTCCCAGTGATGGCTTCCCAGCCGGTTCCCCGAAAGCTGCCTCCCGTGCCGGTTCCCCGAAAGCTGCCTCCCGTGCCGGTTCCCCGAAAGCTGCCTCCCGTGCCGGTTCCCCGAAAGCTGCCTCCCGTGCCGGTTCCCCGAAAGCTGCCTCCCGTGCCGGTTCCCCGAAAGCTGCCTCCCGTGCCTGCAGCCTTCCAGCCTGCATCTCCTGTGCCAGCAGCCTTCCAGCCTGCATCTCCTGTGCCAGCAGCCTTCCAGCCTGCATCTCCTGTGCCAGCAGCCTTCCAGCCTGCATCTCCTGTGCCAGCAGCCTTCCAGCCTGCATCTCCTGTGCCAGCAGCCTTCCAGCCTGCATCTCCTGTGCCAGCAGCCTATGGGCCCAAGGACAAATCCACCTTCACTGCATTGAGATCCAATGGTTCTGATGCAACAGATACTACTGGACTCATTGTCATATATGGTGGTCATTCTGCTATCCTGGGCAACTCACCTGTAATGGGTGACTTGGCTGTTTCCTCTGCTCAGTTGGCTGACTCCTGCAATTCCTCTCCTGCTATGGGTGATGCTCCCGACCCTGGCTACTCCTCTATTCTGGCTCCCGATCCTGGCAACTTACCTGTTTGGACTCCTGCATCAGGTGATCCCCCGGTTCCAGAAGTGGCATCAGGTGGTCCCCCGGTTCCAGAAGTGGCATCAGGTGGTCCCCCGGTTCCAGAAGTGGCATCAGGTGGTCCCCCGGTTCCAGAAGTGGCATCAGGTGGTCCCCCGGTTCCAGAAGTGGCATCAGGTGGTCCCCCGGTTCCAGAAGTGGCATCAGGTGGTCCCCCGGTTCCAGAAGTGGCATCAGGTGGTCCCCCGGTTCCAGAAGTGGCATCAGGTGGTCCCCTGGCTCCTGACTCTGGCAAATCCTCTTCGGCTCCTGACTCTGGCAAATCCTCTTCGGCTCCTGACTCTGGCAAATCCTCTTCGGCTCCTGACTCTGGCAAATCCTCTTCGGCTCCTGACTCTGGCAAATCCTCTTCGGCTCCTGACCCTGGCAACTCCTCTTCGGCTCCTGACCCCGGCAACTCCTCTTTGGCTCCTGACCCTGGCAACTCCTCTTCTGATTTGGCTCCTAGTTTATTTGGATTCATTTATTTCCACTGGTTTCAAGTCTATTTAAGAATATTAATTTTTTACTTTGTTTTCCTGTCCATATCCATACAGTTTTCCCATTGGTTTCTCAGTCCCACTTTAAATTATCTGGCTTTGACTGTGGACAATGATATGAATCAGAGACGTTTGAATGCTTGCTTGGACAATCTAGCTACTGCATCATTTCAAGAGTTTTCTAAAAGGAACTTTCTCTTTGAACTCATGTACCCACCTGACCCTGGGATCGCCCTGAGGTCGATCCTTTGGGTGGGGGTAATGTCAGGAACAGCCAGGAATCTAACCCTGGTCCCTGTTGTTGGGAGGCTCTGCATTACCAGGGTGAGCCACTGGAGGATCTCTGTCCTCATGTTAGACACTGCTCTGGACAGACTTGAAATATATTCTTTCTCCCCTGCCTCATTATCCACATGTGTCTTCCATTCCCAATTAATGACCCTTTATAAGCCTGTTTCTGCCCTAAGATCCTGGCTTGATTATCTGAGCTCCTGAGCCCGATCCAGCCCCTTACTTGCGACTCCTGACTCCTGTGTCCCCTGCCTAGTTCCTGTGTTCCCTGCCTTGACTCCTGATTCCTGATTCCTGTTCGCACCTGGTTCCTGATTCCTTTCTCTGTGGATTCCCTGGTTTGACCTTCGGACTGTTATCTCGACCCTGCTTGAACGCTGCCTGCCTTTGACCTTGCCTTCTCTTTGGACCTTGCTTGCCTGCCGCCTGCCCAGACCTTCTCCGCCTGTTTATTGGACTTTGCTTTGCCTTTACCCAGGTTGTATCTTTCAGTTTATACTGTTTATGATATTTCATTCATCTCCATTAAAAACTCCTTTATCATAACATGGCTTTTGCTGTTAAACCTGCAGTAAATGTGTATCACCTGGGTTATCCACCATATAGGCTCCATTCAACAGCACCCAAACCTGACACATAGTTATTGATATTCACCTGTTGTTATGCATGAGAATATTTACAGCAGCTCTATGTAAGTAGAAACAAATTAAATATTCATAACAACTATACATATGAAAGGGTGCTAGCCTTGTAGACACCTCCTTCACAGTATATCCAATGTTAAACTGCATTAGATTTTTTTTTGTTTCTGTTTTGTGTATTGCCTTTTCCTGGCATGGTCTATTTTTCCTTATTGGTCTACTTAATTCAGATGTCAAGTGTACCAAGCTGGGCCTTTTCCCTGGACAACTCCATGTCAGAGCACAGGTAGTACCTTCTTTTTTTCTGCTCTCAGATGAATACTGTCACAAATCTTTAAAATGCTGCCTCTTGAAGCATATTTTTTTGTTCTTTTCTTTCTCCTGCTTTTAAATTTATTATGGAATTAGAAATATATCAGAAAAGAATATTTCATTTATCAAAAGTAATAGAGTTATGATGACAGATTGGTTGAGCTTGCAATTTTGGTGAGGCTTGGCTGGGCTCCATGCTTCACAGTAACTGCTACCCTATACTGCATCTTAACTCTTGTTACTGTGCAAATGTATATTTTTAATATTTGCAGAGTCTTACACCCATATGAAATAAAATACACTAGTTTGCCCAGGAGCAGTTACCATCAGGGTCGGACTGGAGACTTGGGGTCTCACCAGGGCTGCAAAACGAAAGGCCCTCCTGGCAGTCACCAGGGGCCCTCTCCCAACCTCTAAATTATCATGTGCATGCACGAAAAAACACTGATGTGGGCGCATGTGTGAAAAGACGCAAAAGCTGGTCAGCTGGGGAGCAAGTCTGTGCCGGCGGGGGGGGGGGGGCAGTCTGAACCTGGTTACCATTAACAAGCAATCTTGACTAGTAAATGCAACCTTCTGATTGGTTGCTATGGGTTACTGCTCCTGGGCAAACTTAGTGCCCTAACTGAAACAAAGCTGAGAACTGACCCAGGTCAGAATGCAGGAGAAAGGTGAAAGGAACAGCACAACCCGCTTTTAAATCCAGCAGTAGACTCGGATTCCAGCAGTAGACTCAGATTAGGAAGCATGGTTTGGGCACTGGTGTACGTAGTATTTGGATTTTTCTAGATTGCTACTATGCAATTACATTTATATTATAAATATAATGACTTTACATGGTTTAGACATTATTGTACTCCTAATCATGTAGTGGTTGGTCTAATACATTTTTAAGGGGAGTTCCTGTTTTACTCTACTCATGGAACTGTTTTCTGATATTGTTGTTCTTTAGTTTCTGTCTTAATCTCTCTTCATATATCACTGAACTGCCCCTTTTACCTTCACTCTTTTCAGACATTCACTATTTTCTTTAGCTTATTCTGGGTTACTTCTTAACCTTATCACTTTTCTACGCAACATCTTTGTCTTGATTTTGTTTGTATTGCTTCATATATAATTTCATTCCCATTGTTTCTTCATTGTTTACTTGTCCTTGCTTTTTTTTTTTACCTTTGTACTGTCTTCATTGCTAGTTGTGGAATGCTTTGGATGGATGGTATGAACTGTAATTTATTTAATTTACATTCCATAATACATCAACCTTCCATCAATACTCATGCATGTTGTTGATTAACTATTTACCCCTATATATCCATCATGATTATCAGGAAGATTACATTAAATTATTTATTGTTACAAAAGCATATGCAATATGGCAAAACATATCCGGACACCTGCCTGTTCAACATCTCGTTACAAAACGAAGGATATTAATATGAAATCAGTCCTTCCTTTCTTTTTTTTTTTTTTGTAACTTAAAATTTTTATTCAGCAGAAGTGTTATCTTACAGTTATTAAAGCCATACATTAGTGCAATGCTCAAGTTACAAATATATAAAGATAACAACAACATAGCGATATAGTTGACCAGTCCTTCCTTTCTTGCTATAACAACCTTTACTCTTCAGAGAAGACTAAAATTTGGAACATTTTTGGTTGGATTTGCTTCCATTCAGTCACAAGAACATGAATGAGGTTGGCCAGTGATGCTGGGGATCAAGCCTGGTTTGCAGTTAAATTAAGGCCAGGGCTATGTACAGGCCAGTCAAAATTTGACATTCACGTCTTAGTAAACCCATTCTGTACAGACCACTCATTGTGCATAGGTGTATTATTATGCTGGAACTGCAAAAAGCTTCCCCAAAAACAGGGGCCCCCAAATTTTTTTTTAACCCGTTGTGACTTTCAAATGTAAAAAAAGTTGGGGAGCAACAAAAGCATTAAAAAAGTTCCAGGTTGGTGCCAAATAAGGGCTGTGGTTGGCTATTTGGTAGCTTCTGTATGGACTGGAGGGTCTTTTAAGCAGTACAACTGGTTTTCAAGTTACTAAAACTTGCCTCCAAGCCAAGAATTCAAAAATAAGCCCCTGCTTTGTGGTCACTGAGAGCAACATCTGGTGACCAATATGTTTTTTTCGAGCCACTGGCTGGGGAACACTTTCCTAATTATTTCCTCAAAGTGGGAAGCAAGGAGTTATTATAAATATAGTCCAAACATGTTGACCTTCATAGTGTTGTTATATATGTTTGCTTCTGATCACTCAAAAAAAACATTCTCCCTACAAATAGCTGACATGGCTTCTGACGGCAATTTGGAAGTGGGTGCTTCATCTGAAGACTTGTAATATTACAGTGTCTGGATACTTTTGGACATATATTGTAAGGAACTCCCTGGTTTTGAACACAGGGACCTATTGGTTACCAAACACCACTCCTCCTGATTGAGCCACAGGAGGCAGGTTGGGTTTGGCCTGGTTCTAAGAGGACTGCTGCTTTGCTGCCTCCTGATCAGCCTGTAGTAGTGCACACCCTCTACCCAGCTGAGGGCAATGATTCATTAGATCACTACTTTAGCCTGTTCGCCCAACCCCCCTTTGCTGGATTATTAGTTCAAACTGACTCCAAGCCTTGTGACCTGTGAATTTTGTACTTGATCTCCCGGTTCTGACCTTTGGCTCGAATATTGGACTTGCATGAACTCTGCCCGTCTTAACCATTTTGCCTGAATTTGATTCTGTTTGTCTGCCGACTGCCCTTGAATTTCAGCTTGTTTTTGGACTTGTGTTTTGCTGCCTTTTTTTCTGCAGAAGCCTGCATATATTTTTTGTTCAAAAAATACTGCTAAGTTACCCAGGATATTAGCTCCTGTCTGCAAACTTAACGGTCATCCCTAACATATAGGGTCTTTGTACACATAGGTACCAATGACAAAGTTAGAGGAGGTGGTGAAGTCCTCAAAAATGATTTTAAAAAACTAGGTGCAAAGCTGAGGGCGAGGACTTCCAAGGTAATTTTCTCAGAGATATTACCTGAGCCACGAGCAACACTAAGGAGACAGTGGGAGCGTAGGGAGATTAATGCATGGCTGAAAGATTGGTGTAGGGAGGAGGGTTTTGGGTTTTTGGAGAACTGGGCTGATTTTTCAGTCTGCTACAGGCTCTTTGCTAGGGATGGGCTGCACCTTTGGCTCGAATATTGGACTTGCATGAACTCTGCCCGTCTTAACCATTTTGCCTGAATTTGATTCTGTTTGTCTGCCGCCTGCCCTTGAATTTCAGCTTGTTTTTGGACTTGTGTTTTGCTGCCTTTTTTTCTGCAGAAGCCTGCATATATTTTTTGTTCAAAAAATACTGCTAAGTTACCCAGGATATTAGCTCCTGTCTGCAAACCTAACGGTCATCCCTAACATATAGGGTCTTTGTACACATAGGTACCAATGACAAAGTTAGAGGAGGTGGTGAAGTCCTCAAAAATGATTTTAAAAAACTAGGTGCAAAGCTGAGGGCGAGGACTTCCAAGGTAATTTTCTCAGAGATATTACCTGAGCCACGAGCAACACTAAGGAGACAGTGGGAGCGTAGGGAGATTAATGCGTGGCTGAAAGATTGGTGTAGGGAGGAGGGTTTTGGGTTTTTGGAGAACTGGGCTGATTTTTCAGTCTGCTACAGGCTCTTTGCTAGGGATGGGCTGCACCTCAATGATGATGGGCAGCTGTTTTGGGAGAGAAGATGGCTAGAGGGTTGGAGGAGATTTTAAACTAGGTGTGGGGGGGGAGGGTTCAGTAAAAGATTCAGTGGAAGACAGGTTAGATGAGATAGTGGGCAAAGAAAGGGAAAATGGGGGAGGAGATTTGGCTGGGGATACTGTTAAGGATAGGGAGGACCACATGTCATATGTTCAATATGGTACCAGTATTAAATGTATGTTTACAAATGCAAGAAGTCTGACTGGTAAAATGGGAGAGCTGGAGCTGCTGGTGTTGGAAGGAAAATATGATGATTGGTGTGGCCGAAACATGAGTCGCATGACTTGGCAGTAAATATCAGTGGCTATACTTTGTTTCGGAGGGATAGAAGCAATAGAAAACGAGGAGGGGTATGTCTGTATGTTAGGCAGGATTTAAAAGCTCATATAAAGGAGGAGGTTATGTTAGAAAATGAGGGGGCAGAAGTCGTATGGGTGGAGTTCTTCACAAATTGTAAAGAATCCAGCAAATTAATTGTAGGAGTATGCTATAGACCCCCTAATGTAAGTGAGGAGGAAGAGACAAAGCTCCTAATGCAAATAGAAAAGGCTGCTTGTTTAGGTAAAGTAATGATAATGGGGGATTTTAATTACCCAGATATTGACTGGAGCAACGGTACTGCTAGATCAGTTAATGGGAACAAGTTTATAAACTTATTGCACGACAATTTTTTAGCACAGGTTGTTGAGGAGCCAACCAGAAAAATGCTATTCTTGATTTAGTGATCTCAAATGACCCAGAACTTATAGCAAATGTGCAAGTCATTGAACCCCTGGGTAATAGTGACCATAATGTTATATCTTTTAATGTCTGGTGCAAAAAACAAAAATATACTGGGGCAACAAAAACCATGAATTTTGGAAAAGCTAATTTTAGTGCCTTGAGGGCTGCCCTACAGAGCATTGATTGGGGCATTAGGTTTTCGGCTAAAAACACAGAACAGAAATGGTTGTCCTTTAAAATGATATTAAATCATTACTGTTCTCAATTTATTCCCTTAAGGACTAAACGTAGAAGCTCTAAGAATCATTCTGTGTGTCTTAATACAGAAGTAAAGAAGTTAATGGAAAGAAGAGAAAGGCATTTAAAAACTACAAATCTGTAGGGACAAAAGCTGCATTTAATGAATATAAACACTGTAATAAATGTTGTAAATCAGCAATCCAGAAGGCTAAGAAAAGAAATGAAGAGTTAATTGCGGTGGAGGTGAAAACTAACCCTAAAAAGTTTTTAAAATATATTAATAGTAAAAAGATGCAGGTTGAGAGTGTTGCTCCATTAAATAATGGTACCAGTATGGTTGTAACAGATACAGAAAAGGCAAATGTGTTAAATCAGTTCTTTTCTTCAGTGTACACAATAGAGGAGTCTGGGTTCACAGGCTCACTATATACTGTAACTGCACGAATGGTTCAGCTCAATCTAGTCAGTGGCTGACTCAGGATATGATTCAAAAAGCTTTTATACAAATTAATGTAAACAAGGCTCCAGGGCCTGATGGCATACACCCCCTGGTTCTAAGAGAGCTTAGTTCAGTTTTAGACCAGCCCTTATTTCTGATTTTCTCAGATTCACTGTCATCTGGTATGGTGCCAGGGGCGTAACTATAGAGGAAGCAGACCCTGCGCCTGCAGGGGGGCCCAGGAGGTATAGGAGCCCCACAAGGCCCTAATTCATATACAGTTTCAATAAATATTGGTAAAACAAGTCAACTGCTAAAAATTTTGGGGGCCTGAAAAATAATTTGCTGTGGGGCCCAGTAATATCTAGTTACACCACTGTATGGTGCCTATGGATTGGAGAAAAGCTGATGTTATTCCAATATTTAAAAAGGGATTACGATCTCAGCCTGGCAATTATAGGCCAGTAAACTTGACATCTGTGGTGGGCAAATTATTTGAAGGCTTGTTAAGGGATCACATTCAAAATTTTGTCCTAATGAATGGCATTATGAGCAGCAATCAGCATGGTTTTATGAAGGATAAGTCATGTCAGACGAATTTGATTGCATTTTATGATGTGGTAAGTAAGATTCTGGACAGTGGGGGGGCAGTAGATCTATTTGGATTTTGCCAAAGCGTTTGATACTGTGCACCACAAACGACTGCTTTCTAAACTAAGGTCTGTTGGGCTTAATGAAGTCGTTTGCACGTGGATAGGAAACTGGCTACAGGATCGGGTACAGAGGGTGGTTGTCAATGGGACATTCTCTACTTGGAGTAAGGTTCTTAGTGGGGTCCCCCAGGGCTCAGTATTGGGTCCACTTTTATTTAACTTGTTCATTAATGACTTAGGGGAGGGTGTTGTAAGTAATGTATCAGTGTTTGCAGATGACACAAAATTATACAGCCCAATTAATTCCATCCAGGATGTGGCATCCTTGCAACATGATCTTGTCAAAATGGCAATCTGGGCAGCTAAGTGGCAAATGAGATTCAATGTTGATAAATGTAAAGTCATGCACCTGGGATGTAAAAATATCCAAGCCACTTATACCCTTAATGGGACTGCACTAGGCAAATCCATTATGGAAAAGGACCTTGGAGTCCTTGTAGATGATAAACTTGGCTGTAGCAAGCAATGCCAGTCGGCAGGTAAATAAGGTCTTGAGCTGTATTAAAAGGGGCATAGAGTCAAGGGAGGAGGGGGTCATTCTTCCACTGTATAGAGCACTTGTAAGGCCCCATCTAGAATATGCTGTACAGTTTTGGTCTCCATCACTCAAACAGGACATTATTGTATTAGAGAGAGGGTACAGAGAAGGGCAACTAAGATGGTAAAAGGTATGGAAATCTTAGCTATGAGGAAAGACTGGCCAAATTGGGGATGTTCACGCTGGAGAAGAGGTGCTTAAGGGGTGATATGATGACTATGTATAAATATATAAGGGGATCATATAATAATCTCTCTAATGCTTTATTTACCAGTAGGTCTTTCCAGCTGACACGAGGTCACCATTCTGATTAGAAGAAAAGAAGTTCCGCCTAAATATTCGGAAGGGGTTTTTTTACAGTGAGAGCCGTGAAGATGTGGAATTCTCTCCCTGAATCAGTTGTACAGGCTGATACATTAGATAGCTTTAAGAAGGGGTTGGATAGCTTTTTAGCAAGTAAGGGAATACAGGGTTATGGGTAATAGCTCATAGTCCAAGTTGATCCAGGGACTAGTCTGATTGCCATTATGGAGTCAGGAAGGAATTTTTCCCCCTCTAAGGCAAATTGGAGAGGCTTCAGATGGGTTTTTTTGCCTTCCTCTGGATCAACTGGCAGTTGTAGTTAATATAAAAAAAAAAGGTTGAACTTGATGGACGTGTCTTTTTTCAACCTTACTTACTATGTTACATTTATCAACATTTTCATTTTATTGGTTTTAGAGTTTAGAAACCACAATTAATCTAATATTCTCTAAAACAATGAATGTCAGGTAATTTATGAAAACAGCCTAATCTAAAAAGCACCAACTAATAAAAATACTTAACTAATACGAAAACCTCAAAATCCTCACATTTTTTGTGCACAAAAAAACCCCAGAAGACCTACAAGAGATGGTTTATGTGTTTTTTTTATTAGCTACCCTTTAACACTTATGTTTAATCACTTCTATGGATGTCATAATGCTCATACAATACATTATAAAAAATGATTTTGTTTCCTCCCACTGCATTACCTATATTGCACATATTGAATGTGTATATATCCTAGGGTCAGGGACAACTCATACTCTATACATTAAGAGGAGCAAGAGCAGACCAAGTGGAAAAAAAAAACAGTATTCTTCTGTACACATTGGTGGAGTTTACAAGGATATACTGTAACCATGACAGCTCTCAGCCTTGAATTATTTCTGCTAATAAAGCATAGAGAAAGCAGAAGTAGCAGTAAATATACAAACACATCAGCAGTTGAAATTGACAGGACTCACATGTATAAACATTACTTCATTCACGCAATTATTTTGTTTTTAAACAAGTTCTAAAATGATCTATACATACATACAAATTATTTCATAAGTTCATACAGTGGTGGTGTAACTAGATGTTGCTGGGTCCCACAGCGAATTCATTTTGGGCCACCCCTCCAACATAAACAGAGGTTGTCCTGTTTTACCAGTATATGTTGAAATTGCTCATTAATTAAGGCCTCATGGGACCCCTATACTTTCTCTCTCCCCCCCCCCCCCCGCAGCTGCAGGGTCTGCTTCCTCTGTAGTTACGCCCCTGAGTAAATAAGTAAATTTCATTCCACCATTTCCATCACAAACAAATGACCCAGAAGTGAGCCAAGGGGCAGCTTTCCTTTCTCTACCAAAAGCCACAATTGGAAAGAAGAAACAAGGACAGAGATAAATGCCATAGGTATCTCCAACATATTAATGTACATTAAAAGTTACTTATAGGTCACGCTGATCATATTTCGCTGATAGTTTTGTTTTTATAACTAATTGTTACTTGAAGTTCCTAAACCTGACTGTTTTGCCAACCTGACTGTCATGTTTCTAATGCTAACTTACTACTGCTTCAGAAATATAGCAGCCCCCTGATACATGGTAAGTTAGGTTGAAAAAAGACACATGTCCATCAAGTTCAACCTTTTAAGTCGATATATAACCTGCCTAACTACTAGTTGATTGTGGAACATGGGGGAAACAGATAATGTAAAAATTTTGTATGGAATAATTCTAAACCGCATGCAAAGACAATGTTATGATAGGTGGGAAAAAGGTTTAATTTATGGTGACATCTCTTTAATCATGAGGAGGGGTATGAGTTGATACCCAGGATAGTCACAATTGCAGACATCTGCTATCGTTAAATATAAGGATATTAGTTGTTGAGGAGTTCCATGAACATATATGATGGGTGAGTGCTTTTATATACATATAGCTCTTCTAACAGCAATGTGACTTCAATTATCCTGAAGTCAGAAGTAAGTAATGCAGAGCTGCAGTTGAATTCAGAGAAGTAAATAAACAGAAACACAATAACAGACTTTAGCAGTTGGGGAATACATCCTTAAAAGCACTGTTATATATATATATATATATATCTCTATATCATTGTGGTGCTAAAACCATTCATACACACAGACTTAAAGGGATACTGTCATGGGAAAAAACATTTTTTTCCAAAAGAGCAAACAGATTTTTTTATATTCAATTTTGAAATCTGACATGGGGCTAGACATTTTGTCGATTTCCCAGCTGCCCCAAGTCAAGTGACTTGTGCTCTGATAAACTTTAATCACTCTTTACTGCTGTACTTCAAGTTGGAGGGATATCACCCCCTCCCTTCCCCCCCCCAGCAGCCAAACAAAAGAACAATGAGAAGGTAACCAGATAACAGCTCCCTAACACCAGATAACCAGATAACAGCTGCCTGGTAGATCTAAGAACAACACTCAATAGTAAAAACCCATGTCCCACTGAGACTCCTTCGGTTACATTGAGAAGGAAAAACAGCAGCCTGCCAGAAAGCATTTCTCTCCTAAAGTGCAGGCACAAGTCACGTGACCAGGGGCAGCTGGGAAATTGACAAAATGTCTAGCCCCATGTCAGATTTCAAAATTGAATATAAAAAAATCTGTTTGCTCTTTTGAGAAATGGATTTCAGTACAGAATTCTGCTGGAGTAGCACTATTAACTGATGCATTTTGAAAAAAACATGTTTTCCAACGACAGGATCCCTTTAAGCTCCTCATGTATTTTATCCTAAGCAGTTTGTGCTCCTATAGTTTTATTGGTGTTTGATCCAGTTCTAAAATTGTCTATACATGATTCATAGTCCCCAATGAAAGGAAAACTCCAATGGGGGCTACATCCTTCATTCACCCTTAGAGGGATAGAAGAGACTTACCTCTTACAAACAATGCTTCAGCTCTCTGCACTCGCCCTACAATAGGTATGAGAGGTGGGGTTCTCATCATATATATATACCATTATCTGCAATTCTGTGTAACTGTGTACCAAATTTTATAGGATTAACATAATTATAATATATTTTATTTTTTTTGTTTCTTTTATTATGTCCATGTGACTTTGCACTTCATTTTATTTTGTCTCTTGACTGTATTGCCTAAATGTGTTCATAAGATATAGGATCTATTATGCAGACACCCATTATCCAGATAGCTCAGAATTAGGGGAAGGGAATCTCCCATATATTCCATTTTAATCAAATAATTAAAATATTCTCTGTAATAATAAAAACAGTACCTTTTACTTGATTCTAATTAAAGGGGACCCATCACCCAAAAAATATTCAAAATCCTATTTAATCATATTAGTCAAGCAACATGAACTTTAATTACACTATATACACCAGAATGGGGGACCCGATGTCCATACCAATGCCCTGGCTACACAATTAAACGGTGAAGAGATCAGGGGGAATGTGTGGAGACCAGTGCTATTTAGGAAGTGCTGAATGGAAAGTGAAAGTAATTGTCTGCCCCGCCTCTATGCCTAAAGGTGGCCATAGACTCCAAGATCCGCTCGTTTGGCGACATCGCCAAACGAGCGGATCTTTCCCCGATATGCCACTAAACTGCGTGGCTATATCGGGGGTAATTCGAACGTTCGGCCGTATGGCCGAACGATCGAATTGCGATGCGCCAAGCGGCTCCGGCGGGTCGGTCGGGTAAAAATCCAACCTTCCCGATCGATATCGTGGCCAGATATCGATCGGGAAGACCCGTCGGAAGCCCCCATACACGGGCAGATAAGCTGTCAAATCGGTCCAAACGACCGATATCGGCAGCTTTATCTGACCATGTATGGCCACCTTAAGGCATAGAGGAAGGGCAGACAATATTTGATTGACAGCTAAGATTTATAAATGAGCTAACAGCTATGAATGCTTTAATAAAAAATAGAAATTAGATTTCATGTTTAATTTGAAAAGGACCTTTATTATACAGCTTTTTGTGTCTGGGTGACAGGTACACTTTAAGATATAATTTATCCTTACTGGAAGCAAAACAGTCCTATTGGTTTTATTTAACATTTAAATGATTTTTTACAGGACAAATTATTGTTTCCAAATTATGGAAAGACTCCATATTCAGAAAGCATCACATCCTGAGCATTATCTTGGATAACAGGTCCCATACCTGTATTTATTTAAAAGAGAATATCCACCCAGGGAACAGCCACTGGTTATAATCAGTTTGTTTCTCTTCTCAGCTCCTGTGTGTACAAGTATTTGTCACAATTACCCTCCTGGTCCCTCTTGGTATTTCTACTAAGGTATGATTACCAATTTGTGGCTCGCTCAGGCTTCAAAATGTCACAATGTTGTTGTTTAAACCGCATGAAAATATCAAATATTTGCAGCTGGTAAAGCTCAGTGAGTTCTAGGCAAAAGGTGACTTGCCTTACAGGATCTGAAAGTTTGTGTATAGTGTTAAATGGTCATTACTTGGCACTTAATGAGTTCAGCATTTTAATACTTTTGAGGTTTAGCCAAGAGGTACAGAATGTAAGGCAGAAAACGGCAAGCACATAGTATGAGAAAGCTCTAACTGTACAACCCTGATGTTTGTTATAATGGTACAATTTAATTTATGTAGTTTGACTGTCACAGAGTTTGTGGCTTTAGGGGCTCCAAAAGCTCTATTCAGTACAACTTCACTATTCACCCCCACCTGGCCAACACACTAATGCTTTGAAACAAGGGCAGCTCAATTGTTATTGCACAAAATCAGGCACAAGGGTGAGTTGCAACTCCATGCTTGAAGGTCCAACTCCAACAATACATGGCCCTAGGTGATTTATTATTAACGATTAATATGCCACTGGTTTGTTTTATTCTTTATGTGTTTGTGGGTGTATTGTGTTTTTACAGCTACTTTTGGTTTTTAAAAAATGATGAACTGGAAAAATTGCAGATTATTGGCATATTTGAGCAAATATCTGGACCTCTCCAGTGAATAAATCAATTAACATTACATGGTGCTATCATTAACCATTAAAATCCAGGTGAAATTGTGTCATAAATGTGTATATTAAAGGAGAACTACAACTTAACCAAAGAAGTAGGGCAGAAATGTTATACATTATGTTTAAAGGGATACTGTCATGGGAAAAACATTTTTTTTCAAAATGAATCAGTTAATAGTGCTGCTCCAGCAGAATTCTGCACTGAAATCCATTTCTCAAAGGAGCAAACAGATTTTTTTTATTTTCAAGTTTGAAATCTGACATGGGGCTAGACATTTTGTCAATTTCCCAGCTGCCCCAAGTCATGTGACTTGTTATCTGGTAAACTTCAATCACTCTTTACTGCTGTACTGCAAGTTGGAGTGGTATCACCCCCCTCCCTTCCCCCCCAGCAGCCAAACAAAAGAACAATGGGAAGGTAACAAGATAACAGCTCCCTAAAGGTGGCCATACACGGATAGATCCGCTCGTTTGGCGATGTCGCCAAACGAGCGGATCTCCCTCCGATATGCCCACCTTGAGGTGGGCAATATCGGGCTGATCCGATCGTGGGCCCTAGGGCCCAACGATCGGATCCTTCACGTTCGCATACGGCGGTCGGATCGCGGGACCGCATCAACGAACAGATGCGGCCGCGATCCGACGGGATTTTTAACCCCATCCGATCGAGATCTGGCCGACTTTCGGCCAGATCTCGATTGGGGAAGCCCGTCGGGGGCCCCCATACACGAGCCAATAAGCTGCCGACTCGGTCTGTCGGCAGCTTTTATCGGCCCGTGTATGGTCACCTTAACACAAGATAACAGCTGCCTGGTAGATCTAAGAACAACACTCAATAGTAAAAACTCATGTCCCACTGATACTCCTTCAGTTACATTGAGAAGGAAAAACAGCAGCCTGCCAGAAAGCATTTCTCTCCTAAAGTGCAGGCACATGAACAGGGGCAGCTGGGAAATTGACAAAATGTCTAGCCCCATGTCAGATTTCAAAATTGAATATAAAAAAATCTGTTTGCTCTTTTGAGAAATGGATTTCAGTGCAGAATTCTGCTGGAGTAGCACTATTAACTGATGTGTTTTGAAAAAAACATGTTTTCCGATGACAGGATCCCTTTAAGGTATCTATACCAGCCCAAGGCAACCACAGCCCTTTAGCAGTAAAGGACATGTAGCTCCCGTCTGCTTTTCTGCTGATTTATTGCACATACACTGTGCTGCTTTCAGTTACTGAGTTAAGAGGATGAAACAAAAAATACTGAATAATATAAATGTCATAATATAAGGCTGAGGTTGAGAAATATATATATATATACACACAAACAAGAGAAAGTTGTGCTCACCACTAATTTTTAAAACCATTTGTCTATATGTATGTTTGTGTAATAAAGTAAAGTGATATTTTGCCGCTGTCTGGAGTCCTGTCGAGTGCGTGCCAAACTGCCGGTTTTCAGGTTTTGATGTCTCCCCCGTGCTGAGGGTTCGGGGCGCAGCACCCGGGCCACCGGACAGGAGCGGTGAGTGACCCACAATTTACTGCACTGGAAAGTTAAAAGCGGAGGGTTCGGGGCAAGTGCACCCGAACCATTTTAGAATAGCGGTGAGCAAGTTTCCGAGAACGTAAATGTAACCGCTAATTGCTAATTGCTAATTGCTATTTTTCAGTAGCAGTATGCACAAAATGTCTCTGTCTTAAATATATTGATAATGGGTTGAGTGCAGAGGACTCTTGTATGTGTCTAAATATATATATATATATATATATATATATATATATATATATATATATATATATATATATATATATACACATTGGTACATGGCAGCTCGATAACCAGAACAATTAGCATCAGAATGTAATAATCAGTCCTGTAGCATCACTTTAAATGACACTCAAACCTCAGTTTCTGCTTGATGATTTGTGATGACCCCTAAGTTTTTTCAGTAGCTGCTCGAACCCCACTGATCATGTGCGTGTCGCAGACACTTCTAACAAAACCCAAGATGGGGAAACTCCTGTGATCAGGGCCGGAACTAGGGGTAGGCAGAGTAGGCACGTGCCTAGGGCGCAAAGCTGGGAGGGCGCTAGGCACGTACCTGTCTCCTACCCCAAGTCCGGTTCCCTTCTTTTCTCTTCGCGCTTCTCAGTGCTTCTGCACATGCGCAGAGCAGGAATTCGCACATGCGCACAGGCGCCGCGACTGCCGGGCTTGCCTAGGGCGCCTGCCCAGCGTGGCCCGGCACTGCCTGTGACAACTTTGAAGGCCTGGATCATTACTATTGAGATGCCCGACCTATAAGCTGATTCAGAAGGTTTAATACATAAAATTCGTTACTTTTTAGGGTTTATTTCTCCTTTAAAGGGATAATGTCATGGGTAGACATGCTGAGTTCAGACTGCAATAATAGTACTCCTGCAAAAATCTATTTTTAAAGGAGCAAATAGGAGTTTTAAAACTGAGACATCAAGTAAGTTATTGCCTTGCTTTGTCATGCCCCCTCAGCCTTGTGCATTGAGCTGTAAAAAGCTACATTCTCTCTTTATGGCTGCACCACAAACTTAACCAATGTCCATCCCCCAAGCAACACAGTCAAGTTTCGTCAGACTGTCAATTGAAGAGATAGATGACCAGATAACAGCGTTATTTTCTTTCTAATTTAACATCTCTTGCCTTCTAATCTAAAGCAAAAAATTAGGTCAAGAAAAAAATTGTAAAGTGGATTTAAGAGTGAGTAATACCATGGACCCCCACAATTACTGCTCACTGGTGCTTGAAAAGATATTTCTCATTCTCTTTATTACTTTCTCATCCATAAGAAGATTGAAAATGAAATCCCACAGTAACCTAAGCAACTTACATTACAAGGAAACTCTACTATTTACTGATTTTTGGAATCAATTCAGTGTGGCTTTCAAAAAAAATATTCAAAATTAATTGGAGCCATCTAGACCCTTAGGGAGTTACTGTATCTTACTTCATGCAGATATGAAAAAAGAATCAAAGAATGAACACCCGTTTTAATTGCCCCTTGGAAGCCTCAGGTGGGAATTCACAAAAGTGTCATTAAGATGAACCTGGCTTTAAACTGCTGTAAAATACGTATTTACACCAGAAAATCGTTAAACGTCATTATTTGTAAGTGTACCCTACTTTTGTGAATTTTCCACAGTACAAATAGTTGAACTTGATGGACAGGTGTGTTTTTTCAGCCTTATCTTTTATGTTCCTTGCACATTATACTTAGGTTCTTCGTAACAGAGGAATATGACCCTATCTTAGTATAAAAGATATAAAACATAATAGAATCCAGAGCACAGTGACTCAGATTGAAAGGAAACTCATAAATTCCATAACTGAAAATTCAGTTGCATCGTTAAAAATGGAGTGCCAATTCTTTAAAGTGGGAAGAGCTATGATGCTTCCTGCCATGCACCTGGAAATGCACTGCACTGTTACACAGCTTGTTAAATCCAGCCGTTATTATTTTATTTACTAAATTTACACATGCATTGCTAACTAATGGGCTGCCATCAGTAAGTATGGGGCCCATACTACTAAGTTAGCAGGGCCTTTCCCCAGAAGTCCCCTATTATTAGCCCACCAATCACCTGTGCCCTCTTGTGTTGGTCCCTGCCAACAAGTAGGGATCCCAGTGAAAAATAAATGCTCTGTATACATGGCAATGACCCTGATCGGGCACAGCCACACCCCATTGCATTGAAATGCCATGGTCCATCCATTCAAACCCCCACTTACCTTTGACTGCATCTTCAAGTCTCTTTGGGCCCCATCTGACACAAGACACCTGACTGAAGTACCCCTGTAGCCCTATGATGGTGGCCATGCTTACATCCATATCAGGTGCAGTTTTAGTTAATGGGAAGAAAAAAACCAATAAATCGCAGTGCATAAGAATAACATCTAGTAATAAATGTTGGAAAAATATGTGCAATATGTGCAATCCAAATAACTACAGCTTTACAGATTCTACAGATTTAATATAGCTTTTGCAAACCTGAAATGTATTTAGTGCGAATTTTAGTTTGTACAAGCTCATAGCATATGCATTTAAAACTTTTGGTGTTTGGGGGGAAAAAACAATACTACTCAACAAAACGAAAAAAATTGTATGGACTAATAAGGTGTTATGTAATAAAAGGCACTTTGCCAAGGAGCAGTAACCCATAGCAACCTATCAGCAGGCAGGATTTAATGGTCACCTGCAAACATCTTATTGGTTGCTTTGGGTTACTGCTCCTGTGCAAATGTATAACATATAGGGGAAAGGGTTTAATTCCCTACTGGCTAAGGAAGTCTACTTACATGTAACCTATGCCCCTTGGTGGGATAGTTTTCCCTTTTGGCCAAGGGAGATTGTGACTAGTTCCTGTTTCATGTTTAATAAAATAGGTGGGAGCTCATGACTCTTCCTTTTTTGCCTCCACCAGCTGGACACTGCTGGGGAGCCTGGGAAAAGAAGGCCCTAGTAAAAAGAGTGCCCTAAAGGGTAAGTCAAGAACCCTGTGTACAAGGTAATTAGATAGATATAACACATGTAATAGTACACTCTGTAACCTAGACAGGCGAGCTAGAAAGAGCAGCAGTGAACTTGAAAGTGATGGGACCTCAGTAAGGCAAAATCCTAGCATTTTTTTCAAGAGGGGAGGTGGGCTGCTATCTCCATAGAATATCTGCTAATAAATATTCCTTCAACCAATCTGCCTCTGTTACATCATTGTATTATGTGAGTACTTTCCGTGTGTGCGTCTTATAAACCTGTGTTTCTGGTAAATAAACCTTTAGACCCTAATATATTGCTTGTAGAGCGAGAGGTGTAGTACAAAAACATCACTCCCTTCCTCCACACAATATTGCGAGAGCCAAGCTGAGAGGATCATAGTATCAGGCTCTACCTCCAATCTAGCTTAAACCTTGTTTTTTGGTCAAGAAATGATTACATAACAATGTAACCTATGTGTCAGATAATTTTGCTAAAACTTGCCAAAGGGAAAATGATTGGTTACAGGCTGCGGAATAGGCACAACTGGAAAGATTTCTGTACACCTGGGTTATATGTGGTTACTTAGGAGCCTTCTAGTTTTCTGTGAATAAGATGAGAAAGCAGCAGTGGGGAGGGCTTCTAGAGAGCAACTATACAGGTACAGTAAACCATTGGATTCATATTTTGTTGGAATTCCCAGTAGTAGTATGCCATGTGTGCCCTTACCCTACAGCTTTAAAAATCCACAGATCAGTGCTTTGAAAATGTCAAGTTATGAATTTAGATCCTGTTTGTTGAATTCACCATAATGTTATGCAGTCTGTTTACCCATAAGACCATTTAAGGGTTAAGTTTTGAAGGTTACTGGTCTCTAATAACTTGCTGTCCCTTTCTCTGAAACATTCATTTCAGCCTTCCAAAAAAAGAAAACATTTTTACCATAATTCATATGGAACATTTTACAGAATTTCTGCTTTACAAACTGGCTTTTAAACCTCTCAAATGGCTTGATTTGTTTTTATTTTACAAGTGAAAACATCAAAAGCTTTGTAGACAGACCATATAGTTATAAATCCTGCCAGGCATGACAGTAGAAAGAAATATATTTTTAAATAAGACTCGCATTTCTTCTCTTCTATTTTCATATTAATTTACATAACACACATAAGGCATCGTCTAGTGCTACCACCTATTATTTGTAAAGATAAGATGAAAGCTGACTAGATAGGGTAACCTAATCAACAGAGCTTCTATAAACCATTTAGGGAAATGCCACACTGGGCATTTTGGGGAGATTTGGTCACCTGGCGACTAATCGCCTCGTTTTTGCGGTGACCAAACGCCTTCCCTCAATCTGCGTTGACTTAAAATGAAAAATCGCTGGCGCTAATCACATGCAGCGATTCATTTTCCAAAGTTGCCCGAAGTTTCCTAGGCAACTTCGGAAAACTAATCGCCGCATGTGATTAGTGCCGGCGATTTTTCATTTTAAGCCAACGCAGAGTGAGGGAAGGTCACCGCAAAGACGAGGCGATTAGTCGCCAGGCTACCAAATCTCCCCAAAACGCCCAGTGTGGCCTTACCCTTAAAACCAGTGTTTAATTTATTATTTGTGTATTTGTTTATTTGAGTAGTCATGAGTTTCTACATTTTTTGGCAAGTACATTGACGTAAATGACCGTGTTTTTTTTTTGTTTTTTGTTTTTTCTTTCTGCTGCATGTAAATTTCATCAAGCAACTGTATCAGGCAAATGTGCTCACCCCTAATTATTTGCTATGATGTAATGGCAAATGATGCCAAATTCAAGAAGCATCTAGTGAAAGAGCATGTGATAAATCAGCACAGTATGTTTGTAATTTAGCTTCTGTCAAAACTTTGTGCTTTGTTTAGTCAGCAAGAAACTACTGACATTTGTAGAGCAGCAAAACTCCACAAATGAATTTGCTCCACAGGGGAACTTTACACCTTAATTTTTTCCATCAACCCACTGGGGCCATATATAAACTTTATGCAGTGCAGAACGATTTGCACAGTAAATATATTTTTGCCCTGCATATTTTTATATTTATAAAGCTGGTCAAAATTGGTGTATTAAATGTGCAAACATAACTGCACATTTTTATACATGCTGTAATTTCCACAAATAGTACATTTATATTTGTTAAGTTACTGTCAACGTTATGGGGCCAATTTGAAATTTTTTTGGGTCGTGCTTTCTGACCCTAAAAACCCCAAAAAGTCGCAACTTTTGTGGGACCAAAACTATGAAATTCTGAATCCAAAAATAATAAAGCTAAAACCTGTCAAAATCATGTAGTCAATGGCAGATATCCCTTTTACACATGGTTTTTGGATGTTTTTGATGCTGGCTTTTCTGCGACAATAGGAAAAAGTCATAGTTATCGCGGGACAAGTCAAAAAAGTTGTTTTTTTGCATCTTTTTTTTAGGACTTTTCGTGCTTTTTCAGTTCAGATCTTTTGATAAATGACTGACATTCGTGAAAATGAGTTTGTTCGTGGAATGAGAAAAATTTGAGTTTTACTAAATCCCCCCCATATGTGTGCACAGTGACCACGCTCATGCAAACGTACTATTGCTATGCTGTGTTAAAGCCACCCATAATATGATACTATGTTATTCAATACATTAATTCTGTGTATGTATACTGCTGTTTATCAATTTTCATTTTATGTTATTGCAATACAGTGTTTTTTGTGTGTAATTGGTTGTGTTTCTGCAGCCGATCAATAATAAGATACAATATGTATGCTGACACAGCTCAATACTAGGTTTGGGGTCATTAATTTATAGGACATTGGGTTAAGTGCTACATTTCTAGGATGCTGTGCTGCAGTTTTTCTTCTCTGTTATTGGTTTTTAGCATATACAGGTATGGGACCTTTTATCCAGAATGCTCAGGACCTGGGGTTTTCTGGATAATGGATCTTTCTGTTTTTTGGATCTTCATAGCTTAAGTCTATTAAAAAATCATGTAAACATTAAATAAACCCAATCAGGCCCTGGATTTACATACCTTGCTCTCCCATCTTCCAGCACCAGAGACTGGCATGTGGGAGAATTGCAAATCTCCTTGTTGTCTCTGGTGCTCATAACTAGGCGGCATGCCGCCCCTGAATTTCTGCTACCCTAGGCCTGGGCTTTGTGGCCTTGCCATAATTCCAGCCTGAATCCAATAGGCTGGTTTTGCTTCCAATAAGGATTCATTATATCTTAGTTTGGATCAAGTACAAGCTACTGTTTTATTATTACAGAGTAAAAGGAAATCATTTTTAAAAATGTGAATCAATTGGATGATGGGATCTATGGGGCCTTTCTGTAATTTGGAGCTGTCGGGATAACCAGTTTCCGGATAACAGATCCCATACCTGTATATATATATATATATATATATATGTGTGTGTGTGTGTATGTATGTATATGTGTGTATGTCTGTGTGTATATATATATATATATATATATATATATATATATATATATATATATATATATATATATATATATATATATATATATATATATATATAGCAAGTTTATAGTGATCATAGTGTGCAAAGAGCAATTTCAGGCGCAAAGCAGCCTTTTTACAAATCATTTCGGTAATTGTTGTCATGAGATGGTGATATTCCTGAGGTGGCAGTAGTTCCAGGTTTCCTAAGGTCACCTTCTGCATTGTTGCACTCAACACCACAGCCTCCATCTTACCTACTGGCACGTGCATCTGAAAGTTATTTTTCCTCCGATTGAATCTGGTCCATTGTGCTTCAGATTTTTATTGCTAGGTCCTAGAAGATGCATTTGTGCTGAATTAGTCAAAATAACTGACTCCAGTACAAATCCTTCATGTAGAGAGACCAGATTTGTTTCTTGGTCTAATATCTTCTAGGCAAAAGGAAACCCTCCCCCAAAGGTGTATTAGAACTAACCAGGGTTGGACTGGGCCGGTGGGACACCG
This sequence comes from Xenopus laevis, assembly GCF_017654675.1. Lineage (NCBI taxonomy): Eukaryota > Metazoa > Chordata > Amphibia > Anura > Pipidae > Xenopus > Xenopus laevis. The sequence goes on along the minus strand of NC_054377.1, from coordinate 31,250,718 downwards.
GGAAAAGACCCGGTAGGCCCCTGCTCTTTTGGGCCTCGCCAGTCCAGACCCGCTCCCTGCACTTCCGCCTTAGCTCCAGGATCCAGTATCCAGTTGCACGGGGGGAGGGGGCGCCGGCCCAGAACCGCTTACTGCAGTTTCCGCTTACCTCCTGGACCCCAGTTGCGGCGCAAAAGGTATGTGCGCATAAGCACGCACAGGAGGGGAGATGGGTGGTTTCCCAGCCAATAGGACTTTGCGGCTGGGGGGCCCAGGGGATGGTGTGAGGGGGCCACTGAGGCTGCGGCCCGGTGGGCCCTGGGCCCCTCAGTCCGACACTGGACCTAACTGCCACATCTTATGCATAATGAGTTAATGAAGAAAGAGCGGTTGCTGAGTGAAGGACAGAGAAGAGAATATTTTTAATTTTTAAATTATGTATTTATGTTTCTTATTTCTGTGAGATTAAGTTTATATTATTTTTTTATTTTTACAATAGCTGCCCTTTATTTAAGGGGCATATTTATCAAGGGTCGAATTTCAAACTGAAAACTTCGAAATTCGAATTCAAAAAGACCAACCGAAATAAAGTCAAAGGTATTTTTTGGTCGAATGGGTCAGTTATCGATCGAATAGGTCCGTATTCGGCCGAATTTGAATCGTGTAATGTATGTGTAAGCTATTTTGATTTTTCAAAGTCTACCAATTAACTCCAAATAGGTTCTAGGAGGTCCCCATAGGCTAAAACAGCAATTTGGCAGGTGAATGATCGAAGTCGAATTTTTAAAGAGACAGTACATGATAAATTTCGATATTTAAATTTTTGAATTTTTTTCAAATTCAAATCGAATTTGTACTATTCCCTAGTCGAAGTACACAAAAAATAGCTCGAAATTCGAATTTTTTTTTATTCAAATATTCACCCTTCACAGGAAGGGTCTAACATTAGTTTCAGAAGGGTCTAACATTCGGACATCTTTTATATGTCTTAATTTTTTAATGCTTCATATATGTCTCATTCTATGAGCATTTTATTTAATCCTAGCTGTATAAAGGTTATGCATATATAATTCTTTATATCTGCAGGAGGCTCTGGTGTGCCTCTTGGTAATTTTTTTTTTTTGTTTTCACTTTGTGATTCTGACACTTCAGATTCTGTGAGACTGACAAATACCTGTGAGTATTACTCTGTGATATGATCTATCCTTCGCTAAGATAATGTTGATTCAACTGTGCCTCAGGGGAGTTTCCTCTGTGTTAGGTCTGTCTGCGTCTTGTAAAGATATGTTACATATACACTTTGTATGCTTCTTTTATGAGGTTATTTTGCACGGATGTTCCACTAGCTGGCTGTAGGGCTGCCAAGTGGTTGACCTATCCCATGATGTGATCATTTGACACTAGTTGAAATTATCCATCATGCAATCACGTCATGTGACTTAAAAGGTTCATAAATGCACAGGCCAGAATTGCCAAATTGTCTGTTCAGATCTACCTCATAATAACATTAATGGAAATGCAGCATTTTGTTTTTTGTTTTTTCTCTGAAATTGTTATTTGAATTTAATGCAATTTGTTTAAGAAAATATGTTTTCCACTGTTAATCATAGGCAAAATATGGACTATGGCAAATATATGGTTACATGATGTACATGGTCTAATTCTAATAGCACAAGCATTGCATATTTTATTATGTTAAATATTGGTTGATAAGTAGAATAAAAAGCAGGGCTCTGAATAAGGATGGGCCTGCTATGGTCTGTTGAATTATTGTAATGATCTTCAGGACAAGTGCCAACATAACATAACATGCTGACTGTTCTTGTAGAACAAGCTTTTGTTATATAATAAACTGGAAAGAGAGGCAAATGTTTTAGTAATTGTGCAAAAGTCAGCCATATAATCTTGAGATCAGCATGCATTTAGATCACATTACAGAGCAGCAATAAGCTTGCTTCAGTGTATTTAATTATAGGGTAAGTGTCATAACTTAAAAATGTCCACCCCCCCCCCCATAAGTCTATCTGATAAGCGCACCACTTGTTTGTGGTGAGCAGCAAAGTTAAGGCAGCAGAAGGGCCTGGAGAGAGGGTCTCCCCTACCGATGAGATAAATATGTGTGAAATGAAAAGTCTAGGGGGAAAATTTACTAAGCACCGAAAATTCGCCAGTGACGGCTTCGCAGGCAGCGCAAGACTTCGGCAGGCAAAAATTTGCTCAGACAATGCTAATTCACTAATATGCGAAGTTGCGTCCAGGGCGCGAAACGCTGGCGAAGTTGCACTAGCGTTAATTCAGCAAGCAGAGCGAAGTTGGCTAATTTGCATAAGGCGGGAAGTTAAAGTTGACTGGACGTATATGTTGCAGCAAATACATTACATTACACAAGCCCAGGAAAGCTTAATAAAATAAAATAGCGTTGTTATAATGCCCTACATATGAGCCCAGTGAATAGTTTATGTGCCATATGTTAGGAAATATAGGGGGGAAGCCAGTTACCCAGTGTACGCTCTTTTGCAGCCTATTGCCCTGAAAAAAGGAAAAGATGCCAGCGTTTTTTGGGACTAAAGTTTGAGGAAGTCCTATCTACTCTATTGCACTTTGCCTGGTCTGAGGTGGCGAAGGCAAGTCTGGTGCAAGAGGTAGCGTTCAGTAAAATCCGCATCTTAGTGAATCTGCGCAGTTACGTTCACCAGAGTGCAACTTCGCCTGGCGATTGAGTGTGAATAAGTGCCAGCGTCAGACTCTTTTGCTAGTGAAGTTACGCCTGCTCCCGTTAGTAAATCAGCGAAGTACCAAAATGATGTCACGCTGGTGAATTTTCGCCTGTGTTAGTCACTTCACACTTTAGTAAATTTTTCCCTAGAAGTTTTGCTTCCCCTTTATATGCTTACAAACTGTGATGCTGGCACTGTTGAAGCAATGTATTCATAGGAATACTCTTCTGGCCTCTGGCAAATCTTACCTTGCAACAGAAGGAGACTGACAATCAGTATAGCTTAAGTTTAGCTTCATCTGCTCAACTTGCCAAGTTTACTAAGTCCCCAGGCTAAAAAGAGCCCATTGCACAGGGGTAATGACGATGGTTGGGGCAAAGCTACTTGTACAGTTCTGGCTGCAGTTGTAGAGGATTTGTAAATCTCTGAACTGTTTTTCCCACTAACAGGAATTCAAAAGCCAGTCATGGCTGCATTGTTCATGCATGCCTCCATTATTCGGAGAATTTAGTGGCAGAGAAGTATGTTTAAGCTACTGGACATACTTTTGCAAGGGACAGAAAGTCCTCTGGCATAAGTAACCACCTTGTAATTTTTCTCTACACATCATTTTTAGTGATGGGCGAATGTATTCGCCAGGCATTGATTCGCAATGAATTTCCGCATTTCACCGCCTGCGAATGTTTTCGTGAAACTGCGGCGAAATTTCACTGGTGAAAACATTGATTTTTTTTTGCCATCTAGCAAATGTTTTTGCCGTTTTGCAAATTTTATGGCGAAGTGAAATGCTACAGATTCGCCCATCACTATTTTCCATCATTGTAATTTTCAGCAACAAAACACATAGTAATGAGGACATGCATGTATTGTGCAGTGGCAAGTTGTAGCTAATATAATCAGCTCTGTCTCTCTTACTTAACTAACAAAATGTGTTAACTGAGCACATTGAGAACAATCTTCACTATATATCTCTGTCTCTATCTCTATATCCATGTATACTTGGTTTTGGAAAAGGAAGCCAATTAATGCAAAAATAAAACAAGCTATGATGGCAGGGGGACAGAGGGACCCTTATACAGTGATGGGGGCTTCTAACTGGAGAGGCTTCATGCAAAGGGAATTCACCCTTTGCAGTCTGAGGAATGATCAAGATTTCAGAGGGAAAGTGGCTCGGGGCAGTTCAAAGAAAACTCAATATGTTTACATGGCTAACTTTGATTTTAATGCAAAATCATTTAGTATGAAAAACAAGCTCTGGCTAGCAGCCACTCTGCAGCAACATGAAACTTTAATGAGCTGTAAGATCAATCCTGTATCTGAACATGCAAGGTAAATGACAAGGTCACATTTAACAGGTTAACAGACCAGTGTAATGTGTCACTTTGTAGGACACTTTATTGCAGCAGTTTTGATGCTGGAAGCACATCTTTCTTTGAGTGTGTAATGTACATAGGGCTGCCCCTGTTACTAAGGTGCTAGAATAAAATGCTGAATACATTTTATGTTACCAGGCTGTGTTGCTAGGATATATAGCACTGTGTTTAGCAGAATATCCACTGAATCTTTTGACCCTGTAAAACTCAACAATAATAGGAGTGGAAAATGATAATTCTCCAATAACCCTATTGTCTTGGTAACTGCATGATTTGCTGGAAACGATAAATCTGAAATAACTACTTTACAATTGGAATTTATATGCAGAATACCATGAAAGTTGAAACTGTCTAATTCCATCAAATATCGACAGAGAGAAGAGACTCAGTGGCTGCTAAGGCTCCCTGGGGATTAACAGCCTAGCGGTGGTCTTGACAATTTAGTTTTATAAACAGTATGCATGTGCAAAGCGCATCTTCTACCCAGGAAAAGGTATCCATAAAAAAGATTCTGCCATGGTACCATTTAGATATACCACTGATCACAAAGCATATGAAACCATTGCTCAAATGCAATAGTTAACTCGGCAGTCTTGCAAGTTAACTGGTAGTTGTATTATATACATAATTTATTTAATATGGAAATCATCAACATAAATTATACAGATGGGAAGAAAGAGACAGCTACAGCCATCTTGCAAAAGGAAAAAAAGAGAAAAAGAAGGCAATTGGGAAGTGAATAAAAGGAGAGAAGGGGTTGTAACCAAAGCTCTTATGCAGTCCAGCAAATTCTGTAACCATATTCCATGTATGAGTAGACTTTAAAGGTTTATCTTCCTAAAGGAGTCACCACTGTGAAATAACTAAGAAATAGGGCCTCTTCAGTTAATGGTTGCCAAATCTTTAAAAGTTTGAATGACAAGTGTGTAGCATGTAATGTTGAAGTGTAAGCATCAGTTGTATCAGCAGAAATTGTGTTGTATCCATTTTTATGCTACACCTGAAAATTCAATTAGAGATTGAACAAATCTATCATTTTTGGATTTGGTTCACTATTCCAAAAATTATTTGACCATTGCAAAACTTATTTACTTAATTAAACGTAAGAAATTGCACCATAGTAATGACTTTTTGCCTCCTTTGTTTCATGTGGGGCAAAGATTTAAAAAGTCTGGTGCTGATTTTTCAGTGAGGCGTTTATGGGGAGCTAGATACTTGTTCCCAGCAGTTATATTTATATTACTTACAATGTTGGTCAAATGAGATCATGTAGATGCAGTGCTGGGCCTACAGCTGAGGGTGCCCAAGGCTAATCCCCACCCCTGGGGTATTTTAAAGGTGACAATTTTGATTGTATTTATTTGTACAATCCTATAGATGAAGTACACTCAAGGGGCATATGGCAGAAGTACAATTTTCAATCAATCATTTTTACCTTTTACAACCTTGTCTGTGTCGATGCACTACATATTTGAGGGTAAAACTGTATCAAAAATATGATGTCTTTGATTTTACTGCATGATTCATTTGATATGCTTCTTCATTTCTGTTTCTGGATACTGCATAGAGCACTGCTAAGATTGACGTAAATGAACAATTCTTGAATATGTCATGCTTTGTTTTTTGTGTGAAAAATAATAAAAAATTAAGTAACAAAAAAAATAAAATATGATGTCACACAAAGAAGCCTATGGAGCCCTGAGGCAGGATGTGAGTCATACAAATCCCTAGAAGAGCCATATACAAACTATATACAAACTGATGGACTAGCTGGGGAGCTTTATCCTAATAGGGTACATAAACAGTAATAGGGTATATACATTTTTGATATGAGATTTATTATATGCCAAAAGCCAAATACTTTAATGTGATACTGTTTAAGTCTCCTATAATTGTCACTGAGAAAGTTTCTATTTAAAATTTGCAGTATTAGAAAGAGACCGGAATTACGTTTCTACGGATGTCCTGAACTCACTCACTTCACTTACTTCACAATCCACCTCTACATAGAAAACTGCAATAAATAGAATTGCTTTGGATAAGGATAATTTCCTTATGAATTCATAGTCAGCAGAAGATTTATTCACTTGGGTGGGGGTTAGGAATTAAAAACAGTTCTTTAAAAAGTTCTTTAAGCTGAATGGAATGCGTATCATATTTTGGGAGGATGCTAAATGTAAGCACTATAGCAGATAAAAGCTCTATTAGTGGGCCCCCTGTTTTTGTGACCTGTGAGAAAGTGTCCCTGATCTCACATGAAAATGCAATGGCATATACACAATTCGATGTCATTCTTCTAGGGTTAGTAGCGTTTAGATTACGTGTGGCATAGCCTAGCCACGCCAAGAAAAAGTAGGAGACATTCATTTCCACTACTTTGCAATTATGGGTTGTAAGGAATGTGCTTTAGGATTGGCAGCACAGCTTTAGAAACTTCTGAAATTACTATAGCAATAATTTCTAGCAATTTAAAGCTGGCCTTGCCTGGACAGGTTAAAAGATTTCTGTCTGCTAATGATAATATCTCTACATGTATTGCCAGAACATCGTCTGATTTGTTCATTTTACTGCTTTATTTAATCTGAATGGTTGGGAGATTGCAACTCACAATTGTTCGTTGGACATAAGGATAAAATATTCATGTCTATGGTTGTATTAATGATTGCTCAATGTATATAATAGTCATATACACCTCTTTAATTAATAAAGAGAAAACTGGTGCCATAGTGTGTGCCTCCCTGCTCATCCTGCATTGCCCCTGTTGTTGCAGTTTGAGTAAAACATTGCTGAGTGCTTTGCTTAGATCCTTTACAATCTCCACCCTATCTGGACTGACTACAGAATAGTTTAAATTCCTTTCCATCACCTCTATGTGGCACAATTTAAAAATGCAAATACTAGATAATTGCTAAGTGCACCTTAGAGGGAACATTGACTGCTGAATAATCTTGCATAGCAGCATGTGTATATCTGGTCTTTAAAATTGTCTCTTTCACAAAATAAACCTGTGGTAAAATATGTGATGTCAAATGGAGATAACCAGTTGAGCGAATCTGCCTGTCTAAACCCTAATAGTTCCTTGTACTACATGTGAAACAGGCTGTTATGGTGAATTAAAGAATTCTTTCATTCATTGGAAACCTGGTCATCCCTGTATAGCAGTGCTAGATTGGTTATACCTTGTGAATACTAACAAGCTGTGATGATTAAATAGTAATAAAAATTCTATAATGCAACCGTGACTGCAGAGAAATCTTCTGTTGAGCCTAAAGTCCCCTGACAGGCTGCTTTTATGAAAAAAATAAGATGGATGAGTCTACAGACTTGATATATTCCAGTATGAGAACATTTCACTTATTGAAAGAGCTGAAAGTGACAATTTGCTACCAATGTAAATACATTCTGATGAAAATAAGCATAGTGAAGGTGAAAGAAAATATCAGCACGCGTGTATATACTGAATAAGTGCAGTATCAGGGCACTTTTTAAAATATATTCAAAATATGCTATACTGTTGCTACTCTTCGTAAGATAGAAAAAAATCCTTCCTACGTCGCATTTCATCCCTACAAACATTGCCATGAACCATAGTGTTTACTGGTTTATGTGGCAAGTGAACAAAAACACAAATTTCCAGTCCCATGTGTATATTTTCTTAAAAAGCTGTGCGTTTCATTGTTTTACTGCCTAGAAATGGTTTATATATAGTATATTTCAGGCTACTAGTATGGCCAGCGGGTTGGTGCAGTAGTAAGCACTTCTATATAATTTGCTGTCTAAGCAAACAATAATGATACTTCATTTTAAGATCTATCTAAAATGAACTTGAGTGTCTGGGACATATGTTTCAAGTGTGATGGCCCTGAATGGGAAAAAACGTAATTATTCTCCTTGGGGATATACATTAGAAACATCTAAAATGGGTACACTCTAGCAAGGACACTCTTCAATTATGAATTTATCCACATGTATTAGGATACCATAGGGCAAATAACCATGGCTTATGGATGGTTATGTACTGTATTTAATTAAAAAACATTTCAGGAAAGTGGAACGATTCATGGTTTTCATAAAATTCGGCCAATAATAAAACCTCCACAGTAGGATTGGCTGAATCCCAATGCAGAACCAAATCAGAATTTCAATATTCACGTTGGCTCAAATATAAAAATTGCATTGATTGTGAATTAAACAAAAAAGTCACATTGAGTTGTCCAAAACATTAGAGGAAATGACTGAATTTAGGATTTGGAAGAATTCAGGATTAGGTGCATCACTGCATTCCTATACCATAAACCATACAATATCAGTTTCCACATAATGATGTTACAATGGCTGCCAATCTGTTCTGTCATGTATTTCACATTTATTGCAATTCTGCGTCATGCATGCATGTTTTGAGTTAAGTTCCATATTTTCATTATAGACCAACTACATACAGATTATGGTCATGGTGGAGTTAGGTCAATGTCATGAGCCTCTTTCCCATTCCCGAATTGCAACACCTAGGAGTCTCACAACTGCACTTATATTTCAATTTAGCTAAATAAATGTAGAATAGCACAGATGAGTTGTTGGGCTTCAGCTGCTCGTACTCCTGCAGCGAGCTTGTAAAAATGAGTACCCAAAAGATACTGCCCGACTACCCTGCTGCACTACTTGCATTTTTTTAGCCAGGTACGGAGATAGATGCAGTTGTAAGAATCCCCACACTTTCCCTTGGTACGGTGTGGTGTTTACTGCAGTGAACACAGCTGATTAAAGGTAACACAACACTCTAAACCCGACATAAACAACTAATATTAGTCTGATAAATGTGCTGCGTTTTTCAAGCAATGTTTTTGTAGTGTAAGAGGGAATTTGTAGTGTAATTGTAGGGAATTGCTACTCATTTTTTTATATCTGTTATACAGATTACCCTATTCTTCACTCCACACAGGTACATTATGATAATTCATTCTCTGAGAATCCCCTAGTGATTATTCTGATTGTAAGAGGCAGTAAGTTTTATTTTCTGACAAAAATTGTGCAGAATTGCTTATTTACTTGCCAGATCAAATAAGCATTGTTGATAATTCTCAAAAATGACAGTAAAGGTACAGAACAGAGAGGAATTATTCCCAATCAGATATGTGTGCACTTTGGAAGATATATTAGTGCTAACACAAATTATAGTAGAGGGTACAATTCCTGTTGTAATCTACAGTGTTATGGCTATGAATTTGCTCTTTAGTTGTTCTTTGAATGGGGTCCTGGGAACTATGAAATATGACAGAGGGGGGTCAGATGAGGACGGGGATGTCTTTCCTGATGTTAAATGCTGTTATTTGTGAAGGAGTAAAGGCTGTACATTTGGAATGAAAATTGTCGGCATCATGGTAACTCTGCCTCTTGGAGATGTATGTTTAAGAATATCAAAGTTGTCAAGTTACATCTAGTACTTCCAGTAATTTATTATTGCAGTCCTGTCTGTTGACATACATATAGACAGTTTAAATAGTGACTCATGCTTAGGGACACATGAACTTCTGTAAAGATTAAAAACTGGATTGACTGTATTATGAAAATCTGCCATAGGGATCACAATTCTCCTTTCAGCCACTATCAACGTTTTGAAGATGTGGATAATGTTAGTCATGTTTGTATTATTATTAAGCATTTATAAAGTTGCATTTGACGCTAGCAAATGTATTTCTTAGAAGAACTAAAGCTTAACTACAGAGGTAGGCTAGAAATGTTCTACATTATGTTTTGGGCTTCTGTACCAACCCAAAGTAACCACTTCCTTTTAGTATGGAAGATCTGTGCCTCCAAAGATGCCCCAGTAGCCCCCATCTTCTTTTCTGCTGATTCACTGCACATGCTCTGAGCTGCTGTCACTTACTCTGAGTTTAGGGACCAAGTCAAAATATTATAGTACACATAGAATAGAAATGTCACAATATTATTAGTATGATTAGTAATTAATATAGATAATTGTTACATTGACAGCACAGAAACCAGTGCAACTACAGTAGCATCAGAATTTAATAATCTACCCTGTAGCATCCGCTTATATTACAGACAAACCGAATTTTCTGCTTGATAATTTGAGACAACCCCTATGTTTAGTTTCTCATCAGCTGCTCCGAGCCCATTGAGCATATGAGTGTTGCAGACATTTTTCCAAGATGGTGACCCCCTGTGACAGATTTGAAATCCTGGATCATTGCTGCTATTGAGAAACTGAAACTTTAGTATGGTGCAATAAGGTCATTCTATAAAATATGGCATTTTTAGCCATATTCATTTTTAGAGTTTATTTCTCCTTTAAAAACGAGCTTATTTATCAGCACTGGACAAATCAACTTGGTTACATAATAAATTAGGTTGAAAATAACACATATATCAAGTTCTACTTTTGACTTAATGAAACCTGCATATTTGTTGAGCAGAGTATGGCAAAAAGCCTCCATCTGATACCTCAGGGACTTCCATGCTAAAAAGCCATCCTACCCTTTCCTGAAGCTTTCTAATGTATTTGCCAGTACATCCACTTCAAAGTACAACCACTTGACAGTTCTAACTTTTTACATCTTAAGATGGAACCCCCTTTCTTCCAAGCTCTGTAGATGCCTGCAGCATAGTGCAATGCTACAAAATGACCAGCTGGGCATTATCACAAGGCTTTAAAACCGTGGCTGGTCTGTCTGACAAGAGACAAAAAAAGTTAAGGTACCTGTACATACACACAGTTGCCTGTGCAGAGGTCTGGAATACCGCTGGAATACTACTGAAGAAAGCTCATTTGTTTGTTTGCTAAAAGAAATTGCCATTGTTTTTGTATACTGCTATTGACTGGAATAAAAGCCTTAAAGGATCAGTAACACCAAAAACTGAAAGTGTTTTAAAGTAATGAAAATATCATGTAGTGTTGCCCTGCACTGGTAAAAGTGATTTGTTTGCTTCAGAAACACTAGTATAGTTCATATAAACAAGCTGTCGAGTAGCAATGGCAGAAATTGAAAAATGGCTATATGGCACAGGTTAAATAGTGGATAACAGATAACAACATTATGTTCTACAGATCTTATCTGCTATCTGCTGCGTAACTTGAGCCTTTTCTCCTTTGAATAGCTGCCCCCATGGCTACACAGCAACTTATTTATATAAACAATAGTAGAGTTTCTGAAGCAAACACAGCAGTTTTACTAGTGCAGGGCAACACTGCATTATATTTTTATTACTTTAAAACAACTTAATTTTTTGATGTTACTGGTCCTTTAAGAGACTTTTGCCATCCTGACAATTTCTCTGAATGAATCTATACCCTTTTTAATAATTACCTGCTGCTGACTGGCATTGCATATTTATAAATACCAAGTACCCCAAATTGCTTGTCCATGATGAATGTGCCCATCTTATTCCCAAGAAGCATATAAATTGCAATGAATTTATTTAATTACCAGATGCATAACCTTAGATTTATCGATACTGAATCTCACCTGCCAACCTTTCCATTGACTTGGAAATTTTTCATATTTCGCCATATGGCCGCCACCGATGCGGGATAAGCGTCTTTACGACCGACCTTTGCACAGTCGCCCGATCATTCCGATTCCCATCCGATTTGTGTTCATCAGGCATGACTGTAGTCATGCCGGGTGTGGCGCCGGTTGGGATTGAGGAATACGGACCACTGAACAAAGGTGTACTTTTACAAGATCAGTACAAGCCATGCTAAGATCAGTGTCTGTGTGTATGTATATTACCGGGGGAAGTGCCTTTTGTCCTGGTGTCTTTTGTTTGCTTAGGGAAGTCTACCTCCCCCCCTTCTATGGACATGTGTCTGTGTGCTGGTTCCACCAATTGATTCATAGCATAACATGCTCATTGATTGGATATTTTGTAAAACCACCTTTTGTCTTGGTGTATAATAAACCACTGGCCATTGTAGAGGGAGGCAAAATACTGGACCCTAGCTGAGAACGACTGCTGTGACGTTATTTCCAAGGGATTGCGCAACATCACCACACGATACATCAAGGTTTCCGGATCGATTGTCCATTAAGATGAAAGATAATTTTTATACTATGTCACCATATATTGCCAACCTTTCCATTTATGCCTGCAAAGACCTTGTATGCATAGATCTGTGTTATCAGCAAACACATACAGTTATTACAATACCCTTCCTGAAATCCTTAATGAACAAACTGAATAAAAGTGGACCCAATACAGAACCCCACTAAGAACCCTACTCTGAGTAAAGAATTTACTATTGACAACCTCCAACCTCCCTCAGCACACACCCAATTCTCCCCCTCTGTATAGTTTACGATGTGCTATTAAAAACCTCCTGCTGTCGCCTAAGAGAAGATAAACTTTCATGCTGTTGACATCTTTATCATGAATCCCAATTAACCACATAATCATTTCCAAATTCTTAGGGAAGTACCATACAAAGGTTATATTAGATATCCAGTCTCTGCCCTCAAATTAGCATTATCTAATATAAATCCATCAATAATATGCTTTGTGCATCTATGGAATGACTGAGGTAAACTTAAAAACAAAGTATGACTTATACTAGTAGGTAATAGGAAGCCATCTAAGCCAAATGTCTAAAAAAAGGATATGAAATAAATAGGCTGTATACTTCAAGTCTGCCCTTGCTGCAGAGCTGAGGAATGTGAAGAGTGACTATTACGGCTCTTAAATATTCTCTAAAGTTTATGATCTCTAACATTTGTGGGCTTATCTTTCTAGACAGTAATTTGCCAGTATGTTAAGCATATCACTGTGCTGAAATCTGTCAAACGTATGTGCAATATTTCACCATTCCATCTGTGTCTGGATTGTGATACCATTCTTCCTCGACATGAGTTGCATTTTCTATGAGATGAGTTATCTGCGCTGTATTCCACACTTTTCACTGCTTTAAACAGCACGTTGTAGCCTTCAGCGATTATGGTAATAATGTGTTCCAATTCTGGATACAATTAACTACGTTACTTTCCCCTGCAGTACTGGATAGATTGCTTCCTAAAGGCAGGTATGAATTGGGCTAAATATCTCTGCCTCTGCACAATAGTCTGGGACAGGTCAGCAAAAATCTTTATTCCCCCAGTGAGTAGCTTTCATAATTGGTTTATCTTAAAGGACATGTTCACCTTTACATATACTTTTAACATGGTCTTCAGTTATTATTATTATTAGGGTCACCAATGCCAGTAGCATGGCAGTGAGTTGAATGGCAGATATAAACTAGCAGAGGGCTATATGAAAAAAAAAAACGAAGTGTGATCAAACATTTAAAACATTTTTCAAATTATTTATTAATGTGCATATGCAGACTACACATTGTGTGCATATGGGCTTACATTCAACGATTTTCTTTTGTGTCTCACTCTGTAGTACAGGTATGGGATCCGTTATCTGGAAACCAGCTATCCAGAAAGCTCAGAATTACAGAAAGGCCATCCCATAGACTCAATTTTATTTAAATATTCAAAAATTTTAAACATGATTTCCTTTTTTCTCAGTACCTTGTTCTTGATCCAAACAAAGATATAATTCATCCCCATTGGAAGCAAAATCAACAAATTGGGTTTAATTCATGTTTTTCTAATAGATTTAAGGTATGATGGTCCAATAGCATATTCCCCAGTAAGCCACTAATAATTGAGATATTCTTTGCCCTTAACCATTTTAGTTGCCCTTCTTTGATCTGCTAATGAGCACTGAAGACCAAAAATGTATGGCTTATTCTAGATAGGGCCTTACCAGGTCTTTGTGAAGTTGAAGAATGGCTCTTTCCTCTGTGACTCTTTCCTCTTTCCTGTGATTCTATACTGCTTTTAATACAGCGTAAAACCTTTATTTGCCCTTGCAACTGCTGACTGACATTGCCTCCTAGAGCCAAGTTTATTATCTACAAGGACCCCTAGGTCCTTCTCCATTATGGGTTTATCTAACACAGTTCCATTATGAGTATAAGTGACCTGCACATTTTTACACCTCATCCCTTGTATATTTATTATCCAATCATGTAACTGGCAAGTTACATTATATTCACATAGAGCCATTAACACCAGCTCTCAAATGTTACCAGGCCAAAGCATTTAATACCAATACATGCTTGTATCTTGCTTGTGTATGTGTGTGTGTATATATATATACTGTATGTATATATATACTGTATGTATATATATATATATATATATATATATATATGTATGTCTAAAGGCTTGAGCACACACTTCAAAAAAGCTTTCACCTGGGTGCAAAACAGGACGGCTTATATAACAATAGAATGCTGATGCACACCAGGGTTTTTCTTTCAAAATTTACTTCTTTATTTGATCGACGTTTCGGTCCACGTCTGGGACCTTTATCAAGACACATTTCAATACAAGTGAACTTATATAGAGACTCACCCATCTGTGACCCATCACCAGACCACACCCATTTTCAATTACATGTATCAACCCATGTGTACACTCGTTATTCAATTAACGTATTATATTCCTTTTGTGGGCGTGACCTGTGGATTGAACATACATTGTTTTAATATATAGCTTTAAACAAATTGCTATGATTTATATAGTGATACATAATGAACAGCATAGTGGACAAAAAGCTATTCCAATTTATATAGTGGTACTTAGTCATCATCATGTTACAATCCTTTTCGTGTATAAAAAATCCAATTTAAAAATATATAAATATATAAATATATAAATATATAAATATATAAACATTTAAATGTATTAATATTTAAAACAATGTTAAATGTCGAGGATATTCTAAAAAGCGGCACAATCAATAACTTGTACATCAACCCATGTAATTTATATTATAATATGCCCGTGCGGTTTAACATACGTGGGCAAAACCCAAAACACATTACGCATAAGAATGGGAAACCATAGATCGTCCATTAAAAAAGCATTTGAAACCGGGGAAGCAGACCAGCCCCTTCCACAGCATTTTTTAAAAGAAGGGCACAGACTCCCAACCCTAAAATTTATGGGTATAGATTTGGTCCCAGAGCCTAACAGAGGAGGTGACTGGGACCGTTTACTGTTACAGAAGGAGGTCTTTTGGATTAGAACACTTGATACCTTAGCTCCCCGCGGTCTGAATGAGTATTGTTCCTTTGCACCTTTTTTAGAAACATAAATTATCTAAGATCATCGTTAACATCGTAGAAGTTGATTGTGCCGCTTTTTAGAATATCCTCGACATTTAACATTGTTTTAAATATTTATACATTTAAATGTTTATATATTTATATATTTATATATTTTTAAATTGGATTTTTTATACACGAAAAGGATTGTAACATGATGATGACTAAGTACCACTATATAAATTGGAATAACCTTTTGTCCACTATGCTGTTCATTATGTATCACTATATAAATCATAGCAATTTGTTTAAAGCTATATATTAAAACAATGTATGTTCAATCCACAGGTCACGCCCACAAAAGGAATATAATACGTTAATTGAATAACGAGTGTACACATGGGTTGATACATGTAATTGAAAATGGGTGTGGTCTGGTGATGGGTCACAGATGGGTGAGTCTCTATATAATATGTTCACTTGTATTGAAATGTGTCTTGATAAAGGTCCCAGACGTGGACCGAAACGTCGATCAAATAAAGAAGTAAATTTTGAAAGAAAAACCCTGGTGTGCATCAGCATTCTATTGTTATATATATATATATATATATATATATATATATATATATATATATATATATATATATATATATTAAACTTGCTTGAAGCCGGCACAGCACGTATATAGGTTAAGTGTGCCTGGGTGCAAAATGCAAACAATAAGATAACTGTCCCAAATAAGGCATGCACTCACAGGTCTTATCAAAAGTGAAAACATGGTGTTTATTCAGCAAAAAACTGCTGTTTAATAAACACCATTTTTTCACCTTGGATAAGACCTGTGAGTGCATGCCTTATTTGGGACAGTTATCTTATTGTGTATATATAATATATATATACAATATAATATATATATATATATGTGTATATATATATATATATATATATATATATATATATATATATATATATATATATATAGTAAGATATATGTGTAAAAAGGGCGGAATATTGTGTATATTCAACCAGTGTTGAATATTAAACTCTACGGAAGATGTGTGTGTTGTTGCAGCAAGCATGGCTGTAGTTGTGTACCTGTTTAGGAAAAGCTGGGTAATGGGTCCCTGGAGTGAATGGAGGAGAGCAGGTTGGGCCTTCCATTCCATGCTCCATTTAGTGTTTTGCAGCTGCCTAAGTAGAGGTAGCTAGGTAATTCAGTTGTAGTTAAAAAGAGGTATGGAACTACACCTCCGTGCTTCCCCCTTGAGACCTCCTTGAGGACTAGAGAGAGGAAGAGGGAAACCCCTTCTCAGAGAGTGTCAAGAGTCTAAAAGAGGATTCTGAGACTTGTGTACATCCATGCCTGTGAGTGCTGGAAATTTGTGTCCATGTGAACTCCAGTTAGGGTGTTAAGATGGGACTGCTAATGCTTATGTGAAGCAATAGTGCGAAGCATTGATTTTTTTGGTAAAAGCTTGCCAAGCTGCATTTGAACTCTTGAAGGTGGTGTCAGACTGCTTTTCTGTGCTAAATCTGTGCCATGGCCTGTGCCAGTCTCAGCTACCTGAATGTCACAATACACACATACAACATGTTAGCCCCCCCCCCGTGATTATAATCACCTGATATCCCAGGTCAGTGGGAAAATGCAGATAGTTGCCATTTTCTTCAGCTTTCTCAGTCTTCTATTCATTTATGTGCTAGGAACATGTGCAATAGAGTGAAAAGCTAAACTCGGATGCAAAAAGTTGTCTCTTTCACGCTGCTGTGCTTGTGCCTGCCTGAGCCCAGAGAAAAGACAACACAATAGGAAGAAATTGCGTTGAATGAGCTTCTACAGAAACACCCTGTGCCAGTGCAGTTATCTGCTAACAGGAGCAGGGCCGGAACTAGGGGTAGGCAGAGTAGGCACGTGTCTAGGGTGCAAAGCTGGGGGGTGCCGGGCATATGCTTTCTCTGCCTGCTACCCCTAGTCTGGTCATCTCTCTGCATTGTACTTGTGCATCATATCGCAAATGCGAATCTATCTGCGCAGGCGCATGAGCGTCTACTCTCGCATGTGCACTGGCGTTTATTATTGCAGGTGCATGAGCGTTTATTTGCACATGCACATTGGACGCACGCGTGCACCAAGTTGGTGCTGAGACTGGCCAGGTTGCCTAGGGCACCTGGCCGGCTTGGCCCGGCTCTGAACCGGAGCACCATTCTGAGGTATCAGGTAAGTAATTATAATCACTAGGGGGAGGCTAATATTTTGGCACCCCAGTGATTATATATTTCCTTCTCCTTTAATTATACCCCATCCAAATCTCCACCCCATTTTATACTATTATGCCCAAATCTTTAAATCAAACCTACCTTCCACAGAATTATTCACTGCTTCCTTCCTTGTGTGCCCTTTGTGTGTGAATTCAGTGGTGTCGATGAGCCGCAGGGTGGGCTTTAAAAGCAGTATTTGACATAAAATACAGTGTAGAAATAATACAAGTGTATTTTTTTTTATTCAAATGCTTTATTAGCAGTGTTTTTCGTATGCAACATTCAGGGAAATAATACTCAAATAATAACAATTTTCTAAATGTACACTGCCTTACTTTGTTCTGTGACCGGTGAAACTGCATTTAATGGGAATTGGCTGATGGAGAGCTGACTTTAAATATAATCAAGACAAGCTGTGCAGAGAATACAGGACCAGAGCTTAACATTTGGTAACTTTGGCATTGTGGAGGCTGAGCAAAGAGATGACACATTATACCTATGTATAAATCATTGTTTAGACTACATCTTGAATAAAAATACAATTTGAGGCCCATCTGGTAAAAAATAGATCAAAGAGAAACTGTAAAAAAAAAAGATCAGACGGGCACAACCTGGTTAGTTAATGAAATGAATGCTCTAACAATATGATGGATATACAGTATATATTAAATCAAAACCACTATGAAACTAAAAAAGGAATTGCTTAATAAGCTGTGAGTTGATCTCTAGGGTAATGCTCAACATGTATAATAAACATGTTACCCCATGGTTTTACAGAGAATGGGATAGTATTTATTCTCACTGGTTATTTCACCATTACAACAGGAAAGGATTCTTTACTGTAGGGACAGTCAGGTTGCAGAATTCCCTTTCAAGAATGCTGTTAATAAATTATTTATTAGTGAGATTGAATTTCTTACTGGAAAGGAGAGCTATGTACACTTATTCATAACAAACAATTCTTTATTTAATCCAGAGAGCTACACAGTGGACATTGTGATACCCATTAGAGATAAATTGAAATTCAAACTCTCTGCCCTACCTTTTCTAACATACAGTAGGTACACTTATGGCGTAGCACTTATAGTGATGGTTGCTACACTGATGTTGGAAGGGAGGAGTTGTGGGCCCGGAGCGGGTGTGTGCAGGCCCCTGATAAGGCAACCCCAGTGAGCCCAGACCCCTATAAACCGGTTTATACAATTTTAGATAAAACCTTGGGGGGTTCTCTTAAAAAAACTTTTTATAGTGATCTGGGCGCATCTCTTAGCCCAGATTAAGGAGATTCCTTATCTGCATTCTTGTTCTACTGTTTTCGCTATAAGTGCTCTGGAATTTGTGTGTTTTTTAGAAAAGATAGCTTCTCAATCCAGTTAGTTAAAATAAAATTGAGACCACAGTTCCAGAAGCACTGACTTCTCTTTCTTTGTGGGGTCCCGCAGTTAGTAAAACAATCAGCTAGAAAATACGGGACTTCTCCACCCATCTACTAATTTCCTTTTCTTACCTTTTCTTGGAATCAGAGATATTAACAATTGCACTTTAATTGATCCATAAGTGAATTGATCACAATCTGGTGGCACTTTATCACCCTTATTGGTGTTTTAGTTGATTTTTAGTAATTCAACAATCAATTAATGTTAAATGAATTGTTCATGAGTTAGAAATTACAAAGCATACACAATATTTAAAAGAAAAATCAATTTTGTCTTAGTTTTACTCTATTTAATGCTATTTAATTAAGGTTAAGCACTAGCACTTTGTGGGATGAATTATTAAGGGGGGAACCAATAGAATCACGAGATTAAATGGTTTAACTGAAATCAAATTACTTTGTGATAATATATAACTTTTTGTGTGTTTTTTCTGATCAAAAAGACGGGGATACTTTCTTTCTTTTCTCCTATAGCTATATTATTAGTATGGAGCCAATTCCAATAGTATTATAGGAAACAAAAGCTTGTGGTGTTGTTGGGGACAAATGACCTTTATTATTGTAGGGGACCGGTGTCCATGTTGTTATAGGGAGCAAGTGTCAATGTTATTAAAGGAGGCAGATACCCGTGTTGTTAAAGTGTCAGTGTTATTATAAGGGACAAATGCCGGTGTTATTATCTGGGGCAGATGCTTGTGTTATTTTAGTGAGTGAACCTCAATGATATTGTGGGAACAAGTGTCATGCTATTCTAGGATAAGTGCCAGTGATATTATAAGGGGCAAGTGAGTATTGATTTTTGGGGACAAGTATCAACATTTTTAAAGGGAGCCTGTGCCAGTGTTATTATTGGGGGGCCAGTGTCTGTTTTATTGTAAAGAGCAAGTGCTTTTATCCTTATAAGGGGCAAGTGCTGGTGATATTGTGGGGAACAAGTGCCAATATTATTGTAGAAAAACCATAGCCAGTGTTATTGTGTAGAACACACACCTATAATATTATTAGAGGGCTAATACTAGTGTTATATTAATGAATTCTACCTCCGAAAAGATTGAATTAGCAGAGATGGACAAAATACCATCGCTGTCCATTAGGGAGAAAAATAAGGGTAAGGGGAGGACGGGGGGTTATAATTAGAATACCTGAAAAAAAAAAAAAAAGGAAAAAAGAATAGCAAAGATAATTTCTTCCTTCTCTCTTGTTATTAGTATGTGTCATAGGTACCATCATGGTTAATTGTGCTGGACCCACACAGTGTTCTGGACTATGTTACAGGTAAGTGGTAAGTTTTTTTCCATTTTTCCCACAGGCATTTAGAGTAGTCACCATTTCTGTTGGGTCTTCTTGGTTCCAAGTGACATTCATATACAAGATTTGAGTCAATCAACGAAATTAGCTCTTGTTTTTGAGGTACTAGGGGGGACTTCCAGTATCTTTGGATCAATAGCCTAGTTGCTGTCAAAATAATAAATATAAGATGTTTTGTTTTCGAGAAACGTTCCAAATTGTGATTGAATAGAGCTAAACGTATCTGTATTTGAGTAGCTTGGTTCAGAATGATTTCTGTGAGTCTCCAGAAAGTTTTAATTTTCAGACAGTGCCACCATACATGGTTTAGGTCTCCAATAGCCCCACATTCTCTCCAGCACAATTCTGAAATGCCAGGGTAGAATTTGTGTAGATTTCTTGGTGTTTTATACCACCTGTAAAAAAGTTTCCTAGCATTTTCAATATGATTAGTGCATTTCGAGAGTTTAAAGGCCACATTGGACATAGTTGTCCATTGTTGAGGGCTCAAATCTATATTTAACCCTTGTTCCCATTTTTGTATATGGGTAGGTTTCTCTGCTAAACCTTCATCTATTAGAAGTCTATGTATTGTCGCTATCCCTTTCGTGCTACGTGGGTTCCTTGAGGCCAGCTTCTCAAAGATGGAGTTGTGTGGCAGTAGCTTGTTCCATGTGCTTCCCAAGAGGTGTTTAATTTGTAAATATTTATAAAAATCTTGTTTAGGTAAATTATATTCCCGCATTAACTGGTCAAAAGATTTCAAAAATGAGTTCTCATATAATTGGCCTATGGTCTTCAAATGTGCATTTCGCCATTTAGCCAGCTTGAGATGGGGAATAGATAATTCCAACACTTCTAGGTTAGCACCCTGTGCTGGGAACTTTATTAGAGATCTTTTTTTATTAAGTTTGGCCCATACTTCGAGTGCTGTCAACCTAGTATGATTAGCTGTCAGGTGGCGTTCTAACCGAAATGAGGGTTTTACCCACATCAGACCTCGAAGCGGGATTGGATGAACAGAATCTTGCTCTTTTTGGAGCCATTGTAGTTTCTCAGGGGGAAGGTTGTTACCGAGGAGTTTCATGACCATATAAAAACACGAGGCCGAAGGTCATGTGGTTAACCTGAATGAAAAGATGATATTTGCTGGATGCCCAAAAGTGTCTGGAGCTACAAACAGCCAATCACACATTTCACCCATTAACTTTCAATGGGGGAAATTTAACCTGCTGCCATTTTTACAGTATTATCACTAGGGTCCCCAAACATAAAATTTGTTCTCAAACTTCTAGTTTATATTTATCATAGTAAATCTATATTCAATTCTGGCTTTTCCTATCCATTTTTTTCATTTTCAAGTTGTATATATTTTGTGTTTGCCTTTACTTGACTTGGAGGTGCCTTCTGTCTTACATGAAATACTGTAATAGGGAAACTGGTGTTCACTGTCCACGAGCAGCAGAGGTCAAAATGACCTGTATGCCAGTTTGTGCCTCAGAGACTGTTATTGCATCTCGACTGTTGAAGCTCACAAAAGTGATTTCTATAAAATGCTGTCTGGCTATCTAGCCAACTAAGTGGGTAAAAGATTGTGCTGTAATATCTACAGGGCATTCAATCTTAACTTTAACACTAACTATAAAATATAAACGTATATAAAGATGCTAGATGCTTAAACCTCTGTTCAGTTCAAGGTCAAAACCTTATATATAACCTAAATCGTAAATAGGTAAATTCCTAGAAACTCCTAGCTAAGGAATAATATGAATAGAATC
Source organism: Xenopus laevis (assembly GCF_017654675.1). Taxonomy (NCBI): domain Eukaryota; kingdom Metazoa; phylum Chordata; class Amphibia; order Anura; family Pipidae; genus Xenopus; species Xenopus laevis. The sequence continues at coordinate 31,228,777 of NC_054377.1, read as the reverse complement.
CACTTCTAATCCTGTGCCAGCTTTTGCACCAGTTGATTGTTCAAAACATAAGATCACCAATAGCATGCAGTATGCTGTGAGAAAGGGGACATAAGCAATATTGCAGTACAATAAATGCAAATTATATAGCTAAATAATAACTCCCCAATGGCAGTTCCAATGTGAGCAGGGCTAATTTCCTATGAACAATGCTTAGCTGAAAAAGAGCTCATTTAAGTCTGAGTGTAGCATGTGCAGTTTGGAAAATATAAAATATAAATGTTGCATATCAATATGTATCTAATGTAACTGCTGTTCAGAAATGCAGCATGTTTGTTTTATTATTAGGGGAAACAGAACGCAATTAACTTTTAAAGGGGAGCACCATAAAAGCATAGCAGCTGCTCTTGTTGCAATGGAGCTATGGTAATTTTGTCTCCTAAAACATTAATCCTCTGTAATAATGGAGGAGAAAAAAACTTTCAGTGCCCACAAACATCATCTTTCCTTATTAACTGCACAAGTGTATATTGCATGAAGATGTTTAATGGTTCTGTCATCACTATGGGCACATATGCCTGCCATGCTGCACTACTAATTTATCCATGCCTGGAAAGATAAGGACATTAGCTGTCCTGGAAAAATCAGATGTTTGCCATTCATTTTTAATGTACTAATTTTTAGCTTATACCTTTAAATATGCATTCTCTGTCAGCCTGAATGCTCTATTTCATCTTAACCGTTGAGCTTGCAAAATAACTTTCTTTAAAATGCAGTGTGGTTATCTAGCCAGTTTAGTGGGTAACAGACTGTGCTGTAATATTCAAGTGCAGCTTCCAAAATGTCTCTGTAATAATGGAGAAGAGTCAATTTTTCTTACACGAATTTGCAAGAAGACATTGAAAAGTGTTGTTTTGCCATGGGAGATAAACCCAACAGCATAATTGTATGTGTGCATTAATATTCGAACCCTTGTAAAACCATATTAGATCTGTTTTTGTAACACTGGAGCTGATTTACAAACATAGATGCTAATTGCAAGTAGTAAAAAGAGTGCCATTTACATACATTTGTCTAGTTTTCAAGAAATATGCAGATTATACTTCTACTAAATTTGATACTAAACTTCACATATCAACATAAAAAGTTACTTGTATACTATATCTCCCTTTAAATCCTATATGATCTTTGGTATAAAGACAATTTTCCAGAATAAACAATGTTGAAAAAAGACACACGTCCATCAAGTTCAAACGTTTAACTATTTTAACCTGCCTAACTGCTAGTTGATCCAGAGGAAGGTTAAAAAAAAAAAAAACCCCGATTTGAAGCCTCTCCAATTTGCCTCAGAGGGGGAAAAAATTCCTTCCTGACTCCAAAATTGGACCTCTTGGTAAGCTACCACAGATTAAGTACAAAAATCTGTCGCTTCTTGATATCTAAAAATAATGCATTTAAATGTTTTACTAATATTGTCAGAAAGCCCACACTGCCAGTAACAATGTGATCTCACTTGAACTGCATACACAATTATGTACTTTATTTTGCACTTGAAATATATGTTCAAATTGGCCTGAGCTTGTGCACACGTAAAACTGTCATCTGGCAGAAACTGTGGGTTGGTGTTTATTATTTTATTTTGCTTGTTATCTGCTACTGCACCAGTTACATGTAATGTTTGTCAATGCTGTGTAATTTTGTATGTATGAGTGGTGCCTTTTTGTCTGCACATACACAGATATTAGTTAATCATGAAAGCTTTCCATTGAACAATAAAAATGTGCCTTTACTCGTTAAAAGCCAGGCTAGAGTGAGCTTAAGCTAGGTTTTTACTCTACACTTGGAACAGGGCTTTACTACTAAACCAGAGGAGGCTTTAAAAAATTGTGTTCTGTGCACTGGGTCAATGAGTATCTTCGGTTCTTTTAAAAGGAATATAAAATGGGATTATTATGATTGAAATGGGTTTGCTATGATATGAGAAAATAAAATAACACAGATAATTACATTCCCAATAGGCCACGATATAAAAGCATGCAGTAAAAATAAATCTATGAAAGCTCAGTTTTCCACCAGAAAACACAAAAAGATGTTCTGACAGATTAGTTTTTTTAAGGCTATCCAGATGTTCATCTGATTCAACCGTGGGCTCAATCCTTGTAGTGTATAAGGCTGTTCAACTGGTGACACTATAGTGGCCTATTCTAGAGCTAACTACCAAACAATAAGCAGATCCTGCAAAAAATAACAAAAAGGTGGTATAAAGGTGATACCTTTCTTGGCTAAGTAAGATAATTATAGCAAGCTTTCAGAACATTTTAGTTCCTTTTTCATGCTGATTATAATGAAGTTATGGTGTTCTCTGATACAACATTCAGCTCATAGGTCAAATGACCAACATTTTCGACTGATAAATGAACCCTTTTAAAAAAAAACTATGCAAGGAGTGTTTTTGCAAATTAATATAATGATGATCGCTGGAGAGAGATATGCAAGTAAAGGTATGGGATCCATTATCTAGAAAGCTCTGCATTATGGGAGGGCCATCTCCCATAGACTCCATTTAATCATATAATTCATGTGTTTAAAGATGATTTCATTTTTTCTCTGTAATAATAAAACATTACCTTGTGCTTGATCCCAACTAAGATAACTAAGGGTGGCCATACACAGGCTGATTAAATCTGACGTTATTGGTTATTTAGACCGATTCAGCAGCTCATCTGTCTGTGTAGGGGGCGTTCCAACAGGTCTCATCAATTGATATCAGGCCAAAAATCAGCCAGATATCGATCTGGAAGGTTTGATGTTTTTTGGCGGTCGAGAACTGAATTGACTAGTTGATGTGGTCCTCATCCCATCGGCGCCCATTTCTTTTGTTGTAATCGGATCGTTTGGCCTTAGAGCCGAACAATCGGAGTAACTCAATATTGGCCTGCCTTTGGTGGGCATGTCGGGTTAAGATCTGCTCGTTTGGAGACCTAGCCAAACTAGCAGATCTTATCGTGTATGGCCACATTAAAGGAGAAAAACTCTAAAGTTAAAAAAACCCTACCTCCTCCCCCAACCTAGCTGCTACCCCGGGCAAATGCCCCTAAGTCTTTACTTCCCCTTCGGTGCAGTAATCTTCGGAATGATATCTCATTCCGAAGATTACCAAAACGGCTGAAGCTAGGCTGGGGGAGGAGGGTCTATGTAGGGGGGGGTAGAGTTTTTTTAATTTTAGGATTTGCTTCTCCTTTAAGGCAAAACTATCCTATTGGGTTTAATTAATGTTAAAATTATTTTCAGGAGACAAAGTATGGAGATCCAAATTACCGAAAGACCCCTTTATCCGGAAAACCCCAGGAGCCAAGCATTCTGGATAACATATCCAATACCTGTATTTCTTTTTCTTTTACAATTGTGGAGCTAGCAAGCAGGTGATCAAACAGACAATACACTCTTTGACACACAAGTTTTTATCTTTTGTGAGGTTACAAACAGGCTACAGAATCAGCACTTTACTTTACTTTTATATGACCTTATGCAACAGATAATGTTATTCTAAGCATAGACGTTTGTAAAAGATGTAAGGCTAAGAAATATAGTTTCATTGCAAACGTGAATATACATCATTTATAGGAATTGTACAAAAAGAAAGTAATATGAAAGCTTCAGCAGATTATATTTTACCCTAACAGGGGGGCATTGGATTACAGGAAAATTCTGTTCTGCCATAATTCATGTGTGAAATTGAGCAATGCCAGTCTTATACTGTGGAGAGCACCCTTGCTGCTCAAACTGGCACATGCGACCAAAGCATCAGCAAAAATCAAAGTTGGCATAACGTTATCTTGGCCCCTAATGACCTTGTTGCAGTAGAAGAGCATGTAAATAAATTCTCTTCCTTGCTTTTTGAGCTGTTTTGGTTTTTAACCTTTTGCTACCTGTTTTGTGGGCTCTGTTACTGAGGCCATCTATTAAGTAGAGCATGGCTGTGCATAAGAAAAATGGTTAAAACATCAACATGCTGCAAAATTTATGATTTATATTTATTTGCTGTTGACTTTTTATGGGAAGTTTAATAAAAATAGAAGTGAATATGATGAAAGATGAAAGCAAAGCAAAATTTCTTTATGAAAAGTGTGCTTTCTAATCCTCCTTAAATGAACTGGGGATTTTCAAATATATTCCTATCGACTGTGAGAGTATTAACAGCTTGTTCAATCAATAACTTTGCAAGTTGCCTCTTGAAAATACTCTGTGTCCATCAATAAACTAAGGATGCTGTCCTTGAAATTACTTATGGAGGTATGTGTGGTCTGCGTGTCAGAGAAAAGCCAGTTATGTAATGATAATGAGATGTAATGAGTCTTTTAGGGGTGTCATCCTGGTCAAATTAGCTTTGTTATTTCAGCCTACCTGCAAACAGCACAAGGGCAAACCTTCTTTCCACATGTATCTCAAATCCACAGTCTGAATAACGACTTGATACCCTATACTCCCTAACATGACAGAATGATTGGTGTCTGAACAGTGGATTAGATTACTCTATCACATGTAATGAAACAGCCAAGAAACTATTTGCCTCTAAAGGGAAAGAGTGACTTTTTCATTTGAGCTTAAATCAAATTTTAATATAAGATTGTATTGTTTAATAAAGTGTATATTTCTTTACATTGGGTCCTCCCCCCCTAATTTTTTTTTGCATAATTAAAGGAAATCTAAATATATAATATATTTACTTGAAAATGCTTTTCATTGTAATGTTTATCACTTTCCCTTCTCTAAGTTACATAAATACATAGTTAATTTGGGTTGAAAAAAGCCCAAAAGCCCATCAAGTTCAAACCCTTCAAACATTACGGTAGCCTTAGATATAATGCACATTTGAGTCAGAAAGGAATTTTCAAATTCAAATGTTTTTGCCTGCCTCTGGATCAACTAGCAGTAGGCAGATTTGACAATCTCGCAACCCTCTCCGAGAATAACTATTTTTGCTTCTTCAAATATATAAGTTCAATTCCACAAACCTAAAGGTGTGGTCTCTGTTTCATTGATCTTTCTATGGGGAAACAAAATGCCCCACTATCTGTCTATAATGTCCTCTAATGTACTTATATGCACAAAAAACCCCAACATCTCAATTAAAGATACCCCCCAGCACAATACTATTAAATGTGTGTATAACCTTGCCTATCAAAATTGAACTTAATTTGAATTGAAGTAGATCATATACACTGCCACCCCAGACTCTAGGTTTCTGCTCATCTCCTCATATATGGCAAAACCTATTATGCATAAAACCATGCTGGCACAAACTCTTAGTATATTCCTACCTATCTGACTCTTAAAACATTAAAACAGGAGCCAAGTCTTTTCATAATCGGCTTTAATTAGATAGCTTGCAATATTGCCAGGAGTGCAGAGAACGTACACAGTCAGACATATATTGCTATTAATAGCAGTTCAATTTTTTTTGGAATACTTTTGACTTTTTAACATTTATTTGTAATTAATGTATATTGGATACTGCTTACAATTACATTTTCTTTTACTGTGCTAAAAAAACTGTTTTTGGGTGGAGGACCCCTTTAAAAATCCTACAGTGCCTGTAACCCAATTACTCCTTTTATCAGGTTTTTATGTTAAGTTATGTACTCATAAATCTTTGTGCATGTGTTTAATAACTTCATGCTTTGTGCAGAGCAAGTACTGCATTATACATCAGACTTGTTTGGTCTACACTCCTGAGCTCCCTCTCAGCCTCAGGGACTGTTCCCCTTTTGTTATATCCCAATTTTGAACATCTCCTAGAGATGTTAGCTCATTTAAAATAACGGAATAGAACTATTATTTTGGGTTATTCAAGCACAAAAGAACATAGATGCAGTATTATTTTCTTTACACGGTTTCTTCCTGGCTGATGGGTTTGAGTATGCTTCTTGGTAAAAAAATAAAAAGAGAAAAAGAGGCAAGGGTAGCTCTGTTATCATTAATGAATGTACTGAATTATAAAATATAAAGTAGAGCCAGTTCAATAACATTGATCTTGGTGCACTCATACAGATACTGTGTGTTCAATCTCAGGTGTGTAAACTCAGATAAGAGCATCAAAAATCAGAAAATGCATGCAGTTTTTATAAGTCAAGTCCACAGTAAGAATCAAAAGATTCAGATGTCAATATATGTACACGTTGCAATAATTGCATAAGTAAATCTCCTCAAATAAGATGGGTACCTTCCTCTGGATCAACTAGCAGTTATGCAGGTTATATATAGACATAAATGGTTGAATTTGATGGACGTGTCCTTTTTCCCTCCAGTCTCATCAAAGCCCATGGTAAGTGGAAGTAAGCAGTCATTCACAATATGGTTTAGTCCACACGAGGAGATTCGGGGAGATTTAGTCGCTTTTTCAAGTCGCCCAAAATTTCCTCGTGAGGCAATTTTGGGTGACTTCGAAAACCGAAGTGCGCGTGTGCTTTAGCGCAGGCGACTTTTCATTATAGCAGATGGGAAGACAGTGAAGGCAGTTTGGGGAGATTTGTCACCCAGAAGAAGAGGCGATTAGTCGCCAGGCGACTAAATCTCCCCTAATCTCTTCGTGTGGACTAACCCTAAAAGGCATGCCACCTGACAGTTCCGAGTTTTAACAATTCAATTTTAATACCGTAATACATTTCTCCAAGTCGAATTTCGAATTCATTCGAATTTAAGGGAGTTTAAAAAACTCACATGAATTCAGGCATATTGGAGGGCCCCATACACAGGCGGATAAGATGCCAGCTTGCTTTGTAGGGGCAAATCAGCATCTTAAATCCACCCATGTTTGGCCACCTTCAGTCATAAACAATACATTGAAACAAACACGCCTATTTAAAACTATGAAAAGCTCTACCCTTCTTGTAACCAGACAATCATTGGCTACTAAAAAAACATTTAGCGAGTTATTTATTAAGGTTTGAGTTGTGTTTTCCATGAAAATTTGAGTTTTCAAGGTAATTTTGTTGCTAAAAAAAAAATCACATTTTCAGTTAAAAATTTTCAATATTAAAAATATTATACCCTAACTCTGGAAATAGCTTGAATATTTAGATACACCACCTAAAACCTGTCGAGGTTATGTTAATAGCCTTCATCAGAGGGTTTTGCCTGAAAACTTGATCAATTTGAGCGATTCAAATTTTTTTTTGCCAAAAACTCACTTAAACTCACTAAATCAAGTTATTTCTTAAATAAGAATCCATTTGAGTTGTTCATTCATTCGAGTTCATTAGAGGTATAAAAAACTCTGACATTTGACCTTTGATAAATAACCCCCTTAAAGTGATGCATTGTTAACAGTTACTATGATAAATTAAATTTGTGTGTCCACAAAGTCACTTTTTTTGTACATATCCCACAAGGGAAATGAATAGATAAAAGAATGGAAATAAAAATTTCCTCCACTAACTGACAATTAAGTTGCCACTTCTGACATATTGAATTACAATGATACCTTTACCTGCAGGCAGGATACACTCTGCAAAATGCTCAGAAATATGAATTACTCTTGTCTCTTAAAAAAAAAAAAAAAAAAAAGAGCTATTTGATTTTGCATTCTACTTTTAACCTCATGCCTTTGCAAGAAAAAACTTTTTCATGTCTGCAGACACTACCCCCCACACAGCACCCCATGGCTATGACTAGTTCTCAAGCTTGCTTTAATGATTCCCACCTTCACCTTGAGCACACAATCACCTGATCAACAGAATGAGCAGGTTCTTATCTGTAAACTTTGAAGTAATGGCTTCCATGTATTGCCCACAATCCCATGGGTATTCCATATATTTCCCAAAGAAAAGTCTATATAAACCCTCCACTTTCTTTGTTCAGAGCTCATGCAGCTCGTGTGTCAGATACATTTTGCCCATCTTTAACTTCAAGTGATCTCTGGTAACTGAATTTCCCTGACACCTTGTAATCTGCACACATTAAATCATTCCTGTCATACATGTCAAAACTTACACAACTAATATACTGTTACCAGCTATGTTTTTCATTTTTCTGATCATTCCTTTGGTCTCAGTGCCAGAAAAATATGTAGACCCACATACAGAATATTCTGACAATGATAGATCTTATAACTGTTGACTGTTCTTGCCTGCCATAGCCCTTAACATGCAATGATTCACAAATGATATTGTAGAGTCCAAATAAAAGATTTTTCAGAATATTCATATGGGTATCTAATGGCCAATAACTGATCCATACATGCATACTGTTGAATTAGGAAATCTGTGAAACACAAAACTGGCCTATCTAGATAAAATGCATCAGGGGCGTAACAACAACATGCCGCCCCCCTCCATGCCAGGAAAATATTTGGAGGGCCAGGCACACATAGGGACTCTTGTGCGCAAAATGACCCCCCCCCATTGCACGCACACTTGCTGAGGCACAAACGCATCAATTTAAAGAAGGAATTTTGAGTGGCATTCGCTACTGCCAACCCAAAATTTCACTGGCATAACTATAGAGGAAACAGACCCTGTGGTCCAGGCCCTCCTTTTCCCCGGCCCCCCACCACCGCGAGTTGAATTTTGGGTTGGCAGTAGTGAATGCCACTCAAAATACCTTCACTAGTCTTCTCCATTCAAGTAAAGTTTTGCTTTATTATCAAAACATAATGTAAACCCAGATTAGATGTGGGACTCCTTCCCCAAATTATTTATAGCATATGAGTGGACAGATTTTCTTATGTGCTTGCCAAGTGAGGTTACTATTTACTGGATGAATCCAGTTACAGGTATAGAACATGTTATCCAGAATGCTTGGGACCTGGGGTTTTCCGAATAAGGAGTCTTTCTGTAATTTACATCTCCATCACTTAAAGGGGTTGTTCACCTTCAAACAACTAGTTGTTTTCAGATAACACTATTTCCAATTACTTTCTATTTTCTATATGTTACCGTTTTTCTAATACTGTAAAGTGTAATTTTTTCACCTTCTAAAGCAGCTCTGGAAGGGGGGGTCGCCGACCGTGTAAACTGTTCTAAATTGATACATTTAGTTTAAACATTCCTTATCTTTGTCCCTGCTGAGCAGAATCTCTGGGTTTCATTACAGGCAGCTGTTAGAATTGATACAATAGTTGTTAATACTCCAGAGATGCTGCTGAGAAATGTATCAACTAAATTGTAACAGTTCAGAATCAAAAAAAGTGAAACTGTAATAATTCAAATCCATCTGTGAATATCATACATTTATACTACCACAGATATTCCTCCTACATTACATTAGTGTATAAAAAATAGAGCAATTACATTAACATTTAACAATTGCATTTGAAAATCTTAAATAACATGCCTATAATTCTTTATAATAAAATGTCATATAGTTGAAATCATGAAAAAGATGTGTAATCAGTATAATAGTTAATAATTAATAGACATTCGCCATACCATAATTGTGATTGAGATCTCATAATGAACCTTCAAATAATCTGACTATTATTAATGTCTTAAAGTCAAATAATTGGCAGGTACATAAATCCATATTTTATTGGAACCACACTCTCAACCCATATCTTAAACCATACACCATTAATATTATCAGTCCTAAACCATGTGTCTAATCCTTTTCTAGTTTCTAAATGTTGCTACTGTATGTCCCATGGGTGCATGGATTTAAAGGAGAAGAAAAGTCTCAATCACTGGTTGGTGCCAAATGTCTGGAACCCCCAAGTGATTATAATTTCGAAACACTTAGGGGGCAAATTCATTTTCAGGTTACAATTATGCAGTGATTTGTGGAAAAATCCATGTTTTTTAATATTAGTAAGTGCATGTTTATTAAAAAAATTGCCGAACTTCTTTTTATGAAGCATGTTTATCAACAATAAAATTAAAGCTCGCCATAGTCCTCCAAAATGAAATTCCACAGTTCTCTGTTTATTTGTATGGGATTTTTTCAATGGTCAAAAGTAAAATTTCAACTTTCCACAACTTTTCCTTCCACAACCTATAAGATTCTGTCCAAACCTTCAAATATTACCATTCATTTAAGGAAACCTATTTGATGTACCCTGAATTGTCAACATACCATAAAGAATAGTGATGGGCGACTTTGGGGCGTTTCGCTGTGCCGAAAAATTTGCGAATTTCCCGCGAAATGGCAAAAAATTCACACCGGCGTCAATTTTTTTTCATGGTGGTTTCACGAATTTATTCGCCGGCGGCAAATCGATGGAATTCGCACCTGGCGAATAAATTATTTACAATCACCTCATGTCAAATCCCATTCTTTATCCCATCACTTTAGACTGTAAGCTCTTGTGAACAGGGATCCATTAATGTTACTATTTTAATCTGTAAACCTTGTTACATTTTATTTTAAGTCTGCTGTAAAATACCGAAGATGATGGTGTTATAGATCCTGATGATGATGCAGATGATGATTATTCCATCCCACTAGAACATATACAAGACTCGAGCTAGATTAAGTCTTTTGGTTAAAATAGCAGATTGCTTGCTTTAAACTTCCAGTTATAGACCTTATTAATTGCTAATATGATCAAAATTGTGACGTATCTTTAAATTACCACTAAACAAGTGCCGTGTTCGACATGTTCAAAGTGCAATTTCAGGTGTATGTAACCGAAAATGCAGCATATTTTTCCTTAGAATTGCAGCATTATTGCGACTATTCAAAACTACATGTGTACGTGATCCTTTAGGACAAGTGGGAACCCTGCGTGTGCTTCAGAACAGGAGGCAAGATGAATGTACTAGTGCCAGGGGCAACTTTAGGCACAAGTCCCTCGATGCAAGCAAATCAATGCAAGCAAAGGCTGCATCTATTTTACCGTGACTGTGGTTGCAGTAGTAAATTAACCCTTATGCGTTTTGAAGCAATGAACTTTATAAATCTTCAGGCTTGATTACTGATTATCTTTAATGCATGGGGAAAACTACAATGCCTCTGAATAGTTCTCCATTACACTGAATCATAATGTTTATTTTCCTTAATGCAGAATAGCTTATCAAACAACATTCAGTGTTTTGAAACCCGACAGGCAACAGGGTTTATATTTCATTTTTTTTCCCCTTAAAAATATAAGTTGAAATCACAGAAAGTGGATATAGATTGTAGGGCATAGGTTTCATAGCTTTACTGTTTTGATTCCCTTTGGCAGTGGCTTGTTGTCCTTAGTAAATGTATGATTCTTGCAAGAGTAGCAACAGTGGAACAGTTTGTGCTTTTCTCTTAGAGTATTTTGTTTTTGTTCTTTTGTATTCTTTCTACAAAATAGATCTCTGCCCAGAATGCCCTCAGTGTAGATAACATTTCACTCCCTGGCTTAAGTTGCTTGATTTGTTATGATGCTATTTTTTTGGCCAGTGTTGTTTGTCCTTTCTCATGTTACTGAAAATCATCTTGTTCACGCTATTATTTTGCCATACCCTTCACTCTTAGGATCTGAGTGTCTGAAACTCATCATAGCACTTTGAGACAGAAGGGCTCATTTATAAAGGGCTAGGCACAAATGCAGGAGCCACAAAACTGCAGCCCGTAGAGCACAGGGTGATAAACACTTTCTCCATTCTGGGACTACATTGATAATATTCAGGGAATATAGCACTGAGGGATGTAAAGAAGACCTGCACTTAACTCTTGCCATAATCATGCAGTAAAAATAGGGCTGCCTAGCGCCATCTGTCCCCGATGCTCCTGGATTCTGCATTTTAAATGAATCGCAAGCAATGGTCCTATCCATCCAAATGGATGCCTATGCCACCCACATCTATTCCACATTCAGAGTGGTGTAAATCTCTGGGAGTGCAAATAATGGTTCCTCTGGTTGCTAAGAACAAATTGTAAATTGCTCTTTTTGTAAATAAGCTGAATTGAGAGAATTGACTTCCGACAATAGGCAGAAACAACCCTGGCAATAGATACAGGCAGACCTATGCCAGTAAAAAACCTACCAACTGTCTCATTTTGCGAGGCCCACGAAAAGGTATAATGTTGCCAGAAAATGTATTGTGCCATACCCCACATATAACAAGCACCATAAAAGAAAAAGTGATGTTAAAGGCCACCAATATGAATCTGGCACAATCACCTGCATCCAAGACTGAGTTTGATCGTGTTTTAATTTGACATCATATCTGTAGCACTGTGCTAGATATCTTGTCTGAAATCTTGGGGCAAATTCACTAAAGGACGAATTTTCGCCTGTGAAGGCTTCGCCACACTTTCTGCCATTTCGCCAGACGTTAATTTGCTACCACTAAGCTAATTTACTAAAATGCGAAGTCTCGGCAGCCAAAAAAGCTGGAGAAGTTCGCATTTCATAGCGAACTTTTACGAACGTTCGTTTCTGCCTAGCGAAACTTTGTTAGTACTCTTGCGCTTAGGTCAATTTGAATAGGGCGGGTACATATAGGTTGTATATATGTCTTTATTAGAGATGTTGTTGCAAATACTTGAAGTGGCCACTTTAATAATTTAAACATTATATCCAAGGAAGCAAAATAAAGACAAAAGATATCCCCTATTATCATAGACATAAGCCCACCCTAAAACAAATGTAGCATGCCCCTCAAATGGTTAAAAAAATATCATAACAAACATTTTTAACAGTTACAATATCCCACTTTAAAATATGAAAAACCGCCAGCGTTTTTTTACCATTTTTATAACTTTAAGGGCATGCAGATTAAGGAGGATGTAGCTTCCTCTTATCAATTCTCCAGGTCTAAGCTGGCGAAGGAAACTCTGGCGAAACGAGTAACATAATGGAAAATTCACACTTTAGGGAATTTGCAGAGTAATGATCGTTCGGCATAACAAAAATTTGTTTGGCGAAAGGGCTCGAAACTTGTTTAGCGTTTAACTCTTTTGCCTGTTAGTAAATTGGCGATGTCCCTGCGGATTGGTGAATTTTTGCTAGCGACGGCCACTTTCCCCTTTAGTAAATCTGCCTCCTTGTCTTGCCACTCCACTTCTCTCTGCTTGCTGAGATTTAGATGCAGTGCATTGCCCCCACAGGTCAAGAGTGTGTCTCTCACAGTGTTACAGGTCATATCATTACCATAAAACCTTCTTGCTATCAAACAAACCATTCTTTAGCAGGTTGAAGTCCATTTATTAAACACTGTTTGTGAGCAAACAGGTGCATAAACAAAATAAAAGCCTTACCACACGTGGGCTTTAATTAATATACAGGATATATTATTTTCCCTCTCTAATACCATTCCCCTACTGGGATACACAGGGAACCCACTCAGGACTGCTGTACATGAATGAGTAGGAGATGAACCTAAGGGAACAATATCTCCCTTCAAACACTTCTCCAGTTACCAGTTCACACTATATAAAACTCACTCTTTATTGCCATTGATTTGTGCTTATACACTCCCATGTGTGGTGGACTTGTACAGCTTATTTTATAATTTAGTATTTTTGTTGTCACTCCCATAATTGTCACTTTCCCTTTGTGGCCATGGTTTTTGTTATTATTTGTTTCCAGTTGGTTTGTGCTTGGTTATGTCACTCGTCTGTATACATGAACATTAGAGAGGTTTCTGCAATATATGGACAAAAAATCCCTGTTTTGTTTAAAGGGTAAGGCATTTCTCAGTAGCAGTATGCACAAAATGTCTCTGTCTTAAATATATTGATAATGGGTTGAGTGCAGAGGACTCTTGTATTTGACTATATGTATTTTGTGGTCACAGCCTCATTGCACCCCCGCCTAATGTTTCTAAAAATTAGTGGTGAGCACAACTTTTCCTTGTTTGTTATAGTTATACAGGAGCAGTGACCAGCTCCATGTTGTAGCTCCCACCCTTCCCAACTATAGGCAGGTGATCCCACTGGTGTCTAATAAAAGAGCAGCCAAGTTTGGGAGTTTTACTTTGAAAGCAGCTAGTAAGTTGCAGGTAAAACTTAGTCCCTTTGTAAAATGTATAATGAAGCAATAGATTTCTTAATGAATCAGATGAAAATTGAGTGTTGGACTCGCCAGATATGGGATGACTTTGACGTAGTTGGCCATCTTAAATATATTGCAATATATGGACAAACAATCCCTGTTTTGTTTAAAGGGTAAGGCATTTTTCAGTAGCAGTATGCACAAAATGTCTCTGTCTTAAATATATTGATAATGGGTTGAGTGCAGAGGAATCTTGTATTTGTCTATATGTATTTTGTGGTCACACCCTCATTGCACCCCCGCCTAATGATTTTAAAAACTAGTGGTGAGCACAACTTTCCCTTGTTTGTTATAGTTCTACAGGAGCAGTGACCAGCTCCATGTTGTAGCTCCCACCCTCTCCAACTATAGTCAGGTGATCCCACTGGTGTCTAATAAAAGGGCAGCCAAGTTTGGGAGTTTTACTTTGAAAGCAGCTAGTAAGTTGCAGGTAAAACGTATTCGTCCCTTTTATAAAATGTATAATGAAACCATAGAATTCTTAATGAATCAGATTAAAATTAAGCATAGGACTGGCCAGATATGGGATGACTTTGACGTAGTTGGCCAGCTTAAATATATTGCAATATATGGACAAACAATCCCTGTTTTGTTTAAAGGGTAAGGCATTTTTCAGTAGCAGTATGCACAAAATGTCTCTGTCTTAAATATATTGATAATGGGTTGAGTGCAGAGGAATCTTGTATTTGTCTATATATATATATATATATATATATATATATATATATATATATATATATATATATATATATATATATATATATATATATATATATATGCTGTGAAAGGCTTTAGCACACACTTCAAAAGTTACATACCTGGGTGCAGTTCAGAAATCAAATATCCAAAGGATAAGTCCATAATAATACGCCCGGCAGATAAGGGAGGGGGTATTGTTATAATGAATTATAATGATTATCGTAACGAAGTCCTCAGACAACTTAATGATGTGACAGTTTATTCAAAATTGGATTTTGACCCCGAATCTAAATTTAGGGCTGAAATTTAACAGGTGCTGAGACAAACTTTAACTCAAAATTGGATTAATGAATATGAAAAAAATGTTCATACTCAGGAGCATCCTATTTGCCCAGTATTATATTTTCTTCCTAAGGTCCATAAAGATGTAGAAAATCCTCCAGGAAGACCCATAGTGTCGTCACGAGGGAGTTTATTACATCCTATTGGCCTTTTTCTGGATGATTGTCTTTAAAGCACTGTACAATCTCTGCCTTATTATTTAAAGGATACCCAGCATTTGCTGAATATTTTGGCAAATTTAACATTACCAAATGAACCGATAATATTGGCCACTCTAGATGTTTGTAGCTTATATACCATCATTCCCCACCATGAAGGCATTGAAGCGGTAAAATGGGCGTTACAAAATTCTGCTGTTTATGATGGCCCCCCAATTTAATTTATTTGTCAATTATTGGAATTAACTTTGAAACTTAACTATTTTCGATTCGAAAAACATTTTTACCTCCAAAAAACAGGCACATCAATGGGTGCTTGCCAATTGTTACATGGCCTTTTATGAACAGCAGAATATTGTGGCCATATATGGTGGCTCGTTATTAATGTATTTACGCTATATTGATGATGTTCTAATAGTGTGGCGTGGCAGTGAGTTAGAGTTGAACAACATGGTTGATAACCTTAACAAATTATTATGCCCAGTTAAATTCACTGTCACAACCCATATACATCAGATTCAATTTTTGGACGTAGAAATTTTCAGAAAGGGTAATGGTTTGGGTTATAAATTATATTGCAAACCTACAGACAGGAACACCTTATTACATTCAACAAGTTTTCATCCCCCTGGTTCTAAAAAGGGTGTCCCCCTTCTCCCAATTTTTGCGTACTATGCGGAATAATTCTGAACAGGATACAGTATCTGTGAGATACAGCTACAAGAAACTCTTGATCGTTTTAAACAAAGGGGTTATGATCAGACGGTCTTACATGCTGCCTTATCTAGAGCACGAGTACATATGACACAAGAGAGAGACCTTCAAGCTAAAAAGATACCCAATAATCAAGATCGATTTATTCTAACATCATCCTATACCACAGGGTCATCTGCAGTGAGGAGCATTGTGGATAGTTATTGGCCCATTTTACAAAGTGACAAACATTTAGCCAATAAAGTGAAGGAAAGACCATTATGGGGATACAAACGTGGTTCTAATCTGCAAGATTTACTTATGAAAACTGACCCTGTTCAGTGTTATGATTCACAAGGGGGCATTCTTACTAAATTGAAGAAAGGGTGTTTTAAGTGTGCAGGTTGCATTACATGTAGACAAATGACATCAGGAAATTCCTTTAGACACCCCCACACTGGAAAGGAAATACGCATTAAACATCGCATTACATGCACAACAACCCACGTAATTTACATCATAACATGCCCTTGCGGCTTAACATATGTTGGGAAGACACAAAACACTTTACGTGAGAGAATGGATAACCTTAGATCTTCAATTAAAAGGGCCATAGAAACCGGTAAATCCGATCTACCATTACCTAAACATTTCCTATTAAAGGGACACGGCCTTCCCACCTTAAAATTTATGGGCATAGACTTGGTACCTGAACCCAATAGGGGAGGTGACTGGGACCAGTTGCTACTTCAAAAAGAGGTTTTTTGGATTAGAACATTAGATACTGTAGCTCCACGTGGTTTAAACAAATATTGTTCCTTTTCCCCTTTTTTGGATAAGAGATAACAGGCTCAGGTTTAACTGGAATATTAATAAGATTCAGTATTAAATATTTGCTGCATTCAGTTCATTACCATTCTTTGTTTTTATATTTAACAAAAAAAACTTTTTTAACTGAATTTTTATGAGATTTTAATATATATTATTCAGCACTTTCTGTATATTTATACATGTTATAACCTTTTAGCACTCAGGGTATTATACATTTTGTCTTTCAGATTGCATCTGGTATGAAATCTAGCCACACTAAAGAAAATGTTCACTAATTGATTATTTCGTCCACCTGCATTGTGTGCTTCAGCTTTTTCTGCCTTTATATATATATATATATATATATATAGCAAGTCCAAAAACTGGAGCACACTCTTCAATTAAGGCAACTGCCCAGGTGCTGGTTAAATTAATAACTTGTACATATCTCCACAAAAACCGCACACATAGGACTTGTTAGTGCAAAAAATGAAAAAATGTTTTATTCCGACGTTTCGGTTCACATACTGGAACCTTCCTCAGGTGGGGTACACTGTGCATAGCAAACAATACTGAATTTAAACACATAAATGGCGCCAAACAATCAACATGTGACATCATTACAACGTCAGTGAGTCATAGTGGGAGTGTATTTATACACTCCCACTTTTTTTTTTGCACTAACAAGTCCTATGTGTGCGGTTTTTGTGGAGATATATATATATATATATATATATATATATATATATATATATATATATATATATATATATATATATAGTGAATAAAGTACCCCCTCTTGAAAATAAGGATATTATAAGTTACCGGGGAGTTCCACGACCATATAAAAACATGAGGCCCGAAGGCCGAGTGTTTTTATACAGGTCATGGAACTCAGAGGTTACATCACTACTCACAGTTTATAACTGATGACATCAGTACTCACCATTTATAAGGATATAATTTACAAGATATTCATGGCTTTTGTGTATTATATAAATACTGTGTGTGTGTGTATATATATATATATATATATATATATATATATATATATATATATATATATATATATATATATATATATATATATATATATAAATAATAGTCCAGTAAATCATAGTTTCACTAGTCTAATGTAGGAGGCAATGTTACTACATGTAACCTTAGGTGTGTAATCATAGTGTTTATACATTCTTTTGCTTCTGGAAAACATGCTATTGCTCAATGTATTGTATAAGTATACTCACATGATCTGGTAACCCTCTGGCTCTTTGCAGCAGATGGTTCTGAAACCATATTTCCCAGCATGTCTTAGGTTTGTACAAGAAGAAGTAAATGGGAAATGTCATCACCCACCGAGAATTCTCATATATGAGAAAAAAACATGTTTTTATTTATTAGGAAAAGACCCAAACAGAACATTTACATTATACTTGATATATGCAGATATATGCAGATATATGCAGTAACGGTACATTGATTTTTAGTAACTACATTTATTTAGTTTTCAGGATAAATGTGTAACAAACATTATGCATATTATAGAGTCTTACATAACTGAAAAATAATTAAGAAATCATCAAAACACAGTTGTGTTTCAGTCCATGCTGTGGGTTTATCAGAGTCCATAGGGTACACAAAGGTCATTTTGGATTGAACCCAGGTAAATAGTCTCTGTGTCGGACTTAGACCAGGGGCCCACTCTCAGTACTATTATTCTTCCTCTCCTCACTCAACCTCTTTTCTCCTAGTCTCTTTTCTTTACATACTATAATCTATTATTCCATCTATTTAGCCTCTTTGTTCTCATAGAAATAGGGAATGGCCATAAAAATGGCAAAATGATTAGAGGCAGGAGGGCCCACTGACTCCTGGGCCCACTGGGAGTTTTCCTGGTATCCCAGTGGGCCAGTCTGACACTGCTAAAGCTAGACATACACTGAAAGAACCATTTGCATTTTTAAACCGATCTTCACTCCATGTAGTTGCGCTTAGGCTGACACTTGTCAAGAGAGCTACACACAGGAGCAAATCCATTTTATCTGATTCCATTTTATTGGCATGAACCTTTTCAGCCAAACTAGTATTTGACGTACTCGTGTAGGAATCGCGTAGCCGTAGCAATAATATTTTGGCACATTAGTGAAATGATCTGCCACTTGGTCTATACTGCTGCCTGTGTGCTGAAGATGTTAGTAATAGACAAGTACTGGCATGTAGTGATGCGCTGCTGTCACATACTTCTTTAGGGCTGAAGGTGTCAATAGACGTACTGATGTGCCAATACAGTAAATTAAAGAAGTATGTGAGAGCGGCTGGTCACTATGTGCCAGTACGCGTCTATTGCGAACACCTTCAGCACACAGACAGCATTATAGACCAAGAGGCAGATCATTTCACTAATGTGCCCAAATATTACTGCTACGCGATTCATTGTTTAAATGAGTTAAATGATGTTAATGGTTCAAAGAATGTCAGGCTGAATGGTCGGCCCCACACATTTTCACCTCACCAGATCTGGCCCTCGTTGCAAAAAGTTTGGACACCTCTGGTTTATAGTGTTGTATAGAGCGATTTTTTTATGCCTTTCAAGAATTTAGATGACTTCTAAAGTTAGAAGCCTTTGCATCTCAACCACCAAGAGATTGAAGTATTGAGGAAAAGGATGAACAGCTGGGACTTGTATTGTGATCCCACATGTTCATGATTCCAAAGGTTCTTTTGTAGATATGTCCAATTTCCATTTTCAGTAGTTACTATAAGGTCTGTTGTTTTGGCTCTCCACATGTTCAAGCTTTACAATTCTGTTTGTAACAGGTGGGTGGGTCAGGGTCTTTCTAAACCTTCTCTTGGCTTACTATCCACTGGTTTTAGTACCTGGACAAGGGGTCGAACTCCAAGCAACTCCCGGTAGGCACGATATAATTAGACTCTTTATCCTCAGGTGGGGCCCTTGCTTATGGTATGGAGGAAGGGATTACCACACTGGTATAAGCGCACACACAGTATTCACTCTTGATCAAATACACTTTGGGCACCAGTGGTTCTTTAAAACAGCAGAACATTTATTGAATTGGTGGTACACTTCATGAAGCAAGTAGTGGCAGGTCATTTACACAAATGTATTACTCACAGATACTGATCCTTTGTTAGTCAGCTTTGAGAATTGAGCCGCCTTTCCTGCCTTTGGTGCACATTCCCCATTGAAGGTGACCTCACAGCTGGTTTTACACTCCAAGGATCTCTCTATCCCTGAGCCTAACCACTTGAGTCCCTAACCTGGCGGCAATATCACCGCAGGGTGCTAACCCTTCACTAATTCCTCGTTGGAGCCTTAGCTGCTCACTAACTTTCCTGAACTGATCTATCACTCTATAGTGACCTATTACCGTTTCTGACACTCGTTTAACCTGTACTGAGGCCTACCTCTACCTCCAGGCCTTAGCAGCAACACCCACCTCCAATGGGTGTACTGGACAGAGGCAGAACACATGGCAACATCCCTTTTTATAACCTCTGGGGAACTACTCCCCCTCCCATATTTGAAAAATGACCCAACCTAGCTTGCTAAGGACCAAGTCTAGCTGGTTAACACTTTCACTGGGGCATGAAAACTCTCACTGAACTGCCTACAGAATACTTTCACAGAGGAAAAATGAAACCAAAGAACATAAAGGTTAGCAAAACCTTTACCCTCCTACATGTCTAATCCAAAGGTCTTGTAAAACGTTTGTTTTTTACTGTTCTTGTTGGAGCATTTCTTTCTCCTCACTTAAAGAGATACTGACACCAGAAAATAACCTTTTATATATCCATCATAACATTATATTTGACCTATAGGATTAATATGCTCCCATAGCTTTAAATCCCTGCCCTTCCTCCTTTTCCATAGTTTCGGGGCAAAAGCCCATGTATCTAGTTATATTTACATAACCAGTGTTATTTTCCAAAAGGTGTAATGACCACTTCCTACCACTTCAATATTGTGCTGGGAAAGGGGTGGATCTTCCTTTTTGGCTGCTGGTGTCCTTACCTACTGGATGTGCTCATTGAGCCTGGGTACACCAAGGCCCAGTAAAGTCATTGCCCTAAAGGGACCATCACCTTTAGTGTCAGAGGCGGGGACCAAGGAACCCCGTGACCGAGGTTAGCTAGAATAGGTTATATCTGTTATAGACTCTCTAGGAGAGTAAGATAGAGAGCTTAGATATCAAAAGCAGATTTGCGCTCCATCAAGGATCTGTAGCAGGGAGTAGCTTCCCAAGGCTCCTAGATTGCCTTTAGTAAAGGCACCACAGTAGATAGGGTGTCAGGCTAGACTCCTTCTGCCTGACCACTCCGCTGGGGGGATCCGGACCACTTTGAGGTATATCTGCCTGAGGAATTGATGTACCATATAAGCCGAGTTTTTCAGCATCCAAAATGTGCTGAAAAAGTCTACCTCGGCTTATACTCGAATCAGCGGGCAGTAGCTGAAATTGCAGTCACTTTTAATCATTCCTATACCAACAGTTCGCTTGGGGAGAGACTGCAATATCACACAGCGCCCTCTGTTGGTTATATGAAAGAATAACAGTGCGTCCTCTGTTGGTTATATGAAAGAATAACAGTGACTGCAATATCACACAGTGTCATCTGTTGGTTATATGAAAGAATAACAGTGCGCCCTCTGTTGGTTATATGAAAGAATAACAGTGACTGCAATATCACACAGCGTGATCTGTTGGTTATATGAAAGAATAACAGTGCGCCCTCTGTTGGTTATATTAAAGAATAACAGTGACTGCAATATCACACAGCGCCATCTGTTGGTTATATGAAAGAATAACAGTGCGCCCTCTGTTGGTTATATGAAAGAATAACAGTGACTGCAATATCACACAGCGCCATCTGTTGGTTATATGAAAGAATAACAGTGACTGCAATATCACACAGCACCCTCTGTTGGTTATATGAAAGAGTAACAGTGCGCCCTCTGTTGGTTATATGAAAGAATAACAGTGACTGCAATATCACACAGCGCCATCTGTTGGTTATATGAAAGAATGACAGTGACTGCAATATCACACAGCACCCTCTGTTGGTTATATGAAAGAATAACTGTGACTGCAATATCACACAGCGTCATCTGTTGGTTATATGAAAGAATAACAGTGACTGCAATATCACACAGCTCCCTCTGTTGGTTATATGAAGAATAACAGTGATGGCAATATCACACAGCGCCCTCTGTTGGTTATACGAAAGATTAACAGTGATGGCAATATCACACAGCACCCTCTGCACATGGTAGTGGGACAGTGGGACAATACACACAGTAATCCATTTGGCAATTCTCTGTCACCATCAACTTTGCAAAGTCCGGTTGATCGATGGGGGGGTCGCTTTGGCTGAATGTGTGCTGCTGGGAGACAGGGCTGTAGTTGTGTCTAGGCTTATACTTGAGTCAATAAGTTTTCCCAGTTTTCGTAGGTAAAATTAGGTACCTCGGCTTATACTCGGGTCGGCTTATACTCGAGTATATACGGTACTGCTTGACTACAATGCCTTATGGGAGTAACATTCATCAGCTGTGTCATCCAACCTATTCTAGTATGTGATGTTACATCTGCCTATACCTCTTACCAACTATGAGTAAACCTGAGGTCATTTGTCTTGTACAAAAAAATTGTTACTCTTTTTTCACCATAAGAACCTCCTGGCGTCCATCATTTTCCTATTTTTCATATACAGTAGCCTGAGAGTTATAGTTGCACTACACCCTTACGGAATTCTCCCATATAGAGAAGGCCCTAACCTGAAGTGTTGAGTCGCAATGTAACCCATGCTGCTATCACTAGCTGGGTATTAACTCCTTGTTGCCTGGATAGCCCAAGTTAGCGTTACAGTACCTATGGATTGGAGAAAAGCTGATGTCATTCCAATATTTAAAAAGCGATTACTATCCCAACCTGGCATTTATAGACCAGTAAGTTTGACATCTGTGGTGGGCAAATTATTTGAAGGCTTGTTAAGGGATAACATTCAAAATGTTATTCCTAGTGGATGGCATTATGAGCAGCAATCAGCATGGTTTTATGAAGGATAGGGCAGTATATGTGATATATTTGTATTTTGCCAAAGTGTTTGATAACATGCCCCACAAACAACTGCTTTCTAAACTAAGGTCTGTTGGGCTTAATAAAGTTGTTTGCACATGGATAGGAAACTGGCTACAGGATTAGGTACAGAGGGTGGTTGTTAATGGTACATTCTCTACTTGGAGTAAGGTTCTTAGTGGGGTCCCTCAGGGCTCGGTATTGGGTCCACTTTTATTTAACTTGTTCATTAATGACTATGGGGAGAGTATTGTAAGTAATATATCAGTGTTTGCAGATGACAGAAAACTATCCAGCCCGCCCAATTAATTCCATCCAGGATGTGGCATCCTTGCAACAGGATCTTGACAAACTGGCAATCTGGGCAGTGAAGTGGCAAATGAGATTCAATGTTGATAAATGTAAAGTCATGCACCTGGGATGTAAAAATATCCAAGCCACTTATACCCTTAATGGGACTGCACTAGGCAAATCTATTATGGAAAAGGACCTTGGAGTCCTTGTAGATGATAAACTTGGCTGTAGCAAGCAATGGCAGTCAGCAGCATCAGGGCAAATAAGGTCTTGAGCTGTACTAAAAGGGGCATTGATTCACAGCAGGAAGGGGTCATTTTTCCACTGTATAGAGCACTGGTAAGGCCCCATGTAGAATATGCCATACAGTTTTGGTCTCCAGTGCCCAAACAGGACATTATTGAATTAGAGAAGGTCCAGAGAAGGGCAACTAATCTTAGCTATGAGGAAAGACTGGCCAAATTGGGGATGTTCACGCTGGAGAAGAGGCGCTTAAGGGGTGATATGATAACTATGCATAAATATATAAGGGGATCATATAATAATCTCTCTAATGCTTTATTTACCAATATGTCTTTCCAGCTGGCATGAGGTCATCCATTACGATTTGAAGAAAAGAGGTTCCACCTAAATATTCAGAAGGGTTTTTTACAGTGAGAGCTGTGAAGATGTGGAATTCTCTCCCTGAATCAGTTGTACTGGCTGATACATTAGATTAGAGCACATCTGATAAAACAAAGCTCTTTAGTGAAGCCTTTTTTCAAAAAAACCTGCATCAGATGAGTACTTCATGAGTGACTGGTATAGTTGTGGGGTGTTTTCTGTATTAATAATGTGTGCTTTGCAGACTTCTTTAGCATGCACCAGTGACTAGACAGCTAGTAGCAGGAAAAGCTAATTCCAAGTTTGTCAGTGCACTGGAAAACATATCATTTTAATTAGGATAACAATATTTCATCAAATAAAAAAAGATTAAATGAAACCTAATTTATGTTAGACTCAGGATATGAT
Source organism: Xenopus laevis (assembly GCF_017654675.1). Lineage (NCBI taxonomy): Eukaryota > Metazoa > Chordata > Amphibia > Anura > Pipidae > Xenopus > Xenopus laevis. Next base: position 31,204,727 of record NC_054377.1, on the reverse strand, counting down.
ACAGAATAGCAAAGAAGCTTTACTTTACATTCATTTTTAATAAACTAGATTTCATAAATGACTAAATCATAGACATTAATTAAAATGTAATTTTTTTTGGTCTGGTACAGAACTGCTTTCTGAATAACCAACCTTTCACATTTTGAAGTTATTTATAAGTGATCACTTTTTTTAATCTGGAGGCAAAAATTTAATTTTAATACCATTTAGACATTTCAAACATGAAATTACAAGTGGAAATATAAATCTCTTTGGACAATAGATGATTTAGTTTTCACTGGCTTGAAAGGACTAGCTGAGCATATTAATGTGGCTAATACAATTTTTATACATATGATTTATTTCGGACTAATTATAAAAGTATATCACTAATATGTACATGTCATTCTCAGACTGAACACACAGTCATATAATTGAACATTATTGTAGGATCTTAGCTTTAAATCCTTTTCAGTAATCAAACCAAACCGGTTGCAATACTGCAAGGCAATACTTTTAGATTTTAAGATATGTTTTCATATAACAAACCATAAGATATGGTTTTACCATCATTATTTATTTATATAGCACCAGAAAGTTGAGCAGTGCTTTTTAATACATAATATTATATAACAGGGGCCTTACAACAATACGACAAACAAGGGTTACAGAATAAGAATGTGATCAGAGGGCCCTGCTCAAAGAGCTTACAATCTAAAGGGTGAGGAAACAGCTGAGACACGTGGGGGCAGGTTTACTAAGCTCGAGTGAATAGTTTGAATCCAAAAATATTCGAATTTCGAAGTAATTTTTTTTGGTACTTCGACCACCGAATTGGTCAAATTAGATCGAATCATTCAAACGATTTCAAAGTAAAAATCGTTCAACCTTTTGACCATTCGATAATCGAAGTACTGTCTCTTTAAAAAATCCTTCGACTCAATACTTCACCAAATAAAAGCTACTGAATTGAATGTTAGCCTATGGGGACATTGTAGAAATTCGACCCTCGATAAATCTGCCCCATGGACATTGAAAACATTTGTTGATTATGATAAATTGATGTCTGATTATGTTAGGGTATATTTAAGGAACAGTTCAGTGGAAAAATAAAAACTGGTTAAGTAGATCTCCAGTGCAAAATAAAAAATGGTTCTAATATAGTTTCTAAAAATATAAACTATAAGGGCGTGTGCGGATGTCTAACATAACATAACAGAACACTTCTTCCTGCTTTTCAGCTTTTAACTCTGAGTTAGTCAACGACTGTAAGGAGGGCCACATGGGACATAAATGTTCAATGAGTTTGCAATTGGTCTTAGCATGCAGGTCATATTCACAAGCAAACAATTATGACCCATGTGCCCCCCCCTCAAATCACTGATTGGTTACTGCCTGGTAACCAATCAGTGGAAACCAATACAGCTGCAAAGCAGGAAGTAGTGTTCTGTCTATTATTGTCAGGGAGCCGGGAGCTCCCTCCAGGGAGGTTGTCAGGATCAAGGAGGAAGCCCTCTTGAGGGAACAAGGTCGCGGTGTCCAAAGGGTTAAACGAAGAATAGTCAGGATCAGGCAAGAGTTCACAGGCAGGCAGAATACAAACAAAGTCCAAAGTCCAGGCAAAGGGTCAAGAAACAGATCAGGAACAAGATTTGGCAATAAGGCACACAGGAAACCCAGGATACACTTTAGGGAAAGTATTCCTATTCTTGGGCGCCATTCTGGCGTCTAGTTGGCGCTTTTATTTTCAAATTTGGCGCCATTCTGACGTCATTGACGCTCTTGCGCCGACGTCGACGCGCTGACGTCATCGCGCCGGCGCCGCTACCCACGTGGCGGCCATGGGCGCCGCCATTTTGGGAGCGACGCCGGCAAGGAGGGACGCGCCGCCCGGAGCTCCGGGCGGCGATCGTGACAGTACCCCCCCCTCACGGGGGGCCTCCGGACCACCAGGACTTGGCTTCTGGGGAAATTTGGAGTGGAACTCCCTCACCAGACGAGGAGCGTGAACATCACGGTGTCCTTCCCAGGAGCATTCTTCAGGGCCAAAGCCCCTCCACTGAATGAGGTACTGAAGGGACCCTCTGGAGATCCTGGAGTCTAGGATTTTCTCCACCTCGTACTCGAGTTGACCCTCCACAGAGATGGCAGGAGGAGGAGATTGACCGCCAGAGAACTGGTTGGTGATGGCGGGTTTCACCAGAGACACGTGGAACACGTTGGGGATTCTCATCTCTGGTGGAAGCTGGAGTCTGACAGCCACAGGGTTGATTATCTCCAAGATGGGAAATGGACCCACGAATTTTGGACCCAACTTGGGAGATGGTATCTTCAACCGGATATTTCTGGAAGAGAGCCAGACATTATCACCCACCTTGTAGGGAGGAGAGGATCTTCGACGACGATCCGCGAAAGTCTTATGAACAAGAGCGCTCTTCTCTAGGTTCAACTTGGTAGCAGCCCAAATAGCAGACATATGGGCTGCGGAATCGTCAGCAGCCGGGACGTCAGATAGCACAAAGTCTTGGGGAAAAGCTTGAGGATGCTGACCATACACCGACATGAACGGAGACCTCCCTGTAGAGGAATGACAAGCATTATTATGAGCGAATTCCGCCCATGGGAGGAGATCAGACCAGTCATCCTGGCAGAGGGATACGTGGTTCCTCAGGAACTGTTCCAGGGCTTGGTTCACACGTTCAGCTGTCCCATTCGTCTGCGGGTGGTAGGCAGACGAAAATTGAAGTGTTATTCCCAAGTCTTTACATAGGGAACGCCAGAACTTGGTGGTAAACTGGGTGCCTCTGTCGGAGACGATCTCCACCGGGAAACCATGCAGGCGGAAGATGTACTTAATAAAGAGTTGGGATAATTCCACCGCAGAGGGTAACTTCTTCAAAGGGATGAAATGGGCCATTTTGCTGAAGCGGTCTATGACAACCCAGATCACAGTATTCCCACCGGAGGGAGGAAGTTCGACAATAAAGTCCATAGAGAGGTGCGTCCACGGACGAGAGGGAACCGGCAAAGGCTGTAACAACCCGCTGGGGCGGGAATGGCTAGGCTTAGAAGTGGCACAGACATTACAAGCAGCCACAAAGTCCTTTACATCCTTGCGGATATCAGGCCACCAGACTAGGCGCCTCAAGAGTTCAAGGGTCTTGGCCGGACCAGGATGTCCAGCTTGCCTGGAGCAGTGGGTCTGTTGCAGGATGGCCAGGCGAAGTTCTGGAGGGACGAAGGCCATGCCAATCGGAGTATCTTGAGGAGCCGAGGACTGCCCAGCCAAGATCTGGTCGGCAAATTGGGGATACAGAGAGGCAATGATCTTGACTGGTGGAATGATTGGTTCCTGCCTCTCAGGGTCACGGTCCACCGGAGTGAAGCTACGAGACAAGGCGTCGGCCTTCAGATTCTTGGAACCTGGGCGATAAGTCAAAACAAAGTTAAATCGAGAAAAGAAAAGGGCCCACCTGGCTTGTCTGGGATTTAGCCTCTTGAGGGACTGTATAAACTCCAGATTCTTGTGATCTGTGTAAATCTGGACAGGAATTTCAGAGCCCTCCAGGAGGTGACGCCATTCTTCAAGGGCAAGCTTGACTGCCAAGAGTTCTCGATTTCCGACATCATAGTTCTGCTCTGCGGATGAGAACTTCTTGGAGAAATACGCACAGGGGTGCAATTTTCCATCAGTGGAGTGTCTCTGAGAAAGGATAGCTCCGGCTCCGACTTCTGAAGCATCAACCTCGATGCAGAAGGGTAGTGCGGGATTGGGATGTCGGAGAACAGGAGCGGACGTGAAGGCCTCTTTCAAGGACTGAAAGGCTTCTAAGGCAGATGGAGGCCACAGGCTTGGTTTACCCCCTTTCCGGATGAGGGCCAGGATAGGTGCAATGCGGGAAGAGAACCCCCGGATGAACTGTCGATAATAATTAGCAAATCCGATGAATCTCTGGATTGCCTTGGTACTCAGTGGGAGAGGCCACTCCTGGATGGCCGACACTTTCACGGGGTCCATCTCAAATCCCTCTGGAGAGATAATGTACCCTAGGAAGGGGATCTTGGATACCTCGAAGACACACTTCTCCAACTTGGCGAAGAGAGAGTTCTTCCTCAGACGAGAGAGTACCTCCTTCACCTGGGAGCGATGACTTTCAAGGTCCTTGGAGAAGATCAGGATGTCGTCCAAGTATACGACTACGAACCTTCCTAGGAGATCTCGGAACACATCATTAACAAACTCCTGGAAGACGGCAGGAGCATTGCATAGGCCGAAGGGCATGACAAGATATTCATAGTGCCCATCCCGAGTGTTGAATGCCGTCTTCCATTCGTCACCCTCCCGGATGCGAATGAGGTTGTAGGCCCCCCGGAGATCCAACTTGGAGAAAATCTTTGCTCCTTTCAGCTGGTCAAAGAGCTCGGCAATCAGGGGCAGGGGGTACCTGTTTTTCACGGTGATCTTATTCAGGCCCCGATAGTCTATACAAGGCCGAAGGCCTCCGTCCTTCTTCTCCACGAAGAAGAACCCAGCCCCTGCAGGAGAGGTAGAAGGGCGGATAAACCCTCGCTGGAGATTTTCTTGGATGTACTCCTTCATAGCGGTAGTCTCAGCAGGAGAGAGAGGGTAAGTGCGCCCTCTGGGGGGCATGGCTCCTGGCAGGAGTTCAACCGGACAGTCATAGGAGCGATGTGGGGGAAGGAACTCTGCAGACTTTTTACAAAACACATCGGAAAATCCCTTGTAAGTGGAGGGCAAAGTCTTTAGTTCCGCAGTGGAGACATTCACCTTCTCGAGGGGTTTTGGCGGAAGGCAATGTTGCAGGCAAAATAAACTCCAACGAGAGATCTGCCCAGTGGACCAGTCTATGGTGGGGTTATGCAGACGTAACCATGGAAGACCCAATATTACTGGAGTAGAAGGACAGGGAATGATGAAGAATGAAAGTTTTTCTTGATGCAGCGCCCCAACTTGTACAGATAGTTCCGCCGTGAACATTGTGACGAATTCAAACTCCAGGGGTTTGTCATCTATGGCGGTAATTCGCAGGGGTGAAGACAATGGAAGCAGGGGAATCTTCATGCGTTCGGCAAAGAAGGCGTCCATGAAATTGCCATCCGCACCGGAGTCGAGGAAGGCCCTTTCGAAGATAGACTTACTTGCCAGATGAATCTGCAAAGGAAGGAGAAGTCTGCGTGAATTTTCTTGATACTTCTCCTGAGGACCTCGAGTGATGCCCCCTACATGAGAAACCTGAGACATACCTCGGGGTACAAAACTCTTGGCTTTGGCAGGACAGGCGTTGGCAAAATGGGAATGCCCACCACAGTACAAACAGAGCCCTGCCATACGTCTTCGGAGTCTTTCCTGCTCGGAGAGGCGAGCTTTTCCTACTTGCATAGGTTCCTCCAGGGGAGACGTGGACACATGAGTCACAGGGACAGCGGGTGCTTGCAGAATCGGCCTTTGAAAGCGAGGGGCCAACATGGGAGAAAATCGTCTGCTGCGCTCTCTCTCCACCTGGTGTTCTCTGAGGCGGGTGTCCACCTTAATAGATAGAGCGATCAGTCCTTCCAGGGTGTCAGGAGTCTCTCTGGAGACGAGATCATCTTTGATGCGGATGGATAGGCCTTGGTAGTATACGGCCTTGTAAGCGTCATCACACCAGGAAGTCTCCGCCATCAGTGTTCGGAAGTCTATAGCGTACTCATTGACACTGCGGCTTCCCTGCCGGAGCTGCAAGAGACGGGCAGGGGCGTTCGTGACCCGACCTGGAGCATCAAAGACTATGCGAAAAGCTTGGAGAAAGTCTTTAACATCATAAGTCACCGGGGAATTCTTCTCCAAAAGAGACGTTGCCCACTCCAGTGGCTTGCCTTCCAATCGAGACATCACATACCCCACCTTGGAACGTTCACTTGGAAACTGTGTGGGTTGGAACTCAAATTGAATTTGGCACTGTGTGGCAAATCCCCTGCAGGCTTGTGGATCCCCACTAAAGCGAAGGGGAGGTGGAATGCGAGGCTCACCTGTCGGGTAGCTTGCGTTCATAGAGGCTGCCGCCATGGGGGGATCTCCAGTAGGTGGAGCAGCGGAGGGCGCAGAAGGCACTCGAGCAAGCAGGACATCGAGTGCTTGCCCAATGCGAACCTGCTGGTTTTCGTAGTCCTCCATGCGGGATGCCAGTCCGCGGAGTGCTCGTCCGACATCAGGTGTGGCTTCCTCAGAAGGATCCATGGCCCAAGAATAATGTCAGGGAGCCGGGAGCTCCCTCCAGGGAGGTTGTCAGGATCAAGGAGGAAGCCCTCTTGAGGGAACAAGGTCGCGGTGTCCAAAGGGTTAAACGAAGAATAGTCAGGATCAGGCAAGAGTTCACAGGCAGGCAGAATACAAACAAAGTCCAAAGTCCAGGCAAAGGGTCAAGAAACAGATCAGGAACAAGATTTGGCAATAAGGCACACAGGAAACCCAGGATACACTTTAGGGAAAGTATTCCTATTCTTGGGCGCCATTCTGGCGTCTAGTTGGCGCTTTTATTTTCAAATTTGGCGCCATTCTGACGTCATTGACGCTCTTGCGCCGACGTCGACGCGCTGACGTCATCGCGCCGGCGCCGCTACCCACGTGGCGGCCATGGGCGCCGCCATTTTGGGAGCGACGCCGGCAAGGAGGGACGCGCCGCCCGGAGCTCCGGGCGGCGATCGTGACAATTATGTTATTACATATTTTACTAACTATATTGAAAGTATTTACCTAGTTTTTTTTTATTTTATACTGAATAATTCCTTTAACTATGCTTCTCTAAACAGGTGGCATGGAATCTGGCTAAAAATGTTTTGCCACTGGATCAATTTCTGTTTCAAGGGTTTATAAAAACAGACTTAAAAAACAAACTATAAATACAAATTTAAAAAATTAAAGAGGCATTGTTTATGATGAGTAGTGGTGCAGTTAAGGGTTCAAAATAAAAGACATGAGAGCTTATTTAATCAGCGATGGTAAAGTAAGTTTACCAGGGTATACTTAGGCCATACCCCCTTGGTCACACCCATTCAAGATCACAGCCACAAAATTACATTTAATAAAAATATATATGTTGGCATGCTATACTTTGTGGCTGCATTAACTGCTGCTGTCACACTGCTGTTGCTGTCAATGGAAAAGCAGCTCCACTACAGCAACATCATGGGATGAATGAACCAATAGCTGCAGGGGGGACTCTGCATGGGGACACTTTTCCCCCAGGACAAAGGGACTGAAACATGACTGATGGGAAACCTAGTATAAAATTAAAAACCTCAGGGCAAATCACTGGAGATTTTTTCTACCCACAATTTAACTGTATTTGTTCTCATAATGCTAGCATAATTGCATCTCCACAAATATGAAATAATTTTAGTTTGAATTTGAATTTTAGTTTGAATTTGGCCAGTAATGTGTGCTGAAAGGAGGGACAATTAATGCACTTCTTTGAAAATTACTGTATGTGCCTATAGCTGCACATAATTTGTCTTAAGGTGCCATCTATGTAGAACTGACTTCAGAAATAAACATGCCATATCTGGATGATGCTGCATTTAAAAATGATGGCAGTATGTTATTATTATTATTATTATTATTATTATTATTATTATTATTATTATTAACATGTATTTATATAGCGCCAAATTGCGTAGCACTGTAAAGTAAATGTGATTATACAACTAAATCACATGAATTATATGCATAGAACATATGGAATTACATACATCACAATCAATACCGGTACAAAAGGTGAGAAAGGCCCTATGCATACACTCTAAAGGGAAGGGAGTAATACACAAGGTGTAGGAGTGGGCGAGATCGAATTAAGTGGGTGAGAAATGTGGTACTGTATGTGGCTTCTCAAAAGAAGTGCGTTTTAAGAGATTTCTTGAAAGCAGAAAGGTTGAGAGAAAGTCGGACAGACCGTGGGAGAGAGTTCCAGAGGAGGGGTGCAGCCCTTGCAAAGTCTTGAATGCGAGCATGTGAGGAGGTAATGAGTGAAGAGTTGAGTAGCAGGTCAGTAGAGGAGCGTAGTAAGCAGTTGGGTGAGTATATAGAGATGTGTTCAGAGATGTAGGGTGGGGCAGAGTTATGAAGTGCTCTGAATGTCAGGGTCATTAATTTGAATTTGATTCTGAAAGGTAGCTGAAGCCAGTGCAGGGATTGACAGAATGGCCTGGCAGAGGAGGAGCGGTTGCTGAGGTGTATGAGCCTCGCAGCAATATTCATTATGGACTGGAGCGGTGACAGTCTCTGGAGGGGAAGACCAATTAAAAGAGAGTTACAGTAGTCTAGATGTGATATGACGAGAGAGTGAATAAGAATTTTGGCAGCATCTTGGGTGATAAATTATTGTATTTTGGATATGTTCCTTAGGTGGAAGTGACATGATTTAATAAGTGACTGGATATGAGGAGTGAATGACAGGGCAGAATATAGGATAACCCCAAGGCACCGGGCCTGGGGAGAGGGGGTGATAGTAGAATTGTTAGCTATGATGGATACTTCCGGGATGTTACTGGTGTTAGTTGGAGGAAAGAGAATCGTTTCAGTTTAAGAGAGGTTTAATTTAAGGTAGCGACATCCAGGTAGAGATAGCGGACAGGCAGGAGGAGACGCGAGTTAGGAGTTCTGGGTTGAGATCAGGAGATGAGAGATAGATCTGAGTATCATCAGCATAGAGATGGTAGTGGAAACCATACGAGTTGATTAATTTGCCGAGGGAGGAAGTAGTAATGGTCCCAGAACAGAGCCCTGAGGAACCCCAACAGAAAGAGGTAGGGGAGAAGATGCTACTCCGTTGTAGGAGACACTGAAGGAGCGATTGGTGATGTAAGAAGAGAACCAAGACAGGGCTGTGTCACGAAGGCCAAAGCGAATGGAGGGACTGGAGGAAGAAAGGGTGATCTACAGTATCAAATGCAGCTGAGAGATCAAACAGTATTAGTAGTGAGAAATGATTGTTGGCTTTAGCGGTTAAAAGGTCATTAGTTGGTCGAGTCAGGGCAGTTTCAGTGGAGTGTTGTGGCTTAAAAGCAGATTGTAGGGGGTCCAGCAGGTTATTGTCAGAAAGGAATGAGGTTAGTCAGTTGTAGACTGGGCGCTCAAGTAGTTTAGAGATGAAAGGTAGGTTTTTTCAGAATGGGGGTGACAAGAGCATGTTTTAGTTGAGAAAGAAACAGTCCAGTTGAGAGCAAGAGATTAAATAGGTCAGTTAAGGCTTTGATTAGACAAGGATTGGTATTGCAGAGCAGTTTTGAGGGAATTGGATCAAGCGGGCAGGTGGTAAGGTGAGAAGAGGCCAAAAGCTTTGAGACTTCCTCATCAGTCACAGGGATGAAGGAGTACAGGAGAGACTGGGGAGTGTGGAGGGAGGGTGGTGGAAGTCTAGGGGGGTTGAGTTGTGTAATGTCCCTTCTGATAGTGTCAATTTTGTTTTTGAAGTGCTCAGCAATATCTTGAGCAGAGACAGATGGGCATGGAGGGGGTGGAGAAGGGTAAAGGAGAGTGTCAAAGTTGTGCTGTTTTTTTTTAGAAAGTGAGTTAATGAGTGAAGTAAAGTATGTTTGTTTGGCTTGTAAGAGGCTGGTGTTATAGGAGTGCAGGGCAGATTTGTAGCTCCAAAAGTCTGATTCTGAACGGGATTTGTGCCAGCGACGCTCAAGTGCACGTGAGTGTCTTTGGAGTGCTTTTGTATGAGCAGTATGCCAAGGCTGAAGTGGTTTGGGTCTAACACATTTAGTTTTTAAAGGAGCAAGCTCATTAAGGGTAGTGGTGAGAGTACCATAGTAGACAGCGGTAGCCACATTCGGACAAGAGATGGCTGAGATATTAGAGTGAAGGGAGTCAAAGGAAGAAGAGAGATGTGACACGTTTACAGCTTGCAAGTCATGGTAAGTACGTGCTTGGGGAATAGCAGGGGGTGAGGAGGGAGTTAGTAAGAGTTGAAATTTGAGCATATTGTGATCAGAGAGGGGAAATGTTGAGTTAGTAAAATTGGTAGTTGAACAGAGTCTGGTAAATATGAGATCCAGAGCATTACCATTGGAGTGAGAGCGGGAGTCTGAGCACAAAGATAAGCCTAGGGAGGAGGTTAGTAAAAGAAGTTTAGAGACAGAAGGGTTGTTCATGTTGTTAACGGGTATATTAAAGTCACCTAATATGATGGATGGGATGTTAGATGAAAGAAAGTAAGGAAGCTAGGCAGCAAAGTTGTCCAGAAATTGTGCAGTTGGTCCTGGTGGTCGATATATGACAGCTAAGCAGAGTGAAACAGGAGAAAAGAGCCTAATGCAGTGAGCCTCAAATGAGGAGAATGATAGGGAGGGAACAGGTGTAAGAACTTTAAAAGTACAGCGGGGAGAGAGAAGCAAACCTACTCCACCTCCAGGTCTGTTACCAGGCCTGGGAGTATGAGTAAGGTGTAGGCCCCCATAGGACAGGGCAGCAGGTGAGGCAGTGACGGTAGGAGAAAGCCAGGTTTCAGTAAGTGCGAGTAGGTTAAAGGAACTTGCAATGCGGTGAGTTTGCGGTGAGTTTGTTGCAAACAGATCTGGCATTCCAGAGAGTACAGGAAAGATGAAGTGGGTTTTTGGGTATAGGAGTAAGAGTTCTGTACTGTTGGAATTTGCACCGAAGAGAAGGAGCTCGTGGCCATGATATAACTGGGATGGGGTAAGGCCAAGGGTTTGGGGAAATGTCCCCAGCTGCCAGCAATAGAAAGGAAAGATAGACTAATTGAGAGCGGGATTTGGAAGTTCTTAGTTTGTATGAAAAGAGGAGTTTTGTGGAATAGCTAAACAGAGTACTTTATAAACTTCATGTGTGGAGAGGGAAGGAGAGGAGAGTAGAGAGGCTGAGATTTGTATAGTACTGGGATTTGATGGGGGAGCTAGTGAAAAATGTTTTCTGAAGCATGAGAGTGAAAGGAGGAGAAATACAGGATAAAGCATATTTGGAGTAAGAAGTAACAAACTAGCAGATACAAAGAAATCTGTTTTTACAGCTTAAATCGCTTTCTTGTACTACGCTATATCTAAGCAAAAGTAGTAGTTGGCTGAGACAGGCACAAAAGTGACACTATGAGGCACATTTATCAAAGGTCGGATTTCGAATCATGTGAATTTTTAATAACTCCCCTAAACTCCCAGAAATGTGAAATTCGACCAATCACAATTAAATTGACTCCAAAACTCAAATCGAATTTAAAAATCTCAATTAGAGTTTTTTTCTCCAAAAAAAAATGCGAATTTCAGGAAGGCTGCAAACAACTCCAAATTGATCCATGGACGTCTCCCATTGACTTAAACAGCAATTCGGCAGGTTATAAGTGGTGAATAGTCTAATTCGAGTTCCTAAAGGGCAAGAGTATGATATATCTCGAAAATCGAATTCGAAATTCTTTAAAAACGCAGATCAAATTTGAATAATTCCCTAGTCAAATTTGACAATTTTGACCATAAAAAAATTCAGATTTTCAATTCGACCCTTGATAAATCTGTCCCTTCAAGTTAGCACTTTTCCATAAATAGAAACTACTATAACTTTTTGAACTGTCTTCTAAACTGGTCTGTTAAGCATACTATATTGTTTCAAGAGCCTAAACCAGCAGTATAGAAAACTAAAAGGGGCAGCTTTCAATAGATATTACATTTACTAATTTACTAAATCATTTTAAAATGTGAATTATACTATATATTAAACTTACACTTATGTTTGCAGTAAGCCTTGAATTATTGTACATTGCCAGGCATTATTGGCACATTAGGAGTCTGGCACAGATAAGACACTGGAGCAGCTGACTGCCTACAGGCTTAAAAGTAATTGAGCTTTAATTAATTTTTTCTTTAAGAATACTTTGAATATAACATGGGGAGACACATTTATTAAAGGTCGAATTTCAAATTTATGTGGGTTTTTTTTAAATGTGAATATACTCGAAATTCGACTGGGGGGTTATTTATAAAAAAAAAATCAAATATCTAAAACTCGGACTAATTTTACCGACTTGAAAATTCGAATCGAATTCAACTAAACTCAATTAGAGTTTTTTCTTCAAAAAAAAATTTCATGTCAGGAAGGCTACTAATAAGTCCAAATTCTCCATGGACTCTCCCATTGTTGGGGAAACAGTCACACTGTGTGACAGGTAATACTTTTCTCTCTATAATATTCTCCTAGTCCTGAATCTTAATGCATTATAAGACTCATTCATCTCTTAAGGTCAGTAGTTGTCACACTGCTTCAGTTTAAGCCTCACTTGAAGGTCCAATATATGTCCAGTGCTCCCTTTACAGTGCCAACCTTTGGCCAGCACCCCTAACTAATGGAATAAGTATGGATTTAGGAACTATTGCTTTAGCTTATTAAATCAAGTATATCTTGTGAATAACATCCAGTGAACTGTTAGAAAATGGGTAAACATATGCCACACAGCTACATACTTACAGCTCACTAATCAAGTGCACTCATAGGCAATAATAGCTTGTATAAAATACAAATTATACAGCAGTTTCCCTTCCCAGTGAATATGGGTTTCATTAATAAGGTTGTTACTATATACTTACCAGGCATTTAAATTGAGTATCACCCTAAAGGTTGATGTATTTCTTTTTAAGTCTAATTTTAATACTTACAGTCTGCAATGTTGATTTTGGAACGTAATATATAGCTTACGTGTATTTCACTGTTAATAGTAGCAATTCCTCCGGCTTAGGTTTTATGTGTTTACTTCTCAGAATTGGTCGGCAAACATAAAAATAGCATTTTGGATAGCTACAGGCTTTTGCCTATAAATGTCATCCCTGCTGAAAAGCTGACTATATCATGGAAAATGTGCTTTGTACTTTATTTTTTTTTTTGTAACTTGTATAGTTCTTGTATTCCCTTGGTCTAGTAGCTATTCTCTGGATCCTGCAACACAAATCACAATGTCCCAAGTGCAAACTTTATAAAATGTACTGGTTACCTAGTAAAGTTTCAAAAACATATATTTATTAATTACAACTTTTGGCCACTCCTAGTTGATACAGATTTTTAATTTGTCTTAGAAATGCAAAAAAACCTTTGTGACTCTAAAATGACAATTAATTTGCGAGACGCATTTCTACACAGATGCAAGGAACCAGAAAATGAGGAGAGGGAACTGCGGAGATACTGAACTGTTATTTTCCCCTCTCTCTAGGCCAATAGTCTTTACAAGAACATTATAGTCATATTGCTGAGGATCTTTATCCCATATAAATGACCAACAAACCATATGCCACCCATGTAGACTCGAGTAAATAAGCTTATGATAAATAGTATTAACACAATTTGGACTAAACTATTGTTACCTTCCTTTTTGCTTTATTGGAGCTCCTTAGAGATGCCCACTGGTCTGGACCTGTGTTAGAAATGAGCAGTGGGTGTGTCCCTTGAGGCACAATGAGATGTGAGTAGTCAAACACAGAGATACTTGAGTTTTCTGTCATGTCTTCTAAGTTGCTGTTTGTCCACCCACAAGTAGGGATGTCGCGGACTGTTCGCCTGCGAACTTGTTCGCGCGAACATCGACTGTTCGCGTTCGCCGAATGTTCGCGAACGTCGCGCGACGTTCGCCAATTTGGGTTCGCCTTAGCTGGCGCTTTTTTTTGCCATTTCTCCCCCAGACCAGCAGATACATGGCAGCCAATCAGGAAGCTCTCCCTCCTGGACCACCCCCACACCCCCTGGACCACTCCCCTTCCATATAGAAACTGAAGCCCTGCAGCGTTTTTTCATTCTGCCTGTGTGTGCTTGGAAGAGCTAGTGTAGGGAGAGAGCTGTTAGTGATTTGAGGGACAGTTGATAGTAACTTTGCTGGCTAGTAATCTACTTGATACTGCTCTGTATTGTAGGGACAGAACTCTGCAGGGATTTGAGGGACATTTTAGGTTAGGTAGCTTTGCTGGCTAGTAATCTACCTTCTACTGCAGTGCTCTGTATGTAGCTGCTGTGGGCACTGATCTCTTCTGATCTCATCTGCTGACTGCTGTAATAACCCAATAGTCCTTGTAAGGACTGCTTTTATTTTCTTTTTTGTTTTTTTACTTTGCTACTATAAGAGCCCAGTGCTATTAGTCTAGCTGTGTTGGGGAGTGGGACTGGTGTGCTACTGTGCTGCTCCTAGTAGTTCAGCACCAACCAGAGTATTTTTTTTTTTTTAATATACATATATTTTTTTTTTATTTTACTTATCTTACTGTTCTTTAACGTGTCCAGTGCTGTTTGCTGTTCTTCATAGTAGTGCACCAATAGTAGTGCACTTGCAGGCATTATTTGCCCAGTGTGTTCTTCAAACAACTGCCATCTAGCTGTGTGAGCTTGTTCACATTCTGTCTAAATATCAATAATAATACCGTCTATAGAAACACCACCTGAGTGACGTTGTTCAAGCAGCAATAATATATTCCGTATCCACTGCTGTAGTAGTGTATACGTTGACCTTGTAGGCATTGTTTGCCCAGTGTGTTCTTCAAACAACTGCCATCTAGCTGTGTGAGCTTTTTCACATTCTGTCTAAATATCAATAATAATACCGTCTCCAGAAACACCACCTGAGTGACGTTTTCCAAGCAGCAATAATATATTCCGTATCCACTACTGTATACGTTGCCCTTGCAGGCATTGTTTGCCCAGTCTTTAACCAAGTGCCACCTAGCTGTGTGAGCTTTTTCACATTCCGTGTCCAGAAACATCACCTGAGTGACGTAGTGTGATTTCTGCCCTTTACAGCACAAAACGCAGCGCTGTGTCAACAATGGATTTTTCAGATACATTTTTGCCCTTGATCCCCCTCTGGCATGCCACTGTCCAGGTCGTTGCACCCTTTAAACAACTTTAAAATCATTTTTCTGGCCAGAAATGTCTTTTCTAGCTTTTAAAATTCGCCTTCCCATTGAAGTCTATGGGGTTCGCGACGTTCGCGAACCGTTCGCATTTTTGACGCAAGTTCGCGAATATGTTCGCGAACTTTTTTTCCGACGTTCGCTACATCCCTGCCCACAAGGGAATGCTTGTGGGTGGACAGCCAGCAACTTGGAAAATCTGCAGTGTAAGGTTATTAATGTCAATGGCTATTATGAGTAGCATGGGAAGGCAGCCACTGGTAGAGGAATTACTGGGTGGTACTAGTAAAGTTTGAAGGGAATAGTATTTAAACAATGTGCAACATTTGACATTCATTCTACTTATTACAGATGTATAACAAATACTCTTTATTGGGACTATTGTGCCCCTCAAATATAAAAAATATTAATGCCAGTAGCCTAGTATTTTCCCACTTATCAAAACGTAATCCAACACTTTCATGAACTTTTCTAATATATCTGGACAGGCATTTTATGAAAGGAAAACTATACCCCCAAGATGAATACCTAGGAAAGTGTATATCATAGTAAGTTTCATATTAAGGAATCTTACCAAACTGGTATATATATATATATATTTAAGTAAATATTGCCTGTTTACATCTCTTGCCTTGAACCACCATTTTGTGATGGTCTGTGTGCTGCCTCAGAGAACCCCTGACCAGAAATACTGCAGCTCTACCTGTGAAAGGAAGAAGCGTGGAAGCAAAAGACAGAACTCTGTCTGTTAATTGGCTCATGTGACCTATATGGTTTGTTGTGTGCACAGTGAATCCTATAATCCCAGGTTCGGCCCTTATTTTTTAAAATGGCAATTTTCTATTTATGATTACCCAATAGCATATACTACTAAATTATGAAAATAGTTTATTTGCATGAAGCAGGGTTTTACATGTAAGATTTTTCATGCAATATATTTCTCTGACGTCTCAGGGGGACACAGGAGACCGATGGGGTAAAGCACCATCCTTCAGGAGGCAGGACACTTGATTGACAGATCAAAAGAGGGCGTGCCAGTACTCCGGCTTTACCCCTAGCACTTCCTCTTTTACCTCAGTTTTTCAAGTGTCCTGTCCACAGGAGGATGGACCCATCGGTCTCTAGTGAGACCCAACAGAGATATTCTACGGTCAGCGGTTAGCGCTGACACCAGGGGCTATACTTGGGCCAGAATTATCTGCACCCAGAAAGTTAACCCCCTACGCTGGAATAAATCAATACCGGGGCCAGTAGCTCAATAAAGAGCGGCCTTCCAGATCGAAACCTACTCCCCGGGGGGAGCAGGGACTCTGGCCGGAAAGCACAGTCATGGCTGGGTAAGGGGAGTTTCCTCCCGTTTTTTATTAGTTCACGGTTAAGGGACACCTTCCCCCATGAGGTCCATTCAGTGGGGGGTCCATGCACCACGGTCGTTCCGCAAGGAATGGTAGCTAACCGTTACCCACTCAGCCTGAAATACTATCGCCTTGCTGAGCTCTACATGCGCCATGCCGAGATTCGAGTTCCTCTCAGGTACGTTAAGATACCGGGAGAAGTGGATGCGGCGGCCATCTTGCTACAGGAGCAGCGCAAGAAGCGTGCGCATTCACTTAATGCTGGCGCCACTACTGCGGCGGCCATCTTGCTACAGGAGTGCGCAGCTTCTCATGACGCCGGCGCCAGTACGGCGGCGGCCATTTTGTTGGAGCGCACTCAGGACAGCGAGTTTCTGTCAGCGCGGTCAGCCGGATAAGGTTTTGGTGAAGTAAAATACACCAATATCGAGTGCCACCAGTCTCCGACTTCACTCCTACCTCTTCTCACCAAATATGGCAGAAGGTAGGACAGGGGGACTATTTACCCGGGCAAGTGGACGAACTCCAACAGCAGCAGGGGTGGCACAGGTAACTTATCTTGCCTGCATTAAATGTCAGTCCAAATTTCCAGGGGGGCAAACAGAACAGCTCTGCAGGTCCTGTCTTCCTGGGGTTGAGGCTCCGCCAGCACCCTTAGAACCCATACAAGTTCAAGGGGGTCAAGCTGGTTCGTTATCTCCAGAAAGTGTTGTCCAAACTCCTGCAACCAGAACTCTGCCAGATATGTCAGCACCATCATGGGTGCTTCAATTGTCACAGTCACTTGCTTCACTACAGCAACTACCCTCGCTTGCTGATTCTATTGCTTCATCTATAGTAGAGTCTATTGAAAAATCTATGTCTAAGTCACAGGAAGGGTCTGGTGATAAACGTAAAAGGTCAAGCTCCAAACGCATACAATCTCTTTCACCACCAGCTGCAGCCATACAAGCATCAGATTCAGAATCTGAACAAGAGGGAGAAATTCTGTCCTCTTCTTCCCAGTCAGAGGATGAGGAAGAAGGAGGAACTGATAGGGACACCCACCATGATGTTGAAGCCATCATAAAAGCTGTCATTAGTACATTGAAGCTAGATCCACCTACAGATCAGCAAACTGCTCCCAAAGGTCTGTTTAAAAGACAGCGCAAATCCACCACTGAGTTTCCCTTACATGATCAACTAGTGGCAGTTATTCAAGATGAGTGGGATACCCCAGACAAAAAGTTTCAACCTAATAGAAAGTTTTCTAAGCTGTACCCATTTCCAAAAGAGACTGTAGATAAATGGGCAATACCACCTATGGTGGATGCACCAGTTTCCAGATTGTCCAGAAATACAACATTACCGGTTACGGATGCAGCTGCATTTAAGGACCCTACGGACAAAAGAATGGAAGGATTCTTAAAAGCAGTATTCTCAGCATCAGGTTCAGCACTGCGTCCCGCACTAGCCACAGCATGGGTCAGTAGAGCTATGGAAACCTGGTCCACATCTCTTATATCAGGTCTGCAAGATGGGACATCGAGAGCAAACCTTATAGACATAGCCCGCGACATGGCAGAAGCCAGTGCATACCTTAGCGAAGCAACACTTGACACTGCTCAATTGGCGGCACGTTCCTCCGCCTTAGCGGTAGCTGCTCGCCGGGCTCTATGGCTTAAAAACTGGTCAGCTGACCTTAGTTCAAAAAAGTCGCTGATCGCACTTCCATTCAAGGGTCTACGTCTTTTCGGCGAGGAATTGGAAAAGATCATTTCCCAGGCCACGGGAGGCAAGAGTACCTTCCTTCCCCAATCGAAGGCCCGGTCAGCTAATACATTTCGCAGAGGAAAATTTTTTCGTGGCCAAGGCAACAGACAAACAAAACGTTCAACCTCGCCACGCAGGTCCAATTTTCGTAATCGATTCTCCGACAAGTCCAGGCCAACCTGGAGATCAAATAAGTCCAGGGCAAGCCCACTCAAGATAAACCCAATTCAGCATGACGGGGCGAGCCCCTTGGGGCCACAGGGGGCTATAGGGGGCAGACTACTACAGTTCAGAGAAATGTGGATTCAGCACACCTCCGAATCTTGGATAACAGAAATCGTTACGGAAGGGTATCATCTCGATTTTTGGACTACACCCCCCAGGAAGTTTTTTATGTCCACAATACCCACAGATCCAAACAAAGCTCAAGCTTTTTACAACTGTGTTGCGACTCTTCAGAACACGGGTGTAATCGTTCCAGTACCCCCTCATCAGAAATTTTACGGTTTCTACTCCAATTTGTTTGTGGTTCCAAAGAAAGAAGGAGCTTTTCGGCCTGTTCTAGATCTCAAAGACCTGAACAAGTTCATCAGAACGGTAAAATTCAAGATGGAGACGTTGCGGTCTGTCATCCGGGGGATGGAACCAAATCAACTACTCATGTCCCTAGACATAAAGGATGCATACCTGCATGTTCCAATCTGGCTGCCACATCAACGTTACTTGAGGTTTGCATTCCGCAACCAACATTACCAATTTGTAGCACTACCCTTCGGTCTGTCATCAGCACCAAGGGTATTCACAAAGTTAATGGCGGTGACCTCGGCGACAATGAGACTCCAGGGAATATCAGTAACTCCATACTTGGACGATCTCCTCCTCAAGGCCAATTCGATAGAACAAGCCCAGGTGGTCCTAAACCAGGCAACCAGAATAATACAACAATTCGGTTGGTGGATCAATTGGAAGAAATCGCAGATATATCCATCCCATCGGATGATTTTTCTGGGTTTGGAATTCGATACAATCCTACAGAAGGTGTTTCTGCCACAGGACAAACAGGCCAAGTTGCAGAAGCAAGTGGCCAATCTACGCCGATCACCCCACCCAACGATTCATCAAGCCATGAAGGTTTTAGGCTCTATGGTATCGACTATGGAAGCAGTACCGTTTGCCCAAATTCATCTGCGGCCCTTGCAGTCAGACATTCTAAGATGGTGGAAAAGGGGATCTCTGATGCAAACCTTCCCTTTGTCTCAAAAGACCAAGTCCTCTCTCAAGTGGTGGCTCCGGCTGAGCACATTGACCAAGGGCCAGTCATGGGCAACTCCGGAATGGACAATTCTGACAACAGATGCCAGCCTGTCAGGATGGGGAGCGACATGGCAGAGAAATACGGCGCAAGGAAGGTGGTCGCTACAGGAGACCAAGATGCCAATAAATCTACTGGAACTGAGAGCAATCCGACTGGCACTAGACAACTGGGCGTCGGAACTGAGGGCACAAGCCGTCAGAGTACAGTGCGACAACGCCACGGCAGTGGCATATATAAATCGTCAGGGAGGCACCCGAAGCAAGGGTGCCCTAAAAGAAGCCGAAATGATAGTCCATTGGGCGGAGCAAAACTCAGTGCAGTTGTCAGCAATCCACATCCCAGGGGTGTCCAACGTGCAAGCGGACTTTCTCAGTCGACACCAAATAGATCCAGGGGAGTGGGAGCTTCATCCAGACGTGTTCGAGCAGCTGATTCAAAAATGGGGAATACCACAGATAGACCTCATGGCGTCCAGAACAAATTGCAAGGTCAACAGATTCTTTGCCCGGTACAGGGACCCTCTAGCATACGGGATCGACGCCATAACACAACCTTGGAGGTTCGATCTAGCATATGTGTTCCCACCAGTTCCCATGCTGCCCAGAGTTCTCAAGAAGATACGTCAATCAGACCTACTGGTCATCGTGATAGCCCCCTTCTGGCCACGAAGAACTTGGTTTCACGACCTACAAGATCTGTCGGCAGACGCCGCGATTCCTCTACCTCGCAGGGCAGATCTGCTGCGGCAAGGTCCCATTCATCACCACAATCCAATGCTATTCAATTTGACGGCATGGCTATTGAAAAGTCCATCTGGAGAAGGAAGGGGTTTTCCGAGGAAGTGATTGCTACCTTACTTCAGGCAAGGAAACCAGTGTCTGTTAGAATTTATCACAGGATATGGAAGAGTTACTGGCTATGGTGTCAAGATAACAACGTAGACTTTGGGTCTCTTTCTATACCATCTATCCTAGCTTTTCTACAAAAAGGCCTCAATATGAAACTACAGTTGGCTTCCCTTAAGGTTCAGATTTCTGCTTTGTCACTGCTTTTTCAGCATAAGATAGCCTTGGACAACACGGTCAAGGAGTTTCTTCAAGGAGTAGCTCATATAGCTCCACCGCGTCGAAGTCCAACACCTTCCTGGGACCTAAACGTAGTTCTCACAGCACTTCTGGATCCTCCGTTTGAGCCCATAGCTGCCATTGACCTTCAATGGCTTACCTGGAAAGTAGTTTTTCTAGTAGCTGTCTCATCTGCACGTAGAGTATCGGAGCTAGCAGCGCTTTCATGTGATCCTCAACTCTTGGTGTTTCATAAAGACAAAGCAGTACTTCGCACCAAGTCGTCATTTCTACCTAAAGTAGTATCCTCATTCCACATCAATCAAGAAATAGTTGTACCATCTCTCTGTCCGGATCCCAAGAATGCTAAGGAGAAAAGATTGCACGGGTTAGACGTTGTTAGAGCACTGAGGATATACGTTAAACGTACTCAAGAAATTAGATGCTCAGATTCACTTTTCATAATTCCATCAGGCCCACGTGCAGGTCAAATGGCATCCAAAACGACGATATCAAGATGGATTAGAGAAGCCATAGGAAGAGCTTATATAGCGAAAGGAAAGTCACCGCCTTTTCAAATTCGAGCACACTCCACAAGGGCAATGGGGGCTTCCTGGGCCTGGCGAAACTCTGCCTCGGTGGAACAGATCTGCAGAGCAGCAACCTGGTCCACAATTCACACATTTACAAAGTTCTACCGCCTAGATACGTTTGCATCGGCGGAAGCGGCATTTGGCCGCAAAGTACTGCAAGCAGTGGTGCAAGCCTAATGGCGAGCATTCACAAATTCCGTTGCCCTCCCTGCTGTTTTTGGGGCTGCTTTGGTAAGTCCCCATCGGTCTCCTGTGTCCCCCTGAGACGTCAGAGAAAATAGGATTTATTTACTCACCGTTAAATCCGTTTCTCTGAGTCGATAGGGGGACACAGGACTTCCCACCCGGTTCATGCTTGTACATAGTTTAAAGTTGCAATAGTTTTTCTGTTCTACCTTGTTTATGCCTGGTGGCCAATTTTGGGTACCAACTGAGGTAAAAGAGGAAGTGCTAGGGGTAAAGCCGGAGTACTGGCACACCCTCTTTTGATCTGTCAATCAAGTGTCCTGCCTCCTGAAGGATGGTGCTTTACCCCATCGGTCTCCTGTGTCCCCCTATCGACTCAGAGAAACGGATTTAACGGTGAGTAAATAAATCCTATTTTTTATAGAAACCTACATTGTTCGGGGGTATAGTTTTCCCTTAAGTAAATGTCACAACACAACATTCCTAATAAAATAAAAGAACATCCTTTCTTTTAATCTAAAAAAATGTATTGTCCTCTTAATTAGCTACATTATATCATATACCCGATATACATTATCTAATGCAAATAATTCTGATCTGGCTAGAATACAATTATAAGATACTCCATACAAAGCTAAGTTGGCTATCTCTAAATTCTAGTTTAGTAATATGCCTTGTAGTAATATGCATTTGAGGCCAAGCTCTACATTTAGTGACTATATATGGGACCAGGGGCGTAACTACCGGGGGAGCAGGGGGTGCAACTGGGCCAGGGCCCGCACCCCCGCAGGGCCCCCCCGGTAGATCGTGCATGCTGCAGCCAGCTGCAACTGCAGAGAAATATCACACGGACGAGGGTGGGGGCGGGCCCGGCTGCACGGCCCGCACCAGGGCCCGCCCCCACCTAGTTCCGTTACTGTATGGGACTTTACCAGTGTTTTGTAAAGGGGGGGGCAGAATATTTCCTTGTGTTGGGGCTGGTCCTTAAATTGTACACCGCTGCTTAGCACTTATAGCAACCAATCTGCAAGTAGCATTGTGATTAGCTCTTGGTGTTGCTGTATCAATGTTTCCAATTCTGCTCCTCTTTACAGTTGTACAAAATAGAGGTGCCCATTTACAAGTGCCTAACATAGTGAGTTAGGTTGAAAAAAGACCAATTTCCAGAACCCACCAGCACACCCTGGCCTCTCCAGCATAAGTTGGCCCGGTGCACAGTCAGAAGGGATCGGCAACCCCAATTGTAGTCAGCGTAATAGAAGAAAAACTGGCACTCAGAGCTCGATGCATGCGGGCAAAGCCCTGCGTGTTTATTACAATGTAACGTTTCGGGGGCGGGCCCCTTCGTCAGACAGGAAGCCCCCGAAACGTTACATTGTAATAAACACGCAGGGCTTTGCCCGCATGCATCAAGCTCTGAGTGCCAGTTTTTCTTCTATTAGGTTGAAAAAAGACACACGTCCATCAAGTTCAAACTTTTGACTCTTTTTTTAACCTGCCTAACTGCTAGTTGATCCAGACTAAGGCAAAACACCCATCTGAAGCCTCTCCAATTTGCCTCAGAGGGGGAAAAAATCCTTCTTTACTCCAAAATGGCAGTCGAAATAGTCCCTGGATCAACTTGTACTATGAGCTATCTTCCATAACTCTGTATTCCCTCATTTGCTAAAAAGCCTTCAAACCCCTTTTTAAAGCTATCTAATGTATCATCCTGTACTCCTTCCTATTCCCTTTCAATTGTGCAAAAACAGGCATAAAGCCAGGGACTATCATTTTTCAAATCTTGAGGGATAACCTGTAGATACAGAATTTTTTCATTTCACTAAATCACTAAAGAAAGATTAAGGGGGGGGGAGCGTTGTAAAGAACACTGTAGGAATCTATACAGGAGTCCTGTTTTAGTAAATATCTGAGAGGTTGGGGACACTAAATGTTGCTACTGGTGGCCCATTTGTCTTTATGAAGAACATAATCCCTAGGCATTAAGCTGCTGTAGGAAAGATGGGGATTCGAATCCTGGTGGTAATATTATGTGGTATATATGTAGGACACAAACAGTTAAGTATATTTCCTTTCAAAGTATCCCATGAAAAAAAAATATTTTCTTTATTTGAGGGGCCAACACTTTTTTATTTTTACTGTTGATATGTTGGCTATTTCTTTTTCTTATTTTAGCAATCCAAGCTATTTTACAGCATTAGTTTCCATCTTGAGAGGTTTTTAAATTACATTTTCTACCATTCAGACATATAAATCTCCAATTTCCTTCTTTCTTGTCTTGCCTTTGAATTTAGCCACAAAACCTAATTACCTATTTTTGTTTTCCTGAGGGAATGCCTTACTGGCGATTGTTTTTTTTTATTTTTAAGACATTCATTTTTGCAAAGTGTTTTAGCTAAGAATCTGTCAACCCTAATTGTTAATGTATTGTTTATAGAATCTGGACATTTGGGGACTTATCTATAAAAGGCTGATGTATCTTGCTTTCCAAGGTTTAAACTCCCAATGGTTGCTCTTTTTAATATCATTTGTAGTTCCCAACATCTCCAGCTACAGTCAGGTGAACTCAATGGTGGCCAATAAAAGGGAAACCATTTGGAACTTTTAACTTGCACTAGGCAAATCCATTATGGAAAAGGAGCTTGGAGTCTTTGTAGATGATAAACTTGGCTGTAGCAAGCAATGCCAGCAGCATCAATGGCAAATAAGGTCTTGGGCTGTAGTAAAAGGGCCATTGATTCATGGCAGGAAGGGGTCATTGTGCCACTGTACAGAGCACTGGTAAGGCCCCATCTAGAATATGTTGTACATTTTTGGTCTCCAGTGCTTAAACAGGACATTATTGTATTAGAGAGGGTACAGAGAAGGACAACTGAGCTGGTAAAATCTTTGCTTTGAGGAAAGACTGGCCAAGTTGGGGTTGTTCCCGCTTGAGAGGAGGCACTTTAGGGGTGATATGATAACTATGTATAAATATATATGAGGATCATATAACAATGTCTCTAATGCTTTATTTCCAGTAGGTCTTTCCAGCTGACGCAGGGACACCCGTTCCGATTAGAAGAAAAGAGGAATATTCAGAAGGGGTTTGTTTACAGTGAGAGCTGTGAAGATGTGGAATTCTCTCCCTGAATCAATTGTACAGGCTTATACATTAGATAGCTTTAAGAAGGGGTTGGATGGCTTTTTAGCAAGTGAGGGAAAACAGGGTTATGGAAGATAGCTCATAGTACAAGTTGATCCAGGGACTAGTCCGATTGCCATTTTGGAGTCAGGAAGGAATTTTTTCCCCCCTCTAAAGCAAATTGGAGAGGCCTCAGATGTTTTTTTTTTTTTTGCCTTCCTCCGGATCAACTAGCAGTTAGGCAGGTTAAAAAAAGAGTTAAAAGGTTGAACTTTTTTAATGGCAAGTGGAAGGGCACAAAAGCCTGTGCAATGACACTGATATAAACACACAACTAAATACATGATAATGTACTGTTGTCAGTTAAAGAGCACCCATTTTTGCATGTGCAACAGAAGGTGCTGTTAGTTATTCTTATATTTTACCTCCGCATTGGAAACCAGTGATTCTTCACTTTTAGAGGTTAAGGGCAATTGAGAGCACCAAGAACCCAAGCAAACACTCAGGTGAAATGAAATAAAGCTAGTGGGAAGCCAAAGGAAATATGATAGTGGCAGATACACAACAACACAAAGGGCAAAACAGAGTCGTGTTACCTCTCCCAACACCAAAAAAACACAGAAGCAAACCCAAATACCTGGCAATAAGGCAAATGAGTTGGTCAACAATATTTATCCAGGCAGCTCATTGTGTTCCTTATAAGGATATATATATATATATATATATATATATATATATATATATATATATATATATATATATATATATATATATATATATATATATATATATATATATATATATATATATATATATATATATATATATATATACCATCACACTATTATGACTTATTTAATTTTCTGGTGGACAGCTTTATATTTATGCATAATTTCCAGTTTTCCAAAATGGTTTTCTATTAAACCCACAGCACAGTCCACCTAAATATGTCAAGCCTGAAACACTAGAAGCCTAGCACATTCTACCCATTGTGAATAACATACTAAATGTATTCTGAGAGCTGGTTAATAATGAAACAAAAGACTCTGGGAAAAGACTGAATACAATGGGATTAATTTAAATGTACAAGAGTAAAAAACTGTTGAGACTCTAGGTAATGATAAATCAGTAATTGTTATAGGAACTATTTGCACTCATGAATGGAATAATCTGTGAAAAGGAGACTTTTTACCAATTAACTAATAAGAGACATTATATTAAATTATCATATGATCCTACACTATCCTTTAAGAAGCTGGCAGAAAGTCTTGCAGAAGCTGAATTAGCAGGAATCTTACAGTTGGAACTCATGCTATTAAACATTCTAAGGCAATGGAGTCTTATTTATTACATGAAATACAAAAAGATCCTAAGAATCTACTGGGTAGACCTATTGTACCAGTCTTTGGTTTCTTTGATACAACCATTCGCTCTTTTGATTTATGTCTACTAGTGATGTGCGGGCCAGCCCCTGATATGTAATAAAATGTACTAAGTTTGACTAAGTGCAGTAACCCATAGCAACCAATAAGAGGTTTGATTTTAAAAAGGTGATCATTAAATGCTACTGTCTGAGTGGTTTATATAGGCGATTAGAAAACTGTAGCAAACTTTGTACCTTTTGTTACATTACCCCAACTGTCTATGATCCTCAGGGACATTAGAAAATAACAAGAAAATAGAAAATAGAAACAAGAAAATAAAGTGTAAGCCTATAGACTGGCCTTTTTATTGGCTTAATTAGTAGTTTATAAAATGATTGTTATCTGGGCAATTTAGGTCCCCTGTTTTAGGTAAAACTGTGCCTGAATCAGAGATGTCCTAAAAGTTTGCATTTTATAAACTACTGTTAGCCAATAAAAGGTCACTTACTCTATATTTCACTGTTTTGATCAATGGCTAGCATGGCACAACACTCTTCTACATTCTGAAGCAAAGTAGAAATATGCTCATTATGTTTAAAACAAGAAAACATCCTGAGAAACTGACATAAATTGAAAGAGATTGGTTCTGTAAACAGTTACTGCGCTGTAACTATAAAAGTAATGTTTTATTCCTTAGGCATCTGTCTAGTGTAAATAACATATAGAAATTTTTTTTTTACCCAAGACAGAGGCCTTGGACCAAAACGTTAGTGTGTTGGATGTTAAGGACCTTAAACCTGAGAACACCCCACTTTTGAAACAACATTCTGTCACTCCATATTATTTATTGTAGGTATTCTAGATTAGCATACAGGTCAAGAGCAAGTGTATTGAATGTCACTTGCTTGTATAATTTACCCTTTATCTAAACGATCATTTAGATAACTCCTACCTAAGAGTCCCTGGGTTTTGATAATGTGCTGGACTGATGTGACGGAAATCCATCATAAAAACTTAGACAAAGGCCTAATACACAATTTCTAATATGCTACATTTATGTTTGGTTCAAGGAGGTTTAAGTCTAAGTATAAGCAAGGTTCTTTCAAAATCTAAATATATTGGCAGAGGTGGGGTTTCTTAGGGCTGTCTTTCATGACCTTCATTATTTAAATGTACATCTGCATCAATATTTTATTGGCTTACACAAGTACTTGCATGTTGGTCAAATGTTATTAGAATTTCATCCAATCCTTACTTTTACTTGAACACACGGTACCTCCATAATAATAAAAAAGTTCTTTCTTGAACGGGGGAAAAGTAACCACCCTCCATTAAATAGGGGTCCTAAAAACTGAATGTCTATTTGTGTTAGAGGCTTGTCTTAAAAAAAAGATTATGGGGCAAATTTACTAAGCAACGAAAATTCGCCAGTGACGGCTTCGTAGGTAGTGCAACACTTCGCTAGGCTAAAATTCGTTCAGACAACGCTAATTAACTAACATGCAAAGTTGCGTCCAGGGCGCCGAACGCTGGCTAAGTTGCGCTAGCGTTACTGTGCCAAGCAAAGCGAAGATGCTCTAGTTTTGCCTAATTTGCATATGGCAGGAAGTTAAAGTACAATGGACGTATATGTTGCAGCAAATACATTACACTTCACAAGCCCAGGAAACCTTAATAAAAAAAAATATTGCCCTACACATGAGCCCAGTGTAGGGGGGGAAGCCGGTTACTCCTAAAAAAAATTCAAGCTCTTTTGCAGTCTATCACCCTGAAAAAAAGGAAAAGACGCTAGCGAAAATGTTCAACTATTTTTTGATGAACTCCTATCTACTCTATTGCACTTCGCCTGGTCTGAGGTGGCGAAGGCAAGTCTGGCACAAGAGGTAACGTTCAGTAAAACCCGCATCTTAGTGAATTTGCGTAGTTACGTCCATTCGCCAGAGCGCAAATTCGCCTGACGTTAGGGAGCGAAGAATGTCATTCCAAAATGACGTCGCGCTGGCGAATTTTTGCCCTTTAGTAAATTTGCCCCTATGTCTTTATGTACAATAGATCTGGCCAGACAAACTTATTTGCCTTTTATGACAAAGCAGGGCTGGGCTAAGTCAACGGTTTTGAGAAAAATTTATAGATGGCATAATGTGGACTTTCGCCATGAATCCATGCCTGGAGAAAAAATTCACTCATCACTAGTGTAATTGGATAGAAAACTGACTGAAGGATAGATTAGAAAGCATTATAGGAAACTTGGCAGCAAACTGGAGGTGGGCATTGGAGGTATTTATGTCTCTACTTGTGCAAAACTACAAGCTGCCACTTTGAACAGAAATTTTACTGAATTAAAGACATTTTACATTAAATTGTACAGCAAGGGAAGTATACCCCTAGTTCAATTAATAATTTCTCATCATTTAAGAAATGTTGTTTTTTTTATATTTGTTGAGCTAAACAGGGAAAACGTGGAAACTGATATTACTCCTTATTTGGTCCTTGCAAAGTAGATAATTAAATCACCAGTGCATAGATAATCTCCCTGCATAGTAGACTCCTGCAAATAAAACGGTTGTATACTGGTAATCTAATTTTCTTTTAAGAACCTAACATGCAGGTACTTCAATTTCCCTGTTTAGCTCAAGAAAAAACATACAACTCCTCTTAAACTAAAATAAAGTTTTCATTGAACTCTTGTTTAACAAGGTGTCATAATGCTCCTTTGAAAAGGATTTGGGGATTTTTGTGGATTTCAAAACCTTTTCTATGGAAAGTCTGTATTGTCTTGCATAAAAAAATGAACTTGAAGAATGACCTCACTGTGAGTATGAAAAGCAGTCCTTAATGGATCTTTATGAGCTGGAGAGAGTACAAAGACATGCAATAAAACCACTTTATTATTAGGGGGTAAGTAGTTTATAGGTGGGATGATTACTATTTGCTTTTTTTCACATAGAAAAGAACAAAGAATGAGAGGCCATCCCATTATATTAAGGAACTTTCACTTAAAGCACAGATTGAAGGTGAAGGTGATGTATAGTACTGCACACAAGTGATACAAAGCTGCCTTTTGCCCCCAATGCAAAAGCAAAAATTTGCCAACTTACAAAATGAACAGCTGCAGCTGAAACCAGGCTGTCCGGATTAAAGGTAGACAGTTCTATTTAGAACTAGAGCCCTTGCCTTTTGATCTGTGTAACCAGTAGTACTTTTCCTGCTTCATTTTCTATTGTGACACTTAAAAATGAATTAAAGTAGTTCTCATTCAGGTCACAGTGTTGCATGCACTTTTATGGTATTCATCTTTCACTTCAAGGACTGATTTTATTACCATATTTATTCACACTTGTACACTGTTTTTCAAACAAAAAAGGAAATAATTTATCAGGCACAGAACAAGCAGAGAGTAGATGACATATGTTGGGTTAGAAAATAAGCTGTGTGTTTCTTTTTAAAGATATAAAGCTTCATTATTGCAGGAAAAGTCACACTCATTGTATAGGTGCAAGATGGGAATTTTCATCTTGAAGCTATAGAGCTCATTTTCTAACATAGCTTGAAAACTGCCTGTTTCTGGATAAGGGATCTTTCCTTAACTTGAATCACCATCCTGAAGTATATAAGTCTTCTAAAAATCATTTAAACATGAAATAACCCCAATAGCATTGGTTGCCTCCAATAAGGATTAATTAATTCTTATCTTGGCTCAAGTACAAGGTACTGTTTTATCACTACAGAAAAAAGGAAATATTGTTCAAAATTTTTAATTATTTGATTAAAATTGAGTCTATGGGAGATGGCCTTTGAAACTTTCTGGATAACAGCAGATAACAGATCCGGTACATACATATAATAACACAAGACTCACTGAAACTTGCATATTCTAATAGAGAACCCCCTTTTGGAAAATGAGGATATTAGAAGTCACCTTGGAGTTCCTGTATAAAAGGTTATGGAATGTTTCTGTGACATGCTATCCTTACACTATTCAATTATTCACTATATATCAGAGATGGTGAATGGATCCCCTGTCACCTTTGTCACCGGCATCCCATGGAGTATGCAGGGTACTTGTGAGCAACTGTGGCACTAATAAATCAATCCATTGGTCTAGGTAAGAACTGTACTTGTAAGCTATAGCTTTTCTTCCTTAACCACTAGCTTTTTCCACTAGATTTGTTAGTAGTAATAATTCAGTAAGGACATATTTAGCAAAAGATTGATATACTCAAAAGTTACTTAACACTGATAAGCACACCCATTATTTATAAGTAAAATTAATAACATGCCAGTTGCCAGCTGAATATATTTCTATTAGCGCTAATTTATGATGTGCTAATACATTTCACAGAACATTGAAATGAGTTAAGCACATTAAGCCTCTATGAGTGATAAAAGCATTGGTGACTGTGTTAGTGAGCATTACAAACTAATGACACAGTGCAGAATGTCAGCAGATGTTTTTAAGTGAATTCTGTTGGTGTATATGATTATGCCTGGCAGTACAATAACATGTAAGAAGTGTGAAAGAAACAACATGCATGCTTGGATTCCTTTCAATGCTTGGGGGTCAAAAATATGTATGGCAATATTTGGCTCTTTTTCAGGATTCATTAATGTTTAACTGGTCATTTGGATAATCAGAGCAAATACATGACATTTAGGGGCTGATTTATCAAAGGTCGATTGATATTTTAACCTTGAATGAACTCGAATGACCTCGAAATTCGAAAATCGAATATCTAAAACTCGAATTAATATTATTGACCCAAAAACTTGAATCGAATTTGCCTAAATTAGAAATGATTTTTTTCTCCAAAAAAAAACTTGAATGGCAGGAAGGCTATTAACATCTTCAAATGGGTCAGTGGACCTCTGCCATTGACTTCAACATGAACTCGGCAGGTTTCAGGTGATGCATAATAGAATATGAATTATTCTCATGGTCCAGGTATGATAAATCTCAAATTCGAGTTTAGATTATATCCAACTCAAAAACTAGAATTTGAATTTACAATTCGAACCTTAATAAATCTGCCCCTTAATGCCTTTTGCTATTTATTAGAGCTTAGCAAAGCTTGGTTCCCTTAAACCAGTGGTCCCCAACCAGTAGCTCGCGAGCAACATGTTGCTCTCCAACCCCTTGGATGTTGCTCTCAGGGTCCTGAAAGCAGGTGCTTATTTTTGAATTTCAAGCTTGAAAGCAAGTTTTAATTGCATAAAAACTAAGTATAGTGCCAAGTAGAGCCCCTTGTTGGCTGCCTGTCAACATAGGGGCTACCAAATAGCCAATCACAGCCCTTATTTGGCACCCTAAGGGACTTTTTCATGTTTGTGTTGCTCCCCAACTCTTTTTACATTTGAATGTGTCTCGCAGGTAAAAAAGGTTGGGGACCACTGCCTTAAACCATACATTTCGCTACAATAAAAGCAATATGAAACAATACAAATGTAATCTCTATGAAGGTTTTTATTAATCCAGGTCATGGTATATTTAGTAGAAGTAAATCTAGAGTAACTGGACTTGCTGTTTAATCATTGAAGAAGTGTCACTACTCATCCGAGCAGCTTCTTCAGTTCAATTGACTGGTACGGGAAATCGTCAGCATGACACAATAGCAATTCTATCACAGTAACTATACAGATAACTATACAGCATTCACAACTGCTGTGGGTTTCACTTGTCACCTCGATGGATAGTTACACTGAACCAATGTTATTGGATTATTGGAAGGGTTTATATGCCAATGATTTCCCATACCAGTCAGTTGAACTGAAGAAGCTGCTTGCATGAGTAGTGAAACGTCTTCAGTGATTAATCAGCATCCATTTGCTCTAGATTTACTTCTATTAGAAATACAAATGTAATAGCTTTGCATTGATCAGGGCGTCAGAATAATATATATGGGTGATACAGGTGTAGGTTCTGTTATGCAGAAACCATTTATCCAGAAATCTCCAAATTGCAAAATGTCCACCCCCCATAGACTCCATTTTAATTAAATAATTCAGATTTTTAAAAAAGATTACCTATTTCTCTGTAATAATAAAACAATACGTGTCGGACTGGCCCACTGGCATACCAGGAAAACTCCTGGTGGGCCCTGGTGTCAGTGGGCCTCTTGCTTCTAACCATTTGGCCTATTTCATTGTCATTCCTTATTTCTTTATGGTAAAAAAGAGGATTAATAATGGAAGTATGGTGTAGTAATAATAAAGTGTAGTAAGTAGATATAAAAGACTAGGAGAATAAAGAGGTTGACTTCAGAGAGGAGGAATAATAGTTTGGAAAGTGGGCCCCTGGCATTCCAGTCAGACACTGAAAACAATACCTGGTACTTGACCCTAACTAAGATTTAATTAATCCCTTTTAGAGCCAAAACATTCCTATTGGATTTAATTTTAAATAATATTTAAATGATTTTTATAGTAGACTTGGGGTGGCTCACCTTTAAATTAACTTTTAGGGACCGATTCATCAAGAGTCGAATATCGAGGGTTAATTAACCCTCGATATTCGACTGGGAACTAAAATCGTTCGACTTCGAATATCGAAGTCGAACGATTTTGCGCAAATCCTGCGATAGATCGATCGAAGGATTTTTCATTCGATCGCACGATTAAATCCTTCGAATCGAACGATTCGAAGGATTTTAATCCAACGATCGAAGGAAAATCCTTCGATCAAAAAATCACAGGCAAGCCTATGGGGACCTTCCCCATAGGCTAACATTGACTTCGGTAGGTTTTATCTACCGAAGTAGGTGGTCGAAGTATTTTTTAAAGAGACAGTACTTCGATTATCGAATGGTCGAATAGTCGAACGATTTTTACTTCGAATCGTTCGAATCGTTCGAATTCGATCGAATTCGATCGAATTTAACCAATTCGATGGTCGAAGTACCCAAAAAATACTTCGAAATTCGAAGTTTTTTTAATTCGAATCCTTCACTCGAGCTTCATGAATCGGCCCCCTAGTATGTTATAAAATGGAAGATTCAAAGCAATTGGTATTCATTATTTTTTATAGTTTTTTTTAATAATTTGCCATCATCTTCTGACTTTTTCCAGTTTTCAAATGGGGGTTACTGAACCCGTCTAAAACCCCATCTAAACAAATGCTCTGTAAAGCTAAAATCGTATTATTTTTGCTATGTTTTATTATTCATCTTTCTATTCAGGTCCTCTCCTATTCATATTCCATTCTTATTCAAATCAGTGCATAGTTGATTGGGTAATTTGGACCCTAGCAACCAGATTTACCTTCAAAACCTTTTTCAGTTTAGTCTTTTTTTCATTTACTTTCCATTATTTTCTATTTGTGACCATTTTTCTAATATTGGTCTATCAAGTATCATTTTTCACCTTCTTATGTCTTTCTAAAACAGCTCTGTGAGGGGGGTTACCAACTCTGTAACTGTTCTAAATTGATACATTTAGTTGATACATTTCTTATCTTTGGCCCTGCTGAACAGAATCCATGAGTTTCATTAAAGGCAGCTGTTGATACAATTGATACAATTGTTGCTAATATTCCACAGATGCTACTGAGAAATGTATCAACTAATGTAACAAATTGTAACAAAACAGAATCTGCACCTGAATTACTGAACTGCCAAATTTTGGAAAAACTATAAAATGAAAACATGGCAAGCAATTGAATAAAGTCTTTATGTCTGGTGAATAATCTGAAAACAACTGAAATTAAAAAAGTGTTTGGAAAGTGAATAACCCCATTAAATTTCAAGTCTAAGAACTGTGGGACAAAAATGAAAATAGTTCAAAAGTGACAAAATAAAAAAAAGCATGAAAATTAGCATATTGTATTGGAATAACACAGCCTATAACATGCTAAAGGTTAATTTTTAGGGGAATTGCCCCTTTTAATATGGAATAAGAATAGATGCTACATTAAAGTGATCATTGCTGCTAAAAAGATGTGAAAGACCTTCATCTTGCCATATGTGCATAATCCTTCTTACAAAATAGCGCAAATCTATAGCATAGGAGAGAAATGGCAATGGGTAATTTACTGACAGAAAGGTCCTAAAGCATTTAAACTCTGCAGCTGAACTGTCTAATCACAGCAGAAGGTTTGGCAAAGAACTAAATCCAATTAAGGGAAAAGATTTAGGTGGAGATTTATTGAAAGGTCGATTTGGGGATTCCTGAAAATTTCCTGGCATTTTCTCAGTAGCTTACCTCATTTATCAAGACTCCTCTCGCATGGAATTTTTTTAACCATTCTGATTCCAGGCAGAACTATTGCAAGGCTGTCAGAATTCTGTCAGGGTAACCATTAATGAAAACATGGGTGCAATTAATAGGGCTAGTACCAAACATACTTTTTGCCAATTGTTTTAATCATGAAAAGTATTGGTTTTTGGTTTTTTTGTGACCCAAACAGAGAAACTGAAGCTATTCCATGTTTGGTCCTTGTAAGGTAAGTAATTAGATTACCAGAATTCAGGGCCACCAACGGGGGGACACAGGGGGTACATATTTACTGGGCCCAGGCCTAAAGGAGGGCCTGGCAGTGCTGCCCTTTTCAAATTAGACGGACCCCCCCTTGACTCA
The DNA here is from genome assembly GCF_017654675.1 of Xenopus laevis. Classification (NCBI taxonomy): domain Eukaryota; kingdom Metazoa; phylum Chordata; class Amphibia; order Anura; family Pipidae; genus Xenopus; species Xenopus laevis. The sequence goes on along the minus strand of NC_054377.1, from coordinate 31,170,535 downwards.
AAGTCCCAAAGACCCAAAGCTGTAAACAAAACCGAAGCCGCCAAAAGACCAGAAGTCACGAAAAGTTGAAGTCCTGAAGCCACAAAAATAACCCAAGCCACAAAAGGAGCTGGAGCCCCAAAGCCGTGAAAAGACCCAAAGCCATGAAAGGAGCCCAAGGTAAGTTCCACTGAACACCAATGTATATTTTTTATTTAAACCCCTGGCCACCTCTGTAATATTTTAATACTATATTAATACTATATAGGCCCCTGGCCACCACAGTATTCTATGGGGTCCCTGGCACCAATGTGTTTTTTTTTTTTTGATTTATAGGGTTGACCCTGGTCACCAATGTTTTTTGAAAAATTTTATGGGGGACCTTGGCACCAATTTTTTTACGTACTGTAAGGGGGGGCCCTGATCACCAATGATTTTTTTTTTAACTTGAACGGGGGCCCTGACCACCAATGCTTTTATGTGGGACCCTGGCCACCAATAATTTTTTAAATTTATAATGAGGCCCTGAACACGCTTTTTATAATTTGTTTGTGTGTGTGTGTGTGGGGGGGGGTTACCATTTTTAGCAATGTCTTTGTGATGTGGGGCTGGGCTGGGGTGGGGTGGGGACCAGGAGGCCCAGAAAATGTTGTTGTACAGGGACCTGTGATTTTTGATGGTGGACCTGCCAGTATGCAATGCCAAATCTTCCAATTTTATTATTACTGGTTTGTCAGCAGGAGGCCGTAATGCAGGAGGGTAATCTGTGCTTTTGTAAGGACCATAAATGGAGTAGCTTCAATTTCTCTCTTTGCCTGTTTTGTTCAAGAATTCATTTTAAGAAATTTACTTTTTAGCATGTTCAGCACAAATCCTATTTAATAAACTCTTGATGAACAAGGGGGTATAGTACATCTCTAAAGGGAAAGGAAAGTCTGGCCAACCCATACCAACAACAAATACCATGTGAAAGCCCACACAATGTGAACCTAAAACCTCATATTTTATCATTAAATACCTGTTAGTTCATTATCAATTAATGTAAAACATTGCAGAACTTGGTGCTGCTATGTAAACATATAGTGATGATGATTTATGAAAAGCTCTACATTCAAATCACTGCCATGGAGCTATGGTCATGGTTCAGTGATTAGGAATCCCCCTCCCCCGTGTTTTTAGGAAAACATCTTGGTTCGAAAAATCTAATTAAAATCTAATTTGGAACTCTCAGAAAAAAACCTCAAATGTCAGGAAGGCTATTAACATCTTCAAATGGGTCAACAGACCTCTGCATGAACATGGCAGGTTTGAGGTGGTGAACTATAAAATTTGAGTTGTTCCCAGGGTCGAAGTATGATAAATCTTGAATTCAAATTCAAGTTTGGATTTTACCCAACTCAAATTTGTGAGTTTTGACAAAACTCAGAATCGAATTCTGATTTACCCTTGAAACCTTAAGAAATCTTCCCCCTAATGTTTGGGGTTCTGTACCTGGCAGAATCCACCACAGCTCTTTAGCAGTGAAGATCTGTGCCAGATGTAACCTCATGTTCTGCTAATGTTTTGATGATTTTGCATTTATAATCATATCCTTTCTTTTAACGTTTGTTCTCCCTTTAATGGAATTAGTATTCAGTTGGTGATACCAAGCAATGTGCATTTAATGTAAGAATTCCTGATTTTTGTAGTGACCTGGTAACCTCATTTTAGGGATCAGATGACAAAAATAGAGGGTAACATGAAAGTGACACAATAAGAAAATCTCAGAGCGCACAAGACAGATTCAGTGTCATATTTATTACAGGTATACAAACAGCAGAAGTGCAAATATATCAGTTTTCAATATGCTGGCATCCATCTTACAGACAGTTCTATATAAATTCCATGGACTAAAGGATAAAAACATACAAACCAATTTCCCATGTCTTTTGCAAAATAAATTAAAGGACAACTTTTTTCCGCTGCTCCTTTTAGGGGAAAAAAACACATTCTGGCCTGGGCATGCAATTATTTTACTCACCTTTTCCATGTTACCCTAGTGCCGACATAGTCATGCATCCGAAAATGTTACTCTACCATGAATGTGGGAGTGTATGGGGCGGATTTATGAACATTCAGAGAATGTTTGTTTATCCGAATTGTACTTTTTAAAGCAAACAAATTAATTCATATAGTTAATCCACAATCTTTTTCGTAATTTATCAAGTGTAAAAACCATAAAATCTTTGAATACAAAAGTACGGCAAATAAAAAGGTGTTGAGGTCACGTAGAAGTCAATGCAAATTCCCTTTCTTTTTTTTTTGCAGAGATCAGCCTCTCATTTGTGGTTTTAGAGGTTTTCAGAGATCAAAACATGTATTGTTGTAGAAATTATTCATTCTATCATGAAAAATTCGGGGGTTTTGGATTTTTTTCATCAGCTATTTCTGTTCGTACTTTTTGTATTCAAATCTCTCAAAAATTGCAAGGCCTTGGTGATTTTAGAGTTTAATCTAATAACATTAAACTGGCTTTTAATAAATAGGGTGCCCCATATGCTGAGGGATGACTGGGAAAGGTAAGAAAGATGGTGGCACAGTGCTGCTCTACCAGGGAAAACAATTGAATTCACTTGTCCTTTACGCCTCTCCTTTTAATTGAAGCATGAATTGGATTTATGTATAGTATCCGCATGGCTTTAAATATAACAATTATTACGCAATACTTGGTAGTGTGTGGTCTGCGAGGGCTGTTTGAAGTCCCAGTCGTCTAACTTCCGTGCTTCTAATCATATCTTATGGGGAGCAGGTGCAGATTTTATGAGTTTAACTTAGTTTTGTAAAGAAATTATTTTCCTCATCCATCTTCATAGATCTACCAGCATCTCTCTGATGGTGATAAATGTGGGTCGGAATTTGCAATTAACAGAACCTGCAATCGTTTCTGATATATGAAAACTAGCAGCGTAACACCAGCCAAGCACAGAAGGTGATATCGTTAGGGAATCAATATGCTTAAAGGGATGCTGTAACATAATTACATTCATTTTTTTAAACAATAATGCTACATTACTTTTTCATATTAAAGACCTTGATTACATTATAAAAGCATTTTAAAAGCTTAGTGATTTGTTCATTCTGACTGATGTCCTTATCTCCACTCTCAAATCTTAACTTCAGATTTCCATACACAGGTTAATATTAGATACTGAAATTCACATTATGTGAGGAGCTTATTGGCCTGTGTATGGGGCTAAACCAATGATATGATGGATATGACACCCATAACTGTATGGGTTGCCAGATCAGGCAAAGAACAACTTCTTTGGAATCACTGGCAAAACAGCTAGACAATTTATGGAATATTAATAGGCATTTTTGGCAATGCCATGTGGGTGTTTTTCCTTATCGTTTAATGCCCCATAATTACTTCCATGGGAAATTCCCCACGTTTATAAGCAAAAAGTTATTTTTTTCCCCAAATTTGTAAACATGCAAAAGTGCTTTCAGGTTCATTCTCACGTATGAGCCATTTAATTACTATATCCCCCCCAGCCTCAAACAAACACAATAACCATTATCTATCAGTAATTGCTTTTATTTGTTTATTGTTTCTCTGGAGCTCTTCTCTGGATATGACATAACCAAGGTCTGTTTAAGGCACCAGTAATACTTAAAACAGCAAATTATTTTTTTGAATTGACACGGCAGTTATTTCTATCCAATACGTGTACAATGGGTATCTAGGGGGTGACATGTAATGGAAATTACATCATTTACTGCACATTTGCCTTGACTGTTAGTAATAATGATATTATATAGGGGTTCAGTATAAAAAAAAAAACTGTTCTTTTACTGATAAATGCCAAAAAATACCAGTGACTGATTAAAAGAGATCTTAATGCAATAGGTGGTCAAGGGTATTCTCATTAATTGAGCACTTGTGCCTCCCTTCCTAAAGCGCTCTGCAATGAGTGCCAGATGAAAAATCTAGCACTCAGAACATAAAGCCTCATGTTTCTAGGAGATGAGGCCCATTCATGATAATGAAGCTGGGCATGCACCTTAACATCCACTCCTTTGGCCTAAACTGTGCCTGATTTTGCCACCGGCATGGTAGATCATAACATGGATTATAAGTCATGCATACCTTTCGAGGAAGGACTATATCAATTAGCTGATGCAGTCCTCACCCATAGCATTTTCAACGTGCCTGATTGGCATTTGAGTGGGTGGTTACTTCCAATGAACAAGACAGCCACTTCTACATTGTGTACATTCTTTATTTCCCTCATAGCTGCTCTTTACAGAGAAATGGCTAACATAACATACAGACATAACAAAGACTCAAGTTGTAGTAAAGGGGTGTTTTAAATGTATTAGGCTTGTGGGTTGAGTATGATAAAACAAGAATCATTGGAGAAAACAGACAAAAAAACTTGACAACCACTAATCTAAGGATACACCAGGGAACCACATAGTGCTAAACCATGCAAAAAGATTCCTAAATTGAAACTCTCTGAAATGTACTGTATTTGTAATATATTGTGTATATATAAATATGATATGTAGAGCCAGTTTGAAGTTTTTCGGTGGAATTTGGGTAAGTGCTGTCCATTTGGAGCTCCTGATGCTCCTCTAGCTACCAGGCTTTCTTGCACCTACAATATAGACAATGGTACGGAGCGCACGGTGGTCGGAGTTAAAACTGTATTTATTGAATATCCATTAAAACCGTCAATACATAACATGGATGTAACATCTCCCCCCACGCTTGACGCGTTTCGTGGCGTCTCGCCACTTCCTCAGAAGCATAGGGAATCCACACCCCAACACCATTTATAAAACCTCATTAGCCCCACCTATTAAAAACATTTAAGCATTTAACCCACAAAGGGTAACATTAAATTCCCATATTGTTAATACCTGGTATCTACCTTATACCACTATTTCTTGCACCTACGGATTTCACCAATTGGCTTTTCAATTCATACAAGTTTTGGATTTACAGCCCTAGATGTGAGGTTCCTTCTGTTTGTTTTCCTTCTTTTTTGGCTGTTTTTGTTTTGCTGACTAGCCCCAGCCAAGTGCATTTCAGTGGTGTTTTTTATTTTACACCTTGTTGTCCCACATTTTACACCTTGGGGTTTTTTCCAGAACTCAAATATTTGATACTTATTAAAAATAAATTCGAAAAACTTGAGTGTAAAACAACTTTTGGATAGAAGTTTTCCTATGTAAAATGTAAGCAATCTTTTAAATTTGAGTTTTTTGAGTTTATCAGGTTTTTGGATTTTTAGAGAGTCTGTACACCCATTGAAAATGATGAGTAGAATAGGAATTCGATGCATTCAATTTTATATTCATGGTTTCATTCATCTTATTTTTATAAATTCTTTTTTTTAATCAAAAAGCGAATATTCACATTTCAAATTAAAATAAAAACTCCAAAATTCACAAGTTTAAATTTTGATAAACATGCTAGTTTGTCCAATACCAGGCCAAGCTGGCCCTGTGCTCTAAATAACCTGGCAGACCACTTCGCCCACCTGGTGCCAGGCTCGTTTGCTTGTGTGCATTCATTTGTTAGTCAACAAAGAAGCACACAAAAGAACATGAGCACCAACAAGTGCTGCCACAAGAGCTCAGGATAGGGTAGGCTACAAAAGAGGTACATGCCTAGAGCCACCCCCCATTGCGCCCTGGGCATGTGCCTCTCCTGCCTACCACTAGTTCCCTGTGTTTGTCCTCTATGAACTAATTTACTTTCAGAAAAATTAAACTGTTTCAAATTCTAACCAGACCCCTATTTTAAACAGGTCTTTCTTATAAATATTGAATTCCAAATATTTTGCTTGTTTTATGGCCATTCACAAATCAATGCTAGAAGCTTAGCGGCAACCCTGGCCACTTCAGATTGTACCAGTCAGAGCTAAGCCAGGTAGAGGTCAATACCCATCCAATTCACATGCAAAAAGCAACAACCAGCACAATAGAGAAGATGCAAGCATTTATTGTGTCGCAAACATTTTGGGGGCATGTACTTCCTTAAGCATACAGAACAATTGTAAAGGTGCAGTGCATATGATACTAAAGCCATCCGTCAGCAATAACTGTATACAAATACAATTGTTACATATAAAATAATAAAGTATAAACTTAGTATTATTGTAAGATAAATTCATAGCATAAAAACAGTGGAGCTATTTAAGTGTTGTGCAAGTTCTTCTCCTGGGGATTTGAAGTGAGTTTATATCTGGGCTTGTACTGCTCCAGTCAGATATTTGGACACTGGAGTCCAGAGGAGCTGAAGTACAGGAGTGTGTTTTATTAGTACCGTGTGATTGTAGTTGAGTACAATCTGTACAGCACACCTATATACTGTATAGATAGATCCATTCCCTCCTTACAAGAATGGCATCAGCTCTTATAAACATGGTTGTTACTGCTACTTTGTCCATAGTATCATAGTCCTTAATTAATAGATAACACATCCACATGTATTATCACTATATTAGCTGTAAATCTAGCTTTTCATCTCATTAAGGGTTCCTCAAAAGCAATCATTTTGGCTTTTTGCTTATCACCGTTCCATGTGTGTCAGCCAGGGTGCTTTCCATTTCAACACATCAGGAGTGATGACAGGCTGACAGTGGTGTTTTATCGATCATTACTTTCCATCAGTTGTCAGCGGCAGACAAAACACCCTTCGAGTATTTAATGCTTAAGCAGTTTTAAGACATCTCGGATTATTTATTTTTCGTGGGTTCTACTGTCATTTGACTAGGGAGCACATACTGCATGAAAGAAGATTACAAATAAGGCTTTTTGGAAAAAAAGAATATGCATATTTTCTCTCTTTCTACTCAAAGAAGGCAGCGAGCTGTAGAATATTTCAGCATGATAAATATGATTGATGGTCTTTCGATTGGGGTACCTTCTAGTAAACATGTGCAAAACAGTCACCAGGCAGATGCTTGTTGTATAGTCTCTGGTTCTTTGCCATTATTATTCTGTTACTGTTTTTTGTGTATAGAATTTATTTCTTAAAAAATTGTAAGGGGATCTATTATTTATTTTGTTTTATATACAATGGCCAGCACCTCAGGTAGGGCCATCAATGTTAATTTTTAGGTTCAGCTCCTTAAAGCACAACAAATGAAACAATAGACCATTGGCATGCCTATGGGCAGGTGGCAAGTTAAGTCAAGTGTTGGGGCTACATTAAAATGAAAATAGGTGATTGCCGCATTTCTTGCAGGAGTGTCAGTGGCCTACATTTCATTAATATATATTTGTTACATATTTGAATACATTTTCAATTTAGCATATCTGTGCATTTTTTGTGTGTGCCTTCATGGCAGATATTACACAACATATGGGTGCTTCCTACACAGCAATGTGCAGCCCTTCCTAATATCTTCCAGGTACCTGAAGGCTAAATGATTCATTTGTGACTCATTGCTGTCTGTCTTCATCAGAACAACTGACTTAGCCCTGGAAGTGTCAGAAGGAGGTAGATAAGGGAGATGCTGCTGGCTTTCAGCACCTACGGTGTTAAGACTGCTAACAGTAATAGCTGACTCATACAGCCTGTCTAGCTTTGGAATCATTAGATGCGTACAGATTCATGGAGACACCCATATGGAATAAACACGCTCTTACACACAGGGTTTATTTCATGGAGCTGTAGCACAGGCCCTAATTGATTCTGTTTATCTACTTGCCTTAATCTATTAGTGATTAGATCTGTATGTCTGCACATTAACATTAAATTGCATTTTTTGCAGACAGCAGCATGTTCTTATTTTTGCGTTTTATTTACATTAAAATATGTATAAGGTCTCTGGGTGCAATGACTCGGAATAACTAGAAACAAGGAAATATTTAGTACTATCTTTGCTATGGAACTGATGTTTGCTGTTTTCATTTTGCTCGAGGTTTTTGAACTGAGCTATATTTCCCTTTATTACCTGATCTGACAGTGTCCAAGGAGGTTTTGTGCTTTAATATTTTTCTCTGTTGCTGAAATATCATTGTTGTCCTATAGTCAGGTTTGTGCCCTGCAGCTCTCTCTCTCTCTTCATTTTATTCTCTGTACATATTGCAGAGGTTGTTTGCATTATAATTTGTACCTCTGCTGCAGCCTCATGCTGGTAATCAGGCAGAGCCCTGCTAATGTGCTGTAACATGGAGGATGGGCATTGAACAATTAATACATGCAGTAGAAGATTTCCCAGAGGTACAGGTATGGGATCCATTATACATAATGCTTGGGACCTAGGGTTTTCTGGATTTGGAATCTTTCTACAGTTTGGAACATCATATCTTAAATCTTTTTTTTTTTAAAAAAAACAAAAACATTTAAACATGAAATAAATACAATGTGACTGTTTAGTCATGCAGCTTAGTTACCATCTAGTACATACTTATTATTACAGAGAAAAAGAAAATAATTTAAAAAAAAATTAGAACAGTTTGCAAAAATATACAATGGTAGTTCAAGAACATCAGTGTCACCAAATAATATTTAGTGTATTACTTTTTGGAGACAGAATATAACAACAAATAATCTAATTATTTAGATCCAAAGTATTCCTGGAAAATTCTTTTTATTGGACACATTGTGGCAAAGCCTTCGTCATGTTCTATTTAGCCTATAATTATATAGGTATAGGACTTGTTATCCAAAATGCTTGGGACTTGGGACCTGGGGTTTTCTGGATAAGGGTTCTTTCCGTAATTTGGATCTCCATACCTTATGTCTACTAGAAAATGATTTAAACATTAAACACAATAGGATTGTTTTGGCTCAAATAAGGATTCATTATTTCTTATTTGGGATCAAATACAAGGTACTGTTTTATTACTACAGATTTACTACAGTAATTGAAATTGCTTAATTAAAATAGAATCTATGGAAGATGGCCTTACGGTAATTTGGAACTTTCTGGATAATGGATCCTATACCTGTACTGGACTCTCCATGGACATCTAGGCCTCTTTTAGGGTAGGGCCTTAAAAATATTTTTGAAACATGCAAAAACCTCATTTCCAACAAACGCACATCATGGCATTGGCTTTTCAACTCCAGTTAAAAGCCTATCATCTGAAATGTTCATTTTGCCCTCCAATTTGCTGTGACCAGTTGTAAAAGAAATTCATCTGTGCACCAATAACAATAAACCACCAATTTAGATCCACTTTACTGGCAGCATCTGTGTTTGCTATCCAGTGACCCTGGACAATTTAGAAGTGGATTAGTTTAGTAGAAATTATATTTTATTACTGGGTTCAGGCAAAACAACATCTTTTCAATTCAGCCATATTGTCTGACAAGTTCCATGTACTCTACGACAAATTGTTGTTTCGCCAAGCAGAAAATGAAAATGCAACAATGAGAACAATTGCAAACACAGGAGAGAGAGACATGAATAAATTATATACTATTTATTGTAGAACAGGTTCTAATAACACTGTAAGATAAGCGTTATTTTGGGACAATATAAATTACAGTTAAAACAACTGCCATGGAGGCAAGCCCTGAATTATTATTGGATTGGATGATTTTTTGGACAGACATAATATCAAAGGCTCTTGTGATACTAAACTCTATATTTAGTATAGGTATGGGTATATATAATGTATGTGAAAGTAGAGAGGGGTGTGTGTATGGATGCTGGGTTTTCATTTGGAGGGGTTGAACTTGATGGACTGTGTTTTTTTCAACCCGATTTAACTATGTAACTATGTAACTATTATAGAAAGACACTAAGGGGCAGATTTATCAAAGGTCGAGGTGAATTTTCGAATGAAAAAAATTTGCATTTCAAGCTATTTTTTGTGTACTTTGACTAGGGAATAATCCAAATTCAATTCGAATTTGAAAAAAAGTCAAAAATTTAAATTTATGGACTTCGACCATTCGTCATCTAAAACCTGCCGAATTACTGTTTTAGCCTATGGGGGACCTCCTAGAACCTATTTGGAGTATTGGTGGACTTTGAAAAATCAACGTTTTTTGGGGGAGAAAAACTTTGAAATGAATAATGCCTTCGATTTGTACGATTCGAATACGGCCAAATATGGACTTATTCGATCAAAAACGGCCCTATTCGACCAAAAAAAATACTTTGACTTAATTTAATTCAAAATTCGACCCTTTATAAAAATGCCCCTTATACTGTATACATATATTGCTGTAGTTCACAGTGTGCATATTGCAGAGACTGTAAGTACTCACCCTATTTATTCTTACTGGCTTAAGGCTGGACTCATACCCCTGTCCACTGTTTTGATCCCTTACGTTCACCAAATATCACAGATTTGAAAAATTAAACAACTACAAAGCACAATTCCAATACAAACATATAACAGCTGTCATATCAAAGTCACCAGCAGCCTGTCCTGTGGAGGAACGGAACGTGTCATATTGGTGAACCAGTTCTGTATATGAGGCTGCTGGATTTCAAAAACCTCAAAAGCACCCAGACATCTGAGACAACTCAAAAATATTGAGTAAATCGTGGATTAAACAGATGCTGCTGGTTTAAAGGTGAATCTACAATGTCCTTTTTCCTTTTAACTATATGCCTGTTCTGAAGACAAGACGAGAGTGTCTGAAGTAATGTATTGAAAAGATTGTTGAAATCCATGAGCAATTTTCACGCCACGCCAAAGGGTAAATATGTCACAAGAAAAGTAAATGCTGAAATCAGTATATCATGAGTTATGACCTGCCAAAAATGCATGTTTCACATAGATAAATGCACATTACAAATCCAAGATTGGTCCTGACTGCCAATCTTTGAATTCTGCAAATGCCAGTGGGGCTGATATAAGTTCCATAGACAGACACTGTTTATTGGGCTGTTTAGGCCTCTGTGTACCTCAAATGCCAGGGCCTATTTGGATCCTTAGTCCAGACCTTGTTTTGAGCGCAGGTAATTGCTTAAAAATTCAATTACTTGGCATTGCATCATGTAAAGTTTTTTACAAGCAGCATTTCCAAAGGATGTACAAGGGCAGGTATTTTCAGGGGCTCTGTGGCCTGCAGAAATTTAGATTTCCTCGGGTAGAGAAAGCATACCTTTCATGGCTCTTATGTCTCAAACTTCAAGGAATTTAAGTGCCTCCTTCATAATCTAATCACAGTTTATAGTTAACACAGAAGAATTATGTTATGGTTTAAATAAAGATAACAGAAATAAAAAGAATTCAGCTTAATATGTCTATAAATATCTAACTGGTAAATACAGAGAAATTCCCAACAGTTTGATACATTTTGTTACAACTTGTAAAATAAATTACTAAATATTAATGCAAGAGAGGGAGGAAAACAATAGGGAGAGTGGGCACATATAAAAAAAAAATACTTGCGACCTGGTGTCAAGGGCTCTTGACACCAGGTCGCAAGGGCTCTTTTTAAAATTTGGATCACCTAAAGTCTGCTAAAAGTCATTTAAACATGAAATAAATAAATAAATAGAATTGTTTTGCCAATAATATGGATTCATTCTGTTTAATAACCATTAAGTACAAGATTTTGTTTTATTATTGTAAAGAAAAAGGAAATAATTTTTTAAAAATTAGAATCATTCGCTTAATGATCCCTAAAAATTAATACAGGTATGGGATCCGGAAACCAGTAATTACAGAAAGGCTCTCTCCTATAAACTCCATTGTATCCAAATAATCCAAGTTTTTAAAAATTATTTCCTTTTTCTCTGTAGTAATAAAACAGTGCTTTGTACTTGATCCAAACTAGTATATAATTAATCCTTAAAGGGATCCTGTCATCGGAAAACATGTTTTTTTCAAAACGCATCAGTTAATACTCCAGCAGAATTCTGCACTGAAATCCATTTCTCCAAAGAGCAAACAGATTTTTTTATATTCAATTTTGAAATCTGACATGGGGCTAGACATTTTGTCAATTTCCCAGCTGCCCCTGGTCATGTGACTTGTGCCTGCACTTTAGGAGAGAAATGCTTTCTGGCAGGTTGCTGTTTTTCCTTCTCAATGTAACTGAATGTGTCTCAGTGAGACATGGGTTTTTACTATTGATTGTTCTTAGATCTACCAGGCAGCTGTTATCTTGTGTTAGGGAGCTGTTACCTGGTTAGCTTCCCATTGTTCTTTTGTTTGGCTGCTGGGGGGGGGGAAGGGAGGGGGTGATATCACTCCAACTTGCAGTACAGCAGTAAAGAGTGATTGAAGTTTATCAGAGCACAAGTCACATGACTTGGGGCAGCTGGGAAATTGACAATATGTCTAGCCCCATGTCAGATTTCAAAATTGAATATATAAAAATCTGCTCTTTTGAGAAATGGATTTCAGCTCAAAATTCTGCTGGAGCAGCACTATTAACCGATTCATTTTGAAAAAAATGTTTTTTCCCATGACAGTATCCCTTCAAAGAAAGCAAAATGAGTCTATTACATTTATGTAAGTGGTTATTTAGATCACATTTTAGAGTTTTTTTATACCTTGAAATGAACTCACAACTCGAATGGTTTCTAATTTAAGAAAAAACTGGAATGAAAAAACAGCGAGTTCGGGGTTAACAAGCCAAAAACTCAAATGTATTGAGTTTTCAGCAGGAAAAAACTTGAATCACTCGAATTGATCTTGTTTTCAGGCAAAACCCTCTGAAAAAATCACGAAAACATCATGGAGGCTATTAACATCTTCAAATGGTTCAAGGGACCTCTTCCATTTACTCCTACATTAGCTCCAGTAATGGAACGAGGTGGGGGTGGGCCTTGGTGCGGGCCGTGCAGTCACCCCCCCTCGTCTGTGCACATTTTCTTTGTGGCTGCAGCCGACTCCTCCGGCTGGGGGGGGCTTGCAGGGGTGCGGACCCTGGCCCAGTTGCACCCCCTGCTCCCCCGGTAGTTACGCCACTGATGACTTCGACACGTTTTAGATGGTGTATTTTTTGATTTGAGCTATTTCCAGGGTCGGGTATAATAAATCTCAAAAAAATTCAAAAGTCAAATTTTTGATTTATCAGAAAATCTCAAAATTAAGGAATTCACATTTCTTCTATAAGATAGTAAGCCAGACAGAAAGACAGTTTAATAATAACAATATTCATGCTCATGATGTTTGAATCTGCTCATTGTGTAAGATCAGATGAAGCACAACCTCCGGTTTCTTTAATAATTGCGTTTGTTTGCAGAATTTGGCCTTGAGAAGTCTCTTCATGGATTAACCACATTGTAGCTTACAGAAGGTTCAGGTCAGAAAAATGTGAGACAGTCAAGGTGCTGATTAGAAATTGCAAAATAATTTAGCAAGACACAATTCTAGGAATACATTTTAAGTACCCAGCATTAACCCCAGAGGTCTGGGGATTAAAAAGGAATGTGGAATCAAAACTAATACAGAAGATATAAGACAATTGCTTGTGTAACCTCATTAGCAGTGTTTAAACTAGTAGCAGAAAATGAAAAGTGCCAGTCACGCAGCATAAACTTCTTAATGGATATTAACTGTAGACTTAAAAAACTCAACAGGGCTTATTTACGAGTTAAATTGAGTATGTGCAGAGTAAGTTCAGTGTGCACAGTACAATTTCAAGCACAATTCGCTATGTTATTTACCAACAATGCAGCATTAGTTTCCCATAATTTTATCACTATTGCAGCCTCAAGGGGGCAAGGTGCATAACACAATTTCAGCTGATGCATTAAAACTTTCAAAGTTGTGAATCAGGGCAAATCAACTGCAATTGAGCTGAAAATCCTCAGCATTTGGATATAGTGCATTAAGTGCTCAATTTCTGAAAACTGATTTTTTTGCCATTTTCATGCCAGATTTTATTTTATACTAGGTTACAGGAGGATCAAATTCAAAATGTTTAAAGGGGTTGTTCACCTTCCAACACTTTTTTCAGTTCAGTTGGTTTCAGATTGTTTATCATAACAATTAAAGTTAAAATGTTCACCTTCTACAGCTGTTCCGGATACATTTAAGTAGATATTTTTCTTATCTTTGTCCCTGTTGAGCAGAATCTCTGGGTTTCATTAAAGGGGAACTCCACAAAAACATAACTTAAGCTTTTTGAAAAGTAAACACAATTTCAAGCAACTTTGCAATATACATCAATTAAAAAATATGCAGACTTTTCATGATTTGTAATGGTTTGGAACAGTTCCCCAAGCCTAGCCCCCTGCTCTCGTTTTGATCTGTCTGACTACTTTGCTGAGCTGGCTGACTTCTGTTACTTTGTATCAGCAGCCATCTGTCTTCAGCCTGTATCCTCAGCCTGTATCCTCCAAACCCCACAATTCCCTGCACATGTGATTTCAATATGGAACAGAACATCATAGTGCAATGCATTGTGGGTTATGTAGTTCCTGCATGCTGTCAATTTGCAACATCAGTGTTTAAGTCCCTCCTACTCTGCCAGGATTTCAAATGATGCAGAAAGAAAATAACTTTTGGAAAGAAAAGAACTTGGATTTCAGCATAGAAAATGGCATTTATTCATACTTTTTGAAGAAACCGATAACGGTGATGGGTATATTAGGGGTTTCCGTCAAATTTTGGTTTTGAATCCGGAGTTCCCCTTTAATGGCAGCTGTTAGAATTGATACAATAGTTGTTAATGTTTCAGAGATACTGCTGAAAAATGTATCAACTAAATGTTGCAAAATCGTAACAGTTCAGAATCTGCACCTGAATTACTGAGCTGCCAGATTCCAATACCAGAGACAGGGGCATTCAACTTTAAACTTAGATTTGGAAAAACAGTAACAGTAACAGTTAGATTTTGGAAAAACAGTAACAAATAAAATATGGAAAGCCATTGAAAAAAGTCTTTATTTCTGGCGAACAATATGAAAAGAACTCAATTGAAAAAGTGTTTGGAAGGTGAACAATTGGAAACTTTGCACAAGAATGGGTTATTTATCAAAGGTCAAATGTTAGAGATTTTATACCTCGAATGAACTCACAACTCAAATGGCTTCTTATTTAAGAAAAAACTTGAATGGAAAAACTTGATTCTACAAGAATTAATCGAGATTTCCATGGGAAAAAACATGAATCTCTCGCATTGACAGGTTTTAGATGGTTTATTTTCGGATTAGAGCTATTTCCAGGGTTGAAATATAATAAAAAAATGTTTTTGTTTTTTACTTGAAAATCAGAATTTTGACAAAAAAAAAAAACTCTAAAGCTCAAATTTTCCTGGAAAACACAATTTGAACCTTAAAAATGTATACCCTTCTGTTATGGGGTTATTTATTAAGGCCCAATAATGTCACACAAAAAATAATCAGAATATTTGTATCCTCATCAATACTGAAAATTAACTAGTACTTACAGGGGTGCAGAGACTGAATATCCATATCACTATCTGTTCATCAGGTGAAGGTGGGGGTATATTTGTCAGAGGAATAGATTAATATAGTCAGGGTTGGACTGGTAAGTCTGGGGCCCACCATGAAAACGAAAGGGTTTTACAACTGGCCCGAACTTCTCTTCTTCCAGCCCCAGCCCCCCGCGCAACCATGACAACAGTGGGGAAGGTTTGGGCGGGAGGGCAGGTCTTGGTCGGAGGGCCCCATGAAGACTGGGGCCCACCAGGGTTTATCCCAGTGTACCGCCAGCCCAGTCTTATATATAGTATTTGAGTGTTACATATCTGGAGAGATGTAGACACTTAACTTGCCTACAGAATAACTCCACTAATGAATCTCACTAGTGAATTATCATTATTGATTAATAAGGCATATTATCATAATGTATTGAGTAAATTAGAGAGGGATTTTTTAATACTCTATTAAATACTCTAAAGTGCTATATTTCTATTTAAATCCCAATATACATACAACATCCTTCAGGAAGGCCAATAATAGCAGGAATGTCAGCAAATTTTTTATGCATATAGATTACATGTTATCACTAATAGTTCAAAAGTCACCATGCTTTATGCTTTTATAGATTAGCAAGATTTACGAAAAATGATGCAGAATGTAGAATGGAGTGGATATTCAGTCAACATATATATATAAGGTTTGAATGAACAGTGTCATTTCAATTGTTTTTTGAATAAGAGATAGAGTTATGGTAACTAGGACTTTGGGTTGATTTCAAGTCAGATTTTTCCATTTTTTTATTTTTTATAATGTTAAAAAATAGTACTGTCTAAGTATTTATTGTATATGTGATTTTAGGGGACTATTGTATATGTATGTTAAAGTGTAACATCTATATTAATATCTATACTAATATGTATACTTGAGGTGATGTCAGGTGGGAGTAAGTGATTGGTGTAAGGAATTGGACACACCTAGGTGGCTGAAAATATTTAAGTGGAGTGTTTTAATGGCTATTTAATCTTGATAAAAGCTCTAGATATGAGCAGAAACGTTGATTTTGTGCCATGTTGGAATAATAGGAATGAACTACTATACTGTATTTGGTTGTACATACATGTTCCCAGAAGCAGCACCCGGGTACTATATGAGAGAGATACCTGAAGGAGTGCAGATCTTTATGGCATTTATATTTATATATATATTATATATATAAACTTTCAAAGGACCTCCACTCCAATATTGGGGAAATATTAGTTTTTATTCATTCTTGTGCATCCAAAGTTTCGGCCCTTGTTCGGGCTTTTATCAAGGATCCTAGATAAAGGCCCAAGCAAGAGCTGAAACGTTGGATGCACAAGATTGAATAAAAACTAATATTTCACCAATATTGGAGTGCTGGTCCTTTGAAAGTTTCTATATGATATATTTGACCCAGCACCCGAAGTAAAACCAAGACTGCCTCTGAGTGCGAACGTTTATTTGTTGTTTTTTAGACAGATCTATGGACTGACCATGGGGATTTGGGTTCACTCTGCATTTTGGTTTTTAATGAACAACTGAGAAGATCAATATATTTAGTTCCAAAGAGCACAACCTTGTTAGTACTGTTGCATAGTATACAGTTGTACAAGTTAATTGGTATTTGAAGCCCAGAAGAGTATTTGTAATAATTTTTAATACATCCATTCATTCAGAGATGGAACTACCTGAACCCATTTATTATTATTGCTACTTTTATCATTCATCTTTCTATTCAGGCTCTTGACTATTCATATTCCAATCTCTTATTTAATCAATGCTTGATTGCAAGGGTAATTTGGACCCAAGAAAACAGATTGCTGAAATTGCAAACCGGAGAGCTTCAGTGTAAAAACCTTAATAACTCAAAATAAACTATTCATATAAAGGTAATCTGGTAATAAATAAATAAATAAATAATAAAAAAATTAAAACCTTTTGCACATTGTCTCAGCATATCACTCTTGACCTCATACTAAAGGTTAATTTAGAGGTGAACAATCCTTTCAATCTCCCTTTCTCTCACTGTCTCAAAAATAAACACCCAAGTTCTGTTTGATACCAGATGTAACAAAAAAATGTTTGTTTAGAAATGTCTATTTAAAATGTGACATAATCAATTAGCAAATAAATAACAGGTGGTTATTGCTTTCCAACACGTTTTGATTAATCCATTAGAACACTGCAATCTTCTGTTCAGAGTTTTGCAAGTGTAACTGAGCTGTCAGATATAGCGATGAAGCTGTTTCTGGTCT
This sequence comes from Xenopus laevis, assembly GCF_017654675.1. NCBI lineage: Eukaryota > Metazoa > Chordata > Amphibia > Anura > Pipidae > Xenopus > Xenopus laevis. The sequence goes on along the minus strand of NC_054377.1, from coordinate 31,152,972 downwards.
CTCTAGATTCCTTATTTGATTTTAGGATTAAGAGGATTTCAAAGAACTGAGACAGATATCAAATGTTGTATTTTCAGTAACTGTCAGTGAAACTGGGAATCAAGATCCGTAAAGTCTAAGGTTCATTTTGGTTTTCAGTGTGCTACTAAGGCTGGCTGGTGCCAAGAGCCTCAGTTGATGCACCGATATCCCCAAAAGTTGTCCACAGCCAACATGGTGCCCCGTGCAAAGATCTGAGCTTTTCCCACCTCCAAAGAAAATGTAGTGTTTGCAGGATTTACCAGCTAGATGAAAGTGTATGTAGGGACCCCTACTGGGTAATCTGCCCTGCAGCTTTAAGGCCCCCACCTTTTTTCTTAGAGTGATCTGCCAGGAGAGAATGACACTCCCCTGCTACACTGCTATATAGTGTGTGTAGGGAGTGGCCACTTCCTCTTTGGCCTGTGGATGGTGATCCAGCTGGGTGTGCTCAGGGGAGCCTGGGCACAGCTAGGCCCAGAAAGGCCCATGTGCTTTGGAAGAAGAAGTCGGGGACCAGGTAACCCCGTGAATGAGGAATAGTTGCACTAGGGCAGACTTGTTATAGTCTCTCTAGGAGAGAAAGGCAGAGAGGTGAGAGAGAAAGAGCAGCTGAAGCTCCAACAAGGATTTGCAGTAAGGGAGTAGCTTCCCAGAGGCTTTATGTGTTGCCTCCAGTCAGGGACCTCAGTGAAGAGGGACTGTAGGGTAGAAGCTGCTTTCCTGACAACTTCCAGGAGGGAATGTGTGTGAATACTGCAAATGCCTAATGGAGACCTTTCCTCTGTGAGAAATGCCTAATGCCTGCAGCTCTGTGTGAGAAATGTGCTATTGCCTCAGCTCCTGTGTGAGTACTAAACCTGTGGTCACTTGCCTCGTGCATAGTTAAATAAACCGTTTTCTGTTTTACTGCAAGAACCTCCTGGCGCCCATCTTTTGTTGTATGCACAGTAGCCTGGGGGGATGTAGTTGCACTACACCATAGAGGGAACACTTCCACATGGCGAAGGCCCTGACCCTGTTGTGTGAAGTCGCGTGTAACCCATGCTTCTACTGCTAGCTGGACAGTTTAACTATTTGTGTGCTATGCAGCCCAAATAGGTGTTACATTTGGGGCCCAACGTGGGGCTCGATTCCCTAAAACCAGGCTGTGCATTGTTTTGTTCGAATTGTACGAATTGATGTACGAATTTGTCGGAGTGTACGAATAGATCGTACGAATTTTTCGAAGTGGATAAACGGAACGTACGAATTTTTCGAATCGTATGGATTTCCTTCGAAGTATTTGGCCGTGGGTTCGGGCTTGGAGGTTCGCCCCGAATTTCACGAAGGCCTGCGGATGTCAGTTGGATGGGAGGAAGATGGATGTCCCGGATGGAGCCATTTCCTGCTCATGTGTGATCCCGGATCATGGATCTGGAAGAGGAGAACCTGGAGGATGGATTCTTCTGATGTTTGCTACAGCTCTTCTATGGACTCCTGCAGAGTGAGATGCCTAGAGTGCTGCTTGCTTGTTTTTTGTGACTGGAAGGACTGCTGGACTAAGTGGGTTCTAATTCAGGACTATTGATCCCCACCACAACTCTTCTGCCTTCACCTACTCGCTGAGTAGTGTTTCTGCACCCAAGGATTGGCCTGTGTGGACCCTTGGGAGGGGGAGAAGTATTTTTGCTGATGTGTAATAAAGTTGACCAACTGCAATGTTTATTATGCAATTGAAAATGTTTGATACAGTATTGTGCATGCTGTGTTTCCTTTACAGTGTCCATTGTTACCAGGTATGCCTTAGGAGAGGATACCAGAAGTGGATGTGATGGTACTGTAAGTTGATATATGTTGGGGATGTTTAAACCATTGTCGGGACGAAATGGGTTTTTCCCCCGGGTGTATGTAGGGACCCCTACTCGGTAATCTGCCCTGCAGCTTTAAGGCCCCCACCTTTTTTCTTAGAGTGATCTGCCAGGAGAGAATGACACTCCCCTGCTACACTGCTATATAGTGTGTGTAGGGAGTGGCCACTTCCTCTTTGGCCTGTGGATGGTGATCCAGCTGGGTGTGCTCAGGGGAGCCTGGGCACAGCTAGGCCCAGAAAGGCCCATGTGCTTTGGAAGAAGAAGTCGGGGACCAGGTAACCCCGTGAATGAGGAATAGTTGCACTAGGGCAGACTTGTTATAGTCTCTCTAGGAGAGAAAGGCAGAGAGGTGAGAGAGAAAGAGCAGCTGAAGCTCCAACAAGGATTTGCAGTAAGGGAGTAGCTTCCCAGAGGCTTTATGTGTTGCCTCCAGTCAGGGACCTCAGTGAAGAGGGACTGTAGGGTAGAAGCTGCTTTCCTGACAACTTCCAGGAGGGAATGTGTGTGAATACTGCAAATGCCTAATGGAGACCTTTCCTCTGTGAGAAATGCCTAATGCCTGCAGCTCTGTGTGAGAAATGTGCTATTGCCTCAGCTCCTGTGTGAGTACTAAACCTGTGGTCACTTGCCTCGTGCATAGTTAAATAAACCGTTTTCTGTTTTACTGCAAGAACCTCCTGGCGCCCATCTTTTGTTGTATGCACAGTAGCCTGGGGGGATGTAGTTGCACTACACCATAGAGGGAACACTTCCACATGGCGAAGGCCCTGACCCTGTTGTGTGAAGTCGCGTGTAACCCATGCTTCTACTGCTAGCTGGACAGTTTAACTATTTGTGTGCTATGCAGCCCAAATAGGTGTTACATGTACATTTTAATATAACAATATTCTTAATTATACATATAATCATTAATTATAAATATTATACATATACGGTCATATATAAGGGTAAATTTTAATGCTGCCAAAGTTTGCAGCAGAGGTTAATTTTAGCTTGGCATACATTCTCTGTGAGCATTCACCAGTGTATTTTGTAGTTGGGAAAACTCTCAGGAGAATGTACACCATAATATATGAACGATATTAGCATGGGGGAGGTTTCAAATATAATAAAATAAAATGTAAAAGTGACTGCTCTGGTAATTTGCCAGCCAGAACCAGGAGAATTTCTCTTGGCGAAAACTAGTGTTTATGCTCTGGGTAAATTGACGAATATTCGCTGGAAAAATGTCACCTCGAGAAAAGATGTGAATATTGTCAATGCAGGGACAGATTTACGTAGTTGGTGCCCCTAGGCCCACTGCCCTTCGTCGCCCCTGTACCCTCTTTTTCGTGCAAATTTTCATCATCTGGACCGGAGCAATGGGGATTGGCGCACAGGAAATTTAAAAAATGATTGTATCCCCAGTGTTTTTGAACCAATGTGGGTGTGGTTGGGCAGCATGCAGCCCCCCTAAAATCCTGCCGCCCTAGGCCCGAGCCTAGGTGGCCTTTCCACAAATCCAGCCTGTGTCAATGTGGCTTTACCAAAACTTCTTGTTCTCTTTTTTTTAATAAATTGTGATGCTTTTGCTAATTTTCATTTTTGGAGAAACTACACCAAATGTTAGCTTTGCCAGTGGGCAGATTACCTTTATATGAATAGTTTATTTTGATATTAATGTAAATACCCTCCCACATAAACCATAACAATTCTGAGCCACCTAAATAAGACAGTTTTCCCTTATTCCCAACATACAGTAGCTTATAATACAATGGAATAATACCCATCGCACAAGCAGAGCTGGTGCAGGGAAGCTGTTGCCCAAACCCTTCATGGGGGTTACAAAGTGTTAGTATAAAGTTTTTTTTTGAATGAACTCGAATGACCTCGAAACTCAAGAGTCCCACAACCCTAAAACTTGAATTGATCGAGTTCTCCACAGAAAACAAACTCGAATCGATTGAATCAAGTTCACAATTTGAGTTTTCAGGCAAATCCCCCTGAAAAAAACATGAACATAAAACAGGCTGTCAACTTCTTTAAATGTTTCCAGGGACCTCTGGCACTGACTTCTACAGAACCTCCACAGGCTTTAGGTGGTGTATTTTTGGATTCAAGCTATTTCCAGGGTCGAGGTATAATAAATCATGAATATTCTAGTATTTTTTTTACAATAACTCAAAAATTTGAATTTTGGTTGAAAAAACAACTCGAATCTTAATAAATCTGCCCCCAAGTGTCAAGATTTTTCAATATTGAACCCAACATATTAATGCACATATCTTCTATACTTGACATTTTAAATCAGATAGCAAGAATAGGTCTCTTAAGCTCGCCAACAATGGGCCTATAAAAGTTGCCGACAGATCAAGTTGGCAGCTTATTGGCCCGTGTGTGGGGCCCTACGACTGGCGTCTCCAATCAATATCTGACCGAAAGCTGGCCAGATGTCAATCGGCAGGGTTAAAAATCACATCGGATCTCGGCCGCATCTATTCTTTGATGCGGTCCCGCAATCTGACCGCTACTTATTGGCTGCATTATTATCCGAACGTTGGGCTCTAGGGCCCACAATCGAATCAGCCAATATCGCCCACCTCAATGTGGGCATATAAGGGTGAGAATTTGGCCAAATGAGCAGATAGATACGTGTATGGTCACCTTAAGGTGTAACTATAGAGGATGCAGACCACAGGGTCTGTAGAGCAGGAGTCCCCATACTTTACTAATGGGAGGTCTACTTTTAGTTATGTTGCCCCATTATGATCTACATCCATAAATGTATTGTTAGCATTCTGTTCCATGGAAAATATTACTTAAATACTGACTAATGGGAAAATGTATATTGCTATATTTAACAAACAACTATATCTATGTAACTGTAACATAATACATATTTGAATGAAAAGCATGAAATAGGACAGTGATTTAGACAAGCTGTTTGTTGGCAGTTTCTTGAGATCTATTGATCACCAGCTAAAGGTCTACTGGTAGATCCTGATCTACCTTTTGGGCACCACTGCTTTAGAGAATTCCCCTTCCTATGCACTCTCCTACCTGAGGGTGAGCATTGGAGAACCGTGGAAATATGAAAAGGCAGGCGAGCAGGTATTGCTGGGTGGAGTTTGTAGTGTGTACCAAGCCATTCTGAAGGTTTGTATTGAAAGGGATGTTTAAGGAACTGTATTGCCATAAAGAAAATTTCTGCTGTTATAATTTCAATCAATGGTTCTTCCACAGGAGGAGCCTAGGTCCACCCCACAGGCCTCAATATACTTTAGATTAATGGCCATGGCACGTAGGGAGCCACTTGATACTGGGGCTTTATGCCAGCACCCTAATGTTTGTTTAATATAGCACATGTTAACTCTCAGTTTATTTTTTTAAAACTGAAAGTTTTATTAAGCAGTTTCATATATGCAACATCACATATGTGGGTATATATAATATGAAAATAGGATGAATGGGAAGGGGGGAAAAGAAAAAGAAGGGTGAAGGGGAGGGGGGTAAAGTAAAAAGACTGTAGATTCACAGTAGGAGAAAAAACACAAGCAGGTAGGCTGCAGGTCCTGTATTCAAAAAAGAGAGTCCATAAGTGAAAGTGTCCATCATACATCTATGGCGAGGGTGACTTAGAAGTTTCATCCTTCAATTCGTTGAGGTGTGCCTATGAAGTGAGGGTTTCCCCCTAGTCGGAGTTAGACATGTAGAGCTAATAATAATTGTGGATCATGTTCGTGGGCCAGCCAGGGTAGCCAAATTGCATTGAAAGCTTCCATGTCTTCTTTAAGCAAATGTGTAAGTTTTTCGTTTGCTGCGATGTACATTATTTTAGCTCTCAAGGTCGCTAAAGAGAGTGTAGGTTTTTTCCATTGGCTAGCAATGATGAGTCTGGCTGCCATTAGGATGTGTTGGCTCAGTTTATGTGCAGCATTGTTAAATTTGTTTGGTTTCTTCCCTAGTAGCAAAGTAGATGGGTCCTTGGGGAATGTGGTATGTAGTACCTTAGAAATGAGGTGAACCACTGAGTAACTCTCAGTTTATTTTTAATGTTTATCGTCATAGGGAGTTTTGCCCATCGCTGTCTTCCAGATGAAAATAATGGCAAGAGGCTTTATGGTTTTAAGGACTTCTTGAGTGAAAGCAGTGTGAGTTCTTTAAGCACTGTTGTGGCTTGTGATAGGGCAGGATTGTTAGTATGTAAGAAATTTTCAAACAGCAGAGATGTCCACTTCAAAAATAATTGCCCTGGGAGATTCGCTAGCGTACTGAAAGTGTGGGTGTGGTCTCAGCTTCTGTGTCAATACACATGCGCACATTTTATGTTGACATCATTGTGCACAAGCACATTTTATGTTGACATCACTTAATGCTATCTACACATATGCATATCTTACATGGTGTCAGTGGAGTAAATACTGGGGTGATCACTCCTGGGCCTGCCAGAGCCAGAAAAAATGTAAATTTCTGGCGGGAGGAGCAGTGCACATAGCACATGTCTGGTGCATGTGTGGGTGGGTTCTGAGTGCACATCCCAGGCTCAATAAGTTATGCTACTGCATGGTGTCACTACACATGTGCACATCTTACTAGAGAGAAGAAATGGTTACAACTGGGAGGATTGCATATAATGACGAGAATGTGCCCAACACTGGGATCCCGGGGAGTTCCGATACACAGAAAAGTCAAGGATTATGTCATAAAAGACATGTATATACAACATCAGATGTTAGCTTTCAGTATTCAGCCTGTAGCTGTCTAAAAAAAAGCTAATTGCTGGTTGGTTGCTATGGGTTACTGCCCAGGAGAAAATTTGCCCAGTGTTTTTAAATATGCCCCACTATGTTTGCCCAGGTGCAATAAAACATCTTTTCAGTTTACATGCTTTATGGCACCTTTTATTATATATGGGGGGGGGGTAAATGTTTTACGGCTTTGCATAATTCACTTTAGTACTACAGCCTCTCACTGTAACTCTTCAGAAATAGATGGGTTGTTTAAATGGAAGAACTATATACCCCCTAATGCTAGAATTGTAATCAATCTTAATGAATTCTTCTCCTTTTCCTTGTGAGCTTGTATCCTGGTACATATTTGTTTATATGTGTTAGCTGGTCACATATAAGCTGGTCCTTATTGATGGAAAAAACAATCCTATTGGGTTTATTTAATGTTTAAATAATTTTTAGAAGACTTCATGTATGAATTTCTTAAGATCCCTTATCTGGAAACCCCCAGGTCTTGAGAATTCTGGATGACAGATTAACTAAAGTTAAAAGAATTGTTCGAGTAACTGTAATGGATAGAAACCTGTTTGCTATAGCCTGAAGGTAATTAACCACATTTATGGCTTTATGGAGGATAGTCAGACAAATTTGATTGCTTTTTATGATGAGGTAAGTAAGATGCTGGACAGCGGGGGAGCAGTAGATGTGATCTATTTGGATTTTGCTAAAGTGTTTGATATCGTGCCCCATAAACGACTGCTTTCTAAACTAAGGTCTGTTTGGCCTAATGAAGTTGTTTGCACATGGATAGGAAACTGACTAAAGGATCGGGTACAGAGGGTGGTTGTTAATGGTACATTCTCTGCTTGGAGTAAGGTTCTTCGTGGGGTCCCTCACGGCTCAGTATTGGGTCCACTTTTATTTAACTTGTTCATTAATGACTTAGGGGAGGGTATTGTAAGTAATGTATCAGTGTTTGCAGATGACACAAAACTATCCAGCCCAATTAATTCCATCCAGGATGTGGCATCCTTGCAACAGGTTCTTGACAATCTGGGCAGCTAAGTGGCAAATGAGATTCAATGTTGATAAATGTAAAGTCATGCACCTGGGATGTAAAAATATCCAAGCCACTTATACCCTTAATGGGACTGCACTAGGCAAATCCATTATGGAAAAGGACCTTGGAGTCCTTGTAGATGATAAACTTGGCTGTAGCAAGCAATGTCAGTCAGCAGCATCAAGGGCAAATAAGGTTTGGTTTCCAGTGCTCAAAACAGGACATTATTGTATTAGAGAGGGTACAGAGAAGGGCAACTAAGCTGGTAAAAGGTATGGAAAATCTTAGCTATGAAGAAAGACTGGGGTTCTTCACGCTGAAGAAAAGGTGCTTAAGGGGTGATATGATAACTATGTATAAATATATAAGGGGATCTTCTTATAATCTCTCTAATGCTTTATTTACCAGTAGGTCTTTCCAGCTGACACAAGGTCACCCATTCCAATTAGAAGAAAAGAGTTTCTGCCTAAATAATCGGAAGGGGTTTTTTACAGTGAGAGCTGTGAAGATGTGGAATTCTCTCCCTGAATCAGTTGTACAGGCTGATATATTAGATAGCTTTAAAAAGGGGTTGGAGGGCTTTTAAGCAAGTGAGGGAATACAAGGTTATGGAAGATAGCTCATAGTACATTATGGAAGATAGCTCATAGTACATGTTGATCCAGGGACTAGTCCGATTCCCATTTTGGAGTCAGGGAGGACATTTTTCCCCCTCTGAGGCAAATTGGAGAGGCTTCAAATCTTTTTTTTTTGTGCCTTCCTCTGGATCAAGTAGCAGTTAGGCAGGTTAAAAAAAAGAGTTAAAAGTTTGAACTTGATGGACGTGTGTCTTTTTTCAACCTAACTTACTATGTTACTATTTATTTGCACAATAATGTACATCAAAAAACTGTATTTTTTATGCTTGGGGTGATGGGTTCGTACAGGCAGTAGCATAGCTGTCTGTCAACTGTGCTCGTTCTCTATTAACTGCATTCTCTTGTCACAGACTCCTTCATGTCAGATTCAGGCCTTACGTCTTCTGTGAAGGCAATCATCTCAAATGTATTGTAGTTTATCTTGAAGTGAGGAAAAGAGATGCTGCCATTGATCGCTGTAGCCTTTGTAGCTCTGCCATTTTCCAAGGATTTTAGTAGAGTTTTAACTGAGTGTGACTGCAGACTAACAAAGTTAAGGGTTGGGTGAAATATATATATATATATATATATATAGATATATATATATATATATATAGATATATATATAGATAGATATATATATATATAGATATAGATATATATATATATAGATATATATATATATATATATATATAGTGGGCTAATGTATAAATATATGTCACCAAGGAGTTACACAACCATATAAAAGCATAAGGCTGCAGTCACCTAACTCCAAGGGGACTTTTAATATCCTTAAAATTTTATATATATATATATATATATATATATATATATATAAACCAGAGTTTATTTCTCAATGGGATCAAACTGTACAGTAACTGATATCATTATAATGGCATTTATAAGTTATGGTGATCTCTTGTACAACTTTCTCCCCTTGCACACTACCTATCATTTTCTAAAAGCATAAACTAAGCAATTATTATTTTGCAAAAATAAAAAAGGCTGGGAAAATCATACTCTATGCCACATTTGTACCAGCCATTTTTCTGCAGCAAAGAGAGAAAGCTCTTGACTAACCTATATACAGATTATAATGAATAATGTACCCTCTGCTAAAATTTTAAGGATATTAAAAGTCCCCTTGGAGTTAGGTGACTGCAGCCTTATGCTTTTATATGGTTGTGTAACTCCTTGGTGACATATATTTATACATTAGCCCACTATATATATATATATATATATATATATATATATATATATATATATATATATATATATATATCTATATATATATATATATATATATCTATATATATATATATATATATATATTTCACCCAACCCTTAACTTTGTTAGTCTGCAGTCACACTCAGTTAAAACTCTACTAAAATCCTTGGAAAATGGCAGAGCTACAAAGGCTACAGCGATCAATGGCAGCATCTCTTTTCCTCACTTCAAGATAAACTACAATACATTTGAGATGATTGCCTTCACAGAAGACGTAAGGCCTGAATCTGACATGAAGGAGTCTGTGACAAGAGAATGCAGTTAATAGAGAACGAGCACAGTTGACAGACAGCTATGCTACTGCCTGTACGAACCCATCACCCATCACCAAAACAGGGGTTGTAGAGGATGAAAAGCCAACACCGGTTTTTGGATTCATTAGTTATCACCTGATCTGTCTGTAATTCTAGGGGTGAGCTATGTGTCTAGGAAATAAGAGTATAAGTTGTGCTGCTTGGTACTGCTTGACACTGAGGAGAAAACCCCAACAAGACTGTGGGGCAAATTCACTAAAGGACGAAGCACCTGTGAGTGAAATATTTTTTTATTAGTTTTTGCATTTCCTTAATAGCAGAAGTTCTGAATTACCAGAAGGCAATCTTCAGTTTTTAAGCAAACTAATCACGTTTGTAAAAAATATTTCCTTTTAGTAAGTAATTTGAAACAGAATAAACAAATGAAAACAAAAGTCCCTTTATATAATCGACTTATGAAGTGATTATACACTGAACAAATGAACAATGAACAAGGAGCACTGTGCCATGTCTGCCTGCTGCAATAGTGAGTAGTGAGTGCTGTACCATTTTATTAATATACAGTAATATATATTAAATGTTAAATGTTTAATCTCTCTCTCTCTCTCTCTCTCTCTCTCTCTCTCTCTCTCTCTCTCTATATATATATATATAGTGAGAAAGATTAAACATTTGATCACAGTATACTATATTTCTGAGAGAAGAAACATTATACATGTAGCAATACCAAGAAGCATGACAGGTTTGTTGAATTTTAAGCAAACTGCTTAGGGGCATGTTTACTAATGTAGGGATGTGTAGAATAGTCACCCCTAGTATTTTGTGCAGGCAGTCCCTCCATGTTATGGACACCTAAATGGGTCCTAAAATACAGTTGGGAGGGGTACTATTGACTCTTTGTGTTGCCCCTAGTGACCAGCAGAGGGCTGGGCTAGAGTATAAAAAGGCTCTGAAGGCAGACTTCAGGGTCCATCTTGTGCTGGCTCTAGCCTGTGCAGGAGGCAGAGCTCGAGTTGGAACCTAGACAGGTCAGGTCTAGTAAGAATAGGTTACTCATACTTATAGATCACTCTAGGAGTGATAGTCAGTCAGTTTATGTAGCTGAGCAGTCTGAGGCTCCTACGAGGATTGTAGTGGGATTAAGATCCCAGGGTACTCATTGCCCAGAAGTAGGGACTAAGTGTACAGACCTAGGGTAGATAGATTCCCCTCAGGTTCCACTTAGGGAAAAGGCTGAAAACTGGGTGTACCTCCTCAAAGCTGCATGTATTGTTCCTATCTCTGAGGAGAATCATACTGACCAAAGGTGTTGTGAGTACTGCCTATTCAATGTACTGTATGAACCTGCATTGCTCTGATTTATGTACACTCCACTGAGGATTGTATACTGTGCTCAATAAATCTGTTATTTGGTTAAGTTATAAGAACCACTGGCGCCCAATTCTTTGCACCTTGATTACAGTTACAGTTGCATTACACCCTGCTTCCACCTCGATGCGAAGGCTCACTCCCTAAGATTTAAGGTCTCATCCGGAGCATATGTAATAAGAGTGAAGCCCATAGTAGAGTTAGGTGCACTCAATTTACTATAGCGCTACACTAACATTGGAGAGAAATATCTGGAGAGATTTCTGGAGATGTTGCCCATAGCAACCAATCAGATCTTTGCTTTTGTTTTCTAACTTGGCTGTGGCTGTTTAAATCTAATTGCTGATTGGTTGCCATGGGCAACATCTGCAGAAATTTCTCCAGATATTTATCTCCAATGTTAGTAAACATGCCCCTCTATCTGTAGTCAGTCCTTCCCTAGTTGAAGAAGCTAAGGGAATGCTTCTAGTCTTCTGTGAATGATTTCCATTTGATGTGTGAACATGGTTAGCAGGCTTACATAACAGGGTCGATCTAACAGGCCCCTCCCACCAACACCAAGCGTCTCACCCCTTTCCTTAAATAACAAACCAACCACATGTGATATCCTGGGTGAATAGGGCTCAGAAGATTTGTTAAATCACAAAAATAACAACCAACATAAACCAAAACAGTTGAGTGTAGGGTAATGTACAATCACATTAATAATTAATTACTTTTTAACATCTAATAACCACTTAATAGTGATGGGCGAATTTGCACGATTCGCCGCCGGTGAATATATTTGCAAAACAGCCGCGAAAATTCGCTGGCGAAAATTCACTGGCGTCAAAAAAATGCACACCGGCGACCGTTTTTTTAAATTAATTTTTTTTTGGGGAAGCGAAACGGCGCAAATTCGCCCATCACTACCACTGAAGGTTACAAAGAATTGTACAGAAGAGCGAAGGGCCCATCTGCTGTCCTCTGCTGTTCAAGAAAATGCTGCCTTCACTTCCTTACTCTTTTAAACCCTCTCATGTCTCCACCCATCCCAATAGCAACCCAGAAACTACAACACACATAATCCCTAACCCCTCTTCCAGTTCCCTCATTCCTAGACCTGTCATGGTCCTGTTGTTCACAGTTCCTGGCTCACTGCCCACTGGCATTCTTTCCATTCAGATGACAGATCATTGGTTACTTACAGAAATTAGTTATTAGAATAAAGTTGATCAATGGACTGGTCCAATTGACAACTTGTCAGGAAGCCTTTTTGGGAGAGGCTTCGGATGGAGGTTTTCAGTCTTCCTCTGGATCAACTGGTATTCAGGCAGGTTTTATTGAGAAATGGTTAACTCGATAGACGTGTGGTTTTTTTTTTTTTTTCAACCTAAGTTACTTTGAATTATAATTTTTGAATAAATACATTTTTGAGAAAGTGTCTGACATTATGATGCAACAAGCAGATGATCCCTTGTATGTTCCATGAACTGTTTATAGCTAAATACAACAGAGATTACATTTTTAAATTAATATAAATTTTCCTTTTGATGCTGTGTGTCTTTGTGAAGATAAGATTGAGTGACACTATCTGGAGGTTTACACACTACTGAGCAAGGAGACTAAGGGGCCCATTCATTAAGTTCGAGTGAAGGAATAGAAGAAAAAAAAACTTAGAATTTCGAAGTGTTTTTTTGGCTACTTCAACCATCGAATGGGCTACTTCGACCTTCGACCTTCGACCTTCGACTATGACTTCGACTTTGAATCGAATGATTCGAACTAAAAATCGTTCGACTATTCGACCATTCGATAGTCGAAGTACTGTCTCTTTAAGAAAAAACTTCGACCCCCTAGTTCGCCACCTAAAAGCTACCGAAGTCAATGTTAGCCTATGGAGAAGGTCCCCATAGGCTTGGCTAACTTTTTTTGGTCGAAGGATAATCCTTTGATCGTTGGATTAAAATCCTTCGAATCGTTCGATTCGAAGGATTTAATCGTCAATCGAACGATTATTCCTCGATCGTTCGATTGCAGTATTTGCGCAAAATCCTTCGACTTCGATATTCGAAGTCGAAGGATTTTAATTCCCAGTCGAATATTGAGGGTTAATTAACCCTCGATATTCGACCCTTGATGCATTTGCCCCTAATTATGAGTTTACCGGAGTTTATTGGTTGTTTCAGCGGAAACCACTACAATCAGTATGTACAAAGGTGTAGGCCTCGGAAAGTATTTGCAATTCCTAGTTAGTGTTCAGGGGGAGGGTTAAGCAGGAGGATGTATGTAAGCCTACATTTCCATTGGACGGCGGGAGGAACAGCAAGCTCACAAAAAAACACCCTCTCTCTCTTCCCTATGAGGTGGGTTATGTTTCATTGTGACAGTTGGTGAAGAGTACATTTACTCTGAGCCCCAGAGGGAGGTAAAAGGGGGTATTTGACAAGGAGAGTGAGTAGTTCGATAGGCCTGGGTTCTGATGGTAAGTTAGTCTCAGTTTAGGGCCAGGGAGAAAGAAGGCAGGAGCTAGGTGTTACCTTTGGTGTCTGGGGGTTTTATTGGAGAAAAAGGGGAAGGGGGTTGTTGGGTCAAGTAGGGGAAGGACAGATGGTGCAGTCTTGATGCTGAACCTGTGATGGTATTTTCTCATAAATTGAAAGTTAACCATGACCATAATGTGATTAAGAGCCTCACTGACCAAAACAAAGGTTCAAAAGTTAAGGGGGCAGGGCTAAATTGCAAAAAGTTGCGAGGTAGATCTCTAGATCTAGGGATTGTTTTGATATTAGGTTTTCAGTCACAGTAACATCTGAATTACTTTACAATCTCATACCTACTGAGATTGGGGACAAGGCCTCTTTAAAAGGTACCTGTCACCCTACGAAATAATTCCATATCGTATTTTGATGTTAGTCAGGCACAATAAATTTCACTTACACTATATAAGTTATTTCAGTATTGTTTCTTTTAGCCTTGGAAAGCAGACAGTAAGCAGGCAGATGCCATTTTGAGGGCACTGTTATTAAGGCAAGCTTTGTATCATCTCAAAATCTGCTTATGCACCAGCATGTGGCACCTGAAACCCATTAGCTGGTGAGGAGGGAATAGGAATGTGGGGAGTGCAGTGATATCTAAGAAGTGCAGGATGGAAACTGAAAGTAATTGCCTGCCCTCACTCTATGCCAAAGGCATAGAAGCAGGAACAGGAAATATATGATTGACAGCTATTTACCTTAGTTAAAAACAGGTATGGTTGTTTTAATAAGAATATTTTTTTTTACTTCATGTTTAATTCGAAAAGGACTTTTATTATACAGCTTTTTATGTTTGGGTTACAGGTCCCCTTTAAGTCAAGTTCTCCTCCCATTTTAGAAAATCAATTTTGTATGGGCCTTGCTCTGTGCTTATATGTGCATTATCATGCTGTAACAGATAATGGGGTTCTCATTTATCAACAATATCCAAATTTGCACCTGGGGAGAAACCCACGGCAACTATTTAATTGTTCGCATTCATTGTTCTACCTGCAGATGCCTGAAACAAAAGCTAATTAGGGACTGGTTGCTATGGGTTACTGCTCAGGTGCAGATTTGCCCAGTATTGATAAATGAACCTGACTTCCCTCAACTGTTTTCGACAAAATTGGAAAGAGTGGCACATATACTAACCCAATGTTACTGTATGTATACTAATGAACACAAGTCTCTGATTGAATGTAATGGGTTGTTGCACCTCTGCCAATGTGACCATTGCTATTAAATGAGCCCCAGTGTGCATGAACTTATACACAGGTACTATGTATTCACCAAAGGTATAACCTGTTCTGATAACCTCTGTAGAGATACCAGCTGTTTCTGACTGCTTCAGGCCCTCAGATTAATGTTCTGCCTTAAATAACATATTATGGGCAGGGAGTTACACAGTCCAAAGTGTTGAATACTAACACAATTCCCCTGGCAGGTAGCGTATTTGGGCTAAGGGGTCAGTGTTTCTTTAAACATATCTCAAAACTGGGCCATTGGATCAGCATTTTTATTAATGCAGGTAGAAAATGAGGACATATTCCTGTGTATAAAATGAAGATGGCAATAAATCTTTATATGAACTTGGAGCCTACTCTGCGGCTGTATAATATGAAACAAATGAAATGTCATGTCTAAAAACATGTTTCATCGTTCTGTTTCACTCAAACTATGACATATATTTAATCTCTCATGCTGAGATTAATTAATTTGATCTGTTTATTAAAAAAGCATGTCGTTTGTGCTAATAATCTATGATATTCAATGGTGGACACTGGTCCTAACATCACACACACACCACAATAGCCAAGGGACTTTCACACTCAAGAAAGGTGCAGCAGTTGAGTTAACCCCTCAACTCAAGGGTGCAGCCCATGTGGGACAGCACAGGAGCATATTTAAGGTCTTTAATGTAGTAGTAGACATTTATGAAGGTGCAAAGCACTATTATTAATAATTAATTGGATGTGGACAATAACAAAACTATACACCTACATAAATATTTTCTGAAATTGCACCTCCTCCTATTCCCAAAGTGGTTGGCTCCCTGCACATCTAGTCCTCTGTTAAACCTGCACTCCTTAAAGGAGAAGGAAAGGCTTGGTGCACTTGGGGGTGTCAAATGTTAGGAGAAGGAAAGGCATGGTGCACTTGGGATATTCCTAATTTATCAAGAGATGGGAGATTACCATAAAAAATGTCAGTTGAAAACATATTTAAAAATGTGTCAATGTATAATATAATAATAATAAAAATATTTTGTTGAAAAAGCACAAATTTATAACTGAAAGATTTATATATATATTTATCTAAGAAATGTTAACATTCCACCCCACAAGATACTTGTGTACACCCTCAATGTACTTTTTTAAATCCTCCTTTAATAAAAAAAGTTATTAGAAGTTTAATTTATAAAATACAGGTATGAGACCTGTTATCCAGAATTTTGGGGACCTGGGGTTTTTCGGATAATGGATCTTTCTGTAATTTGGATCTTCATATCAAAATCTGAATTTTTCTGATTATTTTAATAAAAAGTCTGACCAAACTAGAATCCACAGATGATTCTTTTGGGCTTTTTCCCGAAAAGCCCTAATTTTTCAGATTTTTGATGAAAAAGTTTAAGTTTTGGGCTAATTCCTGTGCAGACCACAGAAACTTCCCAATAGGATAGGGGTCTCTTTCATTGACTTATATACAAGCTCGGTAGGTCTGAGATGCCGGATTTTCAGATTCAGACTTTTTTTTATCTTGGGGTATAATAAATCTGGAATAAATTTGAGTTTTTTCATTTTGTAATCAATGTATATTGCAAAGTTGCTTAGAATTATGTTTTCTTTTTATTAGGCAAAACATTATTTTTTGAGTTGACATTCTTATTAAAATTTTCAATTATTTGAATAAAATTGAGTCTATGGGGTTTCCGGATAACGTAAATATTAGTGACTTTATATGGTCAAGGAAATCTTATTTTACAGGGTTCAATATCTCATGCTAAATCTCATGTCATGGCATTCACAGTGCTGCAAAGTATTAGAGACAACTCACAAATGAATGCATTTTTGTAGGTTAATATATTAAATATTCACTATGATTTACAAAAATACCAAGGGAAGCTTGCTTTGAAATTTCATTAAAATTGTAAAAAATGGACCATCTTGAAAATGAATGTTTATTTTTCTCACAAGGAAACATGTTGGTGATATTAAGACCAGAGTGTCGGTGTGGAGTTATAATAGAATGTATAGCAGATCATTGATGAGAATATCTACGTAAAAACAGTACTATTTTAGATTTGTTATCCAATTTGACTAAATCCTTCCTTTCATTAAACAGAATGCCCCTGTCCATGTGTAGTGCACGCTAATAAGCCTTGTTGATTCGTTTGTTGTCCCCCTGTCTTCTAATCATTGTAATAATTCTTTTGAGACACTTTGAAAGGCCTCTAATTGAAAATAAGTTTGAAAAATTCTCCCATTGAGATTCTTCTCTTGCATATTGATGGTGATTTGAAAAATGCAAAATTGAGTTTGTTGCGGTAAATTTCCTATGCAGTCACTATGATGATCCCATTGGAACCACACTTAACCAAAAAATCTATTTTTTCTGAACTCACATTATGCATAAATTGGATATTAACTTTGTTTAAATTAAGCCGATTGAGAAAGTAATTGCTCTGTCTCTCTACTCTATATGGTCACCATCAGATCTAAACAACTATACCAACCAGATATAGTGTGTGTATTCAGCCATATGCTCAGTGAACATAACATTACAGTACCTTCTCACAGCCCCATATAAAAGTTTGCTACCCCTTGTTATTGTAAGTTGCATGTTTTATTAAATATTAAAGTTACTGTGTGTCAAGCCGTACTCCATAGGTTCTTTCCCAGCAGCTCTCAGTTTCAAGGTAAAATCTAATTGCTAGTAGGTCAAAGGTATGTGTGATGGACATAGAGACTAATATTAAACCCAAGTCGATCCTCCCATCAAACACTCACAATGGTCCAAATATTGATCAGTTTTAATTGAAATAGAAATAATGAATCTTTTGAGGTTAAGTTGGCATTTTTATGAAAGAATCTGTAATTCTAAGGAAACTGAAAATATAATAGTTGAACAGGGGGAGGCTGTAATCTAATCATTTATATAAAAGAAGCTCATAGATTTTAAAAGGATTGGAATATTCTATCTGGCCTCTTGACTGTGTGGGATGTTTCCCTGGTTTCAGAAGGCAATTTATTTACCTATTTTAATAATAGCTAAGAAGGTTTAACTTCTGTACTAAGGTGGTAGTATTTTTGGATCTGAAATTGTTCATTGAGGGAGGTAGAATACTTACACCTGCACATTTTAAAATATGTAGATCATAATTCTTACATATTAGCTAATAGCCATCATAGTAGACAATGGATACATGCAAAACCTAAAGGACAATTTCAGATTCAGATAAGAAGAAATTGCAGTAAAGATGTAGACATAGTTTATAAAGAGCTCTAAGATTTGTGGCCAAAAATGATGACCAACTTAGGATGTTAAGAGATTTTGGAGTTGCAGGATTGGGTTTTAATATATATTGGGATTGTATGTAGGTGGATAATAATTTAGTCTGGGATTTGAAATGGGAAGCACACTATATTTACCCATGGAGTTGAGTATCAGAAATCCTGTAGTGAAAACATAACTGTGGTACAATCCGACATGTGAATTACAAATTATAAATATGGGGCATGATAAGGGAGAGGTAAAGGTTTAAAATTGGAGAGAAAGTAGATGTAAGGAATTAAAAATAAAAATTATATAACTTGAGAATGTAAAAGTTCTGCCTGTCACTGTCAATAAACCATCTAACTATGAGAATTGCTGAAACAATGAAAAGGCATTGGGCAGTAATCAAGAATGAGTCTGTTCTTAAGAAGGTTCTACCAGAAATGTACCAGTGATTTATAAAAAGAACAATTAAAGATCTCATAGCACTGACAGTATTAAGACAACATAAAAGGGCAGAGGGTAAAACTATGGACAGATCAGTATTTTCCATATTAGAGATTTTGTGATCCACCTGCTGCTGAAAAGATATAGGGTTGGCATTGGTGTGGTATTTTGTTTTGATTCAAGATTATGTTTTTATACTATGGGTAGGGTTGTGTGTTCATTTTATAACCTGCGGGGTTTAATTACTGTTTTAGGGTTCCTGTCAAATACATAACCGTATACCATGCAACACTGCTCTATTCATTCTCTTCCTTTCCTATTTCAGCCTGATATAAGCTGCATCATTCTCTTTCTATCATTCAATTACACAATGGCGTTAGACCTCAAACTCTCACTCTGTACCCACCCATGTCATTACATCTTCTTGCATTTTACTTCATGGAGTTTTTTAATATTGTATGCATCTGATAAGCCACATCAGAAAATGGTTGGAGTAGTTAAGATTATGTGTAACCCTTCCTCCCAAATTTGTTTTCTGGATTTATATATAACCCACTTTTTATTTAAAAAAAAAAAAGGGCACAAGTCTAATATACTGTCAGGGAGCCAGGAGCTCCCTCCACTGAGGTAGTCAGGATCGAGGAGGAAGCCCTCTTGAGGGAGCAAGGTCGCGGTGTCCAAAGGGTTAAACAAAGGAGTAGTCAGAATCCAGGCAAGAGTTTCACGGGCAGGCAGATAACAGTAAAGTCCAAAGTCCAGGCAAAGGGTCAGGATAATAATCAGGAACAAGATTACAGCAATAGCAAAATGTCAGGGAACCCAGGATACACACAGGAAATGATTCCTATACTTGGGCGCCATTCTGGCGTCTTGGTAGCGTTTTTATGTTTGAATTTGGCGCCATAGTGACGTCACCGACGTGCTGACGCCGGCGTTGATGCGCCGGCGTGTTTGCGCCGGTGCCGCTACCCACGTGGCGGCCATGGGCGCTGCCATTTTGGGAGCGACGCCAGAAGGAATAGACGCGCCGCCCGGAGCTCCTGGAATTGCTCCGGGTGGCGTTCGTGACATATACACCATAACAAAAAATAAATATACTTTTCGAAATATCATAATCAAACATAACAAAATACAAATGTTTGTAAAAATTTAAAATAACCTAGCCTATCTCTTTCTTTAATGAATGGAATTCAGTGATTTGCTCTGGTTTACACAAATGTACACTTGGGTGCACACAGTGGTAACATGGAATCACTTACCTCAAAGCATTACAGTCTTAAACTAGCTTGTGAAAGTAATCTAAAGTCTCATCGCAAAGGTCTATAAATAATAGAAAAGTGTGTTGGGATTCTAATAAGGCACAGTGCTTATGTTACTTGCTACACTATCTTGTTACTTTGCTGAAACAAGCATAGTTATGAAATCCTGTTTGTTAGTATTTCACCGTGTTTCAGTTGTACTTTTGCTTTACAAAGTGGAATTGTGTTGTTTCTTGAAGACCTTAAGGAATGTCATAATATAGTTTTTCCAGTAGCAACTAAATTAATATCTGCTGTGTTGGCCATGTTTGTGGGTGGAGATCATGATCATTACATATGGCTGTATATGAAGAAATAGAAATGCATATTATAGGTAAATGGTCATAAGGGGCATTTATGACCTACAAGGCAGTGTGCCCATTTTTTTTGCAGTTAGCATACGGCTTTTCACTGTAGAATTGTCAAATTGTGCTCCAAAATAAATGGACAAAATGGCCTATGGCTATTCCATAGAATAGGGTACTGTCTCAGGGCTGGGCCAAGCCGACTGGGCGCCCTAGGCAACCCCGTCGGCAAACCCCGCCCCCGCATGTATGCATACGTGTGCACCATAATGTAGGTGCAAGAAGGGGAGGCAGGGGAGGGACTGACAGGAGGACAGGAGGGCAGGAGGGATGGACAGAGGAGGGAGGGATGGACAAAGGAGGGAGGGACAGAAAGAGGAGGGAGGGTCTGACAGAGGAGGGATGGACAGAGGAGGGAGGGACAGAGGAGGGAGGGACAGAGGAGGGAGGCACAGAGGAGAGCAACAGAGGGGGTAGGCGAGACCAGCAGAGGGGGGCAAATCCAGACTTAGAGTAGACAGAAGAATCTTGAACAGTCACCTGCCCAGCACCCCCACAACATTGTGCCCTAGGCAGGTGCCACTTCTGCTTACCCCTAGTTCCAGCCCTGCACTGTCTTATTCAGCAGTGATCTATTCAAGATAGGCAGGGAAATGCATGTAAGTAGTAAGGACATGGCTGGCATGTGCTCCTGACCCAGTTCTGTACACATTGGGCTGGATTTTAGGTCTTAGCTTTTGACTAAGACACTATAAGGCTTATTTAGAACTGCAATGTTTAAATGCATTTTTAATTCGCAGATCACCCGAAAATTCGATATTTGAGAAAACAAAATAACCTTGAAAACTAGAATTTTCATGGAAAACACAACTTGATCCTTAATAAATAACCCTCTGTAATAGAAATGCTGGGAAATTTGTTGAAAGGGTGTATGTATCATCCAGATTTCTGTCATAATGTTTTTAAGCAACCAGGTTAATGTACGTGTACATTTTTCACGGGTCTGTGGCTAGCTGTAATAGCCGGAAAAGGGCCCGGTTTACGAGAGTGTTGAGTGTTAGACGGGATCTGATTCCAGATGGACAGTCCGGGTTTGCCCAACACTTGAGAGAGGAACAGGTGTTTTCTCTCCTTAAGTAGGGAAGGGATTGTGTGTCTTTCTCGCTCTATCCTGGGGAAAAGAGCAGGCAGTGCAGGTCTGTTGTTCGATATTTGAGAAAACAAAATAACCTTGAAAACTAGAATTTTCATGGAAAACACAACTTGATCCTTAATAAATAATCCTCTGTAATAGAAATGCTGGGAAATTTGTTGAAAGGGTGTATGTATCATCCAGATTTCTGTCATAATGTTTTTAAGCAACCAGGTTAGTGTACGTGTACATTTTTCACGGGTCTGTGGCTAGCTGTAATAGCCGGAAAAGGGCCCGGTTTACGAGAGTGTTGAGTGTTAGACGGGATCCAATTCCAGATGGACAGTCCGGGTTTGCCCAACACTTGAGAGAGGAACAGGTGTTTTCTCTCCTTAAGTAGGGAAGGGATTGTGTGTCTTTCTCGCTCTATCCTGGGGAAAAGAGCAGGCAGTGCAGGTCTGTTAGAGAGCCAGATTCATGTGAGTACGTGCTGTGCCACGAATACAGTTTTCTGTTAGGTGCTGGATGTTAGGTCCTCACCTAGTTAGTTAGAATCTAATTGTTTAGTTAGTGCCGGACAGGCAAGGTTTTATTTTCATTTAGATTAGGGATTAGACAGACAAAAAAACAACTACCATTCAACATTCAAACTACACAATCAAATGTTTCTGTAAATATAAGACTTGTAAGTATAAGACTTGCATGACTGCTGCTGAAGAGCTTTAATCTATGAAAAAAAAATCCTGCTTCCATTTCCACCCACAGATATTCCCCTTTCTAGTAAAATGTTGTGTATATTTCATTTGGATGAACTCCAACAATTACATTCATTACAGACAGAACCAGAAGCCGTTAGCTCAGGCTGAATTCTCTTCTAATTACTCCAGGGACGGCGGGTTAATTTTCTGCACTGTAATTAGATGTTAATTAATGTTTCTTCATTAGTATCTGGGTGTACTGCAAAAACCCTACAGCTTGTAATATGTACAGTATAAGAATAAAATGTAACAAAATAGTGAGTGTTTCTTGAAGAAACTGTTATGGTAAAATCATTTGGTATTGTCATATTTCATCAAGTAAAAATTAGCTATATCCTAAGTAATGAAGGAATAGCTTCTTACTAACCCAGCTGTTGGAAAGCATATTTGCAAGTGAACCACAATGTAGATATTCGTATCCCAATTATTCTGCTTTCCGTTACCAAATCACCTACACCATAGCATTCGCTTTAATGAGCTTGCTCCTGCCAAAACTAAATGCACTAGACCTAAACAGCTTCAACCTTGGCATACTGCTCATACAAATGATCTACAAGACATTCACATGCACAAGAGCATTGCTGGTGCAAATCCCAATTAGCATCAGACTTCTGCGGCTACAAATCTGCGGATACAAATTTCCCTAGCCAAACAAATATACTTGACTAAACTCATTAACTCCCTTTCTAAAAAACCTACACAACTTTTCTCCACCTTTAACTTCTCTTCTTTCCCATTCCCCATCCCCTTCATGCACATCTGTTTCTGCTCAGGATATTGCTGAGCACTTCAAAAACAAGATTGACACCATCAGAACTGACATTACACTACTAAACCCCTCCCCCTAGATATTCACCACCCTCCCTCCAAACTCCCCAATCTCTTCTGTGCTCCTTCTCCCCTGTGACTGATGAGGAAGTTTCAAAACTTTTGGCTTCCTCACACATTACTATCTGCCCACTTGATCCCATTCCTTTCAAACTTCTCCACAATGTCAATCCCTGTCTAATCAAAGCCTTTAATCTCTTGCTCTCAACTGGTATATTTCCTTCTCAACTAAAACATACGTTTGTCAACACTATTCTGAAAAAAACCTCTATTGATTCCTGTCTTGATAACCTCCGACCTATCTCTCTGCTACCTTTCATCTCTAAACTACTTGAGCACCTAGTTTACAACCGACTAAACAATAACCTGCTGGACTCCCTACAATCTGGTTTTAGGCAACAACACTCCATTGTAACTGCCCTAACCCGACTAACTAATGACCTTTTAACAGCTAAAGCCAACAACCATTTCTCATTTATAATACTATTTGATTTCTCAGCTGCATTTGACACTGTGGATCAATCTCTCTTTCTCAAGTCCCTCTTCTTACCTCACTAATTGATCATTCAGTGTCTCTTACATTGGAATACCATCTTCTCCCCTACCTATTACTGTTGGGGTTCATCAAGGATCTTTTCTGGGCCCCCTATTGTTTTCTCTCTATACTTTCTCCGTCTGCAAACTAATGGTTTCCACTACCACCTCTATGCTAACGGTCTCCTCCTGCCTGTTCGCTATCTCTACTATGCTACCTTAAATTAAACTTCTCTAAAACAGAAATTCCAGAAGTATCCATCTATCTATCACCCCATCTCCCCAGGCCTGGTGCCATTGGGGTTATCCTAGATTCTGCCCTGTTCTTCACTCCTCATATCCAGTCACTTATTAAATCATGTCACTTTCACCTAAGGAAAATATCCAAAATATGATCTTTCATCACCCATGATGCTGGCAAAATTCTTATTCACTGATATCACGTCTAGACTACTGTAAGTCTCTATTAACTGGCCTTCCTCACCAATCCACAATTCCCTGCACTGGTTTCCACTACCATTCAGAATAAAATTCAAACTAATGACACCGACATTCAAAGCACTTCATAACTCTGCCCCACCCTACATCTCTGAACTTATCTCTAGATCCTTACCCAACTGTTTACTGTGCTCCTCTGCTGACCTGCTCCTCATCTCTTCTCTCGTTACCTCCTCACATGCTTGCATTCAAGACATTGCAAGGGCTGCACCTCTCCTCTGGAACTCTCTCTCTCTCTGACTTTCTCTTAACCTTTCTGCTTTCAAAAGATCTCTTAAAACACACTTATTTAGAGAAGCCTACCCTCACTCTGTTTAGCTACCAATTACAATACCATCTGCTACATCTCTCACCTTGCTTATTTTTGATCTTGCCCACTCCCTCATCATTCCCTAATCTTTTAGATTGTAAATTCTTTTGCACAGGGCCTTACTCACCTTTTGTACCGATACTGGTCGTTATGTATGGAATTCTGTATGTTCTATGTATATAATTCATGTTATCTCTTTGTATAAACACATTTATTTTACAGTGCTGCACAATATGTTGGCACTCTAAAAATATGTTTGAATAATAATAACACTAATAATAATAATAATAATAATAAATCTTTCCTCCTTTGCTCCACAGTTATTGTTTCATGGATGTTTGTAATATATTAGATCAAATTGGGTTACTACTGAGCTTAAGTTTTGCCAAAGATTCTGGGTTCACTGTTATTGTTTTGTTTATATTGCTATTGTATTTTTATTGTATTAGATGTGCAAAATACTGATATCCCTTCTAGGAGGCAGGATGGAAGTAAAAAACCTAGAACCCTCCTCCAGGAACTCTCCTCTTCCCTGTATTAATCTCACCTCCAACATTTTTTTTCCATCCTACATCCTGGAGTTAGGATCTCAGGGGAGCTCTGCTTCCTTACATTCATTTTTATTTGACTTTAATTTTATTTTATGTTATTAATTTTCACTTATTTTCAAAAGTTGCTGGGTACTTATCTGAGTCATGCTTCAGCGCTGCCAGGATCTAGCAACATAGTGTAATGTCTATCAAAAGACATGGTTCCAAAATTCGAGGCCTGTGAGCATCCAAAGCCTCCATTGTTCGGTGTATCAAGGACCTCATTGTGTTCACTTACCATTTTAAAGGTCTTCAGACTCAACTCAAAGTGAAGGCCCACTCTACCAGGGCACTAAGCACCTCGTGGGCACTCTACAACCAAGCCTCCACCAAACAGATCTACAAGGCAGCCACGTGGTCCTCCTTGCATACGTTTACCAAGTTTTACAAGTTTAAGGTGTTTGCTTCAAAAGAAGCCAGTTTCGGCAGGAAGGTCCTGCAAGCAGTTATATTAAGTTCACCGCAGTTCTATCCCATGTTGGCGCATGGTCTACTGCCATTTTATCACTACAATTTCTGCTGTTTCACTATCTGCCATCTCAGATGACACCTAGGGATGACCAAGGAAAGCAATACGGGTGTTGGAGATGCAATGATAAAGTGGGAAATCATCTACATATGTGGTTAACCTGCCCAAAACTGAAGGACTATTGGGAACAAATCTTAGAAAGCATAAAAATAATCACATCAGTCAATGTACAGATAGAAGATCAAGTAACACTGTTACTAAATGTAAATCTGGAGAACCACAAGATATTAGATGATATACTTACTTTTTATCTTATCCAAGTAGCCAAATCTTTAATTCCAAAACATTGGAAATCCAAGGAACCTCCTTTATTCAATGAATGGATGAGATCAGTAGAAGAAATAAGACAGCTAGAGGAGTTAACATATATATACCACAGTAATAGTGCAACTTATTGGAAGATTTGGACCCCATGGCACAGATTCAGAGATTCACTAGACCAAAATGGAAAAATATGAGGGGAATAAAGTAGTAGTAAGCGAAAGAAACTATGTTTGGAGAACAAATATGGGACAAATGTTGAAGTGGTTATGAACTATGGGATATAAGATTAATACATCACCCTCCCAATGCCCCCCTGTATTTATTTTCTGTACCCCTTCCCCCCCCTTTTTTTTTTTTGTGTATTGTCTAATTTGTTTTTGTTTTCTTTTTTGTGTGGAAAAAAATAAAGAAAGAAATTAAAAAAAAAAAAAAAAGAAAAAAAAAAAAAAAAAGGTCCCTGTATGAGGGTTCTATGTTTTCTACTTCCATCCTGCCTACTAGAAGGTAAGGTGTTAACCCACTGGTCCCCTGTGCTGCCTCTATGGCACTCTGAGAAAATAATTTTTTTGGTGTGTTGAAAACAAATCCCCTTTTCTGTCATTTGGATCTCCATATGTTAAGTCTACTAGAAAAGCATTTAAACATTAAATAAACCCAATGAGATTGTTTTGCCTCCAAAAGGAGTAGGGATGCACCGAATCCACTCTTTTGGATTTGGCCGAACCCCCGCATCCTTCGCGAAAGATTCGGCAGGATACCGAACTGAATTTGAACCCTAATTTGCATATGCAAATTAGGGTTGAGAAGGGGAAAACATTTTTTACTTCCTTGTTTTCTGACAAAAAGTCACAAAATTTCTCTCCCCACCCCTAATCTGCATATGCATATCGGCCGAATCCGAATCCTGCTGAAAAAGGCCTAATCCTGGATTAAGGAGTAAGTATATCTTAGGTGGGATCAAGTTCAAGGTAAAGTTTTATTATTACAGAGAAAAATAAAATAATTTATAAATATTTGAATATTTGATTAAAATGGGGTCTATAGGAGATGGTCTACCCTTATATAACTAGCACCAGGTTTCTGGATAACGGATCCCATACCTGTATTTTAAAAGTGGCCTTAAAATGTGCTTGTATTGTTTACAAAAACACACAGTCTTAGGTCCATTGCCAAAACACATAATCCTGGCAACATTTTACATGGAGTTACTGTGCATTAATGTTCCTTTCAACTCAAAATGATGTTGCACTTTTTGCAATTTTTTCTCAGGGGGGTCATTGGGAGGTCTGGAAGGCATATAGCCCCCTAATAATGCATAGTAGCACAACAGTAACACCAAAAAATGTAAAATGTTTGTTATAACTAGCTGATGGTGCAGTGTAACTGAATTTTTTTTCCCACCAACTCATCTTCTTTTTCTTCTCTTTATTTCCCCCTTTTCTTTCCTTTACTCATGGGGGGTTGTTCCTTCGCTGTATTTTACTAACAAATGCAAAATAAAATCTTTAGAAAAATTGTTTTAAAGTAATTAAAATATAATGTACTGTTGCCCTGCACTGGAAAAACAGATTTGTTTGCTTCAGAAACACTACTACTGTGCTATTTAGCAATGGAGGCAATTGAAACAGGATTGAATGGCACTAGTTAGGCTAATGACACATGGTAGCTCAGATTTAAACGCAGGACATCAAATGTCCCTGAAAAGGACCAGCAATTTACTTTACTGCCATTTTGGGTAGATTAATCACTTTAGATTATTCACTTGCAATAGTGCAAACTGAAATAGGGTAACAAATCTTCCCATCTGTCTTGACCCTTGCAGATAACCGAAATGCTCTGTAGATCGCCATTATATTCTGCTATATGCTATGTAACCGGAGTCATTTCTCCATTGATTAGTGCACCCATGGCTACACAGCAGCGTATTTATATAATCTATAGCAGTGTTTCTCAAGTAAGCACACCTGTTTTACCAGTGCAGGACAAAACTAAATTATATTTTAATTAATTTAGAACTTTTATCGTTGGTGTTACTGTTTCTTTAAGTGCCTCTTCTTTAGCATAAAAGTTGTTTTTTCTTTTTAATTTTAACTACTTCAGTCATCTCCCTTTTAAACACTGGAGACCAAAACTGCACTTCATGTTCAAGATAAGGTCTTACCAGTACTTTGTAAAGCCCTTCCTTCCCTTCATTTTTTATTTAATTTATAATTTGCTCCCGAAACATGACTTTAAACCTAAACCCTCAGGCATTTGGCACTTTGGGGTATATTTATTAAAGAGTGAAGTTAGAGATCGCCACAGTCCTCTAGAGTGAAATTCCACCACTCTCCATTTCTATGGGATTTTTAAAACATTATTTATCACTGGGTGAAAGTGAAAGTTCATCCTTTGATAAATACGCCTTTCAAAATCCCATAGAAATAAATGGAGAGTGGTGGAATTTCACTCTAGTGGACTGTGGCAATCTCTAACTTCACTCTTTAATAAATATACCCTAAAGTGTCACAATCTTTTAAATTGTATGGATGTACTAGCTATATGCAGTTAATCCTCAAACAATCACCCCAGGCCTATATATTACACAGAGAATATACTACATGTAATATATTATACATTTCATGACCTAAATGGCAATTTCCTGAGACCTAAAATATACTGTAGTTAGCAGTTTGCATTATCACTTCTTAAAAAGGAAATAGCTCTAAATAGCAAATTAAAAGCGTGACTGAAAATTAAATGTGTGAATAATCTGATATTGTTCTTGAAAGATATTATTCCTTGATAACATGAGCACTTGAGCAGTATGGGGGAGGAAATACCAGAAAAGCCAATTTCCAAGCCAAATTGCCTTCATAGAACTGGCAGGAATAACAGACATTATTGGGATGTGAGATCCATTATAGCTTGGTTCAATAAAACCTTTGCTGTAAACATCACACTTTTCAATCAGTCTTTGGAACAATCTAAGGCCTATACAATCTAAACAATCTAAAACCATAACCTGAAGAAAACAATGATTATAGATTAGAACAATGACCCAGGTCCTCAACTAAATGAATCTGCTAAGACAAATGGACAAGCTGATAACGGCCTGTGTGTACACGTATATGGACAGGTATTCCCCTAAGGAGTAAATGTAGAAGCACTAAGAAACACCCTATGTGGCTTAATATAACAGTAAAGAAGTTAATAGGAAAGAAGAAAAAGGCATTTAGAAACTATAAATCTGTTGGGACAGAAGCTGCATTTAATGAATATAAACACTATAATAAATGTTGTAAAACAGCAATCCGGATGGCAAAGAAAGGTAATGAGGAGCACATTGCGGCTGAGGCGAATACTAACCCCAAAAAGTTTTTTTAAGTATATTAATAGTTTAATATAATAGGTTAAATAATGGTACTAGTATGGTTGTATCATATACAGACAATGCAAATGTGCTAAATCAGTTCTTTTCTTCAGTGTATACAATAGAGGAGTCCGAGTTCCCAGGCTCACTTCATAGCTGCACTGATGGCTCGGCTCAATCTAGTCAGTGACTGACTAAGGATATGATCCATAAAGCTTTAATAAAAAATGAATGTGAACAAGGCTCCAGGGCCTGATGGCATACACCCCCGAGTTCTAAGAGACCTTTGTTTAATTTTAGACTGGCCCCTATTTCTTTTATTTAACCTTTTCATTAATGACTTATGGGAGGGTATTGTAAGTAATATATCAGTGTTTGCAGATGACACAAACTATCCAGCCCATTTAATTCCATCCAGGATGTGGCATCCTTGCAACATGATCTTGAAAAACTGGCAATTTGGGCAGCTACAGTAAGTGGCAAATGAGATTCAATGTTGATAAATGTAAAGTCATACGCCTGGGATGTACAAATATCCAAGCGATTTATACCCTTAATGGGACTGCACTAGGCAAATCAGTTATGGAAAAGGACCTTGGAGTCCTTGTAGATAATAAACTTGGCTGTAGCAAGCAATGCCAGTCAGCAGCATCAAGGGCAAATAAGGGCTTGAGCTGTATTAAAAGGGGCATTGATTCAAGACAGGAAAGGGTCATTCTTCCACTGTATAGAGCACTAGTAAGGCCCCATATAGAATATGCCGTACAGTTTCTGTCTCCAGTGCTCAAACCCCCTCTGAGTCAAATTGGAGAGGCTTCAGATGAGTTTTTTTGCCTTCCTCTGGATCAACTGGCAGTTAGGCAGGTTACAAGATTGAACTTGATGGACGTGTGCCTTTTTTCAACCTAACTTACTATATTACAATGTTACTATGACATTGGCCTATCTGTGAATACACAAGGCAGAGATTGGAGTGAAAATGCATACAGTAGAACCTCTTTTTTTGGGGACCAGAAATAAATGGTGCAACATCTGGGAAAATGTAAAGTCAGGGGAATGCATTATCCATTACATATTAATGGGAGCACAAAAAACTGTGTAAAATTAGGAAAACGTAAAATCCGGGGATATAAAATTGTGG
This sequence comes from Xenopus laevis, assembly GCF_017654675.1. Lineage (NCBI taxonomy): Eukaryota > Metazoa > Chordata > Amphibia > Anura > Pipidae > Xenopus > Xenopus laevis. The sequence goes on along the minus strand of NC_054377.1, from coordinate 31,122,823 downwards.
TTTCAGGATACTTTTAAAAATTCAGCTCAGGGTAAATTAAGTAAGGACAAGTTTTTCCATTTTGGTTATACAATGTTAAAAGTGATGAAATGGAGAATGTGCTTTTACATTCACTTTACCAACTTTCAACAAAATTCATATAAATGGCCATTATTGTGTCTACACCAAAAGTATTGCTTTTAGCCCTACATTACCAATTAGTGTACTTGGTAATACTTTTGTAAAGATTCCATCTTGTAACAGAAATGGTTGATATTTAGAGGAGTACAATACAGTATCCATTTTCTGAAAAACCCATTAACCAGAAAGCTCCAAATTACGGGAAGGCCATCTTCCATAGACTCCCATTTTATCCAAATAATCCACATTTTTTACAATTATTACCTTTTTCTCTGTAATAATAAAATAGTATATTGTACTTGATCCAAACTAAGATAAAAGTAATCCTTATTGGAGTCAATATTGGGGTTTTTGTAACGTTTTAATGCTTTTCTAGTAGAATTAACGTATGTATTAAAATCCAGAAAACCCAGGTCTCAAGCACTCTAAATAACAGGTCCCATACCTGTACTGAGAATCATCAATCTTTAGAGAAGTCTCTTGCTCATGGAGTATGACTTATCTGGGACAGGTAGTGCTGTGGGTGGAAACAAATTGCAGAATAATGTGTTTGGTAACAGAAAATTTTATGATTTGTTCATTTCAACAGATTTTCCAGATTGTGTGGGAATCACTCAAGTATAAACTTGGGAATGGTCCTGTACCAGCCAGGTATGACCCAGCTGTCTTAGTACATATTATTACTAAAACCAAACTTAATTGTAGACAAAAACATAGCTATGGGATCTAGCAATGGACTTCCGAGGTCATTATTTCTGAAAATTTGTTTGTACCATATTAGGAATGCATGGCTAAAGTCTTGTTGTAGGGAGGAATAGCACTGGACTTATTTTTCATTGGAGTATAATCTTCATAGCCATAATGAATTAAGGAGTAGAGACATTATGGGTCATAATTTTAGTTGAAATTGAGTGACTGAATGAAATTAAATCTCTGATACATTTTAGCAGAAATCACTCCAATACAATCTGTTCATAGGGTTAATTACAGAAGGTAGATGGAATGTATTCAGAACACTATTAATGTATGATCCCCTTAGATACAAAGTCAAATTAAGTAAAAACATTTTCTGTGTATTTTAATTTAGAATGATTATTGAGCTTTAAAAAAATAAGCATTTAAGGCATTCTTAATTTTAATTCATTATAAGTCATTTAAAATGGTACTGCAGACAAGTAAAATAAATGATTTTTTAAATTTAGGAATGCAAAAAAATTAAGCAGGAGGGTGTTGGAACTCTTTTGTATCAGTTAGGTAATTTGTTTGAGGGAAACATTTTGACCCGCTTCGAGGAGCCAATTCATAAACACTTCCTTTTTAAGAAACCCGATGGAGTAAATTCAAGTATAAAAGAGCGGAAGATTTTGAAGGAATTAAGGAGACTAGACGGCTCATTTCCGTCCACAAGTTCAGTGAGTAAAGTATAATTTAGCACATTAGCAATATGTTCTTTTCTGACAGTGCAGATGTTTCTACCAGAATTCCAATATCATTTTTCGGGCAAAGGCAAATTGAATGGTGCATCAACTTTGCCAACTTTGGTGCAGCCGCCCTGCTGCAATTGTTGTAGGGTGCTGTGGGAATCCTGGAGTTGGTGCATGGTCAGGTGGTGGCAGTGGTAGCAGAGTCTTGCGCGGGTCCATTTTTTGGAACCCCGTACCCGACCCATACCCGCAACCTGCAACCCGGACCCGCATTCTTACCCGCTTGGACCCACTACCCGACCGGCAAGTACCTTATCTGCAACCGCGACCCACTGACCATCAAGAATCAGGAATTGCTGTCATTGTAAACCGGAAGTAACATCATCGGAAGTAGGCATGATCAGAAAAAAGGGAGTAAAACAGGAAGTGCTGTCATTGTAAACCGGAAGTGACATCATCAAAAGTAGACAATCAGAAAAAAGAGAGTAAAAATCACTATTGAGAAGACCCGCGGCACGACCCGCAAATGCGCAGAACCGCTGACCCACGTCTATACCCGCAACCTGCAAGTTTTTGCGGGTACCCGACCCGCTGCAGGACTTTAGTAGCAGTAGCTGCAGGATTCCTTTGTGTCAAGAGGCACTTCAGAGCCTGATTCTGAATGGAAGGCAGAAAGTATAGAGCAGCGCATAATGCAACTATAGGGAAGTGCAAAAAGTGCATTTTGATGCCAGTACTTTTAAAAGTGGTTTTACACACAACTCGCTGCAGGAAAAAGCTTAAGTTGCCTGTTGTGCTGCATTGTAGTTAATATTGGAAAACATTTCAAAATACGTTACGATTAGTATAACATGGTTGTGTGTGCACTAGACCTTGACAAATGAAATAGGTTTTTGTGAGAAGGTGAGCACCTAGACCTTAAGGTTTTAACATTTTGCAAAAAGTATTTGATACAGAACTATACATAAGATTAATGATTAAATTAAGGAATATTGGCACTGAACAATTTGTACAGGTATGGGATCTGCTATCTGAAACCCCCAACCATTCCAGATAATAGACTCCAAAACTATACTTTTACTACGGAACATTTATTAGTCGTGTCAGAGTAAGTGTATTGTCCTTGGTCCATTGCTTTTTTGTTTATTCATAAATGGCCTTGGATTTGGCAGTACTGTGTATGCCAGTGATACTATGCAAAATAATATGTTCCAAAAACTGTCATGCAGCATGTTTTCAATTTGCAGAGTGATTTGAATAAACCAATCAACCTCCACTGAGAAGGATTTAGATTTGGGGGTTATTGAGGATAACAGACTTTAAATGCTTTAGCAGGCATGCTGCTTGGAGTTGATAAATTATTCTCTTGTATAAAAAAAGGGCATTGTGTAGAGGCATAAATAATTTTGTCTATTTAGAGATTCCTGATAAGGCCTCACCTTGACAGTGCAGTTCAGTTTTGCTTGCCAGTCAAAAGGAAGGATAGGAAAGTGCTGGAAAGAGTGCAGAAATGTACAACTTCCCTTGTAGAAAGGTATGGAAGAATTCAGTTTTGATGAAAGACAAAGCTGTGTTTGTTTCTCTGGAGAAAAGTCTCTTGCAAGGGGACATTAATCTTTACAAATACATTAAGGGGCAGATTAATTAAGGGTCTAAAATTCTAATTTGAATTTTTGATGTTGAAATTCATAAATTTGAAATGTAATCCCCCTATTCGAATGTAAATTTTTTCTCAACTATGGAAACAGTCCTAATTCAAATATTTGCACACTTAAAACCTGCCGAGTTCATGTACAAGTCAACGGCAGACGTCCGTTGAGGCATTTGAAGATTTTAATAGCCTTTCTGTTTTTTAAGAGGGGAAACTCCAGTCGAATACAAATTAAATTTATGGATTGTTCTTATTCGATTGAATATTAGTTCTAATTTTTTTCTTAAATAACTTCCCATTTGAGTATATTCGAATATGCATGAATTCAAAATTCAACCTTTTGATACATCTGCCCATAAATACAAAAGGTCAATTTTTTTTTACGGGGATCATCATTTTCACAGGAAGCATCACAAAGGGGCCTATTTACTAAAATTCGGATTTTTCGGATTTCTGGACGAAAATCAGCGTTGACCAGCCAAAACCCTTGAAAATTTTCAATTTGCACGTCTGTCATTGACTTTTCCATGACAGGTTTTAGTAATTTCAGATTTAAATTTTTAACAGCTTTAGACCATAATAAATCTAGAAAAAAAATTTTTTTGCCTCAAATTTTTTTTTTTTCCTTTAAAGATGTTGTTCACCTTCCAACACTTTTTTCAGTTCAGTTGGCTTCAGACTTTTTCTAATTGCTTTCTATTTTCTATGTGTGACCGTTTTTCTAACACTAAAGTGTAAAGTCTAAATTTTTACCTTCTAAAGCAGCTCGGGGGGGGGGGTCGCAGACTCTCTAAAAACAATTCTAAATTGAGACATTTAGTTGATACATGTCTTATCTATTTCCCTGCTGAGCAGAATCCCTGAGTTTCATTAAAGGCAGCTGATATCATTGATATATTTCTTGAGAAATGTATCATCTAAATGTTGCAAAATTGTAACAGTTCTAAATCTGCACCTGAATTACTGAGCTGCCAGACTGATACACCAGAGACAGGAACATTCAACGTTAAACTTAGATTTTGGAAAAACAGCAAAAAATAAGAACTGGAAAGTAATTGAAAAAAGTCTTTATTTCTGGGAAACAATCTGAAAACAAATGAACTGAAAAAGGGTTTGGAAGGTGAACGACCCATTTAAAAGCTCAACCAGGAAAAAAAAGGTTTAATAAATAGTCCCCAAAATGAGAGAATTGAGGCTGTGGAATGCTTTGGTGGGCGAATGTTATAGAATGGCTAATTCTAAGAATTGTTTCAATTGGTCTTCATTTTTAATAGTTTTTGAAATCTTTGCATTCTTCCGACTCTTTCCAGCTTTCAAATGGGGGTCACTGACCCCATCTAAAAAACAAATGCTGTAAGGTTACACATTTATTGTTATTGTTATTGCTTTTAATTACTCATCTTTCTATTCCGGCCTCTCCTATTAATATTCCAATGACTTATTCAAATCAGTGCATGGTTTGAGTAATTTGGACTAGGGCAATAGCAGACTGCTGAAATTACAAAGTGGAGAGCTAATTAAAACCAAATGCAGATTGTCTCAGAATATCACACTCTATCATATTAAAGTTAATTTAAAAAGGTGAACAAACCCTTTAATGCCTTCTTGGAAAGCAATAAAAAAAACTTGTGTTTATTATGTAGGTTAAACCTCATGCGCCGTACTCATGCACCACCGTATACAAATATGACATTAGGTAAAAAGGGTCTTACTGAGAAATAAAACCTTTAAGCTTATTATGTCAATGTTTTGCTCCTCCTCTGGACCTTTTTCAATGCACTCCCTGAAATATTGGTCTTTCCACATTAGTTAAACTGGCTTGCTCCCGCATCTGTAAACAGCACCAACATTTTAGCGCTCCCAACATATGATGTTTGTAAGAAAATAACGATAGCATTATGCTGAAGCACTGGGGAGTGAAGCTCCAATGGGCTCCGAGTTGTCAGAAAGCCATGCACAAAGACACATTGCACTTTATATAATTTTTAGATCTCAGCACTGGCAAAGACAGAAATGCTCTAGGCATTTGCTCCATTCATTATTTAGCACAACTACCAGATGTAAAGAAAGAAAGCAATGAAGAGAGTCTGGTGAAATTAAATTCTTTATTTCTAATTAGCATTTTTAAAGTAATTATATCCAAAAAATCTATATCCAGCACATTTAAGACATTTAGGGATTAATACGACTACTGGCAAACAAATGTAAGAGAGCTATTTAGTTTGCACTGTAAACAAAATTAGTAAGACATTTCAGTAATAAGCACTGCAGCTCAGTAACAAGTTAATGGCTCACATATAACTATGATCCATCCTGCCCTGGCCCAACTCCAACTTTTTATTATCTTGGTAAACATTTTCCAGCTCATGGGAATCATAAAGACTATGGGTGTATGGGTATTTATATTTTTCATTTTTTCTAAAATGGCATTTCAGAACTTAGTTGAAAAACCTTGGACACCATTCGGGATAAACTTTGACCTGTTCCTGCTCTCTTGGCATCTGAGAGAAGGCACAGAGAAATCAAATACAAATGGATTCATGAACAATGCCTTTCATGGACAATTGAAAACAGGTATTTGCATACTGCAGTTAATGTATTATTTCATTGTTATACAGACAGCAGTACATGGACTGTAAAAAGGCTCTATAGAAACATCTTTAAATGTACCCTGACCTTTCCGAAAACCTACCTATGTTGTTGCTAAACGACTCCCTAAACTGTAAGAGAAAGATGAAGTTTCCTAGAATAAAGTAGCCAGTCTGCCAGATACAGCTATCATTTGTGCAAAACATTGTGGGATCGTGTATGCAGACATTATCTGAAAGGAAGGAACCAGCTGCTAATTTTGTAAACACAATCCTTATGTTCCTGTGTGTTGGCTTTTTGTGCATAGGAACACAGGAGTCTCCATTGATCTCTAAACAGACTGCACCCATATGTGTGAACTGAAATGCTCAATGCAGATAAGCTGCAGCATCAACATTTCAGTGAGCTCCTCTTGGTACAGTCCCCATAGAAAAAAATATGATCATACAGTGAAAGGCACAAAAAAAGTCATCACCTGGGAACAAAAATACAAATGCCCAGGTGAAAGAGCCCTAAAAGTAACAGATGGCAATTGCATGGAATCAGAAGTTAATATGTGAAAGTAGATGATGGAATATTCCAGAAAATAGATAAAGAACAGAAATATGTGAGAATTTGTGGGACTGAGAGCCTGTCGTTGGGCTGGTGTGCATGCCAAATACAAGCTGTTAATGGTAATGTAACAGTTCTAAAAACTTCTTGCACTATATTATTCTGCTGCTTTAGCTGACCCTAGTCCCCGGGTAAATGTCCTCTCTTCAAGTTCCTATTCAAATAAACTGCCTGTTAAATATGCTCAGTCAGATTTCCCCAAGAAGATAAGATTCTATTACAGTTCTAAACCCTAAATAGTAAATAGTAAGACATAGGGAGTTTATCAGAAACATCCCAAAATCAATTGGCTTTGTCTTGCAAAACAATGCGATTAGTTAAGAAGAAAGGGAAAAAAAGAATTCTATAGTGTAAGCTGGTTATATCAGCACTGGAATTTCTTCACCCAATATGAGTGCAATGAAAATAGGTGTGTTTTTGTTTGGCACAAAGGAAATCATCACAGGTTAATAGTGCAAAAATAGCCATTAGATGTAAGGGAAATGTAGGTGGTGAGGAAAAGCAGAAATGGAGGAGCTCTGCTACATGTGTATGTGTTGCTATGTGGGACAGTCAAGGTGAAGGAGAGAATGGGAGGGTGAGTTCTAATGCACATCACAGAGCGTTGCTTCTCACAGCCGCTATAAATACTTAACGAGGTGAGGGATGTTAGCTGGTAAAAATCTTAAAATAGGCAGAGCCCACAGGCACCCGGGACCGGGGATAGCCCAGACAGGCAGCTGGCGATGCTTAAATATCTAGGATCTACCCAGAATGCATAGCAATTGTCCTAAATTACAAGGATGCCTCTTAAACTCAGGTCAGCAAAAGACAGACAAATCCTGATCTGCGGCTACAAACAAGAGGTTTGGTGGAAAGAGTGAAATGTTAGGGCCAATTCTTCCAGCAAACGACTCAGTCAAAGGATTCATACAAAGGATTCATTATACAGAATGAGAAGAACGGTTTGATGACGACTTTGGGTTTGTGAATATAAATCATTGTGTTCTATGAATATATCTCCCTGCTGGCAATTGTGAGACACGGATCCCTAGACATGTAACACTGAGCATGAAATAAACATCACAACATGAAACCTTACTTAGATTTCCCATGGCAAAGACACGGTCCTATTCCAGCAGACGAGCAGTACGGCAGTGATTGTTAATGGCTTTGAGGTGGTACTAGGCAATCTGAGCAATTTTAGCATTTTATACTTATTTGTAGAAAATGTACCTCTATTTTTCTCTAAGTTTTATGCAGATTTTCAAGTAAGTTATTCACAGCACTAGTTTCTTTTTTTCTTTATGTTTATTTACAGTTCATCTCAGGTGACTCTTCTCTACCCTACGACCATGCAGCAGCATCCTGTAATTCTCCATTCATACATGGTTATAACATAATAATTGTGTTCTTTCGCTGTTAAGATGGTCATATACGGGCTGTTAAAAACCCAGCTTATCTTCTTGTTTGTGTAGGAGGTGCTCAGAAATACCTGCCTGACACATATCTGTCTGAAAATCAAGCAGAAATCGATCATGCATGGCTGAAAATGCCATTGGGAAGGACTGCAAGGTGTGTTGACCTGGTCCTCACCCATTAGGTTTCTGTAGGGCTACAGTCTGATCTGATCATTGGCCCTGCAGGTGGGTGGGAGCTTCAGGTCTTGCCTCCTTAAGTGAAAATGAAGAATCTTACACAAATTGAGTGAGAGAACCTAAAATTTGGGTCTGCTTAATTGAAGAGTAAGGATGGGGTATTAAATGAGCTCATATTCTTCAGGCACATCAAATGTTATACACATACCAAACATTCTAGAAGATTGATTAAAAAAAAATATAAACAATAAAGACCCAAAGTGTTTTAGCCATGCTACGAGGCCAGCATCAGGAGCACAAAGGAAAAAACAGATGAATGACTAATGAAGTTTTAAAAACAGCTCTGGTCCTAAACCACACCCTCAATTCAGGGAAATCTAATAAAAACTGAGCAGACACCCCAGTATGCAACTAGAATTACAAGATGCTGCGGCCCCAGGGAAGCAATGGAAGAGCCCTAGAAATTCTTTAACACATTAGTTGAATCTAAATGATTTCTAGAGAAGTGACGATTGATTCACATTCTAGGTATGCGCTAGGGTTAGCAGGTCACTTGAAAAGTCAGGGACACGTCTAGAAAATCCAGCTAGAATGGATATATTGATTTTAGTTAACTGCAACATGAATTTATTAGACGTGTTACTGAATTTTCATGTGTTCTGGTAACCCCTGCATGCACCAGACTTGAATTCATACCAATACAGCTCCCAGGCTAGAGTAACTCTGTTGCTCTTCTGATCAACTTAAGAGCTGGGCGATACAGAACTTATGATCTTATTTATGCTGAAGTATATTGGTACATTTGTTACTACTGCCCTACTTTTATTGTATATAAGGAAAAAGAGAGATATTGTAGGTTTTAACCCTATGTAATAAACTTACTTACAGTATATGCTATTTATTCTATATTGCATCTGATTTACGTATGGGGGATAATCATCCTTCCCACCAAAAGGTACACGTTAAAAATATACCGTTGCAATAAAGTAGAAGAAAGCAGAGGAACACATATCATACTGTTACATCAGCTTTAAAATGAGTGTTTTAAAAAGCAGATCAGCAGGGGTAACTATTTATCCGCCTGTTGGACAGACAGCATTCTATTCAGGGTTTCTGTTTATCGCTTATTCTTTATTAATCTGTACTGTGCTTCTAAATATCATAAAGATTGCTGTCAGTTTATATGCATGGAAGCCATTTCTAAATAGAAGAGAAGCAACTTTGTGGCAATGAAATGCAGCAGCTCAGAAATAACTCTCTAAAGCTCTTAGTTTTAATCTGACACTTGAGTAATATAATACAAGTTGATAAAAGACTTTCCAGCAAATACTTCTCAAGGAAGGGGAAAAAAAGATCAGCCTTTCAAGGAAAAAACTCCCATAATAGACTTCGGTCCCTAAACCAGCATAGACTCATACCAACAATGTCCACAAGCACAAGATGAGAGGACATAACACTCCTGCTTCCAAGGAGAGAGGGGGGACTTGCACATAGCATCTGACATCATCTTCCAGTATTTATGTTCATCTGAATGTTTATTCAATTTCCAGTAAAAGGTCTTCGCCTTCCAGATGCATATCCAGTTTTACATGGACTTTCTTGACTGTTCCAGTAACTGGTGAGTTGACCAATGTCTCCATCTTCATGGCACTGAGCACACAGAGAGGCTGTCCCTTTTCAACTTTAGCCCCCTCCTTGACTTTGATGTCAATGACCTTGCCTGGCATTGGGGCACCTATCTGGCCTTTCACATCTTTCAGGGCTTTGGGGTGGAAATGCATCTCCTAAAAATTAAGAAAGTAAAGCAATTGTCTAGGGGTGGAAATGCATCTCCTAAAAATTAGGAAAGTAAAGCAAATGTCTAGGATAACTTACACACATATATAGATTTGTTTACAACAAATATTTGTTTAACAGAAATTATATTTATTGAAATAGCAACTTAAGAAGCTGCACCTACTTAACACAACAAAAACAGAGCCATTCTTGTTCCTCAGGAGAAGGAGACTGCTGCAAAATCTTGTGTAGAAGTACAACCTCCACAGTAAGACTGCTCTGCCTTTTAACAGCAGCACACAGTTGGCTCTTTGCTCACATGCAGAAACCTAATAAAGTTAATGCTTTATCAACCTGCTTACCTTCATGGCCTGAGTGTCTTTGACAAGGACAGATCTGAGTTGACCATTGAGTTCGAAGAAGACTTCCCTCTGACCAGCTTTATTAAGATCTCCCAAGGCAAGTGCTTTGATGTGTAAGGTCTTTCCTCTTTCTAATTCCACCTATGGTTTGATTTAAAGATAAAAGATATGATTTCTAAATGTATGATAGCTGTGTTATTTGCCCTATTAGTGCCACCAAATGCAGGATATAAGACATTTACATGAAAAGACACTTTCCGCAATGTGTTTTACAACATATTATGGTTTTGTGCTTAAATAGAAACTAAAAACAACTAGGGTTCAAATAGACGAAACCTTGATATTTTTTAACGTATGTATTCATAACTTTAATACACCTATTCGGTGAGGTCAACTTAGAGTAATATAATCAAAAAAAAGAAATTACAACACAATTACAATGAAGGACACTGAATGTATACATTTTTAGCTCTTAACAAGGGCTTTAGACTATTTGATTACATCAATAGGTGTAATGATAGTTGAGGCCAAATAAACCTACCTCAAATTCTTCTGCAATCTTAGGTCCTTCCAAAAAGAGACGTGTGTTAAGACATTCAACTGGCCCAAACTGAGTACCGAAATCCTTGTATTCCTCAAACACTTTTGGGTACATCGCCGCTGACATAATATCTTCTGGGGTAATGTCATCATATTTGCCTTTCAGTTTTGTCTCCAGTTTTGAAAAGTCCATGGGTGGGAGTGTTGCCCCAGGCCTACCCTCAATGCGGGGCAGATCTTTAAGAACCTATGTTAAATAGTGAAGTAAATACATAGTCTATGATACTGAAAACATATCCACAAACTATACAATTCCCACTGCTAAAAATGAGTCCATAATCCTACATGCCTGTAGAATTCCAAACATGAAGGAAAATCATTACCTTAGAACGGAAAGGCTCTGGAAATCCTCCATAAGGGATTCCAACATAGCCTTGCAAATATTCCACCACAGAGAGGGGGAAGGAGAGTTCATCGGCCATTGTTTCCACATTTTCCCGATTTAGGTCATTATGCACCATAAATTGCGCCAGGTCTCCGACAATCTTAGAGGAGGGTGTAACCTAAAATAAAAGAGGTAAAAACTGTTAAACAGCTGTAGTTTGAAGTGAGAAAGACAGATTTTTCTTGTTGATTAACAAGCATTATAACATTTGCACACCAATGGGATATACTTAGACATGTTTGTTTCATTTAACACAGTATATAGACATTTTTTCCTAAAAACTCAAATGTGCCTTAAAATACAGTATTTTACCGCAAATCAGTTTCTATACATATTGTTTATTTACAGGTCATCTTCCCCATTTAGAAACTTCCTACCTATAGACCATTATGATTAGGGCTGAAACCAGGGGTAGAGGAAAAATTAAGGAGCAGATTTAAATTAAGGGGCAAATTTACTCACCTCCGAAGTTGCGCCAGCATTGGCTTCGCCGCACTTCGCCAGGCGAAATTTAGCCAGGGCGCCGCTAATTCACTAAAATCCAAAGTTGCGCTCGGGGAGGCAAAAGGTAGCTAAATTGTGCTAGCGTTAATTCGTCAATCAAAGCGAAGTTACGGTAGCGATGCCTAATTTGCACACGGCGCCAAGTTATAGTGCAATAGATGTATATGTAGCAGCAAATACATTACACTACACAAGCCTGGGAAAGCTTAATAAGATAAAATAGAGTTGTTATTTTGCCCTATACATGTGCCCAGTGTATAGTTTAGGTGCCATATGTTAGGAAATGTAGGGGAGAAGCCGGTTACCCCCCAAAAAAATTTGATCTTTTTCAGCCTATCACCCTTAAAAAAGTAAAAGACGCCAGCGTTTTTTTGGGACTTTTTTTGAAGCAAGCCCTATCTACTCTATTGCACTTCGCCTGGTCTGAGGTGGTGAAGGCAAGTCTGGCGCAAGAGGTAACGGTCAGTAAAATGCGCAAGTTAGTGAATTAGCGTAGTTACATCCCTTCGCCATAGCGCAACTTCGCCTGGGTTAGGGTGCGAAGTAGCACTAGAATAGGCCCACTTCGCTAGCGAATTTACACCAGCATCCGTTAGCAAATTGGCGAAGTAACAAAATGACGTCACACTGTCAAATTTGCGTTGGCCACTTTGTGCTTTAGTGAATTTGCCCCTAAATGTGCATTGAATCACATTTTAATTTTGAATATAATGTTGATTGGTATAAGCATACAGTTTGCAGCCTAGTATTTCAGTTATCACAACTATGTTATAGAATAGAGATCTGATATCTTCAGGATAAAGTAGAGAGTGGCTCTTAAAATGTCTAAAGAGGATTGATTTTTCTTTCTGGTGATCTGGGAGTGGTTTGATTGGAAATAACTACATATGAAAAATAAGAAAACTGCTTTGCAAAGATGAGTTGCAAAATTCAATTGAGGACTCACAAGATTTGCAAGGTTTAGATTTACCCCAGACCTTGGTATTCAGCTAAACCTTATCTGAACTCTTAGAGCAGTGATTTGCACATTCTGGGACTTGTGGTAGGGATGGGGTCAGTCTGAAGGCCAGTTAGGGTGAGATTTTCATCTCCAAGATACACCGGATAACCAACTTGAGGGATATTATGGGGAACTTTGGGATGAAAATGTAACATAGTAACATAGTAAGTAAGGTTGAAAAAAGACATGTCCATCGAGTTCAACCTTTTTTTTTTTTTTTGTTTATTAACTACCTATCTGCCAGTTGATCCAGAGGAAGGCAAAAAACCCATCTGAAGCCTCTCCAATTTGCCTTAGAGGGGGAAAAATTCCTTCCTGACTCCAAAATGGCAATCGGACTAGTCCCTGGATCAACTTGGACTATGAGCTATTTCCCATAACCCTGTATTCCCTTACTTGCTAAAAAGCCATCCAACCCCTTCTTAAAGCTATCTAATGCATCAGCCAGTACAACTGATTCAGGGAGAGAATTCCACATCTTAACAGCTCTCACTGTAAAAAACCCCTTCCGAATATTTAGGCGGAACCTCTTTTCTTCTAATCGGAATGGGTGACCTCGTGTCAGCTGGAAAGACCTACTGGTAAATAAAGCATTAGAGAGATTGTTATATGATCCCCTTATATATTTATACATAGTCATCATATCACCCCTTAAGCGCCTCTTCTCCAGCGTGAACATCCCCAATTTGGCCAGTCTTTCCTCATAGCTAAGATTTTCAATACCTTTTACCAGCTTAGTTGCCCTTCTCTGTACCCTCTCTAATACAATAATGTCCTGTTTGAGTGATGGAGACCAAAACTGTACGGCATATTCTAGATGGGGCCTTACAAGTGCTCTATACAGTGGAAGAATGACCCCCTCCTCCCGTGACTCTATGCCCCTTTTAATACAGCTCAAGACCTTATTTGCCCTTGATGCTGCTGACTGGCATTGCTTGCTACAGCCAAGTTTATCATCTACAAGGACTCCAAGGTCCTTTTCCATAATGGATTTGCCTAGTGCAGTCCCATTAAGGGTATAAGTGGCTTGGATATTTTTACATCCCAGGTGCATGACTTTACATTTATCAACATTGAATCTCATTTGCCACTTAGCTGCCCAGATTGCCAGTTTGTCAAGATCCTGTTGCAAGGATGCCACATCCTGGATGGAATTAATTGGGCTGGATAATTTTGTGTCATCTGCAAACACTGATACATTACTTACAACACCCTCCCCTAAGTCATTAATGAACAAGTTAAATAAAAGTGGACCCAATACTGAGCCCTGGGGGACCCCACTAAGAACCTTACTCCAAGTAGAGAATGTCCCATTGACAACCACCCTCTGTACCCGATCCTGTAGCCAGTTTCCTATCCATGTGCAAACGACTTCATTAAGCCCAACAGACCTTAGTTTAGAAAGCAGTCGTTTGTGGGGCACAGTATCAAACGCTTTGGCAAAATCCAAATAGATCACATCTACTGCCCCCCACTATCCAGAATCTTACTTACCACATCATAAAATGCAATCAAATTCGTCTGACATGACCTATCCTTCATAAAACCATGCTGATTGTTGCTCATAATGCCATTCATTAGGACAAAATTTTGAATGTGATCCCTTAACAAGCCTTCAAATAATTTGCCCACCACAGATGTCAAGCTTACTGGCCTATAATTGCCAGGCTGAGATCGTAATCCCTTTTTAAATATTGGAATAACATCATGTATATGATATTCTTTGACCTATAGCTGAATGACTGCTACAAGAATGTTTTCTTCCTATGTCTGTAACCTTTTACAGAGGTAATAATAAAAAATAATAAAACAGTACCTTGTACTTGATCCAAACTAAGATATAATTCATCCTTAATGGAAGCAGAACCAGCCTATTGGGTTTATTTAATGTTTATATGATATTCAAGTAGACATAAGGTATGAAGATCTGAATTACCGTTATCCGGAAAACCCCGAGCATTCTGGATAACAGGTCCCACACCTGTATATGGAATAATCTCGTCTCTTAATGACTTTAAAGGGGTGGTTCATTTTTAAGATAACTTTTAGTATGTTATAGAATGGACAATTCTAATCAATATTTCATTTGATCTTCATTATTTATTTTTCATGGTTTTTAAATTATTTGCCTTCTTTTTTTCTGACTCCAGCTTCCAAAGGGGGCAATGACCCCATCTAAAAAAACAAATGCTCTGTAAGGCTACAAATGTATTGTTATTGCTACTTTTTATTACTCCTCCTTCTTTTCAGACCCTCTCCTATTCATATTCCAGTCCTTTCTCAAAGCAATACATGGTTGCTAGGATAATTTAGACTTTAGTAACCAGATTTTTAAAACTGCAAACTGGAGAGCTGCTGACTAAAAAGTCAAATAACGAAAAAAATCACAAATAATAAGAAATGAAAACCAATTGCAGATTGTCTCAGTTCCTTCTCTACGCCATACTAAAAGTTAACTCAAAGGTGAACAACCCCTTTAAGAAGGCGCATGATCACGGATGATGAAGTTTCATTTATGTCTGCCTCATTCTCACTGTGAATAACTGACTACTAAAGCACTCTTATTATTTATTAAAAACAGTCCAATTCCTCCTCTATATCATTCCCACAGGAGCCAGTGCTCATTCTACATCTGCCTTTCCACTAAGCTTTATTTTATTCTGTCTACTTTGCTCACATATCTGAAAGCTAATGTACCTATACATTGTGCTGCCTCAAATTCATTACCGTTATGTCCGTCATTGATCCTCACAAGGCACAAACATTTTGTCTGCACTTTTTTCTCGACTCCAATACCGACAAACAAATCCGATGTATCAACATGGTTAATTACCTGAACAGTTTTTTTTTTAATTACACTAGACCTTATGTACATTTGTCTGATGGTCTGGTCTTTTAACTCATCTATCATTGTTCATTCCCAAGCTCTTACCATCATTAGTCAATTTATCTTAAGAAGGAAATGGTCAAATTGCATTAATTAAAATGAATCATAATATTGGCTTAGCAAATAGTCCGGCATTCTCAATGTATTCAACATATTTATTGTGAATACCATTTCAAACCAATATTTTTAATCACTCGGATAAGGATAATAACACCCTTATTTCCTATAATTATGTGTTTTCATGTTGGGTCATAACAGCTTTTAATAGTCTGAGTACTAATGAAATAATCTAGTTAATTCCTTCACACTAATGCATTTTGTAATAATTAGTCTCTCTGCTGACCAACTGTCACTACTAATTTATGGCTTGCTGTGAATGGGAGTATTTAATAAGAGCTTGGATGGACACAGAGGCTATAGACAAGGAACAAAAACAACAAATAAGGCTCCTAAAATCAGACAGTCCATTATCATTAATATTTTTTGTTTAATATAAGCCCTGAAATTCTACAAACAATATGGAAGCATCACACATCTAAGAAAATAAGCCAGGATCTTAAGCATTGCAGAAACTGAAATTATTGTTCTGCTGATAAAGAAAATCATAAGATATTGTGAAAAACTAAAGCCAGGAAAGCAGAACAGTTTGTCACAATGGATATTAAGAGCAGGATTGGAAAAGCTTATGAATAAAAATAAATTCAACAATAACAGAGTTTACCCCTTTGAGTGCCAGCCATGGCAGCAACTGGTACCCACTTGTTGCCTAGTAATGCTTTTCCCAAAAGTATACAGGACCCAGAAATGTAGATGTAACAGCTTTAGCATACTGGTACTTCCATGTCAGTGCTATAGATTCTATGACCTAGGGAATTAAGGTGTTGTTTACTCTTTGCTATTATAGCCCATGTTTTTTCAGCATAAGGAATAGATTTGCCTTTCTTGAAAACAGATTAGCAGAACTGCAAGTGATGATGTTGACAATACAGTATTCCATCACAATAACTGAAGTCTAATAAAGGAAATAGTTAATTATGTTTAGTATAGATATACACAGTTTCCAGACAGGGAACATTCAGCCTATGAGTTACAATATAAGTGGGTCCTAATGCTGTTCTGGCCATCCCACTGATGATCTTGTTATACTATCTGTCACGCCACCATCATTGTTAAATATCAGCTGTAGAAATAATAATGGAAGAAAATTTCTGCTTGTTTGCTATGAGTAACTGCATTGGAGTTTTCCAGTGTTGGTAAATGAGCCCCAGTATCTATTGCTTTACCTTTTTACGAAATGAGCAGATTTATGGGTGAGAACATCACAGATAACTATTGCCACCAAGTATATAGACAATATTGTCCAACTGAAATTGGGATATATTGATCATGCCAGAAATGCCATAGCTACCTCTTGATCTATGGAATTCACTTTTTAGATGTGCCTTACATAGAGCATAAAATCAGTCTTCTTACATTATATTACTTGCGTTTGTTTTTTAATCCAGATTAAGCAAATACTACAGCACTTGTTTCAATTTAGAATGGTGTAAAAAGTAATTTATTTGTGTTTGAAATATTTTATTTGGTTTTCACAATAAACCATAAAAATCAATATGATAACAAATAGTATGCAGAATAAGAAGATAACAAATAATTTATTTAATGGTGGGACACAGTGAGCTAGATGATTGTCTTGATAAAGTTCTCTTTATCTCTAGCTAATTCCTCTTAACAGAACGGTTGTCCTTCTCTTGATTGTGTCCCCCAATTAGAAAATCAGAAAAACTGAGGTGATGCCCTGATCAGATCTGCCCGTTGCACTTATCTGCCCTTAACCCCATTTTCCAGAAAACCCTGTTTTCATAGACATGGGTCTACGAATCAAGATTACAATTCTCCTTTTGAACTCTAAATCAGCCCAAAATCCAAAAATATAATAAAAATAATCAATTGATCATCTAGGAATATTGGCAAGCATGGCGTGATACTGAAACACCGACAGATGCATTTACACTTAGGGGGTTATTTATTAAGGTTCGAGTTGTGTTTTCCATGAAATTCATGTTTTCAAAGGTGATTTTTTTTGGCCAAAATTCACATTTTCATGTTAAGAAAAAAAACTCGAATATTTCGAGATTTATTATACCCTGACGCTGGAAATAGCTCAAATCGGAAAATACAGCATTTAAAACCTATTGAGTCAATGGCAGAGATCCCTGGAACCATTTGAAGATGTTAATAGTCTTCATGATGTTTGAGGTTTTTTTTTTTTGGTTTTTTTTTGAGAGTTTTGCCTGAAAAATAGATCCGCTGAAAATTGGATCAATTCGAGTTTTCAGGTTTCGCAACTGGAACTTGCTGATTCAAATTTTTTGCATTCGAGTTTTTTCTTAAATAAAAAGTGAGTGAGTTTATTCGAGATAAAAAAACCTTTGATAAATAACCCCCTAAAGTGTGTATATATATATATATATATATATATATATATATAGAAAAAACAAAGAAAGTCTTTCGCACACCTTCCAATATTAACAATAACCAGGTGCTGCTGTCTTGTCAATTATGTAAAATTCCGGTTGTAGTTAACAGCGCACACTGGGATTCTTTAAAAGATTAATTTATTTATCAAATATTAAAATTCACACGTATCGACGTTTCGGTCCGGATCTTGGACCGTTTTCAAGATGCAACATGTGATTACAAACAGCATTTTATACCCTCACCTAATGCAAGACAGGAAATGAGATCACCGACATACATCACACATAGCAGACAATAAGGGCTGTCACAGTGTAAATTGTTATTGATTCGTAATTGCCTTACACCAAGGCAATAACTTTGTATCCACCCTAGCTGTATAATATTTATGTATAATCATAGTTAAACAATCATTGCTACATAGTTCGACAGACTTGTTGTCCTTTAAAAACAAAAATGCAGAAGAAATTGTTTACATTTAAGTAAACCTCATCTTTCACTGAGGAAACATGAGAGGGACAACTGTTCATTGAGACCGTTTGGCATCATGGTATTAAGTTTTTTTATCCAAAAGCATTCTCTCTGGAGAAGCATTTTAGACCTATCACCACCTCTCCGAGGTGGTGGTATGTGATCTATGGCAATATATTTAAAAGTGGGTAAACGGTGCCCTTTTTCCAGAAAATGTTTCGCCACTGGTTTCGTTGTGCAGTTGTCCCTGAAAGCAGTACTGATCGCTGAACGATGGGCATCCATCCGGAGCCGTAAGGTGAGATCTGTCTTCCCCACATAAGAAAGGCCGCAAGGACAGGTGATTAAATAAATTCAGTTTACACAATTTATTAGTCAAAACAGATCCTACTCAGAGCTACCAACCAGCACGGACAGGATGGTTAGCCGACCGTAAAATGGGTTGCTTTAGATGTCCCACATGTACATCTTGCAGATACATGAGCCCTAACCAAAGCTTTTTACATCCACATACGGGGAAAAGATTTGCTATACGATCCCACATCACATGTACCACCACACATGTTATTTATTTAATCACCTGTCCTTGCGGCCTTTCTTATGTGGGGAAGACAGATCTCACCTTACGGCTCCGGATGGATGCCCATCGTTCAGCGATCAGTACTGCTTTCAGGGACAACTGCACAACGAAACCAGTGGCGAAACATTTTCTGGAAAAAGGGCACCGTTTACCCACTTTTAAATATATTGCCATAGATCACATACCACCACCTCGGAGAGGTGGTGATAGGTCTAAAATGCTTCTCCAGAGAGAATGCTTTTGGATAAAAAAACTTAATACCATGATGTCAAACGGTCTCAATGAACAGTTGTCCCTCTCATGTTTCCTCAGTGAAAGATGAGGTTTACTTAAATGTAAACAATTTCTTCTGCATTTTTGTTTTTAAAGGACAACAAGTCTGTCGAACTATGTAGCAATGATTGTTTAACTATGATACAATTTGATACCAATGTGCAACTAAGTATAAATATTATACAGCTAGGGTGGATACAAAGTTATAGCCTTGGTGTAAGGCAATTACGAATCAATAACAATTTACACTGTGACAGCCCTTATTGTCTGCTATGTGTGATGTATGTCGGTGATCTCATTTCCTGTCTTGCATTAGGTGAGGGTATAAAATGCTGTTTGTAATCACATGTTGCATCTTGAAAACGGTCCAAGATCCGGACCGAAACGTCGATACGTGTGAATTTTAATATTTGATAAATAAATTAATCTTTTAAAGAATCCCAGTGTGCGCTGTTAACTACAACCGGAATTTTATATATATATAATATATATATATATATATATATATATTATATATATATATATATATATATATATATATATATATATATATATATATATATATATATATATATATATATATATATATATATATAGAAAAATGGCAAAAAAAGGACCAGCACTCCGTGTTCCAAGAAAGTCAAAATGGTTTATTCAAAACTCACAGTGTCTCCAACGTTTCGACCCTCTTTGGGGTCTTTATCAAGGATAAATCCTTGATAAAGACCCCAAAGAGGGTCGAAACGTTGGAGACACTGTGAGTTTTGAATAAACCATTTTGACTTTCTTGGAACACGGAGTGCTGGTCCTTTTTTGCCATTTTTCTATATAACCATATTTGGCCATGCACCCGGCATAAAAACGCATGTGAAGGAGTGCGGGTATTTTTCTATAATCCTGCTATATATATATATATATATATATATATATATATATATATATATATATATATATATATATATATATATATAAAAAATCTGGGTGTTGGATCAAAAGTAATATATAAACTTGTTCAAAGATCCGGTTTTCTTGTAACATGTCATTAATAAATTAATCCGGATTAATGACATGTAACAAACTAACAAACACTACTTTGAATCACAAAAAAAGTAGAAGTGCAGATCTTTAAACAAATCTATATATATATATATATATATATATATATATATATATATATATATATATATATATATATATATATATATATATATATATATATATACATACATACATACATATACATATATATACACACACACACACACACACACACTTCAGGTGGTGCACCCTTAGTTGACAGGTTCAATTTACACTATACAAGAACAGAAAAGGACTTTGGGAGAAAACAATATGCAGCAGATAAAGGACATTTAGATCAGGAAAACACTTCTAAGGGTATGCAACAAATGCCAATTCAGGTAGAGGACAAAAAAATAAATGTTAAGAAGAGTCTGAAAAGGCCTGAAAACATAACTTGAGTCAAGAACAAAGACACAAGAATAACTTGTGCTTTGTCTTACAGAAAGAATGTTTTTAGCTTTACTCCCAGTATTGCAGGTTTTAAAGTATATCCTCTAAACTAGGCTGATTAATCGATGATCATGACATTCTGATGGATCCATTCATACATTTGACAGATCACCTCTGCTTATGCAGAGATATCATTAAACCTAGCTATGAACTAGTGAAATATAGATTGTGGTGTCCAGTTAGGCTGTGAATCTGAAATGGGACAATTGTGACTATCAATCAGCGTAAAATCAGTTATTATATTGGGATTTTGTTGCTTGCTAATGTAATAATGTAATGAAACTTGAAGCCAACTCCATAAAAGGGGTATGCATTATCTATACCCAGAGTCAATTCAGCAGTATGACATATACTAATTGATTTTAAAAAGATTTGGTCTCAGCCTATAATGTACACATATAAGCTCATTTATCTGTAACACAAAAACGTGATTCTTAAAGAGGGAGCAAGGGGAAATAAAAACATGAACTTGCACATAACCTGAAAGATTAAATAACATTTGAGGAGCTATTTTCATTAATTTAGTTATAAATATTTGAAAATATATATATATAAATATATATACATGTGTGTGTTTTTTTCACAATTTAAAAAAAAAAACATGCAGTGAAAAAGAAATGTGAATATACTCAAGAAAATTCTTTGGAACCTCGAATTGTCAATATTTATTTAAGAAAAAACCTGCAAAAAGTGGCCAGAAAAACTCTGCAAGTAAAAGCTGGTGAGGTTTAATAGAAATCAGTGGGAATGGCCTCTAACAATTTTATTTATTTATTTTCCCAGGTCATTAAAACATTTGAATGTCTTTAGCCTCATTGAAATTTAATGGAACAATTCTCGCTGCCATGCAACTTTTATTCCTTTGAAAAACAGTGCATGTGGGAATATTCTGTTGCAGTTATTTTCTTAAATTTGACTAGTTTGAAAGTAAATCCACAGTGATTCCAACAATCATTCTACCACTCTTTAGCCATACATTAATGTCCACAGATACAATTAACAAGGCCCTTGTGCACAAAAGCCTGTGTGTCAAGAAGTTATGCTAAACCCTTAAGCAGAAATGTAAGTGACCAAAGAGGTTCTATTATCTAGGTATAGTAGATTGTAGTAGCTAAAACTAATAAGTTACAACACAATGAAGACTTACCTTAATGACATCCCCAAGGATTTTATTGGCTTCAGCATAAGCCTTCTTTACTTCCTTGAATTTGTTGCCTAGTCCCATACTGTGGGCCTGGAAGTGAAGGTTGGTGTACTGGCCTCCAGGGATTTCATTTTCATACACATCGGCATTGCCAGATTTCATGGTGGCAGTGCAGTCAAAAGCGGAATAAAGACCACGGGCTACTTCCCAGTATTCACTGTAATCGAACACTTTCTCAAGTTGAATGCCTTAGGAGATATAAAGAAGGCTCTTACACATGGTTAAACTTTGATGAAGACGGCAGAAGTGAAAAGTGGTGGGTGGACTGGATGCCTGAGCAAAAGTCAACTTGACAGTGATTAGTAATGTGGATATTTTTAATAGCTGGCGTTGAAACTGCAGTCTTCCTTTAATAGAACAGCACTGTGGTATCACGGGCCAAGTAACAGAAAGCCTTTGACGACAAATGATTAAAGTAATCATTTTAAGTAACTATATATCTCTCTACCTGTTGATCTCTCTGCCTCAATGGTCTGTCTTAGGACCTCTTCTGTCTCTTTACTTTCTCTCTCCTAGTGACCTTCTCACATCTTTCAGCTTCTCCTATCATCTTTATGCAAATGACACAAATCTTCCTTTCCTGCCCTGATCTCAAACAATCGATTCAGGCAAATGTCATGCCATACCTTACTGCTGTAGGATCTAGGATGGCTGCTCGCCACATTCAGCTTAACATGTCCAAGACTGAGCTGCTTATATTCAAACCTGCCCCCCTTGCTCTGTTTATCATTACAGTTGAAAACATCCCCCTACATCCAGTCTCCCAAGGCAGGTCTCTTAAATTCGCAGCACCCATTACATCCCTCACCAGAACATGCCAGTTTTTGAAAAAACATTTCTTTTAAACATTGGGAAAATACACCCTTTCCTCTGCCTCACCACTATTAAAACACTGGTCCAGGCCCTCCTACTTTCCATGATAGACTACTGTAACATATTACTAATTGGTTTACCTGAATGACATCTCCTCACTGCTGCAGCCCGTATTATCTCAACCACTTTTCATTCAAAGCCCTTCATTCTTGTGCTCCGCTCTATATATCAGCTTTCATCTACCCATTCACTCCATCTTAGGCCTTGTGGCTGCTTGAGGAATCCATAAAACCTTTCATTGATTGCATCCCATCTATGGAATGCTCTATCATCTTGCATCAGGAAAGCACTCACACTAAAACTTCTCTAAGCTCCTTAAAAAACACCTTCTAGATGAAGTACTTTGGTAGACTTCCACTACAGCAACACAACCTTAACCTGTGCACTTTTACCCCCTGTTTGTTTCATTCCCTAATAGATTGTAAGCTCCTTGGAGCAGGGACCTCATCCCAACTGTGCATTAAAAGCTTTAAGATCTGTTGTATACCTTAATATAACTATACCCCTGTTAATGTTCACACTTTGTAAAGCACTGGGTAAAATTGTGGCACTATATAAATACATACAAAGTATGGATGTCCCCTCACACTGTCTGCCTTTATTGCATCCCAAACTCATTATTTGCATTTACAAGATAATCCATAAAATGTGTTATTTTCTGCCTTGTAATACATTCTGGCCATACCTCCTTGCCCTTACAATGTTCTAGTAAAATATATATAGGCATATACCATGAGTTTGGTTATTCTTCTGAAGAACTATTCCTTATATCTGACCAAGATCAGTGAAGTGAAATCATAACTTTATGCTTTCAACTGTACATCAAAGCATCGAACTTGATTTTTATTTCTAATACCTGTCGCCCTTGCAGTGCTCAAAGTGGAGGTTTCCAAAACGTAATCCTCCAAAAGATATTCGTCTGAATACTGATATTAGTTTCTGAATTTAGAATTGTGCAGAAAATTAATAAATGTTCAGTGCCTAATATTATTTATTACCTGTGTCCTGATCTGTGCCCTTAGCACATGCCACAAGTGCTCCCATGCTAGGCTGTGAGGTCATCCCAGACATAGAATCAACTGCCACATCTACAATGTCCGCTCCTGCATGTGCACATGCCAACATAGATGCCACACCAGCTCCTGCAGTGTCATGTGTGTGGACATGGATGGGAACATTGGGAAACTTGTCTCGCAATGCACGGATCAGCATGTCTGAAGCTTTGGGTTTTAGAAGTCCAGCCATATCCTGCATTGAAATTAAAAACAAATGTACTGCAAGTTACACACAAAGCTACTCACTGACTGCATAAAAAATAAGAATGTAGGATTCGGTTCATGATTTGGCCCTTAGTGTTTAGCCAAACCTAAACCAAACTCTAAATGCATTGTGAATGCAGCCGCCAACTGTCAGCAACCAAATGTAATCAGAAGATGTATGGATTCAGTGCGATCCCAAAAGATTAAAACAAAATCACCTATAGTTGTAAATAATTCTGGAAGCAATAAAGGATTGTTGAACTCATCAATTCTATAGTTTTTAATATGCAAATGATACATTAGATTATAAGAAATGGCCAAAAAAGTCTAAAATAATATGTTTTCTTTTAAATAGAATGCACACATAGAATGTCTAGTTTTTATGGGATTGACAACATCATTTTGTTATGAGGTTACGCCTGTGTTCTGTTGCGGATTCTGCTTCCCACTCATGCTTTTTACTAACAATATTTATTAGAAAACAAGTATGTTTTGTCACTAGGGTATAAAGCTATTGTCTACATATATTTTCTGTTATTTTTAATAAACATCCTCTTGCTCTATCAGCGTCTTGGTAAAAAGGAAATGTATTTTCAATAAGCATGAGAATTCTTTATACATTCTGCTTTGGGTCTTGGCCTCAATAAAAAGCTTTGGTTTCACTCATCACTTCTAAACCATAATTTGGATTTTGGCATGCTTTATAAATACAAGCCAAAAAAAACAATAACCTTTCCCACTTCTCCCTCACTGCATTGTCAAATTTAAAGGGTCATTAACCATCAATCAATTGTATTGTTAATGTTGTACAGAGTTCCCTATAATTTATTTTTGCCTATGTTTGCAAAGTTTAACTTTCATGTTTACACAAAGGGACTTATTTATCATACTGTGTAGAACAAATAACATTGAAAAAAACCCATTGTAAAACGCTGTGTAAAATAAATGATAAATATATTTAGGTGTGTGTTTTATTTTATGCTTTGAATGCAGTAAATGCAGACTTGTTTGTTTTTCTATATAATATATTTGCGGCAGTAAACAATATATATATATATATATATATATATATATATATATATATATATATATATATATATATATATATATATATATATATATATATATATATATATATATATATATATATATATATATATATATATATAAATTAATAGAAATTTACCCCAGCACTCCAACATATAGCCCCCTGGGAAACCTATTTTTGCACAACTGAACTGTAACTAACACAAAAAAGAGACACTTTTAGTTACAAAGTTTGTACAAAGCATGCATAAGCTGACGCGCCCCGTCAAGGCAGTGTCCGTGCGTCAGTCCTATCCTAAGTGAAAAAAGTATTATCTTTGGGGGGAGAAAGATCATACCTGCTTTTCTCTTTGTCTAGCATGATCTCTTCCAAAGACACCATTAAGCGGGGGTTGGGAGAGCAAGCATCAAGGAGAGCGCCACCTCCCCATATATAATATAATTAAATCAAAAAATGCAGCTCAATCCCTTTTTATTGGGTGCACATGGGTACGGCTTGATATACAAATTAATAGAAATTTACCCCAGCACTCCAACATATAGCCCCCTGGGAAACCTATTTTTGCACAACTGAACTGTAACTAACACAAAAAAGAGACACTTTTAGTTACAAAGTTTGTACAAAGCATGCATAAGCTGACGCGCCCCGTCAAGGCAGTGTCCGTGCGTCAGTCCTATCCTAAGTGAAAAAAGTATTATCTTTGGGGGGAGAAAGATCATACCTGCTTTTCTCTTTGTCTAGCATGATCTCTTCCAAAGACACCATTAAGCGGGGGTTGGGAGAGCAAGCATCAAGGAGAGCGCCACCTCCCCATATATAATATAATTAAATCAAAAAAATGCAGCTCAATCCCTTTTTATTGGGTGCACATGGGTACGGCTTGAAAGTTTGTACAAAGCATGCATAAGCTGACGCGCCCCGTCAAGGCAGTGTCCGTGCGTCAGTCCTATCCTAAGTGAAAAAAGTATTATCTTTTTTCATAATACTTTTTTCACTTAGGATAGGACTGACGCACGGACACTGCCTTGACGGGGCGCGTCAGCTTATGCATGCTTTGTACAAACTTTGTAACTAAAAGTGTCTCTTTTTTGTGTTAGTTACAGTTCAGTTGTGCAAAAATAGGTTTCCCAGGGGGCTATATGTTGGAGTGCTGGGGTAAATTTCTATTAATTTGTATATCAAGCCGTACCCATGTGCACCCAATAAAAAGGGATTGAGCTGCATTTTTTGATTTAATTATATTATATATGGGAGGTGGCGCTCTCCTTGATGCTTGCTCTCCCAACCCCCGCTTAATGGTGTCTTTGGAAGAGATCATGCTAGACAAAGAGAAAAGCAGGTATGATCTTTCTCCCCCCAAAGATAATACTTTTTTCACTTAGGATAGGACTGACGCACGGACACTGCCTTGACGGGGCGCGTCAGCTTATGCATGCTTTGTACAAACTTTGTAACTAAAAGTGTCTCTTTTTTGTGTTAGTTACAGTTCAGTTGTGCAAAAATAGGTTTCCCAGGGGGCTATATGTTGGAGTGCTGGGGTAAATTTCTATTAATTTGTATATCAAGCCGTACCCATGTGCACCCAATAAAAAGGGATTGAGCTGCATTTTTTTGATTTAATTATATTATATATGGGGAGGTGGCGCTCTCCTTGATGCTTGCTCTCCCAACCCCCGCTTAATGGTGTCTTTGGAAGAGATCATGCTAGACAAAGAGAAAAGCAGGTATGATCTTTCTCCCCCCAAAGATAATACTTTTTTCACTTAGGATAGGACTGACGCACGGACACTGCCTTGACGGGGCGCGTCAGCTTATGCATGCTTTGTACAAACTTTGTAACTAAAAGTGTCTCTTTTTTGTGTTAGTTACAGTTCAGTTGTGCAAAAATAGGTTTCCCAGGGGGCTATATGTTGGAGTGCTGGGGTAAATTTCTATTAATTTGTATATCAAGCCGTACCCATGTGCACCCAATAAAAAGGGATTGAGCTGCATTTTTTTGATTTAATTATATTATATATGGGGAGGTGGCGCTCTCCTTGATGCTTGCTCTCCCAACCCCCGCTTAATGGTGTCTTTGGAAGAGATCATGCTAGACAAAGAGAAAAGCAGGTATGATCTTTCTCCCCCCAAAGATAATACTTTTTTCACTTAGGATAGGACTGACGCACGGACACTGCCTTGACGGGGCGCGTCAGCTTATGCATGCTTTGTACAAACTTTGTAACTAAAAGTGTCTCTTTTTTGTGTTAGTTACAGTTCAGTTGTGCAAAAATAGGTTTCCCAGGGGGCTATATGTTGGAGTGCTGGGGTAAATTTCTATTAATTTGTATATCAAGCCGTACCCATGTGCACCCAATAAAAAGGGATTGAGCTGCATTTTTTTGATTTAATTATATTATATATATATATATATATATATATATATATATATATATATATATATATATATATATATATATATATATATATATAGTCTCGTATGTAACAATAAAACTTTTTACATTTTTACTTAAGACCTGAGAGTGCGGATCTTCGTTGCTGAATATAAAATATATATATATATATATATATATATATATATATATATATATATACTTGAAAATCAATTAAAGGTTTTTATTACAAAGAGGGAAGACCTGAGGTTTCGGTCAGCAATCTGACTTTTCTCAAAGTTAATATACAAACAAACTGTGCCCTTTTTAACCCCTAGTGCGGAAAATGTACAACAAAAAAACAGAAAGGTTGTCCCAAATACACCATTTTATCCAAATAATCCACATATTTAAAAATGATTTCCCTTATATCTGTAAAAATAAAACAGTACATTATACTTGATCCAAACTAAGATATATATAATAATCCTCATTGAAAGCAAAACCAGTCTTTTGAATTTATTTAATGTTTACATGATTTTCTAGTACACTTAAGGTATGAAGATCAAAATTATGGAAAGATTCCTTATCAGGAAAATCCCAGGTCCTGAGCATTCTGGATAACAAGTCCCATACCTGTGTATATGTATATCAAGGAGAAGATACAGTCATATGAAAAAGTTTGGGGACCCCTCTCATTCTGAATAATAATTTACTCTACTTTCAACAAAAAAATATAACAGTGGTATCTTGAGTACTGGGGTGCTTTCTGAACAAAGATTTTCAGTGAAGCAGTATTCAGTTGTATGAAATTAAATCAAATGTGAAAAACTGTCTGTGCAAAAATTTGGGTACCCTTGTAACTTGAATGCATGTAACTGCTCAATACTGATTACTGGCAACACCAAACTGGTTGGATTAGCTCATTAAAGGGATACTGTCATGGGAAAACGTGCTTTTTTCAAAATGCATCAGTTAATAGTGCTGCTCCAGCAGAATTCTGCATTGAAATCCATTTTTCAAAAGAGCAAACAGATTTTGTTATATTCAATTTTGAAATCTGACATGGGGCTAGACATATTGTCAATTTCCCAGCTGCCACAAGTCATGTGACTTGTGCTCTGATAAACTTCAATCACTCTTTACTGCTGTACTGCAAGTTGGAGTGATATCACCCCCTCCCTCCCCCGCCCCCCCAGCAGCCTAACAACAGAACAATGGAAAGGTAATGAGATAGCAGCTCCCTAACACAAGATAACAGCGCCCTGGAAGACTTAAGAACAGCATTTAATAGTAGAAGCCAAGTCCCACTGAGACTGAGACTGATTCAGTTACATTAAGTAGGAGAAATAACAGCCTGCCAGAAAGCAATTCCATCCTAAAGTGCAGGCACAAGTCACATGACTGGGGTAGCTGGGAAACTGACAAAATGTCTAGCCCCATGTCAGATTTCAAAATTGAATATAAAACAAATTTGTTTGCTCTTTTGAGAAATGGATTTCAGTGCAGAATTCTGCTAGAGCAGCACTATTAACTGATGTGTTTTCCCTCCTAACGTTTGATATAACTACAGTATCTTTCATCTTGGCTGAAAAGGTAAATATCCATTACTTTTACAGACTTACCCAATTTTATTACTACAATCTGCAGGAGGAAGGGGTTCTTTAAGAAGAGATAGTAGAACTAGAAGAGACCTGCTTATGTTCTAGATGAGAAAACGAATGCTAAAAGGTACTGAAAGTTCTTATGTTGACCCAGGGAAAAAAAAAGTCATACAGAAGTGCTGGGATCCACAAATATTTGTGGCTCCGTAGTGTGTTTTCTCTAATGCAATATTTATCATGTTTAAATAAGGAATGTGCCATTTCTACTCATTATGTTATATTTCCTGAAGAAAAGATTGATAAATGATATGATACCTTGATACACAAGATGTGAGTTCCAGCTTTAACCAGCTCTTCTGCCAGGTTCACATAGTAGTCCAGAGTATATTTAGTGCGGGTTGGATCAGCCACATCACCTGTGTAGGAGATGGCAGCTTCTACCACTCCACCTGCCCGACCGGCTGCTTCCATACCCAGGATCATGTTAGGCAGGTAGTTAAGAGAGTCAAAGACCCTAAAGATATCCATCCCATTTTCTTTTGCAACCTCACAAAATCTGCAATACAAAGTTGGTTGGAAAATCAGAAAAGCAATTCCTTGTAGTTCTGACATAGACTAGCATTTAATAATTTGAGCCAATGCAATAATAATAATGTATTTAATAGCATGCAGTGGGAAGCACGGCAGTAAGTCAGTGGTTCCCAATAGGTGGGTTGCCCCTCTTAAGGACTGTAGCCTTGTGATCTAGCGTTTCTTCTTGACTTTTACTGTACTTAGATATTATTACAGGGGGCACATTATTCCCCACATAATACACACGTTTCAGTAATCTGACACTAGTAATATAATAAAGTGATGGTTTAAAATAATATATTTTACAGGTCATTCACAGATGTGTATCATGCTATATTCCACTTCAACATCATTTAATTTTTTAGCACTAACAAGTTATGCAGTACTTTTGAATAATTAACAGAGGACATCAATTACTAAGCAAGGGTTAAAATAGGGTCTGAGAGAACACTGTTCATAAGGACATACAAAGGTTTCTTGCATACAACCTTTAAGCAGACTTCCTAACAGGCAATAATACAGATACAGGTAATAAAACAGATTCCTCAGACTCACTTGAAGACTGCATTATCTGGGTAGTTGGTATAACCTACGGCATTTGCTCCTCTAAGTAGCATTTGGAAGGGAATATTGGGAATGAGTTCCCTTAACTCCTGTAAGCGTTTCCATGGACATTCATAAAGAAAGCGCATTGCAACATCAAATGTGGCACCTATAAAAAAATATATATATATTTATTTCTATTTTTATATTAAGCCACCCACTCCAACCAAGCCCGCCCCAATAACTGTAACGATCTATGCCTTCATATTCTGATGCAGCTAGGCCATCTTTTGAGTGCCGGAAGGGTTAATTTGCAAACAATAAGCAAATTGGCATTAATAGTAGTAACCCATGTCAGCTAATAAGATTTCTGCTTTCATTATTCTTCCTGCAGCTAGCTGAACATAGCTAAGCACTTATTGGTTGTTATGTATTACTGCCCAGGTGCAAACTTGTCAGGCATTAGTAAATTAACCAGAATCGCCTTGCACATGCTCAGTGAGCTGTGAGCTGCGAGTCTAAGTTTAGAGGTCATTAGAAATCATCCAAACACCAGAAACTGTGTTTACGTCTGTTAGAGAAGCTGATGCTGTTATTAATAAATTATGATGCAGAATGCAATGGTTGATATGCTGCCATGCAACAAGAATCTGAATAAATAATTACACTTTTATTGTGATTTTCCAATATATACATACACATAAATAAAGGATTTATTTTTCTTTCTTTTTTTATTACTGTGAGCCATTAACTAAGCTCAGGTAACTAACAGCAGCCCAGAGTACGTACTGTGAATCAGCAGAAACAGAAAAGAAGATGGGAGCTGCATCTTCAGAGGCACATATCCTTATTGCTAAAGAACAGTGAAGGCCTTGAGCTGGTTCAGAAGCCCAAAGCATAAGGGGCAGCATATTTAGCAGTTTAGTTCTCCTTTTGAAATTAACTTTCCACTCAAAAAAACGTTTTAGTATAATGGAAGGAAATGTAATCCTAAACAACATTTCAATACATAATTTTAGCAGTGTTTTTTATTTGTCACTGTAAGTCAAATTTAAAGCAGTATATTTCTGTCTTTTTATATGCTCTGCATTTTTGGTTCTGACTCCTGAAACAATGTAATAGCTAGCCAGCAGTTACATCTGGTATGACTTTGTCCTTGCAGTGATGCTTCTGGGTCAGAAGCAGTTAATAGAAACAGATTACATGATGCTTTCAAATGCAATGTATTTTGTATTTAATGCAATGTACTTTTAATGCAATGCACTTTGTATTTGAAAGGTGCTAGAACACACCCAAATAAAACAACCCTACCCCACAGTGCTGAAAACTTGTCCTTAGAAAAAGTGGTGGGTTAAAGTATCTCCTCTATATTGTCCCCAGGTTTCTGTAGTTCTTTTACAATTGCTAGATTATTATTGATGCATTACAGCATTCAGCCTGGCTTAAAATTTGTTTATATGCTATAAATAAATCACAATAACATAAAGGCAAAAAATATTTTAACTCTTATCTACACTTTCTGAACTGGTCTGCTCTAAAAAAATATCTAGAGGCCAGCTCCAAAATATAGCCAGTCATGCCAAAGTGCATATAACCTCCACTCCTCATGCAGTAGCTATTTTCACAGGCCTCTAGTATCTGTCCCAGTGAATTAAGCTTCATGTTCTGTCCCTCGTCATCTTATCAGTTTAAAACTCACTGGGTAATACATAAACCTTTTCACAATATGCTTTATGCAGCATTTACTGTACTTTGAGAAATAATTCATATATCTATAGCTGTATATAAACACTGCATAATATCTACTTGTAACAATTTTATAAAACAATACAAAATGACCATACGTTTGCAATCAACAGCTAATTAGTGCCTCACCTCCCCAGTTTTCTAAGCTGAAAAGATTGTTGAAGTTATGCGACACAAAAGGAGCAATCTTTTTAAGGTCATGTGTGCGTACACGGGTTGCAAGAAGAGACTGGTGGGCATCTCTGAAGGTTGTATCCATAAGTAATAAGCCTTTATGCTGTCGTATAGCTTTAGCAAAACCTTCAGGACCCTCACGCAGGAGAATATCACGGAAGCCAGGAGGTGGCTCATCTAAGAGAAATAAATAAAAGGACATATAGTACATTATGTATTCAAGCACAGTATCTAATTTATTGTTATTATTTGTGTTCATAAAGTGGAAACACGCAGTTCTCATCATCTTCTGTGAAAATGCCTAAATTGTAGCATCTCTGAAGCCGAGTGGTCTTGCATCACTTAGAAAGTGTGATAAATGGGATTTTGACATCATTAAAATTCTACTGTAGCTCAGGTAAATAGTAAGAAACAAGAAGCGATGTTAGAACTTCTCTGAATATCTGATGCATTATCTTCATAGACCATAACGGTTTCTGAAAATACTTACTCATTGGGATTGGAGGTATGACAGGGTCTACAGAGGATGGACTTGCCTTAACTGGTATCGGCGTAGTTGGCCCATTGACCATTACATGACCTAAAAGATGAAATAGAAAAAAATAGATTATTTCATGCCACTTTTAAAGATGAATAAATCACTTTGAGGAAGAAGATCATGCCTGATGAATTACTACCTACCTAGATAATGCAGGAGTTTTTGAGCTCTGTTTTGCACGGGTTTCAAATTGAAGAGGTCTGGATTTTCATCAATAAACTGAGTGTCTACTGTACCATGGAGAAACTGATTATTGTTCAAGACGTTTTGCAGGAAGGGAATATTGGTCTAGGTGACAAAAAAATTATCAAAGCCGACATTAATTACTTTTGAATATGCTAAATTAAACATCAACTGAAGTTGAGATTTCACCTGTAACAATGCTCATTAATATTACAATGTCCCAATGAGCTTTGGTGCCATAAATTATGACACAACCGTACGGAAAATAAATCACCAACATATTATACATATGCAGAGCTTAGACGCACAAAGGAATCCATATTGGCATTTTGTTTAATCACTCCAAGACACAGTCAGAAAACTGCCTTTTAAACATAAATTATGTGAATGTTGAAGTGCTGGAGAAATGAAACTGCATCACTGCAGGTACAATGTTATTAACATTATTATTAACATGTATTTATATAGTGCCAACATATTTCGCAGTGCTGCTCTACACAGAATCCAAATGATATCTCCCCCTTAAGGATTTTCTTTATCATGAATAAAGATTCTTTGGAGGTTTTATGGAGCATATTGCACAGGTGTTATGACAAATAAGGATGTTAAAAATAAAATAAGCATGAGAAAAAGTAAATGAGCAGCACAAACACAAAATGACGCCAATGTCCCATTTCTCGGACCCAAGGGAATGGATTAATGCATCACTCTGGCCTCATAAAGAGCAACTAATAAAAATCATGATGAGTAAATCAGGACTGCTGCTAATAATGGTGAGCTTCAGGGATGGTTCTTTGAATTACTGAATCAGCTTTCTTGTTGCAGTCCTATGAATTTTGTGCCACCTTTATATATATATATATATATATATATATATATATATATATATATATATATATATATATATATATATATATATATATATATATATATATATATATATATATATATATATATATATATATATATATATATATATATTACATTTACTGCATGCTACAAAATTAAAATATCATCTACAAAACAAAAGTACTTTGTGATCTGTATGCATATGGTTTAAGTAAGATCTATTTCAAGTAGTTGACAAATATAAAAGCAGATAATGGGGTAATAGCTGCCCCATTGAGTTGTCTTGCCTCTGCTATTAAAAATCTTCAACAAACTGAAATAATTTTTTGCCCAGTACAATTTCAAGATAAGGAAGTACCTAAAAAAGTATATCATGGAGTTTGGTATATTTGTGTCTAGTAAGCTTTCTTCAACATACCACATTACTTCATTTTGTGGTATTGATGTGTCAAGGCTCTGGATGTTTGTTGTGCAGAAGGTTAAATCTTTCTATGTTAATGTGACCTCTTTCTGCTGGCAAAGTAAATCTAGATTAGTGTCTACAAGACAAGTTTTTAACAATATCTTGTAGATATAAAGCCACAAATTGTGACAGAGGTTCAAACACTGGCCCAATAGCTAAAACTATTGGTTTTCCTAGGGGGGGGTTTAGGGTTTATAACTGTTTTCAAAGAGCTGCAGAAGTATGTTCACTTAACCATTACTAACTGTAAACATTGCAGTATGCTCTTTAATGGATTCATGAACACATTTATAGATATATCTATATATATTATAAGATATATCTTTAAAACACACTGATGGCTTTATGCACTTATTACTTTTTTCCCATTTCTGCTTCTCATATTTGAGTTTTAGGAAATCCTTGTACAGTGGAACCTCAATTTTACATCCCCTGATTTTGAATAATATTACATTTCCCTAATTTTACATTTTCCTGGATTTTGCACAATTTTTTTCTGGTCCCCTGAAAAATTTAAATTGGGGGTTCTATTGTATTTCTGATACTTGCAATACCAAGTCCTTTCTTTTAATAAAAAAAAAAACATTCAAATAGTAAATGAAGGGCTGCATAGAATTTAGAACAGCAACATACGGTAGGAACTTTTTTAGTTAGCATCTCCATGTAAAGGGGAGGTTTGCTAACTAATGGTATATTAAGAGCTGCATATATTATAATTGTTCACTGGGTCTGAAATTAACATTTATAGGAGCTGCCACACTAGACTGCAATTTTTTATATAATGATCACAATCAAGCACGCCCAATATGTTTGAAATACACCTCCTCTAGACTTCAAGCCAGGCTTACGTTGGAACACATCTATTTAGAATTTCCGTTTCTTTTAGTTTTTCACGGCTATTGCTCCATAATGTTTTGCATGTGGCATGGGGTTTGTAACAATGCCCGAATGAACACATAAAGAAAGATCAAATATAAGGCCACCATAAAGCTGATAAATCTGCTTGGATTGAAAAAGGTTAACAAGAAAGCAGAGCTTTAGATGCTGTGCAGGCACAGCAGTGCGGCTGGGATAAAAGCTACTTTCTTTCCCCTCCTCCATTTCCCTCCACCCTCTCCCTCACCCCACCAGGCAGCTTGCTGCTTTAGCTTTCCTCTCCGCTTTCTGCTCCTCTTTTGCATCCAGTCTTTTCTTACCTGGATTTAATATGTGAAAGATGCTATCCAAGGCATCAGAAGAACAAGGAGGGAAACTGGGGTAAGCAGAGACAATCAGATGTGTTTTGTTGCTAAAGAGAAAATAATTGTTGCCGATTATCGGCTGAATGACACCACCTTGTTTTGGGGAACTGGCAGATTGGGGATGACTCTGGGGCTATACAGTGGGTAAAGTCTTAAGTCTATATGGAAAACATAATAGTCTCCCATAGTTATTTCTCTTGTGAATTGTCCTTTTGGCTCTCGAACTTGCCTGTCTGGATTTTAACCCCTATAACTGCTGCACCAATCTTGTCTGCAGAGTCCTGGGTTGAGGCTGCTGAAATCTTTCTGTGTTTTCTTTGGATCCGCTCATATTTTGGAAAATACCCTTAATTGCTCTTCCCTATTTATTAAACCTTTTTATCAATCTAAAACAACAAATCAATTCTGATGTTTTTTTCCTGATGCTAAAGGGAAAATGAGAGAGAGAATAAATGGCTTCCTTTTTACCTCTTATCATGGAATACCAAGCCACTGTTAAGTCGAAGAAAGGATTTAGTTGGAGACACATAAAGGAGCGGTAGCAATACTTTCTCACCTCCGTCCTGCCATACATCTCAGAAAACACTAATGCTTCTGAACTCTGCTCCATACAAGAGAAGACTGATATTTTTTCAGTGAAGATTTTTGTTGGGGACCACTTGTAAAATAAGTGGAAACCTTTATGGTATCAACAGAAAAACCTCAGTGTGGATCTTCCAAGACTTTGGCTTTGAGTTACCAAAAGGGCACCGTAACTGTGCAATGGGGCGGCTGTGTGAGAGGATTGGTCCTGCATTTGATGTTCCTTCTATTCTATGGGGTCTCTCTGTGGGACAGGGAGAAAAAGGACTGCAGTAAAAAGAACAGGGGGGTGACAGTGAGAAGGGCTAGAGTGCCAGCCTTTCGCCTTGCTTTGCTCTGTTAGCAATGCCACCCTGACAATGGATTACAAATGCAAAAAGGGATAGGGGAAGCATCCCTGTCATATTGGAAGGACACTAGTGAGAAAAGGAAAAACATACAGGTAATGGAAATCTGTCAGTGTTCGGTATATATAATCAGAAAAAAAAGACAGGGATGGCAGCACATAAGGGAGGTGATGGTAATGTTGCATGTATTCCATAACCCGGCAGTGTGCTAACTGTTTATGGAAATATTGTAGTTTCTAATGTTGCATTTGAATGCAGTGCTGATAAGGATTGAGCTGTATGTGTGAACACAGCAATGCCTCTGTCTCTCAGAGATAACAGTTGTATTCAGTGCAGCTTGGTATATGTGTCTGCATGAAAAGCAATGGCTATGAGGTGTGCAAAACAACATACGGGCTGATGAAAATGCATGTTTTTTTGGGCAGAACTAGGAAGTGTGTGTAATTTTTTTTGCATTTCTGTGAAAAAAAGGATAGTGTGCAATGTTTTTTGTGTGTGTTTTTTGTGAGAAGGATGGTGTGTGTTTTTTCACTTCTGTGAGAGTGTGTGTGTGCGCGCAGGGAATGGTCTAACAAGCGATGTCTACATCATAGGAAGGGGGTGGGTA
Organism: Xenopus laevis; assembly: GCF_017654675.1. NCBI lineage: Eukaryota > Metazoa > Chordata > Amphibia > Anura > Pipidae > Xenopus > Xenopus laevis. Next base: position 31,085,798 of record NC_054377.1, on the reverse strand, counting down.
ATGCTTGACTGGAGTGAGATATGAAACTGTGAAAAATAGATCATATTTAAGTCTTGTGAAACCTTGAGCTGCTAAAGACTATGCACAGGACAAAGAGTGTCTGAAGAAAGGTGGGGCAGGAAAGAGGAGAAGCCTCTACCTGGGGTGGGAAAGAGTACCAAATCCTTGACGGACTGCTATGGGAAATGATAGCTTAAAGGAAAGGCTGGGGATTCTAACTAGCAGGTTTATGGAAACCTTGCTGGGAAAAGAAACACTAAAAGGACTTGATTGCGTTAAGAGGCAATATATAGAGAGAAGTCTCAAAAATAAACTATGTTTTGAGAGCCAGTTTAAGAAAGGCTGTAGGAAGGAGGCTAACCCCCTTAAGCATCAAATAACACTTCCCAGAGTGTTGTATAGAGAGACTGAAGCTCGGTAACATCTTGCATCTCTTTCTATAGTCATTTTGAATCTAGCACAGGTCTCAATACACATGGCAACTCAACCTGTACTATCCAGTTAAAGGCCTTCTCTGTTTGACAGCTCCATTTGTTACTTCACAAGTCTGTCAATAATCAAATGGCAGTTCGTAACACTGACATTTGGGGTTGTATCAAAATAAAGATGCAACAGTGCTTTGATTACTCTGCTCTGTAAGTATTTCAATGATTGGTATGCTTTTATACTAGTACAGTACTAGTTTAAACCTTCAACCAGGCCGCAGAACAATTGCATCAGCTAATAAACACAAACATCAGAAATTCCATAAATAATATCCTTAATCCTTTTCTAAGATTAGTCTATAGAAATGTTATTTCTGCCCCAAAACCTTTTAGAAAGTTACATATGGCAACAAGGCAATAACCAATTATTTTCACTGCTAAAGTCCTAATGCATACCATGGCAAGACCTACTAAAACAATTTGTTTATTGCCAGATTGCAAGAGCATTAATAAGCACCTCATGTGACAAACAAGTGATAAAGCCATTCCCTGCCAGGGCTTGGAAAGTGCCTCATTGCTCTACAATGTTCCTCGCCATGGGCTTTGTAAAGTGCATTACAAGACTTAGCCTTGGAAAGTGTCACGTAGCCTTTTTTTTTTTTTTCTAAGAGGACCATTTTTTCCATTTCAGTTCATTTTGCTGAAGAATTGCAGCCTTTATAGAAAACCATTTGCATTTACAGAAACTGACAATTGACAAAATATGGCATAACCACACTTGTCACACACTTGGCTAGTCACCATCCTCATCTGATTCTCCAAATGAATGATACACCAATGAAAGAGCCATCATTTATACCCTCAATTTGTACAGTATCAGTTCAAAACCTGCTCAATACCGAGATGTTCAGTTAGCTAAAACCAAATTTATGGCTATGGCCTGGCTAAATGCAGCTGAAACACTACTGAAAGTGAAAATATGTTGGGTTAACCCCATCTCTGCTATAACTGTGCAGTTTTTGCTGCCACACATCTGCAAAGCACTAACCTTTTCTCTGAGCCCCCCCCCCAATAACTCATTTGGTTATAACATTTTTCTACCTTAGAGGATGTGCCTAGCAACATCTTTGCTAAGCAACAAGGCAAATGGAAAAGTCCGCTACTTGCCCTGCTAAAGGAGACATTCACATTGCTTTACAAAGTTGATTTAAGATTTGTGATGTCAATGTAAAGTATCACAGGTATCTATTTAATATATAATTCTGCATCTGCTGGGAAACTCATAAAACATCATGCTACCCTTCAAGTATTTGTTATTGAAAGCACATACCTACATAGTGTATGTAATTAAGGTGCTTGTTTATACCTCACAGAGGCAAAACTCATCCATCATTCATGCAATGCAAATTTAATAAATGTTAATTTATTGTTTTTAAACACTGTGCGAAATTTTCCTTCAGCTAAAAAGCACAGGTATGAGGATCGATTTCCAGAAATCTGAAATGCTCTGAAATGCTCTGAAATATGGCAATGCCTTTTCCCATAGTGTCCTATGTAAACAAACAATTCTTTATTTTTTTACCATGCTTTTGTACTTAGTTTTATTTGTATTTGTTTCTTGTCTATTTTAAATACTTATTCTAGCCTTTGGGCAAAGTGCTCCACATTTGAGAAACCCCCAGTATTCCAGATAATAGATTTCAGATAAAACATTATTTATTACAGAGCACTCTATGCATAGGGTTGCCACCCAGCCATGATTTGAAATGGATTAGCCAGTAACATTGGCCAGTATTGCAAATCTACCAGGTAAATTTGTATTCATTTTGTTCTAGCCCCAGCTTAAACCCTTCTGATCTTCACTTTAGACATCTCACCCCCTTCTCTGCTCCCATCAGTCCATTCTCTGCTCATGCCCCCCCCCCCACACATTATTGATTTGCACCATTACATCATGGCTGTCAGGTCGGTACTAATTATTTTAAAAGGTGGGAACTCAAGTTATGCAGTAACATGGTTCAAACCTATAACACAGCAAAGTGATGTATAGTTACAAATTTGCTTTAGTTAAGTCTGCTCTAAATGTCTTACTGATCACTATAAATTATTACATTTTAGTAATTTTCACCATATTACTGCAAAACTAGAAGTTTCCCTAGGTGGCCAAGACATCAATGGCATAGTTAGATTCCTTCCTATTTTACCTTATGTTATCTGCAAGTCTCTTTGCTCATCCTAGTCCCCTAAGCTATTTCCTCTTGTACATAGCCCTCAAAGCCCAGCTTGAAGGTCAGTTAGGGTGAAAACACTTATTTGATGTCCCATATATGTATGGATCTATGGTTGAATGTCTTAAAGAGCAATGTTACTGCTCCTCTGTAACACTGCAGTATAAAGAAGGCTCTGACTAAATGCAGAACCTGAACAGGCCTGAATCAAAAATGCCAAAAACCCAGTGCATTAAAAAAATTATAACAAGTAAGAAGGTAAATAAAGACAACAGTGGTTATGACTTCTTTGTAGGACTTCAGAACGCCAATGCATCACTGTAAGACTTTGCAATACAAAAGCAACAAAGTAATGGCTAACACACTGCACAGACTGTTTTATAAGTACCGACCGAATTTTCTAAATTGTTAGTATACTTAAAATGCTGTATAGAATAAAATAACAAGGAAAGATGGTGTCTTTTCAAAACTTGTGTATGGAATGGCCTACAACTGAACTGTTCTGTACTTGCAATTGCTTTGTTTCAGTGGCGTAACTACCAGTGGTGCAGAAGGTGCGATTGCACCCGGGCCCGCACCCCCTTGGGGCCCGCTGGAGCCGCTATAATGTTTATTGTGGACAGCTAGGCAGGGGGCCAGCAGCGACTCTACTGTTGTTAGTTATTCGGCAGCTGCCTGCACCCAGCAGAAAAAAACAAAGTGGATTTCAATCAGCACTTAAAAGTAATCTGACTAAAATATAAGCAGCCGTACCATAGCCGACCGTGCCCATCATAGATCACTACATACAAACGATAAATATGCCACATTCTTGCACGTCACTCCCTCACGGAGGCTACTTCTGGTGTCACTGTGCTTATGTACGTGGCGTCGTACCTCTTAGTCTCACGAGATGACCTTTCTGGCATCTGAATTCCTTGTCTGCCAGTAATGCAGGAGCTGTGTTAACAGCCACCCGGGAGTGCGGTATTGATAAGGAAGAGGTTATTGGAAGGTTTAGTTGCGAGTGTCAAGTTCTGTTCCTGTTCAGTTTGAGTATGAAGGAGGAGATTTTACTTCTGGTAGGAATGCACATATTTTCATGTCACAAAGGCATAATATGGTATAGTATCCCTTATCCGGAAATCCATTATTCTGGAAGGCAATCATCTGTAGACTCAATTATAAATCATTGATCCTAATTTTTTAAATTAATAAATAATAAAATAGTAGCTTGTACTTGATCATTTAAGCTGTTTTAATCCACACTTGTGTTTATTATATGTATTACTGATTTATAGCAGTCTTAAAGTATAATGATCCAATAATTACAGAAAAAAACCTTTTCCAGAAAACCCAGGTCACAAGCATTCTGGATAGTAGATCCTATCCTATATATTTATAACTTCTCAAGGGCGTTTCATCACTGTGCCAACCTGTAACTGATTTTGGGGCCAGAACATAAAATCTGCTTAAAATCTGAAATTATGAAATTTCATAGCTGCCATACATGTGCCGATTCATGGTTTGAGATGTGGAATAGATGTTGAATAAACAGACATCCTCAGTGGCGTAACTCCCAGGAGTTCAGGGGGTGCGATCACACTCAGTTATCACGAGCGGCTGGGCAGAGGAAGATTTTACAGTGTGCATGCCAGCAGCACTCCAACACATGATTCATAGGGGGAGGGCCCGACAGGGGGGCCCTGGTGCCAATCCTGTACCAGGGCCCGCCTGCAAGTAGTTACGCCACTGCTTTGTTTGTTAATTTATAAAATGAAAAAACATGTGGGAGATTTTCCATTCTTGGGACTCATCAAAACAGCATCAAAAGTGTTTAGCGTGATGAATGTGTTAAGAGACAAAGGGGCTATTGTATTAAGTGCAGTTACCAGTTCAAACAGCAATTCATTTTCATCAATCATCCTCAAGTTCAAAAATTAAAGCAAATATCTCACTGGTTGCTAGGGGTAACTGTGCTTGGTCAATTTAGCACCTATTTTAGCAAATCTGCTCCCAATATTTAATAGGGTTGGATGGAAAATGTCTGTTTTGCACCAGGGTTCAGGTATATCACTGCAAATAAAGTATTTCATCAATTGGTATATTATTAACAAGAAACCGGTTTGTTAGGGAAAGAAAAACTTCAGACTTCAGTACTTTTAAGACATATCTGCTGGACTAGTTTCCAAGGAGTACAAGTTATTCCTAAATTGCCAATGATAAAAGTCAGAGAACTTATAGAAAACAGGAATCAGAAAGCCACTAGATCTACCTACAAATAAATCCTAAAATATATATACAGGTATGGACATGTTATACAAAATTCTCAGGACCTGGAGTTTTGCGTATAAGGGGTATTTCTGTAATTTGGATCTCCATACTTAAATTCTACTAAAAAAATCATTGAAACATTAAAGCGGTTATTTACTAAACTTCGAATGCCAAAAAACCCAAAAATTTTTGGTTTTTTTAGTATAAATCCGAATTTTTAGTAGGAAAAAAAATCTAGTTTTTATCGGGATTTATTATACCCCAAGAATGGAAAAAGTCCAGCATCTCAGACCTGTCGAGGTTGCATATAAGGCAGTGGGAGAAGTCCCAAAGATTTTTTGATTCGTGCAATAACCCGAACAATTTGGGGTTTTCGGGCAAAAATCTGAAAAATTCATGATTCGTATTTTTCAATATGTTTCCATTTTTTTTTCCCGCAAACAAAGTTTTCAGGAAAGTGTATTAATATATAAGGTGAAAAAACCCATGCGGATTTGGTTGGAGTTCAGAAAATAGAGATAAATTTGGACTTTGATAAATAACCCCCTAAATATACAGAATAGGATTGTTTTCCCATCAATAAGGATTAATTATGCCTTATTTGGGATCAATCACTCTTATCATTACAGAGTAATAAGAATTTTTGTAAAATTTTAATTATTTGATTAAAATGGATTTTATAGGAGATGGGCTTCTTGTAATTCGGATAATTCTGCATAATGGGTTTCCAGATAATGGATCCCCATACCTGTCATTAACTCTATCAGAGTATGTGTACAAATTTGTAAACAAAGAAAGATCTTTTGCCGAGAGATATGCTGTTAAAGTGGGTAACATTGTAACAAAAAAAGCAAACTTATGACAATCTATTTTCGGACACCGAGAAGAAAATAGTAAAATGGATGTATCATCACTACTAGAAATAATGTTCTACACTTGACAAAAATGTGTATGATTGTGCATAATATTTTCATTAGGGACATTCATACTTCATAGCTTTGTTCTGAAAAACGAAGAAGTGAAGTATACACATCGCCAAATAGGATACACCAAATATCCTTAAGAAGAATATCCTCAAAATCCTTAAATACACATCTAAAGGTTAATAGTAATCTTTACTTTTACTTTCCCCTTGCCATAACATCATCAGTCTAGTCATTACATTGCTTGACTTTAAATAAGCAAATTTAAATCTTGCGTGGGGATGAATCTTTGAGCAGATCTGTAAAATGAACCTTATGGAAATTGATATTGATCTTACTATAAGTGAGATGCAAAATGGAAATGGAATACTGCCCATGATAACTACATCCAAACAGACCCAGATCTAATGATAGCTTGCACTGTCAGGCACTTTATTGACTACTTAGCAGTATATACAGCCATTTTTATTACTTTCATATTAAATGTTAAGCTAGAACTAATTTCCTGCTCTAACGGTAATAACAGTAATATTTGAAAAATATGAGATATTAGAAATACTATTAAATATATTTAGGGCTTTCTGAAAGCTAATATATATATATATATACACACGATTCAGAATGACAGTTTAATTGCCCTAGAGAAGCCAGGAATCCACAACTGCAATAAATCAAATATTTAAAAAAAAAAAAAAAAAACACAAAATAGAAGTCTACAGCTTATGGCTATTATATGAAATACTGTAGTATCCAGGCCTGGAATTTGTGGGCAGGCCACAAAGGCCCAGGCCTAGGGTAGCAAATTGCTAGGAGCGGCATGCCGCCCGCAGGCCACACCTTAACCGGGGACTGGGCAGGAGATTTTGACAGTTGTTTGAAGCAAGGTTGTGAGAGTGGGGGGGGACAATGTGCCCGGGGGGGCGATCGGTGCAGGCAGCCTAGGGGGTGCAGCATATTCAAAACTGGCCCTGATGGTACCTGCAGAAAATCATGCTTTACCAAGTCATAAATATGGAGATGGCACGTGGCCTTGAAATAGTGCCGTGAACATGGAGGGCATGGAATTAAAGAGACTTTATAACACAACAGCATACATATGGGGTTTAAAATCAGGAACCATGTTGTGTTTCCCGAATATCCACTGCCTCAAAACTAGTTTACAAAAAAAGTTTACAAAAAAAAATTACTAGTTTACAAAAAAAAATTTTTGTAATAACAAAAAACCCACAGGTAAACAGATACACATAATTATCAGATCACACATATGGAGAGAGGATGTTCTATGCAAACACCCCCATTACAGCTTTTCTTAACTAAAAAGGCCAAAAGGGAGAATTAACTAATATTATTTCCTCTGTTTGATCAGGAGGCTTATGCTTCTGTGTATTTGTAACAACAACAAAAGGTGATGCACAACTTGGTTATGTGGAGAAGGGTCTGAAAATCCCATACACTGATTTTTCACTGTGGTTGAATTAAACCAGGATAATTAGGCTGTGAAAAAATGACTTGTATTCTTGCCATATATCAAATGGAAATTATCCCATGGGAGTACCGTCTCATGGTGATTCACTCCCTTCACTGTTTGTTAAAGGTTCTCCCATTGATTAGCATCAACTGGATTAGTTTGAGCTGCAAAAAGAGACCTGAAGAACTAGAATGTGCCAATGGCTGCTTAATCAAAAGTGTGAAAAAAGAGTGACAAAACTATTCCCCCCATGTGCAGCTCTAATTTGCACTTTATTTAAAAATGCCACTGTGTATGTTTTGTATTATATCAAATAATTTGCCATATGTTTTGAATAGACACTGCTCTTACATTAATTTCAGTAGGATGTCCAGTGTAGTAAAGCTTTTCCATTGTTACATGTGAATGAAAAAACAAAACAAAAAAAAAAAGTAAATCTAAAAGAATTAGATTTATATGTGTAGACAGCATATAGTATATGAAAGCAAAAGTAGCCTTTTTTGTGTGACCAAAGAAATGTGTAAATTTAAATTTTCCCTTTAGGTTCTCCATAGTGGGAGCTTCAAGGGAGATGTATTTTCTGTTTAAACCCTAAAAATGAATATGGATAAAAATGCCATATTTTATATACTGCACCTTGCAAATTTGTCACAGGGGGAAAGTATCTGGGACACTCACATGCTCAGTGGGCTCTGAGCAGCTGTTGAACAGCTAAGGTTAGGGGTCATTACAAATTATGAAAGAGAAAATAAGGTTTGCCTGTAATATACGCTGATGCTACAGGGCTGATTATTAAATTCTGATGCTAATTGCACTGGTTTCTGTGTTGCCATGCAGTAAATATCTGTATTAATTACTAATCAGCCTTATATTTTGACATGTCTATTCTATGAATACTGTATATTGCGAGTGGGTCCCTAAGCTCAGTAACAGACATCAGCACAGTACAGTGAATCAGAAAAAAAAGACGAGGAGCTACTGGGACATCTTTGGAGGCATAGTTCTTCCTGGCTAAAGGGCTGTGGTTGACTTGGGCTGGTATAGAAGCAGGGCATGCTGGCACCAAGGGAGCCCCTGTGCCTTACAATTCTGAACTTTTGTACTCCTTTAGTATGCAAGTCCATTAATGTTCACTTAATCTGCATTTCACAAATTCTGAATTGTATCTAGAAGACAAAATATTTGTGTTTCAATATGCCATGTCTGCTTTAAGCAAAGAAAGAGGGGGCAGATTTAGAGGGGCGTTTTGACCAACTTTGACTATTTCTGCCCACTCTGCCTGAATGTGCATTTTTTAAGAAAGAAAGAAAAGAATGAGAGACATTCCTGGGAATCTGAAAGTTTTGAAATATAATTTATACTAAAATCACGCAATAATGGTCTAAAAGATGTGATATTAAGTCTATTTTAGACTTTCAATACTTATTTACTTAAAATAATTAAGTGGGTATCATGGATTTAAAAAGGTAACACTTTTTCTTTTTTAGTTGCAATTTGCTACAGCTTACAACTCTGATAATGGATAATGTCTTGCCTACATGCTAGCCGTAAGTGTCTTGAAAAAGCACATTAATGCTACTCTTTTGCAAACACTTACTAATGAAAACCACATTTGTTTTTCAGAGGCAAAGACTACCATGGAAAAGTTGTTCTGGGGTGTCCTGTTGGTAGGAAGCCTTGTGAAAGTTGCCCATACTTGCCCCTTTCACTGCACCTGTCAGAATCTCTCAGAATCCCTAAGCACACTTTGTGCTAATAAAGGACTTTTATATGTTCCCCCTAACATTGACCGCAGGACTGTAGAATTAAGGCTGGCTGACAATTTTATCCGTGTAGTAGAGCAAGAAGATTTCCTTAACATGACTGGGCTTGTGGACCTCACATTATCCAGAAATACCATTGACAATATCAAACCTTATGCTTTTGGCGACCTGGAAAGTCTACGATCTCTACACTTAGATGGCAATCGTCTTACATCGATACATGAAGAAGCCTTAAGGGGGATGCTTAACCTTCAGCATCTAATAATTAATAACAACCAACTAGTGACAATTCCAGTAGCAACATTTGATGATTTCCTTCTTACCTTGGAAGACCTAGATTTGTCTTATAACAACTTAGTTAGTGTACCATGGGAGTCTATTCAAAATATGGTCAGTCTTCACACTCTCAACCTTGACCATAATCTAATAGAATCTGTAATGGAAGGAACTTTTTCAGAGCTGTATAAACTCTCAAGGTTGGATATGACATCTAACAGACTTCATACACTACCTCCAGACCCACTCTTTGTCCGTTCTCAAACTGGGGTAATTAGCCCAACTCCTTATACATCCACCATTGTGCTCAACTTTGGAGGTAATCCATTTCACTGCAATTGTGAGCTCCTCTGGTTACGCCGCCTGGTTAGAGAAGATGATATGGAAACTTGTGCTTCTCCTCCTCAGTTGGCTGGACGCTATTTTTGGTCTATACCAGAAGAAGAGTTTACCTGTGAGCCCCCTCTCATCACCCGTCATACACATCAACTGTGGGTGTTAGAAGGGCAGAGAGCAACCCTTAAGTGCCGGGCTATAGGAGACCCAGAGCCAGTTATCCACTGGGTATCTCCAGATGATAAGATTATGCCAAATTCCTCCAGAACAGCTTCATACAGAAATGGGACTTTAGACATTTTGGTTACTACAATCAGGGATGATGGATCATACACTTGTATAGCCATAAATGCTGCTGGAGAATCAACAGCCCAGGTGGATTTAAAAATGATTCCTTTGCCCCATCGTAACAATGGGAGTATTGATGTTTTAAGACAGGACCCAGGGTCATCTGACATTACTACATCATCTAAAGCATCTACAAATTCCACAGAGGAGAAAAGATTGCCAGAAAATACTGTTATAGTTTCAGATGTAACTTCTTCATCTGCCTTGGTTCGTTGGTTCATGAACAGATCAGCCTACATAGTGTGGATGTATCAGATTCAGTATAATTGCACAGCTGATGAAACACTTGTGTACAGGTAGGAAAGACTCCCTTTAACATTTTTATTGTACCTTTTGTTTTGATTTGTTCCTATTGCATCTTATTATTATAACAATCTTTCCTCATTTAACAGTCTGACACTTGCTTATGAGCAATATGGTTTGAAATACTGTCAATTATTAATCCTAACCTAATAATAAATAGGCATCGATACATGGTAAGTCAGTGTTGGGCAGGGCATTTCAGATCCAGAAAAAAAACCATCCTAGGTTAATAAAAGTGCACTGGAAGTCCACTAACGTAAAAAGGGGATTGTACCAGTTGCATGACCCTGATGCCTGTTCCACTTGCTTCTGTCCCAACTGAAGCTCATGCCAATGTACAGTATATGTAAGAGAGTTGTGGAAATCAACAGGCTCCATATGTATGCTATATGATAATGTATATTATATGCTTGATTGTTTTGAACCTAAAACAGTCGACATTGCAGCCAAATGTTTTCTTATGTAACTTATAGCAATACTAGGGGTCAAGTGTATTTATGGACTTATTTGTGGACTCTAATACAATATGTACCATGGACACTATGGACTTTCACATAATAATTCATTTTAATTAATAATTAATTTTTATTTACTTCTTTAATAATAAAAAACAGTATCTTGTACATGATTTTAAGTTGCATTAATAAATATTAGTGCCAAAGCAATTCTTTTGGATTTATTTACCTTTTAAAAGTTTTTTTTTTATCAGATTTAAGGTATGGTGATCCACATTATGGAAAGATCCCTTATCTGGAAACCCAGGTCCCAAGCATTCCACATTACAGATCTTATATACTCTTTTTGTTTATATAGTTTTGCACAGTCCCAACAGGCTACACAAAAAAAGGAAAAGGGATTTCATTTGTATCTGCTTCTATAAATTTTAGGATTATGAGGCATGTTAATGGAATAATCCTGGCCACTTAAAATAGTACAGTTTATAGATTGCAAAATCCACACGTGTAGTATAAAGAACTATAGTACGTGTTACAAAACAATATGTTGAGAATGAGTTGAAAAGTATTTTGGAACATTGACAAAATTACTTAGATTTTAAGAATGTCCCTTATATACTGTTGAATTATTCTGAATTTTACTAGTCATTATAGGGATAAAGGCATATACTCATCAATATATAGAGTAGATATGGTGTTTCAGCATGAGGAAAGGAACACTGTATCACTGCATAGCAGGCATTATAATAGCTAGATGATATGTAGTGTAATGCAGACTAAAGAACACTTTGAAGCCATTAACTCAATAGGTCATAAAATGCAATTACCCGTAGCAATTGATATATCTTTGCTTTCATTTACTGTCTTTTGGTTGGCCAATCAGACGTAACTGTTGATTAGTTATTTGTTAACTGCTTTGGTGTAGTTTAGCACTTATGAAACTTAATGTTCCACTTTGCATCTCTATAAAATAATGGTACAGAAACTGGTAAAAATGGAAAGGAGTAATGAAGGACAACAAAACGTATCTAAATGTTACAAAATTACCCTTGACTCAAACTTTGTTATATTTGTTGAGATGCTGGGGGAAATGCTGAAAGTTATAGTTCTGGACCTGACCAAAACTTCAGTCATATTATTTGCTTGCAATCAAATACAATTTAATTTATATAACTTTTAGAAATACACCATTTTTTTTTTTTTTGATATGTTAAACAATTGTGCCTGGTACTTAGCTGTGTAAAATGGAAATAATTATATGTATATGATTTTTACCTTTTTCTCATCAATTTTTCAGGATCCTGCCATCTACAACCAAGCACTTTGCCTTAAAGCACTTGGTATCGGGAGTGGATTACGACCTTTGCATACTGGCCATTTCTGATGATGTGGCCACCTCCTTAGCAGCTACTAGATCACTGGGGTGTGTTCAGTTCACTACTGGAGAGACATACCCAGACTGCCGGTCTTTGCATGCTCATTTCCTTGGGGGTACCTTAACCATCATCATAGGGGGAATCATTGTAGTCACATTGTTGGTCTTTACAGTGGGCATGATGGTCAAATATAAGGTTTGCAGTAGCACCCTTGCAGGCATACCCAAGGTTACTAATGTTTACTCACAGACCAATGGAAGTCAGCTGGTTAACAACGGATTGCCTCTTCAATATAGGATGAACAATGATTCTGCTAAACCTAGCTGCTCCAACATAACTTATAGAGAGGATACAGGAAGGATTGTGCATGGTGTCAAGCCACAAAGAAGAAAGGCCAGACACAGAGAAGTAAAAGAGAGAGAAGAGAACAAAAGCACTGTGGAATCAGAAGTGGCTAGGGCAGCACAAGGTTCCAGTCCAGAAGATTATATTGTTTTTGGTGTTCCAAAAGCCAAGCGCAGTTGCTCTGTGGATATGGGGGAGATGGCAACTACTACTTGTTATAGTTATGCAAAGCGACTAAGTATTATATGGACAAAACGAAGTCAGTCTGTGCATGGCATGCTCTCAAATTGCGGGACGGAGTTATCCAAGGGAAAGCAAGTGTTATTTTCTAGCTCTGATGAGCTTGAAGAAAGTGTGGTGTAGACGGCTTCAGTGTTAGATTTGTTATTTTAAAGGGATGTCCTCCCTGGTGGAGTCATATTTACTGTACTTAAGGCAGTAAACTCTTGATTCACCAACAACGAGCCATGAGCACACCTTCCATTGCAATGAAGGTAAAGAAAAGTACAGCGGGATTCAAATGTTAATTATTGTTTCAATAACTGTGTGAATCCTAAAAGTCATTGGAAGGATACAAAAAACAAGGACAGAGCACAGAAGACTAGTTTGGTTGTGACACATTCTTATGTCTTCATGGATACACGAGGCAAAAACTCATTCAGGTCTCAGAGGAATTATTTTGAAATCAAAACATGTAAAGACAAAACCAAGAAACCAGCTTAATGCATATAAGGAGTAACAATGCGAGCAAATGGTAGCCTTTCAACCATTTCGCTAGATTCAGAATCTAACAGTATTTTTTGTTTTCTTTACATTACAAAAGTCCTCTGGTAATTATTAGATCCTGAAAATTAGGTTTCTAGGACAAATATTCCTATAAATGGTTTTTAAAAAGGTAAATGATATCTAAAAACATATTTTCAGAAGCTGGGTACACAAAGACATGGATTAACAACAAATGGTTTGATTGAGCATACTGCACCTCTCCCACTGAACTATGCTATTCGATGAACGAGAGCTACCCAGCAGCACCAAGGTTGGAACCAAAGCATTTCCGATCACATTTTGTGTCAATGGATGCTGGTGTGTATGTGTGTGTCTGCTTAAATTCTGCTTGGATTAACTCCGTAAATGCCCCAGTGTAAAAACTTGTGTTTGAGTAGTTCACCTTCCTTCTAAATTCACAATTCAGAAGTAAGTTAACGTTTGTCATATCAGCAAAGTTCTTAAAAGGTGGGGTGAAAAAACCTTTAGCACTTTAAAGTCTCAAATATCACAACCTAAGATAGAACTATATAACTATCTCTACTCATTGGTATTTTTTTCTATTTGCCAATAAAGAGTAAAATTAAAAACGCTTTTTTTGTAATGTGAAATAATTATAGAAAACATACTGGTAACGCAATCACATTGTACATGTAAAAGTTAGGCTATTAGCAGTGCCCTGCACCAAGAGATTAATAATGTATCCCCCAGCGTATTCATTGACATCATAGTACAGGTATGGGATCCGTTATCCGGAAACACATTATCCAGAAAGCTCCGGAATGAATGGTCATCTTCCATAGACTCCATTTTATCTAAATAATACAAACTTTTAAAAATGATTTCCTTTTTCTCTGTTATAATAAAACAGTGCCTTGTACTTGATCCAAACTAAGATATAATTAATCCTTATTGGAAGCAAAACCAGCCTATTTGGTTTATTTAATGTTTACATGATTTTCTAGTAGATGTATGTAAATGAGAGATTTAAATTACGGAAAGATCCGTAATCCGGAAAAACCTCAGGTCCCAAGCATTATGGATAACAAGTCCCATACCTTTACCGTGAATCAGCCATATAATGGTGGTGTGGAAGGGCATCCATTTCACAAATAAATATTACATTGACAAAATTCCTGTCTCAGCTACAACACTTCTAGAGCTTTACTGTGACAAAATAAAGTTGCACTTGCAAATAAAAGCAGGAAGATGGGGCACTGCTAGGTAGCCAAGACACTGGAGTCATAACTATATGCAATGAGCTATATTCTCTTATCCTCTCTCATTTCTCTTTGGACATTTATATTCTATATTTCAGTGCTTTATAATTTTGTGTTGAAATTGTTATTCAGTAAAATGAGAAAATTGGTCAAGGGTCTGATAAATTTTGCAAGGTGCTGTTTATAACATTTGAGGCTTTCAAGCCTGTGAAACTCGGCAAGGAACGGGTGCTAATTCAGTTTTATGGCAGAGGGAAAGAAGACTAAGCTGGAAAGCAAAGAGGAGATGGTACCAATGGAGCGTGTCAGACTTAGGGTACAACCAACAGGCAATTGGCGCTGGTGACTTAAAGATTATCATGGTATCATTTGAAGACAATTACAGATAGATTGTAAAAATCAATAGTGTTCACTCTGATCGTTGAAGCGATACAGAGAAGATAAGATAAGATGAGACATTAGGAGAAAAATAACAGAAAGGAAGAGTGGAAAACAGAGGAGGGTAGATGGTAGACAGAGAAAGCCTGAAGATGAAGGTAGAGCAAAAGAAGGAAAAAAATAAAAAAGGAATACATTTAGGCAATCTTATATGTAGGGGGGTGGCAGTTATTAGGAGTGAAATAAAGTAACTGATATATCAGAGAAAAGAGTTTATGCAAAATGAAATAAAGAAAGCAGTAAATGACAAAGTCTTGGCCAAACGCATAACAAGGCTGGAAATCTAGACAGATGTTAAAGGGCATCTTACAACGGCTGTTCTATACTTATTTTTGTACATAAGTGGAGCTGAAGTTAAATCTTCAGGTCTCTTCATTAACATTAAATAATTCAGTGGGTGATGGGGAGGCGGAATCATTAAGGAACCTGGAAAATGCATAAGGGACTGCTGACTATCAGACTAGAGCAATCATAAATTATTCCTATCTCTGAGAAGAGGAGCAATTATTTATGAATTAATAATTACCCAGTTATATTCAGCTATCTATACACAGAGAAAAAGTGTTCATAGATATTTAGATGTTTGTATTAACCGTGTCTATAAAAGCATTATTGTATTTAATGGCACACAGTCCATTATACACAGAGGATGAGCTACTCCTAGCACCCAATACAAACAGTGCACAATTACATACATTAAGTCAGTGGTAGATAACCTAAAAGTTGTTTTGTTTGCCACTTATTGGGGCAACTATCTTATCTTCTCCAAATCTTCTTTTCTTCTGGGACAGTGCATTTTAACCTTTATTCTTTGCTTTTGACTATTTTCAATGTTTCCAATTCTTCTCTCATCATTCAGCTTGTAAGACTTCTTTTATACCTGTCTCTACTAACCATCTGTTTGTTCTGCTCTCTATCTTCATGAGCTTTGCTTTTCCAAGGGGCCATTCACTCTTCCTTGCCCTCCCTGTTTATGTCATTCATCACCATTTCTGCCTCAATTAAAATTTTCATTTTATCACACATCCTACCTCCCTCTATATGCCACCTCATAGCTCCCATGGGCAAAACTCTATCCTTTTGCCATTTTCCAGCAAATTACTTCCGCTTTCCACTTGCTTGTATAGGCTATATATTTATCTTGTTTTTCCCCTTTTTCCAAGGGCACATTCTCTGCTTCTTTCTCCAGTTTACACATTCTCTTAACCACTCCTCTATATGCAATTTGCTATTGTTAGCGATGAGATAAATTGTAGTCGAGTTTTGCCACAAAAATGACACGCATAGACTCCAATGGGTGAAAAATTATCGCACAACAAAAAAATTGATGCACCTCATGACAAAAAAATTTTTTTGAAGCCCATAGACTTCAATGAACTTTGGTAAATTTTTACCATTTCGTGAATTTTTGTCGAAACGGGTAAGATTCGCCCATCACTAACTATTGTTTCTCCAACTCCATTCTTTTCTACTTCCCTGTGCTGTCCACTGCACCATTCCTTGGGCCCCTTAACCATCCTCCCCATTCACTTGCTCTGCATTACTCTGCAGATCGGACTCACAATTTTACTTTAAAAAGCAGTGTGCTTTATGAGATCTATTTCAAGAAGCATGTTGTTTTTATTGCTAAAATTTCACTTTGTACTTCTGCACTTTCACACAATTACAGTGGAAATGTTTGGTTTTGCTACTGGCTGTGCACAGAAAGAAAAACAACTGCCACTGCTCCTTGAATACATTGGGAGGGTGCATAAAAATTCAGTGCTGAAACCAATGAACAACACTCTCCTGTGAGATGTCATGGAGCATGTTGATGTTTAAAAAGAAAATGTGACGTGAGACCTGGTAGGAAAGCAAGAGTGTCATTAGTGACCTACAGGTTGTCTTTCATATTGAAGTACCTAAAGTATAAGACTAGCCTTCCGAGCCCTAGTTCTAGACCTGGTTTATGAGAGTAGAGCTTACAAGTAATAGAATTATGGGGAATGTGCTGCAGCCTGACTCAAGATGTATTTTTTACCAATAATAATATAGTTGGTAAAATAAAATTGCTGCTTTCCAATTGACATACATGGTGGAACAAATATTAGGTTTTAAGCCTCTCTGGAGCAAGGACTTGCATATATACACAATTGCTTAACAATTCTTCTTTAACTTCTTAAAAGTGGGCAATGCGCAATTAAAATTCGCAATGGAATAACAGTTTAAGGAAGAGTATTACATTGCGAAATGCGACTTTTCATTCTTATTTGTGATAATTGTTTTGCTCTTTGCGACTTTTATTTCAGTACAGGTATGGGATCCGTTATCTGGAAACCCGTTATCCATAAAGTACCATCTCCCATAGACTATTTTATCCAAATAATCCACATTTTTTAAAATGATTTCCTTTTACTCTGTAATAATAAAACAGTAGCTTGTACTTGATCCCAACTAAGATATAATTAATCCTTATTGGAAGCAAAACCAGCCTATTGGGTTTATTTAATGTTTACATGATTTTCTAGTAGACTTTAGGTATGAAGATCTAAATTAAGGAAAGATCAGTTATCCGGACAACCTTAGGTCCCGACCATTCTGAATAACAGGTCCCATACCTGTACATTCCCACATATGTTTCCAGGAAGATGCAGTGCTTGTTCTCCTACCTTAACACCCCTAATCCGGAACTCTGCCAAAGCTCTGCTCATTTTTGTGGCGGCAACTTGATGGTCTTTTCCGTGTGCAATAACCTTGACCAGAAGGGAGTCATAATGTGGGGAAATGACAGCTCCTTGAAAAGCTGAAGCACTGTCTAGTCGGATTCCCATTCCTTCTCCACTCCGGAAAACCTGTAAGTAAAACAATTGAGAAGTATTTTATATGACTGATAAAGGGAAAGCGTGTCATTCCTACATATACATTATGGATACCCTGAATCCGTAATTTTCTACACAAAAGATGTTCTACACAAAAATGTTTCACAGCGTTAAAGTCACATGTCTGGAACATACAAAAAGTTATGCAAATCCTCAACTGAATCTTGAACTCAACAAATCCCTATTAGACGTGAACTGTGCCTAAATTACAGATTTCTCAGTTCACCAAAAGATTACCATTTTATGTTTACACATCATTATTGAAATTAGGATAACAAATTTACATTTTTTAAAGGACAAATAGTGTTATGAAATAGCCCCCCGAAAAAAATGTGTCATTATTGTGAGCACGTATGCAAATATAGGGACAGACACTTATAACTGTAATTAAACATAACCCTTATTAAATCAGATCTTTTTAAAGAACATGGATAGTCTATGAGCATTGGGCATGTACATAACTTTTGAGAAAGCTTTCACTTATATTTTGGTTAGTGGTAGCTTTAAGTGTCATTAAGCCTCCTCATCCTAGCTTACTGGTTCTTGAATTTGGTTACTGTCCAAAGTCTACCCAACAGAAGCTACATTCCAAAATCTTGCACTGATGAGAATATAAAAACATCTATCTGCAAGTTTGGATTGGTGTGTCTGAATTTTAAAGCTGTACATGTGGTATTAACTACGCTCTTCAACGTTGCCTCACAAGCCATACAGTATATTCTATTCATGGCTAAGCTCATGTAACATCTGACCAAAAAGATTCAGCCATTTTCTGTGCAACAGATATGCCTATAAGGAGCAAATAAAAAAAAATTTTAACAGGAGGGCACACTTTTCATTGTTCCAGAATGTTTTGTTTTAAAAATTGGGATGCTCTGCTGGGTGATGTTGTGATGGCTGATTTTGTAAATGCCTTTAAGAGGCATTGGTTGATTTCTTGGAGAAGCATAATATCAAAGGCTATTGTGATACTAAAAACTACAATTAGTATAGATATTGTATACAGTTTATATATTTAATTGTATAGATAGGTCAGTACAAGTATGTGTGTGATATATATATCACACACATACTTATATATATATATATAAATACACACACATTATATTTGGATATAACCAGCACCCAGGCAATGATGGACTTTGGTGTTTTTTTCAACCCAATTTAACTATATAACTACAGTATGCAGTGGCTGTGCCGAACACTGTTGTTTTTGTTGCTGGGCGTGTTATACCAGTAATGAGCCATGGGTCCTGCTGGTTGCAGAATTGCAATATAATTTTGTCGAGTGCTCGATGTTTTGTGATGTAAAGCATTGGTGAGAGAGTTGGACTATGCCTAACTCCTGCTGGAAAAAAATGCCTTCCTCGCTTCCTAATTTGGACAATGAGAGCATCTAGTGCATGCCCAGAATACACAGCACAGTAATAAATGCACTATAGGTCTCTAGTTGTTTTCTCTGTGCTCTACTTTCCTAGCTAATATTTGCAAACATATCTTATTATTATTATACTGTAATTAGCTGCTCCAAATCTCATAACATTTCATCCATGCTTCATCAACTCATAACAATAACAATGGGATTATTTATACATTAATATAGACTGACTGACATCAATCAATTGTAAATTTATTTCTACATGCAAATTTTTACATCCATCCACATCTTTTTTTCTTCATCTGAATTTATCAAAGGTGTTATCTGTTTTTATGACCTTAATGAACTTATAGTTTTGATACAAATTCATACGACTTATGCATTATGCATTCAGACTATAATGTTAGAAGTTATTATTTTGTAGAAAAGGAGAACATCCATACAAGTTTTTAGATTTATAGGTTTTGTTTTTATACTGCTACATGTTCTGGGGGCTTAAAACAAATTGGTACGGTTTTGTTTATACTGCCACAAAAAGAACGAATAGGACAAAAATATTTTTCAATGGACATCAGGAAACAAAGCTTGGAAATATAGCTTCATTTAAATTATATTAGTGATTTATTTGCAGTAAAATTATATTTTATTGCAGTATCTAATTATATGAAACAGCTGTGATCTTGGGAATTTACATCCGGAAACATTTGAATTGTAATGCAAGGGCAAAACATGGGCAGGGCATGGGTGTACACTTACATAACCCTTTAACTGCATGTAATTGTAATGGAGCACACAACACTCAAAGGGGTCCCCCTATTTTTCTGGCAATTGCAGATGTTAGACAAAAGGGTATTTTTATGAAAGAGTGAAGTTAGAGATCACCCCAGTGAAATTCTGCCACGTTCCATTCATTTAATTTCCCATTTTGGGATTTTTAATTATTTTTATTATTATTATTTACCAATGGGTGAAAGTTCATCCTTTGATAAATATGCCTTTAAAAAATCCATAGAAATGAATGGAGAGTGGTGGAATTTCACTCTAGAGGACTGTGGTGATCTCTAACTTTACTCTTTAATAAATATACCCCAAAGGGTAACAATTATTTTCTCCAGGCATAGTGCAATCACTGGTGTATGGAAACCTCACTAAAAAAAAAAACTTTTTCCAGTTTTCAAGCACAAACCAGTTTAAAAAAACAAATCATGAAGGAAAAACCTTCAAATGATAAAAGGGACCTCTGCCATTGAATTCTATATGACCTCGACAGGTTTTAGCTAGATTTTTTTGGCTTTTAGCAGCTTCGGAGCAGAACAAATCTCAAAAAAAAGTTTTTTTTAGTAAAAAACTACCCCTGAAATACTAAATTTTTTGAGAAAACACAACTCGACCTTTAATAACTAACCCCCTTAAAGACCTATTTATCAAAATTTGCATTTTTATGTGTAATTTTCATACTTTTTTCTAATTCAAATGAACTTAAAATTAAAAAAGGAATGTTACTTTATTTATAAAAAAAAAAAAACCACTTAAAAATAACAACATAACCAAATAAACCATTTTTTAATGGGTCAACAACTCAAATTAAATAAATAATTAACATATTGCCATTGATTTCAATATTATCTTGCAAATTCATGACTTTTAAGTGCATAACAATTTAAATTGTTACAAAAAAACCAAACCACATTATTAATAAATATCCCCCCTAAGCCATGGGAGAAAGGAATTGGAAAATACCAAATAATCAACTCCTATTTTACACTTTCAGCATGGACACCTAAAATGGGGCATTTACACTGTAGGATGATTTTACTAGAGAATACATTATGTGAATGGATCAAGAAATACAGAAAAACAATACTTTACTACAGGTAGAACCAATTTTCTGAAATTAAATTTTTATCAATACAATATGCCTAGACAAATCAAAATGCTCTGCTATCTTATGCAGTTTTTAAAATAGTGAAGGAGTCATAATAAAAGAAGGGAAGTAGCCACTTTCTGGCTTATGGTAAAGAATAGAGAAAGGCTAGGAGCACTCAAGACATGTTACACTTCTTCTACTATTAGGGGCAGATTTATCAAGGGTCGAAGTGAATTAGAGGGAATTTTCGAAGTAAAAAAAAAACAAAAAACTTCGACCATCGAATAGGATACTACGACTTCGATTCAAAGTAAAATAGTTTGAATATTCGACCATTCGATAATCTAAGTACTGTCTCTTTAAAAAAACTTCGACTTCAATACTTCGCCAAATTAAACCTGCTGAAGTGCTATGTTAGCCTATGGGGACCTTCTAGAGCAGTTTTCTAAGTTTTTTTAAGTCAAAGTAAAAAGTTCGAATTCGATATTCAAATTCTAAGTATTTCAATTCGATGGTCGAATTTCGAAGTATTTTTAACTTTGAAATTCGACCCTTGATAAATCTGCCCCTTAGAGTGTGTATATTACCATGCAGAAAAGGAGGACAGAAAGACCTGCCAGATAGTTCAGTTAGATATTGTCCTTACAAGTTTTTCTGGAAGAAGGACTGAAAATGACATGGGATCTGCCCTATGAAATGGTAATTCGTTTAAATGGAAACATGCTGTTGAGAAGCAACATGGTGCTTACTTTGTATTAAAATATTCTGTATTAGTGTATACCAGCTATCCTGGTGGAATTTTGTGTATAATATATGCATAATGATTTATCAGAAGCAAATATAAACAGTCTCAGAAAATGTGTTGGTCCATAAAGGTGTACATTAAAGAAAAGGAAGTTAGAGAAGACAGACTAGTGATATTTGTTTGTTCTAAGCACCTGAGAAGCTTTCACTGCAAAGTAAAAAGATAAAACAACAATATGCTGTAGGTGGTATCTATAGAGAAGGAAGGCTTGCTGGAAAGGAAAATAAAAGCACAAGGGAACTGAATAAAACAATAAAAGAAAGGAAAACTTAAAGAAGCGGCAACAATAAAGTGCATACAATAGTGCAGAAAGTATACACTATAATACAAGGAATAGACAGGATGTAAAACTGGGCATTAATGGAATTGACGGAAGAGAAATGCAGAATATTACAAGGGAAATGTGAATTAACAGGAATAGGTTGAACTGTACATAAAAGTGTCTTCTGACAAATATTTCAAAGAACTGAACAGATATGAAAGCAGGAGAAATCATGATGGGGGGAATTAAAACTATACAATAAAGACAATTGCCTCAAAATAACTCAAGGGTCAATATAGTGCTAAGTTCAACATGAGACTAAAGAATACCGTTTGCACTAAAATGCATTTAATGCACTTTAAGGGGCACATTTACTAAGCTCAAGTGAAGGATTCGAAAAAAAACGTTGAATTCCGATTTTTTTGGGTACTTCGCCCATCGAATAGGCTACTACGACCCTCTTCACTTTCCTGAGCTTTTTTTGATCGACGGAAAATCTTTCGATTGATTGATTAAAATCCTTCGAAATGTAGATTTTTACTTTGATCGATCAAAGTATTTGCGCAAAATCCTTTCGAATTCGATATTCGAATTCGAAGGATTTAACTTCGAGGGTTAATTAACCCTCGATATTCGACCCTTGATAAATGTGCCCCCAAGTGTAAAATACATTTTTTCTTTATTATTATTATAATTGTTAGAAAGAGATAATGTGCCATGTTTGCAAACACTCAAGTCTAAACTTGATAAGGAGGTTAACCAGGAAGGGAAATCTGATTATATATTCACTTATAAAATAAGAAATTTAAAATGTTTTTTTTTTTTACATATTTATTTACATTACATTTCACAATGCAATACGTCTAAATTAAGAGGCATGCATTAGGTGCAGAATCATGCATTTTTAAACAATGTTCGCCTACATTTAGGTACAATATTCACAAAGCAAATCTCCGTAATATTCTTCATAAATCTATTTTTAGAAGCATGGATAGCAGTACAAAATACATGCTCAATGGAGAATGAGAGCTGCGGTGGGATAGGTTGTATGAATTTCTCATATACACATAACTATGATTAATGAATTTCCTGTCCCCAAGCATTTTACACAACCTGTGCTGGTTTTGCAGTTTCTTCTTAAGTACATAAACAATGTTATATCCGCGTATAAACAGACTTTAAGAGACTGTGCCTGATGTGCGGACCATTGGCTTAGAGAGGAAAACACATTATTGATCATTTAAGATAATAACTCCAACACAGACAGTTTCCTCGTGGGGCGACTTCGGAAAACGAAGCGTTCCGAGTGCCATCCTACTGGCTATTTACATTCTAGCCGGGAGGAAGGCAGTTCAGGGACATTAGTCTCCAGAAGAAGAAGATATTTGTCGCTGGGCGACTTATCTCGCTGAATATTAACGTGTGTCACTGCCCTTAGTCTGGTCTTGGAGTGGACTATCATGATCATAGACTGATATATGCAAATTAAATTTCTCACACTATTTTAAATGGGATGAAAAACTAGATACACTGGGCCCAAGTACAAAATTTGCCTGAGGGTCCATCTATACAGCATAGACTTTCCAAATTCAATCAAAATTCACAACCTGAAATAATAATAACGTATTCATGTGCTGGTAGGTCTAGAAGTCTAACCACGGCACTAGGGGGTAAGAATTGGAGAATACAAATAAACAACATCTAATTTCCAGCTCTAGTACAGGCACTTAAACTGGGGCAGGTACTGGGGTTTGGGGTTTACTAGCAAATTCATTCATTTACTTGAATAAATCGTACTCTAAAGTTTTGGTTAGCCCAAGTTGTTACAGTATAGCAGGTGGTCAATGGTACCAGGATTAGACCGAGCACTTCTTTTTTGTTTCATGCATATATAGGAGCCTAATTACTACTTCTAGTAGCCTTTCAGCCTTTAGTGCAAGGATTCTCTCACAGATGTATGTAAAAAAAGAAAACACATTCAGTTGAGCAACTGCATACAGTACATGAATAAAATATGTGAGCTTTGTGAGACATTAATAGAAAAAACTATATTTGAGGGAATAACAGCATATAAAACAGATTGAACAGATTTTCAAGAGATGAGTATAATGATATTGATCAAGATAAAAAATGTTACATTAAGATACAATCACAGGATTCATGAAAAAAAACTGGCTGATTGTGACAGTATATTGGGTATTGGTACAGAACTAATTAGAAATCTGACTGATCTGTATAAAGCATGGATAATATTGACAAAATATTCAGATTGCTTGTAATCTTGGAAGAATTTATTTCCCCCACAAGATGCAAGCTGTAATTTGCAAAACTTACTTGATGGATTTTCTGCTCACCTTCCTCTAGATCAATAGCCCTATAAATATGGAATGAGTTTCTCTCTAAGACTGAAAACAGGAAAGACTACATTCAATTAATTTAGGCGTATCATAGGAACCAAATCATTGTGTTATTAAAATGAAAGCCATGAAAAATGAAAACACTGGCACTTAGGGCTGTATTTACCAAACTGCAAAACTCAATGTTTCTTGAATTGACTTTATACGTTTCTAAATAGTTGTCTATTATGTTTACAAGTTCTGGGAAACATGCTTTCATAAATCCTTTTTACTATGGCTGGATTATTTGTGCAAAAAAAAGTTCTTCTGAAAAGAAGAAAATGGTTTCCATTGTCTAACTTTAATAAATTCAACCCTAAACCATTACAAATCAAATGATGAATAACAATGTCAACTATTGAGTATTTTGGTGAAGATCATGTAGAACGGCTAGTCCTCTAAACCTTAGGTATTCAGTAAGAACTGAGAAGTGGTGTTTATCTCATGGATATGACAGCTTTATATTTATAGAAAACTAAAGTATCTGCCATTTATTAGGAAATTTTATGTTACATTATTAAAATAAGATAAAAATGAATTGGAAACAAACTGTTGATATTATATAAAAATGTAATTTGGGCAACTAGCATGGGGGATGCAGCTAAGCACAGAATAGGTGCTTGTTGAGCATTATTGATATACATGCACCACAAACCCTATAAAATAGTTACAATTTATTAACACTGAACTGATCTAAGAGAAACATATTAGGGGTATTTTTTTCTCCTAGAGCACTCGTGCCCTAACAGGCATAAGAGGGTGCCCCTTTGTTCTCACAGAGCACTTGCATCCTGGGAATGCTGTTCTCTGCAATGAGTGCCAGATCAAAAATGCACCTATATGACTACTTCCATTCCTCACAAAGGTATCACTGACGTATGCAGTCAGTCCGTAATCTTTGCACGACAGAATGCAAAAAAATTGTCAATTGCAGGCTTTCTTTGCAATCTGTGTTCAGGTTTGCAAATAACCCTTATTGTGGAATACATAATCATAAAAAATGTGGCCCAACTGGATTAGCAAAGGGATTATCATGTAATAGATCCATTAAAAATCCTCAGAAACATACTAGTTCTGTAACCATACTAGTTGTATAAGCCAAAGGAAAACTGTTTAAATCCCGTATAACTGAATAGAGAGCTGTTGATTTGGGCAATTGCAGAGAAATGTATAAGACAAAACAAGGAAGTTTATGTAATATTTGTTAAATTCAAAATATAGAATGCAAAGTTAAAAAAAAACAAAAAAACTTTTGGTCTGGTTCTTCTATCAATTAAACTCCTCCTAAGTATGAATTGTACAAGTTCCTGGATAATGAATGTCTATTCTCAAGCAGAGGGACTTAAAGAGATATGGTCATGGGAAAAATTTTTTTTTTTTAAAACGCATCAGTTAAAGGGGTTGTTCTCCTTTTAGATAAATTACTAGAACTAATGACTTTTTCCAATTACTTTCTATTTTCTATGTGTCACAGTTTTTCTAATATTGAAGTGTAATGTGTCATTTTTCACCTTCTAAAGCAGCTCTGGGAGGGGGTCGCCGGCCCTGTAAACTGTTCTAAATTAATACATTTAGTTGATACATCTTTGTCCCTGCTGAGCAGAATCTCTGGGTTTCATTACAGGCAGCTGTTAGAATTGATACAATAGTTGCTAATACTTCAGAGATGCTGCTGAGAAATGTATCAACTAAATGTGTATTATTATTGTAGAGTGAATTTTTTTGCAGTGTAATTTAGAAATAAAAACTATACCATAACAATCATGACATAATCCCTTTAAGCTTCTCTGAAAACAAAGGATTGTCTTGTTCATTATTAGTTGATTTGAAATATATTGTTTAATGTTTTCATTATTTTGCTTTGCCCACAATATAACTTTATTTTAGGATTCAGAGATTGAATTAATGTGTTTTACAAGACAGAATAGAGTTCTAATTGATTTGCATGCATGTACTTATTGAATTAGAAAAATGAAGGGATTAAAATATTATTTTCTATCATCCTCCTAAAGAGAGAGAATTGCATTACAATATTACAGCGGAACAAAATAAGCAGTGATTAGGAGACATATAAAAACAAATGTTTCGCGTGGAAACTAAGAAAAGACAAGCTAGCAAAAAAATCTGTGACTGTTGTGTGTTCCAAACAGGAATTTCTAGCAGGCATCTAAGGTTTAACATTCAAAATATAACAGAAAGCC
The DNA here is from genome assembly GCF_017654675.1 of Xenopus laevis. Lineage (NCBI taxonomy): Eukaryota > Metazoa > Chordata > Amphibia > Anura > Pipidae > Xenopus > Xenopus laevis. The sequence goes on along the minus strand of NC_054377.1, from coordinate 31,059,109 downwards.
CTCAACCAGACCCTACACAGACTAGTATGGAAAGATCTGATAGTAGAAAAATATATTTATACAACCTTCTTACCATCAGATAGTACCTTAAGCATAGAAAACACTAGAGCTCAATTAGAATGACAAAGGGGGCAAAATTGTGCTTATTAAAATGTATTTGTTCAACTACTCAAGCACTATATGCCAGTTTGCACCTACAGTACTTTGATGAATGAGAAGCGAGGTGCAGAGAGATTGAAACTTAACAATGGCCTTAAAAGGCACGTCAACCCAAAAAATATATATATTTTTTGCCTAATACAAGAAAACAAATCTAAGCAACTTTGCAGTATACATTCATTACAAATTGCCTATGTTTTTAAAATTATCTGTATTTGTATTGTTATTAAAAGCAGTGAGGTCAATCTCTTTCTATTCTCTGCCCTCGTGGCTCAGACTGTAGATACAATGTAAGACAAGGCAGCTGATTAACCTGACTTTGCTGGGGAGTGGGGAACAAAGACTTTTGCAATGCTGTTTAAAAAGTAGCTAAAAGGAGATACAAATGCTGCTTTCAATAGCAATTGTTTTACAAACAACTTAACACAACTGAAAGTTGATTAGAATTAAGTTTTCTAATATTAGGCACATTTTTATTTTGGGGTTGACTTTCCCATTAAGCAGGAAGAGGTATCTCTCTCTGAATGTAGTGCCAATAGGTACTTTGTGCATGGGCCCAGGTCCACTATGTGACTCATGGGTGCTGCTGCACACACAAGGTTAAGTCAGATCTAACCCCATTGTGAATTCGCTACTACAGGTATAGGATGCATTATCCGGATATCAGTTATTCAGAAAGCTCCGAATCTCCCATTGAATCAATTCTAATCAAATAATTCAAATTCTAAAAATTATTTTCTTTTTCTCTGTAATAATAAAACAGTACATTGTACTCGATCCAAACTTAGAGAATCAATCTTTGGGTACAAAACAATCCTATTGGGTTTAATTCATTTTTTAGCAGACCAAAGGTATGGCGATCCAAATTGTGGAAAGAGCCATTATCCAGAATACTCCAGGTCCCAAGCAATCTGGATAAGAGATTCCATACCTGCACTACAAGACATGTCTTTGCTACTACTCCTGGTATTGTAGCATATAGAATTCATCTTCAATGAATTGAAGTGCTTGAATTTAAGATAGACACAAATCCCTCAGTCCCCATGTCAGTGTTACATTTAAGCTTAGAATGCAAATATACAAATTACATTTAATTGCAAATGAGCAGTGAATCGCTAGTAGAAGGGTTAAAACATCTACAAAGTGGCAACATTCCAGAAGTGTATTAATCCAATTCTCTCACTGGCATTGATGCGTCATATTTTACAAGCATCTGTACCCTTCAACAGAGCCTCTACTTTATTGCTTTTAACTCTGCTTGCTGAGCTTGTGCTCATACTGAGTGTTAGCCAGATGCTCATAACTTCATGCAAGTTTAATAACCTTCTAAACTGCTGGCTGCCATTAGAAAATATCATTGCAAGGCACACTATCCTTATGGGCTGCAGCCATACAACGTATCACATCCAGGCAGCTGGTCCCAAAAGGCTCCCTCGTTTTAAAGAGATTTTGCACTACTTATTTCTGAAATGCATCTTAAGTTCTTACCATATTGATCACAAGGAAGTAGGCAATACTGAGAGGTCACGAGTATCGATAGCACATTTTCCTGCAACTACTATCAGACGACAGCCTTGATAAAATATTATTGCATTTGTCTACTGCCTTCCAATATGCACCGATATTCCCAACGCTTAACTTAAATATTCAACTAAAACTGCACTCTTCTTTGTTTCTGATTGCTCTGTTCTTGCTTTGATATCACAATATGGTTGGGCAGTTTGTATGTGTACAGTGAGTAATGGGAAGAAGTACATCTAAAGACTAAAGCTGGGGAGCAAGAGACAAAACAGATACAGAAGATGACAATGATTTGGTTTTGGAAAGGAAGGCTACAGATAAAATTAGCTAATATAGCTATCTCCAAAACAATGACATATAGGGAAATGTTGAGCATTTTGTTGCTCTGTGACCTGGCATCACAAACCCAAAAATCTCCTCATAGAACAGTGATTTTTTTGCTCAAAATGCATCAGTTCGTGTTTCCAAGTGATAATTCCCTGTCAAGAAAGTGTACTTCCGCTTTCAAGCAATTACCACTGAGTGGGGATTAACATTACTACCTGCAGATAATACATTCATTACCTGTAATAGCGGTATTAATGGACAGCATTGCAAAAAAAAAAAACCCACTACATCTAAGGAAGCTTTTTGTCACCTGCATTTTGCAGCAAAATGGGCAAAAAATCCTTTCCATTCCAGGGCAAATTGATTCAGGTAAAACACTTTAATCATATGAGAATTTTTGCGTGATTGAGAGACTTGACCTGTAGTGATTTGCACTACCCGAAATGGTAAGCAATTTTGAGTGTGTTGTCTGTCATTGCCATAAGTGTCACTGATTGCTGAATATACAATTTATACTATGATCTATAGCACTTCCAGGTCTGGGAGCAACAGTGGGCTTTTTGAGTGTAGGGGACACAGGCTTTAACACTTCTGAGCTGCAAAGGTAGCCCTCTATTTCTGGATTGCTTCACTATTAGGGCCTTTTAGTCTGATAAAATTAAGAAGCACATTGTGAGAAAGCAAAAAAAAAAAGCATTGCTCCAGGTAGAGGATGCCTAGTTGAGGGGTAACCCAACAGGTTCTCTCTACAGCTACTGTATTTATACAAATAACTTTATTTTACTCGTTTTATTGAATTTTTAGATTTGCAACGTTGAGTACTTGTTTAGGCACATTAATGACTGTATGGTAAAAAGTGGAAACTGGGATTTTTACCACTGATCTCAATGTACAATAATATTTTTTTATAACTTTGCAAGCTTTGAGGAGGTTTTCACAAACGTAACTGGTTTTCTTAGGTCAGCCTTCTGTTAGAGGATTTTATAACACAAATAAGAACAGCATTGTGCTTGTTTTGAAAATTCCTATGCATTATTTTCATGTTAGGGTCTTGTCAAGCAACATACTTTGGTAACCCTTTGCATCAAACAGTTCACAAGACTGCTACAAGTTCAAACAAAAGCTTAGTGGATTCCTATTCTGCCAGAATGTTTTAATACCTAAGTGATAAGAAAAAGCAACTTATAACTTTGTCTAAACTAATCTCCCCCTCTGAGAAGAGGTTCACGCAAAGGGCAGTGAACAGATCATTAAATTCAATGCCGGATTCCAACCAGCTGAACTCTCATCTCAAAGCATAAGAGATTAACTCTCATACAGCAAAGGTGCATTTAGAGCTTACTCACTTTTCTCCCATAAGGCACGCACTCTTGACTCTTTACATGATGGGTGGAGGGTAAAGTCATTGTAATATAGCTCAAAAATCTATTACCTTTAAAGGGAAACTAAAAAAATTCAAATATGGTTCATGTCATGGAAATATGAAACTTTAATATAATCAATGAAAAATGCTGCACGGTTTCAAAAATAGTCAAGTTAATCATCATTATCCCCCTTCTCAGCAATCTGTCTCTCTATATTCAGGAGTTGGAGTTGGATGAAGAACTTTAAAAATTATGTAAATATTAGAAGAAATATATTAGAAGAAACAGAACAAACCCTCTTTACAGTGTTGTGTACCAATGTGACGAATGTTCCCTGATTTTTTGTATATTATTACACAGTACAAATGGTACATTAATAAATGTAGTAATGTTTCCGTAAAACTGTCAATTTTTTAAACACTTGAACATTAAATTTATTTTGAAAAGTTTTTAAACTTTGAAGAGCAGCTCTAAGGTGAAACATTTGTTTAACACCCTCTTGCCTCATAATATGGTTACAAATATAAAAACGTTACTTTTAGCAAAGGCTTTGGGAATAGTAGGAGACACAGACCCAGTCTGGCAAATTCATTATTATGCACAGGCGCAATGCACACAATTTAGAATAACTGTGCACATCTCTAGTGGCTCTACCCGAAACTATATAATATATACGACACTGTAAACCTTTATTGCAATGAAAGTGCTCAGCCCGTACAAAGTGATGCAGGACTGGTAATTTGCTAGTTTAGTACTAGCTACCAAGATACCCCTACACTCCATATAAGCATGAGCCATCATAGCAAAGAAGTGCCCAGGATGACTGGTATAGGAATGGCAGGTGTGAGATTTCATTAGCTGCTTGTGTAGCGCAATGAGAATTAAAACGTCCTTCAGAATCCTTGGCAAGGGAGAACAGACATGCTAATGAATATATAAGCTATAGCAATAGCAACAACAGAAGAGAAAATAAAAAGTTTTATGTGTTTGGCGAACAGGATTGTGAGCCAGCATTAGTGGAGATTGGCAGAAATAAACATATATAAAGCTGATGACTTCTCAAATATGAAGTATGTTTAAAGAATTATTACTAATAAACAGAGGCACTTAGTGTAAACATGGGTTAAATAGCATAACTTAAATGTATTTGTGGTTCTCTCCTGATCTGTATAAATAATTTATGTTTACAAAAGGAATGGGTTTAGCATCATAATCTTTCATGGAAAGAGTCTTTGAAATGTCATATTTATATATAACTTACTGAACCAGCCTATAACTAAAACATTTCTAGAATAGTAATGGTCCAGGCTTTCAAAGTTGACAAAAAACCTCCCCATCCTGGTTTTTGTTAGAAGCATCTGTGACATGAACATGCTCAGTGTGCTCTAAACAGCTACTGAAAAGCAAAACTTGGGGACTGTCTCAAATTATCAGAAAATGAGGTTTGCTTGTCATACTGTATATGCTGATGCCACAGGGCTGACTATTAAATTCCGAAGCAGAATGCACTAGTTTCATAGTTGCCATAGATTAATATTACAAATTATTTTCTTGATATTGTGCATTGGCCCCTAAGCTCGGATAAGTGAAAGCAGCACTGAGCATGTGCAGTGAATAGGCAATAAAAAAAAACAGGGAGCTATCGGGGGCATCTTTGGAGGCACAGATCATCCCCACTTAAAGGCTGGTACAGAAGCCCAAAACATAACGGACATTTGTACCCTGCTTTATTAATTAAGCTTAAGTTCCTATTTAATTTGAAAAACAATAAAAGGCCCATTAATTACCGCTAAGCATAACAACATGTGCTCAGTAAATGTGCACTTATATGTTTATTCAAATGGTTGTTCTACTTTCCTAGGGCTCCAGGGTTATGAGGGTCAGAAAATTCAATCTTCAACTGCATGGATTCACATTGGTAACTGTATTAACTGGTAAGACAAGGCTTACATTTCTGATATAAAAACCATCATCTCTGTGACTAATCACATTTTTAAACACCTACAGCAGGTATTAGAAGGCAGATAATTAGTGCAACAGGAAAGAAAAGAAACCACTTCAAATGGAAACTTATGCATGGAGAATTAACACATACTCTGTGATATAAATGCAGTCTACAGATTAACATATTTATGGGTTGTCATGCTTATTTCACTGATGAATGGTAAAAGCAGAGATAACAATGAAACCAACGTGGTCATATTTATTTAAATGTATATGTGCAGTAATTTTGGTGCCTTTGGTGCAGGATGTAAGGTTCTTTCTGACTTGCCACATATCTTTAATAAACATCCCTATGGGGATTGGACTGTCGGATACACATTGATGCAAAATACAATTGTTCAAGAATGTTAATGGGTCCATAGTATGAAATAAAAAACTTGTCTCCATATTTGACTTCCAAGAAATACATTGGAACTGTATTCAACTTCCATATATTTAGACATGACATATTATGATTGAATGCAACACAACTTCTAAGGGAACAGCTTCCAATCTGGGAGGAGTTCACTAACTGCTTTTGATTATTCTAAGCATTTTTTAAAGTGGTTCATTAATTATATTGCATGGTTTCTGAAGTGCAGTCAACATTCCTATTCAGTCTGTTTACAACTTGTAACAGAAAATGTCTGATTTGTTGGGGTCACTGACCCAAGCAACCAAATAGACAGATAGGAGGTTATTAAAGGTTTAATTTTAGAGTTTTTTTATACCTCAAATGAACTCACAACTCGATTGGTTTCTTATTTAAGCAAAAACTCGAATGGAAAAAACTCTATTCAGCGAGTTCGGGCTGTGAAACCCAAACACTCAAATGAATTGAGTTTTCATTGAAGAAAAACTCGAATAGCTTGAATTAAGAGTTTTAGGGCAAAACCCTCTGAAAAAAGCTCAAACATCATGAAGGCTTTTCAAATGGTTCAAAGGACATCTGCCATTGACTCCTACTTGGATTTGAGCTATTTCCGGTGTCAGGGTATAATAAATCTCCAAAAAATTGAATTTTGTTTTTTTAAAAAACTCGAAAAAAACAGCCTCAAAAACTAGAATTTTCGTGGAAAACACAACTTGATCCTTTAATAAATCTGCCCTATAGACTAGGACAGTAAAGCTTTCTTGTTATTTTTATTTTGGATTGCTTAGAAAATTCTTCCTCTCTATGCCATTTAGTATTGATCTTACATTCGCTGCGTAGTTTGTAGATCTGCTGATAAATACTGTCAAAATGGTAGACGCACATGCATCTTGGAAACAAAGACACAGAGAGCTTTCTTACATTACGAATGTATTACAAATAGCCGGAATACATGTGCTGATCTCATACACTCTCTGCCCAGTCAGCCCATGGGCCACACAGATAGGGAGCATATGAGGAGCAATACACAGTAAAACTGTCTTTCTACAACCTGAGCAGGAAGTGAAGAGATGCTGTTGTGAATTAATTGATCCATCTTGTTGCAGATTTTATTCTTTTGCCTTCCACTATTCTAAGAATAAATTACTTTTCCAATGAAAAGGACTTGGTGGAATAAAAAAAAAACCTATCACTTTAATCAATCAATTTTTTTGTTGTTTTACCAACTATGCCTGTCAATGCAGTCTGATTTTATTTTCTCTATTTTATTCGGTCATTGCACCCAGGGATTTGTATGGTCATTTCTGTGAGTGCTTCATTTGGTGACCTCAATCTAGTGAAATGATACACAGTTGCAAGCATGGAATTGGAGATACTGCACACAACATGCTATAAAGGATTTAGTCCTCTGTGTTTGACTTTGCCAAAGGATATTGGAATAAACCTGTTTATGCTTCCTAGCATGTCGGTGTCAATGGAAGACTTTGTTGTGAGATAATTAGGAATGAACAAGCAGAAATAAACATACACAGAGGCAGAAGGGAAACTACAATACATACCAATTGCTCTATTCATTTTCCATAATTCTGTCTGGTACAAAGGAAATAAGAAGTAAGCTATGAGATAGGGTTCTAAATAGAACATGTTTTTTTTTTTGAGAATTATAAGTGGGCCTTATACTGAAACATTTTATAAATGGTGAATGCATTTTATAAAATTGATTTTTTTTTTTTAGGGAGCTTAAGGGACTAGCTAACACAGTTAATATTTAAATAATTAAAAAAAAGATTATTTGGAGACAATCATAGAATGTGAAAAGATAGCTGTATTAAAAAAATGACAAAGTTTACAGTGCAATAACATCCTGCAATAGCAACTATCAATAGATAGTTCTTTTGTCCTACTTTATAAAGTTGAAGTTTTCATAGAATTTCCAGCTTTGTGCTCCTTCATTCTTTCACATCATTATCCCAGCTATAAATAATATGTTCTGTATCAGGTTTCAGGAGCCCCTGGGGAGGTGTTCATGTGCGAGGCCTAGCAGCACTAAATCAAGACTTTCTATTCCATTTCCACTGAAAAAGTATAAAAATGTATGTATTCTGTCTTAAACACTTGGGTTGTTCAACAGGACATCAAGAGGGAGCTCCTCACTTAATTTTAAAAAATTTCTTTTTACAACCCTTGCCATTTTACCTAGAAATAAGCGTTTGACACAGACTGGTCTTTAATGGTAAATCAGGATTGCCCAGTTTAACCAGCTTTTTTGTCTATTTCATTGAATATAGGTATAGGATCCTTTACCTGGAAACCTGTTATCAAGAAAGCTCCGGTTTACAGATAGGCCATTTCCCATAAAGTCAATTTTAAGCAAATAATTAATATTTTTACAAAAGGATTTTCTTTTTACATAGTAATAATAATAATAATGATAGAAAAACAGTAACTTGCAATCTATACCAAGTACACTGCATGAATGCAAATTGGTTGCAAAACCTTAATCACATTTTATTCATTAGGCAAACTTTTCATTTTGGATTTAAATCCCCTTTAAAAGGAATTACAGAGAAAAATGGACTAGTATTGTATCATCTACTCTATCATCTACTCTAAGTGCTGGGAATGCATTTATTCATAACAGTTTTACAGTCATGATTAAAGAAAAATTATACATTTTCTCATGAATATACTTTTAGATGATAACCATGATGACAATCATCTAAAAGTCACAAATCTAAAAAGGTGACATTCTTTTGAAGTTGAAAAATAAATAAATTAGGGATTTTACTATGGCAGAAATATAAGACTCTTAGACACTTATGGATTGCCTCAGTGATGTGGATTGTATTAATATTGAAGATTATATAATCAGCCTCTCAATGTCATCTTTGAATTCTTTTATCCTTAGGCCCTTTTAAATGTAGCACAATAACAGATTGTAGAGGGACCATAGTATCTTAATTACATCACAGGCAATTTATCTAAGGGAAGCAGTGCAGCTGCAAGACAAGGCATTTAATCAGAAAGATGATCCTATGAGGAGGCAAGGAAAAAATACCAACATCTACTATATGACCCACTTTGGAAATACGCTCCATAGTTGTTAAAGCTGATGAATATCCTAAATGGCATTTATTTTAATCTTTGTTTTATATATTGATGTACAACATTTTCAAAGCTTGTAGCATTTATGCAGCATGGCGAGGAGCAGTATAACTGTTTTCCATTAGTAGACTAGCATGCAAGATACACCCAAAGTTCCCTTGTGACAATGGTTAGAAGCTGGAAATTAATACATTTCTTACAGGTATTTTCCTGCAGAATTAGAAGTGGGTTCTGTCAATTTGTAGAGATCCTTTATTTTAAAGGCATTTGAAAATCTATATTTTTCTGCAGTACCTTGCTGGAACAGGCACTATTTTAGTGTGGTCCTTGCAACAGATATTATAGTGCCAGAAAGGTAAAAATGCATACGCTAGTTGTTATAGTGAAATCTGCCCTGTTAACACAGTGACAAGTTGAAAACTTTACTGCCCTTGCTTTTCTCCAGTGGCATAATGTGACTCAGCCAGGTTCCCAGCAAAAAGGTTTTCGGGGGCCCCTGGCAGTGTTAACCTGCATTCTCAGCCACCTGACCCCAACCCTCCCCTGTGCATTATTGTAGTTACAACACTGCTCAATCTGGTTTCTCAGCAGTCTCATTTTGCCTCTCCAATTAATTTCTGCCACTAATTACAACACTTCAGATATTTTCTTCCTCTAATTTTCAGGTCTTGATATTGCTCCCAATTACAGTGTTCTCTGGTAACGACACTCATGATCTCATGGCTTACTTTTCTCTGATTAGCAAATTGTAGTCTTGCTCACACACCTTGCTTTGTGAAGGATATTGGCAGATTCACAGACTGCATTTCATGTGTGTCTAATATGTATTGATTACCAATCCCATTCTACCTCTGTATCGTATTTATCATGATTATGAAGCTCTTATAAAGTGAAGCTAAAAGGACTTAAAGTAATATAATTACCTCAAGCTCATTTGATTTATGACATCTTAGGTCTTCTTAGCTTGTTTATTATCCTCAGAAACTGTTGGAGTGTGTTAAAATACATCCATATTTTACAGTTCAAATAAAAAGTCAATTCAATTTCTAGTGATATCTTTCAGTCAAACTACCAGCTGCTTTAGCAGCTCCACTTTCAAAGCATACAGACTATAAAAGGTTTTGTTATATATTGGGTTTTTGTATTTGTTAATCTTCTACCTTTTAGAGCAACTGGAGGTAGCTGTACCTGAGCTATGTCAACTCAAGTGTAAAAGTAATGCGGTAAATAGAATTTATAACAAAATGTAATGTAAATAAATAGCAAACACTATTACGCAAATGCAAACACATGGCATTTTTACATTTGATTATTTTTCATGTGATAAAAAAAAAAATAGTAGTAACAAATAGCACTGCAGTATGGCAACTGCTTATCTTTTCCTCCTCCTTTATCCCTTATTATTGAGGAAGCCAGAGGTAGACAGAAACAATACAAAAGGAATCGTTCACTTTGATATTTACAGAAGTATGTTATAAGGCAAACTGGTCAACACAAATTTTCTTTTCATTATTTATTTTGTATGATTTTTAAATGATTAATGTCCCCATTACCACACTGAACTGAACTGAAGGAGCTCTCTGGTTTCCAGGGTCACTGACCCTTGTTTCTTTGTACCATTAATATGTCTTAAGTTTATGAGGAAACTATATTTTGTTCCATCCGAAAGATAAACTGCACTGAAGATTTTGTAGTATGGTGTTGGATCGACACATCACATCCTACAAGTCAGATGTTGTTGCATGGGTCAAAATATATAAAAGGACTGATACAAAAATCTGATCTGTAAACTACAGGCAACTTGACAAGATAAATCTAATGGTGTCTAAATAACTTTTTCGTTTCATTGAAATACATGGACTATTGAGTGTAGATGCATGAACAAAACAAACCATCAGATTTTATCTGATGTGACTTATATTACAGCAGGTGGGGGGTCAGACTTTATATGATCCACAAAATCTTGTGTGTCGTGACAAGATTTTGTGTCAGATATACAGCGCCGATCCTGGGGCTGTATATCTGCCTCCCTCCATCTCCTGCTCCGCACTTAAAAATTAGAGTCGGAGCGGGTCAAAATGGGGGCAGCGTCGCTAGTGCATTGATTGCAATTACACTCTTTGTACTAGTGGAGCTGAATTTCCAGTTTAAACCCGGAAATTCGCTCTTAAATTTACAAGAGGCGTTTTTTTGCCACCCCTTGTAACTGGCCACTCGCTGCTGTCTGAGGCAAGGTTCTCACCTTGCCTAATGGCAGGAGCAGCCCTGCAGATATAGCCCGACCCACAAAATCTGATCAGTTTAGCCCTAAAGCAACAGAAAGAACCCTTTACTGCCTATTGAAGCACAACCGGCACAATGATTTTTTTCAGACAATTAATAATACAGTCTAATGGGGGATACTACAAGATTTTCTCTTGTTGAACTGGCAAATGAATGTAGGTGATTTTAGTTCAGTAACATCTGCTAAAGCTTGTGTTTTCTTGGTTCAACGACAGTCTAAATATAAAATGTGCCCCAACCAAAATTGTGACAGGAAACATAGTGGATTTTAGATATTTTTTCTGGAATTAAATACATTCAGTCTTCTTGGTATTGGAATATTTACCATACACGTATCGAATATTTAAGAAAATGTGTTTTGTACGATACTATCGGTGCGTCTATGGCCACCTTTAGAATGCTTGACCATGTGATCGAGAAAGTAAGATAAGGCAAATGTATTCAGGAAAATGCCGTTATCGCTTATAGCTTCCTACTAGACATATATGAATGCAAAGTTTGAATGTGTCAGGATGAATACGAAAGAGGAGTATGATTGAATCTTCTCATACTGCAAACACATCAAGAGAATGAAGGACTATGCAATACAATTGTGGGCCCAGGGTACTGAAAAAGGATAAAATAGACAGTGGGAAAAAGTGAAACATCTAACATAACCGTAACAAATTAGCTGTGTATTTTGCATCAGGTATAAAAAAACATAAATAGTAACTTTTTCATCAGGTATAAAAAAAACATATAAATAGTAACTATCGGCTTTTGTAAATATGAAAATGCATTCTCTGCCATCCCAAACAGGGTTTTATTAAGTTAAATCTCACTGCCTTTTAAATCAACTTCTCCTGAGAATCAGTGATTTTATCAACCTACAGTACATGTCTTTTAAAAAGAAAATGTTTAAAACATTTTATAGATTCAGTTTATTTTCTTGGTAAAGTTCAGTAAATGTTATTTTATTCCGCAAATGTAATATGTGCATTTATGGTTATATGAGAAAAACAATCATTGCTCTGACAGCTTAACACTTTCAGTAATTCAGTCACTCTAAAGCGATACATATATATGAAGGCTATTGCACACAGCAAAACAACCCAAAAGAACATTAATGGAATGGATACATTTTGAGCAAGATCATATCATTTCCAAAGAAAGCCCACACAATGCCATTTATAGACAGCAATTAAGTCTTGGCCTTGTCCGTATGAAAAATGATATATATTTATACACAAGAGCCATGAATAACCTGTAAATTATATCCTTAAAATACACAAAAGCCATGAATATCCTGTAAATTATATCCTTATAAACGGTGAGTTCTGATGTCATCAGTTATAAACGGTGAGTTCTGATGTCATTTCTGTCACATGACTCACTGAAACTTGTTTATTATAATAAATAAAGTACCCCCAGTTGCAAAATATGAGGATATTATAAGTTACCTCGGAGTTCCATGACCTGTATAAAAACACTCGGCCTTCTGCCTCGTGTTTTTATATGGTCATGAAACTCCTCGGTAACTTATAATATCCTTATAATTTACAACAGGGGGGGACTTTATTCACTATATAATACAACTGTAAATTATATCCTTATAAACAGTGACTAGTGATGTCATCAGTTATAAACAATGAGTAGTGATGTCATTTTTGTCACCTGACTCCGAAAATTTGTGTATTGTAATAAATAAAGTACCCCTTGTTGGAAAATATAAGGAAATTAGAAGTAACCTCGTAGTTCCATGGCCTGTATAAAAGCACTCGGCCTTCGGCCCGTGGTGACTTATAATATCCTTATATTTTACAATAGGAGGTACTTTATTCACTATATAAACGGTGCTTAGTGTTGTCATTGGTTATAATCGGAGCTTATTGATGCCATTTCTATCACATGATCCATTTTGACTAGTCAAAGATAGCATTTCCATTGGTTCCAGTTTGAATCAACTGTAGTATACAATTGGGCTATGTAATAAAAGGTACAAAGTTTGCTAGAGGTCTAATTAGCTACAGTATATAGTAACCAAACAGCAAGAAGCATGGACTGATCACCTGCTTTAAACAAACATATTGGTTGTTATAGGTTTCTTAACCTGAGCAAATGTTGTGCCTTTTATTATATATAGGGCTTGAATGCTGGAAAATGCAGGAGTATGCAATTTAAATAACCTGCCCAAAGGGATAAACACACATTCTAGTATCTAAATATGCCAGAGGTATTTTATTACAAAAAAATGTGCCAGTTTCATCCTGCTTAAAAGATAGATCTCCCTTTGTTCTTTGAGCAAACAAAGCAAGCAAAATTTTCTATACAAGATATGTTTATAGGCATTCCGCCTACAGCTTAAACGCTCTATGACAACTGCAGCTTATCAGACAGGCATTCAATTATAGCCCTTAGTAGTACTTTCCTGTGTACAACAAAATAAAAGATTTCTTAATATTTGTGACAGCACCACATTGTCTGAGAGTGGTTCTTAAACAACACAGCATGAAACAAGAATTTGCAAGACAAATGTAAAACACTAAAATGTGTAAGTATTTTTTATATAGTATATTATATTTAGTATATTTCTATAGAGAAAGACACTGTTGGATTATACCTATTCAGCATGTAACAACCATCCACATGCTGTTGTAGCCCACTAGAGTTCCTACTCTATTTTTATTGTTATTTTTCCTCATTTTTAAGAAGTATAATCTTTAAAGTCTTGTGTGGTGCACAGAGGGATTGCAGTTCAAGAAATAAATACGTGATTATTTGCAGTACATGTGTTTTTATAAGGCAAATGGTAAGTTTATTGTGCTATAATCACACTGTGTTAGTGTCTGAGTTCTATTTTGCATGTATAGAGGTTTCTGCTGTTCCTGATCTGACAAAATGGATTTAATAAATACAAAAATATTTGATCTACACCAACCAATATCATGGTATGGTTACTCTGTATAATATAATATGCCTCCATACAGGTTCAAGGTCTGTTTATCAGCACACTCCAGAGACATGAAAAACCACATCACCTTTCCATCCTGTCATTATTATATGGCTTGAATGCATTTCCATAGCTCTGCTGCTCACTGTTTTGGGAGCACACTTCGTTTGGAGTTAAGCGTCTCATGCATGGAGGCAGGGACTACGCCAGCAGCATATTAATAACCTAGGCCTGGAAGGAGTGAAAGTCAGACGTGCTAATTTTCTCCTGGTTAATATGTGTTCTGTCAGTGGATTTCTGGCACTCGCTATATGAAAATCTCTAACAAACATATTTAACATTTAAGCTTCTAGAAAAGAAGGCAGGAAAGCGGTTTTCATGTTCGAACGTGTGTGTGTGTTTTTTCAATAAATATACAGTGGAAAAATATAATACAAAGGTCATGAAATTTAACACTTTGGAAATCCAGCTCCACTATAATATTTACAGATAAATTAGGGAATTATAAAAAAAAAATGTGCATTTTTAATATCATCACAATGCATTGCTTTGTATTCAGAGTGTGAGCTATATCAAACAACTGGCACTGCTACTGCTGACCTAAGGAAAATGAAAAAGGAAAAATAAAGCTTAAAAAAAAAAGAATGTTGCTAGAAATTCTGCATCTTATATGGGACTTACTGTACCAGCTCAGATGTTCAGCAGCCCTATAATTAATGATCCACAACTTCAAAGCTATCCACAGCAGCTTTTTACCTTTTGATCTTATTGGTCATCATTTGAGTGTCCGTGACACTGCATATGCTCAGTGTGCTCCAGGCTGTGGTTGCTAAGCTTCGGGGGTCAGAAAGTGATGGGCAAATTTCTCCCGTTTCGATGTTACAGTGCTTATTAATAAAGCAGTTCTGAGAAAGATCACACAGGTTTATATGCTACCATGCAACAAGAGCTTGAAATAAATACTGATCACTTTATATCATGAATGTTATTTTGTTACACATAGGGGCCTATTTATTATACTTTGGTAAAAACAGCATACTGTATATTGAGATATATATATTGAGAGTCATAGTCCCTAAGCTGAAGTAGTAGCCCAGATGCTGTGCTGTAACTCAGCAGCTAAGGAGATGGGATCTACTGGGGATACCTACAGAGACAAATATCTTCACGTGAAAGGGATGCGTTTGCCATGGGCTGGTACAGAATTCCAAAATAAGAGGTTCAGTATTTCTAGCATAATTCTTTAAGCTTTAGTTCTTTAAAGTGACCAAAATCACTGAACTAACTGTTGAGTTTGTAGTAAGCTTAAATTAAATATGGTCCAACCAAAGTAACACTTATTTGATTTGTAGTAAGTCGCCACCACAAATCATTGGCAATATGTTAGTGTATCTTGAGTTGCTGATCCCCGTTTTCTCTTTCTTTGATTTTCCTTTTTCTGCCAACACTCTAGGAACAGACACCCTTGCTAGACATGTTCTTTTACCATCCCTGTTTTTGCTAAACTCTTTGTTGACAATATTGGCATTTGCATTGTAATATTTGCATTGTTGGGAAGAAAATAATTAATTACTTAAGAAATGTATATGTGTTTGCATAAGTGTTCATTTTATTAGCCTTACGGGCCAATGGACAGAGTGCCAACCTGGTGGTCCAAATGGCAGATCAGATTCAGTGTTGATCAAAAGAAGAAACTAAAATTCTTGATAAATAAAGTTGTACAGGTATGGGACCTGTTATCCAGTATGCTCGGGACCTGGGGTTTTCCGGATAACGGATCTTTCTGTAATTTGGGTCTTCATGCCTTAAGTCTACTAGAAATTCATTTAAACATTAAATAAACCCAATAGGCTGGTTTTGCTTCTAATAAGGATTAATTATATCTTAGTTGGGATCAAGTACAAGCTACTGTTTTATTATTACAGAGAAAAAGGAAATCATTTTTAAAAAATTGTATTATTTGGATAAAATGGAGTCTATGGGAGATGACCATTCTGGTCATATCGGAGCTTTCTGGATAATGGGTTTCCGGATAACGGATCCCATACCTGTACTATGATGTCAGAGAATACGCTGGGGGATACATTATTAATCTCTTGGTGCAGGGCACTGCTAATAGCCTAACTTTTACATGTACAATGTGATTGCGTTACCAGTATGTTTTCTATAATTATTTCACATTACAAAAAAAGCGTTTTTAATTTCACTCTTTATTGGCAAATAGAAAAAAATACCAATGAGTAGAGATAGTTATATAGTTCTATCTTTTCCATTTCTGGATATGGGGTTTTCAGATAAGGGATCCTATACCTGTATAAGTATTTGTTGATAATAGACTTAAATGCAACATACAATTCCAGTCATCCAAAGTGAAGGCCAGCAAGTGATGGTATTGAAATGGATCTTGGGAATGCCTAAATAATAAAATGTTAAGTTTATGAATAGCTGGTTCCTTTAAGAGTATTAAGTATAACTTTGGTTGCAAGTACACAAAATCATTTTCAAACAGACAGACTAAGCTAATGACGGCAATGGAAGATCTTATTTATGAAGACAAGCTGGCCAATCTGACATTGTAGAAGAGATGATTAATGTGGACATGATTTATGTCTATTTGTATCTTCTACTTTTAGCTCTTCCCTTACTCAAACTTTCATGAAATAAAAACACATTGGATAGCCGAGATGCAGTGAGGACAAGAGTAAGTTAGATTTTAATAGGCATAGCTTGTTAGGCTTTGGAAAAATACTCTCCTTATTTGTACACAAAAACTACATATTTTAGCACAACTGACAATTGAAGTTCCTAAGGCAAAAATGCCCAATCAGTTACAGAGGAAAAATATATTACATACATATTTGCAAAATCTTTATCTTTGTAGTGAGAAATAGGCTCTTTGCAATTTACAAAATAAAACCCTTTTGGCATTAATAGAAATAGTGAAAAGACATTAAGATGCCCCCTACTGAGGTTCTGATTGGTTTATGATGAAAAACAAATCCTTTGGTGAAATATGCTGATTGCAGGTTTCCATAGCTATAACCCACATAAATTGCTCTAATACACCCCTCAGACAGAATACAGCCCTGAGTTTGCGGTGGTGAAATATACTTTTATGCAATTATTCTCTTACATTTACATAAGGATGAGGGGGCACATCTTGCACGCACTGTCATCTATGTTCATCCTGCAATGCTCAACCAGACTAAGGAGAGGTATTAAAGCCTTATTGCCAGCATTAGTGCTATTCTATTATTCTCTAGCAAGGACAAGTCTTGTGCAATTACACTTCTGATGTGCTTTAGGTAGAAGAGAATCCCTCCTGCTTTGATTTCCTTTCTGTAAAGTGCATTCAGACATTCAGCATTCTATATGCGTAGCTATGTTAGGAGAGTAAGTTAATTCACAACTGCCAAACAATTGACAGCAGGATTCTCTGCTGCTTGAATGTGTTTAAAATATCCTGTGTTTTACACTATTAATATTTTTCTTAATCCTGACATTTCTGTATAAATTGGAAGTAAGGTTATTATAAATTGCATTTCACTCAATGCATTCTGAGTAATTATTTTATGGTGGAAAGCAGAGCTGCCATTTTCAGAATGTTGGGGGAAATGATCTGGTCACATATTGGAACTGCTCTCACAGGTCTTTGCAAGGTGATAAGAATGGTAACATTATTGTTTTCACCTTGCAAAAACTTGTGAGTGCAGTTTCATATGATCATATGATGTTATAATGTTTTTTTTATTCTGGCAATTATCTTATACAAACTGAATATATATATATATATATATATATATATATATATATATATATATATATATATATATATATATATACACACACATACATACATACACACACATACATACATACACACACAAAGTATATGATTAGGCCTCCAACTACTTAAAGGAGAAGGAAAGGCTAAAATTAAGTAAGCTTTATTAGAAAGGTCTATATAAATACACCAGTAAACCCTCAAAGTAATGCTGCTCAGAGTCCTCTGTCAAAAGAAACACAGCATTTCTTTCCTTTTATTGTGTACACATGGGCTTCTGTATCAGACTTCCTGTTTTCAGCTTAAACCTCCAGGGCATGGCCTTGAGCATGCTCAGTTTGCTCCTCTTCCCCTCCCTGCTGTAATCTGAGCCCAGAGCTATGAGTGAGCAGAGAGAGACTCAGGCAGGAAGTGATGTCACACCAAGCCAATATGGCAGCTGTTATCCTAAACAAACAGAGAACGCTTCAAGAGCTGTTTACTCAAGTATGGTAAAGCATTTTGCAGAATAAATAAACTGTTATAGCTTGCTCTATTGTGGCTAATCTATTGGCAATAAACTGCTTCAGTAGCTTTCCTTCTCCTTTAAGTTCATGGTTAAAGAGCTCTATCATTAACCTACACACTTGTCCTTGAGGATTGGGAAGCTTATACTCGTGGTCTGATGTCCGTGGTCTATATAACCTGGACTTATTGTGCAAAATACACAGAAAAACAGCAAACCTGGTTAGTGTTCCTAAAGCAGGACTGTGAAAGCTTTAATTTATCTACATGTTTTAACTTGAGCAAGTCATAAAATTCTCTGCAAGTAAGGGGACCTTTCTGGCTGCATTTTTATGTTATTATTAACAGCACTGGCCTTCAAATCTACACAGCTACTTTACATGTCTTTGCTGAGATGTTTTAAATGTTTCTAGTCCTGCTTATCCCTTAAAGGGGACCTGTCACCCTAAGAAACAATTCCAAATTAGTTTCTATCATGTTTCTATCATGTTTCTATCATGTTAGTTGAGCAAAATAAACTTTACTTACACTATATTAAAATTAAATAAATTTTGTTTTCTTCACTCTTGGAATCACACCAAGCAGGCAGCAGCCAGTTTGTGGACACTGTTGTTTAGATGAACTGTGTATCACCCCAAAACCTTGTGTAAGCATGAGAATGGGGAGCCTAATGACCATACACTGTGTCCTACATAATTATAGGGCCTGGGAGGGAAGGGGCAATGTAAGAAGTGCAGTAACATGTAGGAAGTGCTGAATGGAAAGTGAAAGTAATTGACAATTGATAATATTTGATTGACCGCTCAGATATTTATGAATTTATGGATGTTTTAATGAAAAAAAATAATTTGTGTTTCATGTTTAATTTGCAAAGGACTATCATTATGCAGCTTTTTATGTGTAGGTGACAGGTCCACGTTAATGCACTAAAAAGCTAAGGACATTGGAACATTTTCCTAGTAGATCCATTTGCCCAGTTCAGCTTTTTATGTGTAGGTGACAGGTCCACGTTAATGCACTAAAAAGCTAAGGACATTGGAACATTTTCCTATTAGATCCATTTGCCCAGTTCAGCTTTTTATGTGTAGGTGACAGGTCCACGTTAATGCACTAAAAAGCTAAGGACATTGGAACATTTTCCTAGTAGATCCATTTGCCCAGTTCAGCTTTTTATGTGTAGGTGACAGGTCCACGTTAATGCACTAAAAAGCTAAGGACATTGAAACATTTTCCTAGTAGATCCATTTGCCCAGTTCAGTCACAGTAAGCATGTGCATCTGAATTGAGCAAGAAGAGGAGTAAAGATGGAATAAATAAATCTAGAAGGCAGCGCATATTCTCTAGGGATCCAAAAGCGTCTGGCCACAGTAAATAAAACTCAGCATCAGCTGAATCTGAGGGGGTTTTTTTCATCCACAAGTACAGAAATGGTAGAGGCGGCAGATGTTCTGATCTTCTTTTAGTAATTAATGTGAAGGGAATAGGAGTTGTTATCTGGAAAATTTAGCAAAATGACTGCTTAAAGGGGCAAGCTGGGAAGTGAGTAACAACCTTCAAGT